>NW_027137573.1:149644-1349644 GCF_001692895.1 Cenococcum geophilum 1.58 | reverse complement strand
ATTTACATCGGTTCTAGCAACCCCCTTTTCCCTTCTTCTTAGCTTAGTATCTTTGTAATATAGCATTCTATAAGCTTTGGTTTAGAGGCACTTGTATAAGCCGTAATACTAGTTAAGCGGTATAGGGTATAGATTTAACGCAATATAGTATTACAGAGTAAGTATAAGCAACGATAATATATAGCAAAGTAGATATTATTAAGCTATATATATAAACTATATAATAAAATTAAAACGTTATATAAGAAAAAAAAGTAGGAAAATGGGAAGAAAGGGTATATATTATAGACTTAGTTACTTAGTTAATATATACACGGAGCAGAATAGAATTTACGTAATAGTCCTAGTAGAACTTAGCAGGATTTAATAGAAGTTAGTAGAACTTGGTGGAATATAGTAAAATGCGGTAGATTACCGTTAAATTGCCGTAGATTGCTATTAGATTGCTATCTCGTAGTCAGTCTTTGGTTGCTAAGTTAGTAGAAATAGGTAAATGTGTATAAGGTATTACGGGGGTGTCTTATAACACTTAGCGACTATAAAAACGTATAGTACTTTATAACTATAAAATAGCTAAGCTACTACTAAACCCGCTAGTTAAAGTATCTATTTCGTTTCCAATTCTTAATTATATACTATCTAGGTATTTAAGGCTAGAAGCCCAATACTCTAACCTAATACTCTTAAGATGCGCTAGCACTAGAAAAAGCGCATTTCTATTAAAATTAGACCCTACTACGCCCTAAACTATTTAACCCTCCTACTAAAAACCTTATAGTATACGCTCTTAAAATAACCAATTAATTAATTAATTAAATTATAGTTAATAAATACCTAAATAATAAGTTTATCTAAGAGACGCTTAAGCTAATTTAAGAGAGCGTTAGACGCTCTAAGAAGATTTCCTTAAGTAAATATAAAACTTATAGAAACCGCTTATACATTAGCAAAATATAGTACCCTCTTAATGGCCTTAATAGTTAGTAGTTAACGCAATTAGCGTGTAGTTAAGGGTATTTAGTGTTACGGCGCTGGTGGAAACTGGTGGATTGTGGCTAGTAGATATTAGTAGATTATAGCGGATAGTCGTAGATAGTTGCAGACAGTTATAGACAGTTTTACACAGTTCTAGACAGTTGCCGTTACGTAACTAGAGGATTATATATAATATTAAGCGGCGCTACCCTCCGTCTCCTTTTCTTTCTCTAGCTTTAGATCCTTATTTATAGACTACTAATTATATAGACTTACGCGTCCCTCTTACCGTGCTCGTGCCTTAATTAACTAAGTCGCTAACATTATTTAAAGCTCAACTATCCTTTCTTCCTAAGAAGGAACTTAAATATATCTATGGACTATAAACTAGAATAGAATATAGAATTAGACCTAAAGAATATTACTAGAACTAAAAGAATAGAAAAGAATAATAAGACCTATAGAATACGTATAGACTAGAACCCCTATAGAATCCTACTAGAAGTTACCCTAATAACTATACCACGATGCTAAGAAATTCAGCAGCTGGTTAAGCAGCTGTAGGACCCTCGAATACCTCCAATAGTAAAATAGTAACTAACTTAAACTCCTAGATAGAGCTTATAGCAGCTAATGCTAAAATTAAATGACTTTAAGAGCTACTTAAAGCTAGAGAACCCCCTACGCCTAGTAAGGAATTATTAGACACCTAAAGACTTACTATAGTCCTTAAGGCTCTAGCCTAACGTACAGTATTAGCATTATTGCGGTCCGTAAAGGTCGCGGACCCCCTATTACTTACAGATGGAACCGACCCTATATTTAATAATTAGAAGCTTTAATTACAGGACAAGCTTAAAGTTAATGCGGACTACTTCCCTACTACTTAGGCTAAAATAGCCTACGTCTTTAGCCGTACCAGTAAGGACGTATAAACGCACCTACGTCCGCGGTACGCACAGGACTTAGCAAATCCCTTCCTCTTTAAAGAAGAGATAATCGCTTACCTATCTTCTATTTATAAGGACCCCTTTAAAGTATAGAACGCCTGACTTAATTATAAAAGCCTAAATATAAAAACAATAGAGACCTTTTTAGCCTTTTAGACCCGCTTTCTGCACCTAGCCGGCTAGGCTTAAATTCCCTAAGAAAATCTAATGCTAGACTTATTTAATAAGCTTACCCTAGACCTATAGTAAGCCGTACTGCTAGTTTTTACTACTATATAGACGCTAAAGGAACTTATGGACTAGTGCTTAGCTATTAACTAATGCCTTTACTAAATTAAGGTACGTGCCAAATGGTATAAAGCTAGAAACCCTTTAAATCAGACTATAAGCAATATAAGAACGGCCCGCAATGCCCCGGCATAATTAGTAACCCCTATAGCACCACCCGTATAGCCCGCCGCTAATTTAGTAGCTAGCTATACGGCCAGCCCTACTATAGGTTTAGCGAATGCTTAGCCTATATATAGTAACCCCCGTATATAAGCCCTTAGTAATTAAGGAGCTTACTTCTCTTACGGTTAAAAAGGTTACTATATAAAGAATTACCTAATAAACGTAAAAGTAGATAAGGTTCTGTTAATCTAAAAGGATAGTATAGAGTTGGAAAAAGAGGAACCCTAGAGGAAGACTCCTCTTTAGGGTTAAAAGGGATTAATATATTAGATATTAATCTGGGTTAGCTAGTTAGTAAAAAAAGCTATACTATTCCTTATACTTTATTCCATAATAGATACTAAGTTTTAACCTCTGCTTTAGCTAACTCTAGAGTAAATACCTTTACCTTAATAGATACTTAGTATGCTGTAAAGCTGGCTAACTTTCTAAATATACCTATTAAAGAACTGCCTAAACTAATTCCTATCTGTAGGTATAACGGGTAGATAGGGCCACCTATTATAACTATCTTACGGATTTACCTTTATGTTAACGGACGAAGGTAATATAACGTCCCCTTCCTTATTACGGACCTAGGTAGCTATAATATAATTTTAGGGCGAAAATAGCTAGCCTATTTAGGCTTATAGCTTAACGTATAGAGTAGACAGCTTATCTAGCCTAAAACTCTACCCCTAACCCCTTCCTTTATAAAAGAAATTAGTATTATAATAGAAAACCTTATACGGCCCTAGATTAATACTATTTACTAGGCCGATACTATGCGTAGAGACTAGGCCTTTAAGAAAGATATATAGCTTAATTCGCAACGGATCCATATACTACGTCGCCCCTAGACTACCTATGTTATACTACTCGCATTAAAGACCTAGAAAGTTAGTAGTAACCTAAAAAAGCCCCCTATAAAGAGCTTAGGCCCTATATAGCTACAAAGAATAGTAAGGGATGTTAGATGTTATACTAAACTAATAAATTAGAGGGATAACCTACGGAAGATAGAATAGGAGCTAAGAAAGATTATAAACCCTAAACCGCAAAATACGGTCCGGAAAACGGCTATAAGAAAACTAGCGGACCTCCTACTAGTTAATGTCTGCTATATTAGTGCCGTAAGATTCTACTAGAACTTAGTTTAGCCTAATACTATTACCTTTATAACGAGCTTATACAAAATTAATTAAATAATTAAGGAAAAGGGAAGTAAGCTTAGTGGATAAGAAAGCGAGCTTATAGATAAGGAACTAGTAGAATAAAAGCTGCCCTATTAATACTAGAAATTTAAGAACGTATTCTCTAAAGCAGCGTCTAATATACTTCTACCTTACCAACCGTATAACTATAAGATTAAGATTAAGCAGGGCAAGAAAAATACCCTTAGCTTTAGCCCCTTTTACGAGCAGTCTATTACTAAATTATAGGCCATAAAGCAGTATTTTATTAATAACCTAAATAAGGGCTTTATTAAGCCTAGCTAAGCCCCTTTTACCTTACTTATTCTCTTTATTAAAAAGCTAAATAGAGGACTCCGCTTCTATATTAACTACTATAAGCTAAATAATATAACCCGCAAGGACCGCTATTTACTACCCCTACTTAATGAGACTTTAGCCTAAATAAGTAGAGCTAAGGTCTTTATAAAGCTTAGTATCTACTAAGCCTTCTACTAAATTAGGATAAACCCTAGGTTTAAAGATTTTATTATATTTCGGACCTATTACGGAATGTATAAATATAAGGTACTCCCTTTTAGACTAACTAACGGACTAGCTACGTATTAGCGGTATATAAACAATATACTCTTTAACTACCTTAACGACTTCTATACGGCCTATTTAGATAATATTATAATCTACTTTAAGAACGAGCTAGAATATAAGGAGTATATCTATAAAGTCCTATAACGGCTCCGTAAGGCTAGCCTCTAGGTTAATATTAAAAAGTTAGAGTTTAGTATTAAGCGTATAAAGTACCTAGGTTTTATTATTAGTATAAACGGAATTAAAACCAACCTAGAGAAGACGGCTATAATTAACTAGTAGGTGTTAGATAACTTAAATAGAGCTATTCATTAATAAAATAGGTTGATTGATTGATTGATATTGTTTATATCTTGATCGTTAGTCGACCTAGGGCCCCTGGGTGTTGGAATTACAAGGTTATAAGGTCACAGCGGAGCAGTCTTGAGGGTCTAATTGATGATAGAGATGACGCAGACGATGAATATTGATTGATTCGTGATGCAGTAGATGCGGTTGATGTCTATATAGATTGCGTGCAGAGCTCGACCTTGCTTACCTCAGTGGACTCATACTAAGAAATCGATTGCGCTGTCGCGCTGAACTCCTTCGGATATTGATCGATTTCTTAGTCTGAGGGGCTTTGGCGAGATTTATATGGAAGCATAAGCTTTTTTTGTAAGGAAAACTCATAATTTTCAACAAAATTAATTAAAATCCCCACAACATTTTTTATAATAAAATTTATATTAAATTGCTTAGGAGATCTAGCTCTATAAATTATCACATTTTAGGCTTTTATACCTTTATGTAGGCCCATATATAAAGGTATTTAAAAGTGCTTATAATTTTAACAATGGGAATTTTCACTTTAACGAAATTAATCTCAAATTTGGCAGGAGATAATGCAATTTAAAGGCCTTTAATATATAAAATAGCCTCCTAAAAAAAATTTTACGAATTTTTTTTAATCTTATTTTATTATGTTGTGGAGGAAATCCCCTTGCAAAATCACTAAAACTATGATTTTTGCTTATGATTTTAACAAAACTCGCCAAAGGCTCTCAGACGTGATTGAGCGAGAAGGAAGACGGCCCAGCTGTTATTCCGACGCTAGCCAAAAAAATCACGTCTGAGCTCGCTGAGGTAACGACCTTGCAATGTGTCTAGAGCTTAGTCAGCACCTCTCGCTTAATTCTGACACTCCCCTATGCTGATAACGCTCGTCTCGTCTACTTCCTAAATAGGCAATTATAAAGCTATTCCCAAAATACCTTGCAAGTGCCATTCGGCCTACGTATAGAGGGAAAACCTAGTAGGCGAAAAACCTCTATCACTTGCTCCGTCTCCGTTAGTTACCGATTCCTAGCGTTATATAGTGCTTCGTAAATTGGTTAATTAGTAGCTGTTTCGTAAGTATATCTTTAGGTTAATCTTTACCTGGTATATATACCACTTTAAGTTAATCTCATTAAACCATGTCGTTTCGTACGAAGAGGCATCGAATTTTAATATGCTTAGCTTTCTGGTGGTGTTTTATATCGTATAAAAGGTCAACTGTACCCTTATTATTATAGTAGAGCGTAGGGATAAACGGGTGGTTGTTATCTCTCTCTCCTAAATCTCTCGTTAGCTTCTTAAGCTATACTACTAACCTTACTCCTTCTGACGCTGCCATGATCTCTACTTTTATTAAGCTTAATGCTATTAACTTCTGCCTTTAAGCTATCTAGATTACTACTCCCCTATAGCGCATAACTACTATACCCTAGAATAATATCCGATTGTGTTCTATTCCCTATATAGCGTCGGTAAAGATACTATAGCTAGTAGGTAACGTAAGCTTGCATAAGGGTAGGTGAACTGCTTAATTTAAGTAGGTAATTCCTATTTCGAGAGTGCCGTTTAGATATCGTAGTAGCTGCTTACTTAAGCGGTAATGCGATTCTTCTGGTGCTGCTATAAACCTAGCTAGCTAACCGACAGCATAGCTGGTATTAGGACATGTGTAGTTTAAGAGGTAGATCGTAGAGCTAATAATCTGTTGGTAGACTGTCGCATTATTATACTTAAGGAGGCTTTTAATATCGGGCTTTAGAACAGTACCAGCTGGTATTAGTAGCTTAGCTAGATTGCAGTTGTCCATTTTTAACCGTTTAAGTAGCTTCTTGGTGTATATCTTCTAATGTAGCTTAAGGGTTTAATTTGTATAGTCTTAACTAATTTAGAAGCCTATGAATACCTCTATAGGGCCTAGGTCTTTATATCTCCATTCTTTTAGAATTTTTGTCTTCGTGATATTAAGGTCTTAGCGCTTTCCTGCGATTAGTATATTGTTAACGAATAATAAGATATATACTTTATTTCCTATAAAGAGATTAGGGTTAGCTTTAGCCGATTTTAAACCTATACTATTAAAGAACTTTTTAACCATCTGAAACCATTCTCTCGGTGCCTACTTTAGGCCGTATAATAACTTATTTAGCTTTAAGTAGGCGTCTTTTACCTTCTTAAGGTTAGGTTTAAAGTCTCTTAATAGGTTAGGAATCTATATATAGATCTGTTCTTACAACGGCGAGTTTAAGAATATAGTTTTAACGTTAACGTGGTTAAGTTTAAGGTCTTCTACTGCCACCTTTACTATTAGGAATCTAAAGGTGTCGTATTATATAACAGACGTAAATATCTTAAAATAATTAATGTCGGGGGTCTGCTTGTCTCCCTAAATGCATAGTCTTACCTTCTTGCGAATTACTTTTCCCTTAGCGTTATACTTATGCTTTAGAACTAGCTTGCTTAAAAGCAACAACCTTCCTTCTAGTACTCTCCCCCTTATAATAGTATAGGTGTGCATTCTCTTTAGGGAGAGAAATTCTTTAAAGATAGCTTTTATCTAGCTAGGAGCGTCCTCCCTTAAGGCCTAATCTAGCTTAATAGCATTAAATGGTGCTGTAGGTGCTCCTAAAGAGGTAGTGTTTTTAGGTTCTAAATAGACAGCTTTTATAGCTATTACTAACTAAACCACTATATTATTAAAAACCCTTATATTTGGTAACCTTCTAGACCTCATTTTCTGCGTATAAGGAATGCGTATCGATGTGCTTTATACGGGCGTCCTACCCTTAGCATTACCTTAATTTAAGCGTCCTACTTAATCTTAACTTAGGCTTCCTACTTAATTTAAGCGGCCCACTTGGTCTTGACCTAGGCTTCCTACTTAGCTTAAGCGGCCCACTCGGTCACTATCTGGCCTACTTATAGTTCTCGCAACTAGAGTCTCTGTCGGCGCGTTTAAGGTAGTAGGGGAAGGTATAGGTCGGCTCGCAGCTTGGCTTATAGTATGATTTAAGCGTCCTACTTAATTACTGTGTATCTTTATGCTTTGTACGGGCGTCCCACCCTTAAGCGTCCCACTCGTAGCATGTCTTATAGCTTAGCTTATAGCTTGCACCTAAGGTGCTCTATAAGGGAACCTATACTTATTCACTTTAGCATCTCTAAAGAGCTTAATTGCTTACGTATATAGGTTTATTATTTTAAATTAACTACTCCCTTTTAACCCTATGAAAACGTAGTTAGGTTTTATTTTTAAATTATACTTCCTAGGGTGTTTCTTAAGCGTATTAATTGGGTTAGTATAGCACCTAAAGATAACTAGATTCTTAAGGTTAGGGACTTGACGGGTGTATGCCTTATAGGGTGTAATAGCACCACTATGCTCAAATTCGTTAAATGGGAGTGTTGAGGTTGGTACTTAATTCTTAATCTAGATAGTATATTTGACTGCGTAGTACCAGAGTTTAACTAGTATATTTCCTTAAAATAGAAGTAACCTTATCTTATAGTCGACTGTGTAGATCGCGCGCTTAATCGCGCTATTATATAAGTGCTTGTATGGGTAAGGTTTAAAGTTAATACCTTGGGGTATTAATTTGTCTTGAAATCTGCGGCCGAATTCCCCCTTTCCATTGTCCGCTTAAATCTATGTAGCTTTATTACTAGTGAACCTCTTTACCCTTGCGATGATCTCTTTAATATACGGTAGTACTTCTTTAGTTTATAGGGTTTTGAGAGGAATAACCTAGGTATAGCGTATAGCGTCGTTTAGGGCTAGGAGGTAGTAGTTATAACCTCTAATTAATGTACCGACTCGTCCTGTAGTATTAAGGTGTAGCCCTTAACTAGGTATCTTCTCGCGCTTAATTGTCTTCTTACTTAGTATTTCTCGTATCCTTCTAGCTAAACAAGCTTTGTATATACTCTTGCCAACTAGTACTACTCTCTTCTTAAGCTTTATGCCTAGTGAGGAGTGCTGTAGCTTAAATAGGTCGCTGTAATTTGTATGTCCAGTTCGGCGGTGCTATAGCTTAGTATCCGTTTTACTAATATTTGGTTATAAATTGTATACTTCCGCCGTTGTATTAAATGCTTCCTAATGCTCTTATAGTACGTAGAGGTTATTCCTTATAATAGCCTTAAATGTCGCCCCTAATTTATATTCGCTAGTAGCTTAATTATCCATATTAAAAGTAATCAAGTAGCCTTCCTGAGTGAGAGTCCTTACTAAGATTAGCTTAATTGTCTTAAACAAAGGTATAAGCTAGACGTCTTTTAGCTTTAGGGTACCGATTTAGACTTAACTATAGCCTATAGTAGGGATAACGGTCCTATTCGTAGTACGGACCTATTATAGCGTATTCTATCTCTTTAAGTATATTAGGTCTAATTGGTTACTAATAAAGTGCTTAGTTGCACCTAAGTTAAAAGCCTAAGCTAGAGACGTTGTTATAAGTATAGTATATTTAGGGTTAGGGTTAAGGTAGATTAAATCGCTGTTAAATTTTTCCTTAGCTATTACTACATTTCCTACTTCCTCTACCTTAGGAGCACCTTAACCTGTCTTCTTAGCGTTATTAAGTTGGAATTATTTAAGCAGAGGACAGTCTTTCTGGTAGTAACCTTTTTAATAATATACTCTACACTTGTCTCTTTCTAGTCGTCTTGGCTCTTTGCTTACTTAAGACGATAAGCTATAGCGATAACGCGATAAGGAATAATTGAATCTACCAGCACGACCTTTGCCCCTTATTTAACCTCGACCTTAGTTTCCCCTTCTCCCCCTAAGTTCGTCTTTCCTCTCGTGTACAAGTGCTGCATTTTGTACTTGTGTAGGGAGAGTAGTCTCTTGCTCCTAAAGGAGGGTAATATAGCTCTTAAGGTCTCATTTATCTCGTAGACACTAGGTCTTCGCATTCTGCCACGTGACATCGCTCGGGAGGGCTAAGAGAAGCTGCTCTTTGATATCGTTGTTAGTAAGTGCTCGAGGCGTTAAGGCTAGATTAATCTTGAATCGATTAAGTATATAGAGGAACTTAACAATTCGCATCTTCGTAGGGTCGAATATAGTGCTGTAGAACTCTCTGCGGAGTCTAGAGATGTAGACCTCGTCATTAGCCTTATTAAACTTCTTCATTCCTTCCCACATTCCTTGAATATCGTACGCCTTTATCATCACACGCATTTCTTCCTGACGGTTGTCTCCTATCGAATTATAGATGATCTTGTTTGCTTCCCCTTGTCTTCTTCTTCCGTCAGCTAAATTAACTTAATTTAGGTCCTCTGTACCAGTGACAAAATCCTAGCCCTCTGACATGATTAGGGCTGCCTTGCAGGTGCGCTCCCAGTCTGCAAAGTTGTCTCTATTAAAATGACGATTTTGCCTGCCTTGTGATCGTACGTAGGTGTCGTTGAGGTTGAGGTAGAGGAGGTCATTTTTGGGGGTCGATTTTTGAGTCAGGAGGTGTTGCTACCCGGGAGAGATTTGCTACCCGGGCTCATAACCTGTTGGAATTACAAGGTCATAAGGTCACAGCGGAGCAGTCTTGAGGGTCTAATTGATGATAGAGATGACGCAGACGATGAATATTGATTAATTCGTGATGCAGTAGATGCGGTTGATGTCTATATAGATTGCGTGCAGAGCTCGACCTTGCAATGTGTCCAGAGCTTAGTCAGCACCTCTCGCTTAATTCTGACACTGGGCTTAGACGAAGATATTTACAATACACGTGACCCGTGCACGTGACTCGTGCACGTCCTACGCCTCTGAGAATACAGATTATCTGACACACCCCCTTAGCTTCGAGCTCTTTGAGGTCAAAGCTAACCACCTTCTCGTGTCCGTTAATGCGTTAATTGAACCATAATCTCATCTAAATCCTTCCGTCTTGCTCTGATATTCTCCCTTAGGTCCTCTAGTTGCTTCTTCTTATTTAGCCGCTCCTTAATATCTACCATCCCAATTATATTAATAAAGCTTTAAAACCTCTGCTTAGGCAGGGCCTTTGTAAGTCTATTAGCAATTATCTCCTTCGTTACTGTCCATCAAAATTGTACTTGTTTCTTTGCGTATTCCTAATATAGCCAGTATTAATAGATGTTAACGTATCGGAGCTTTGTGATTAGCTTTACCGTGTCTTCTATAATTAGTTAGAGCGTCTAGGTGTTATTATAGTTAATAATTAAGGGCTCGTTTAGTTGTAACGTTATTACTTTAAACAGCCTACTAATAAAGATAGCTTCCTTTACTGTCTGTAATAGGGCTAACAGCTTAGCTTCTGTGCTTAACATTATAACTATACCCTGCTTATTTGCTCTTTAGGCGATTAGCCCCCTAAATAGCTTTATAATATATCCTTACGAGCTCTTTCTATTGACGGAGTTGTCCGTAAATAATGCGTCGCTAGCATAGATAAATAATTGCGCTTTACTTCTACCGTCTCCGTTATCTCGTCCTTAGTCGCGTATTCCTTTATCTCTCCCTCTATTATTTATTCCTTCCTTATCTCCTCTATAGTAGATTGCTCTACTCCTCGTACTATATAGGTACTAGATAACTCTATCTACCGCTTAATAGTGCTCTTAGCTTAGGTCCTAATTAAACCTTACTAGCCGTAATACTGCAAAGGCAATATCCGGACGCGTTATAGTGGCTATATAGAGTACTAAACCTAGTTTTCTCTAATATAGTATTGTAGAAGCTAGTAGGGATATAGGACGGACTAATAGGTTTATATTAGGGGATAGACGCGTCAGACGGATTATATAGTAATCGGTAGAGAGGAGTTCTAATTCTGCTATAGGGGTGTCTAAAAGACGCCCTCTAAGATCTATCTTATACTAGTTAGCTATCTTCTTAATATAGGCTTCCTGGGATAGCTATAGGAGCCTTTAGCTATAATTACGTAGCACGTAGATTTTTAGGAACTATTTTAGCTCGCTAAGGGTACTTATCTAGTATTCCTTACTTAGCTCCTTTATTACTTTTTAAGCTTTCTTTTTATCTGTCTTTTAATAGCAGAAGACAATATTATTAACGTAGAAGAAGATAACTATTTTACCTTTTAGTATAACACACGGCTTTTAGGGTACTTCTTTAAAACCTAATTCGTTTAATAAGCTTATAAGATTCTTCTGCTATAATAGTGGTGATCGTCGTAGTCCATATAGGGCTTTTCTTAAACGCAGTACTTTGTTTGTCTTTCCTTTATTAAACCCTAGCGGTAGCTTTATATAAATAACCTTATTAAAATCGCAATAAATAAACGCATTAACTGTATCTATCTGTGTTATCTCTAAGTTAAATTTTATAGTAATCGCTATAAGGGTTTAGAAGGTTGTACTAGCTAATATAGTAGCTCTCATAGGTAGGTCTCCTGGGGCCTATTAATTTTTGCAGACTACTAAGCGTGCCTTACATTTCTAGAGAAATCTGTGCTTATCCGTCTTATAGACGAACACCTACATTAAGCTAAGAACCTGCTATCCCTTTACGTACTTTTTATCTATTTCTTAAAACGACCTTATTTAATAATAAGATTGGAGATAGGCTTATTAAGCCTCTTAGAACTAATTTTAAAGAGGATGCGTATTAAGGTCCTAGATTAACTAGGGTAGCGGAGGTAGATTCTTCCTATATAATCTAATATTGCGTATTCTGCCTAATTTTAGCTTATTATTGTTAAGTTAACTATTAAGGTTAAACTTTCTTCCTGCTAAGAAGGCGCCGTAATAGGCTAACGTAATCCTTTTAGTAATAAAGTCTTTAAACCTATTATTACTGGCTTCCTTAAACAAGTTTTTAACTAAGTTATTGGACACCCCCTAAGTATTAAATATATTTCCTGCTTAATAAGCGACATCTTAATTAGTACCTTATATATCTAACTTTATAGAATACTTAACATAAAAGGCACATAGAGATTCTTTATCTTCTTTTATTAGAGGTAGAATACAGTATATATCTTTAAGAGCTCTTATAAGCTTAAGATCTGCTAACTTATTAAAGGTTTAAACTAGCTTATCGATGTTATTATTATCTTCCTCTTAAATTAACGGTTTAAATATTTTTTTATTATCTTCTAAAAGGACCTTATTCTTAGTTAAGGTATTAAGGAGTTAAATCTTCTTAATTAGCGTGTCTAACTCAGCGTATAGGTTCTTTAAGATGTCCGTTTACTTGCCGTTAAAGAACATCTTCTTATTAAAGATAACGTCCCTAGTAGAGATGACGATACCTTTATATAGGATCCAGATCCTATAGATATTGGTAAAGTTATAGCCAATAAGGTAGCCGATATAGGCTTACGGATCTAGCTTGCTTAGCCTTTTCTTCTTTAGCTAGGCGTCCGATGTTATTACATACACCCTATAGCCGTAGGCTTTTAGGTGCGCTAGTTGTGGTTTTCTTAATCTCTTATTAGCTAGGAAGGTATAGAACCTCTTATATAGCAATTTCCATCTATTGCTTTCTTATGGCGTTTAATCTTAAAGGTAGACTATACAGTTAATAATCTTGTCCTATAAGTTATATAGTAAATTAGCAGCAATTCTTATTACCTATGCTCTTTTAATAATTACACCCCCTAAGCGTTTGGCGGTACCATTCTAAGCTTAGGTATATAGCGCTAAAGGCTTAAATATAATCCCTTAAGTCCGTAGCTATTTAAGGGTTCTCCTTCTCCCTAGCTCGTTATCTAATCTAATAGTATTAACTTTAAGGTTATACCTTAGACGAATCCATTAGATAAAATCTTTAAGTACTTATAGTGTCTCCTTCTCCTTACTATACGTTATTATAAAATACGGGAAGGATCTTCCTAAGAAAGTGTTATAGATAAGCATAACTTATATAAATCCAGTATACGCTTTTTTAAGGTTAGTTTAGTTAATATAGAGGTTAAGATAGGGTTTATTAATATTCTATTTTAAGAACCTTTATAAGACCTAACGCTTAATTTTAGCGAGACTACAGTATTAACATTCCGTCGTCTTAGGGCCTTAAAGCTTAACTCCTAGGGCGTTAATACCTAAATAATAAAGGCTTATAGGTCCTAGATAACCTAGACGTAGATACTATAAACGTATATCTCCTTTTAAATCTGGACAAGCGTCTCTTAATAATGCTCTGCGCTTCCTTTAGCGTAGCAATTAGCTTATATTAAACGCTAATAGACTTCCTAGTTGGACGTATTTAATAGTCTATTATCCGTAACGTTCTTCCATTTAATATAAGATTATATTATCCTTCCAAACTAGAAGATTGTTATCTCCTTTATTGTCCTAGTAGTACCCTTATTTTTAAAGTAGACGGAACGACATAAGGTTTATATTAAAGTCCGTATAAAAGGCAACGTCCTTAAGACGTAGGGTTCCCTTACTCTTATCTGGTTTTATAACTTAGATATTAATATCGCCGTAACCTAGTATAGGCACTTCTAAGCTGCTAGCGATGATATATTTATATTTTAAAGCTTTCCTAAAATTATAAAAACAAAAGAGGTTATTAAAGATGTAAAGAGTAGTTCCTAAGTTAAGAATAGTTAATAGCTTTAGTAGATGGATTTAACCTATGTAATACGATTCTAGGAATATTGCATTAGCTTCTCCCTTAATCTTAACTTCCTAACTCTCGTCCTGTTATTATTAAGCCTTATCTTCCTATTCTTTAAGTCTAATCTTTATAACTTAGTTAGTGAGATTCTTATTCTTTTCTACCTTCTTTAGTACCCTATTAATGCGCGCATCTCCTATTATAACTCCTATAGGTCTCTTATCTTTAAATAAACACTAATAGTCCCGTAGGGAGTGTCCTCGTATTCCGCACGCTAAGTACTTAGGCGTTAGCTTCTTATAGGACGTCTCCTTATCTACTAGTGTCCCGACTCTCTTTAAGCGTCTACTATATACTAAGGCTCTTCCTCTTCGTAAACCTTTAGTAGTATTTGTTAGCGACTCGGTCAATCGAGGCACGGACACGGCAAGAGAGACGCGTAGGCCTGTACGATTGGATTGTCTATAAACGAGGATCCAAAGCTAGAGAAAGGAAAGGGGAAGAACGGAAGCACTGCTCAAAGTTATATACAATCCTCCGGTCACGTGACCGCACTTTACCATCACGTGACGGCAATCTGCGGCAGTTTGCTAGTGCCGTAACATTACCCCCCCTTCGAGAAAGCCTGCCCTTAGGCTTTGTACGTCCGTATTACACTCGTGGGGCATTTTTGTCTTTATGCTCTTCCGGTAGCTTATCGTCTTTATTATACTAGCATTCCATCCATTTATCTAGGTACTTTAGTGGTCTAGGTTTGTTAGGGTAACGGCTATAGAACTCCTAAAGCTTATAGGGACTATCTATAAAGTTCCATATAGGGTACTAAGTGGGGTCTAGGTTGTATCCTTTCCAGCTAATACGATACTTTAGCGTTCCCCTTACAAGTTTACAGGCCAGTATTTCTTTAATTTCCCATTTATTGTCGCCATTAACTTAAATCGGCAGGGGCGGTTCGTTCTTTTGTCCGGGTAATAGGTCGTTTATAGCCTTTTATAGCTTATCTAGCAAGAAGATAGGGTGGACCTTAATTAAATCCGGAAGTTTAACCTTATACAAGTTGCCTACTTTATTAAGAATCTTATATAGTCCTACCATCTTATAGTCTAGCTTACGGCTAGGCCGTTCTATCTTCTAGTTCTTTGTCGTAACCTAGACTATATTGCCTACGGTAAAGTCCGGCTCGCGTTTGTACTTATTTGCCTATTATTCTATTAATTTTTAGGCCTTTTTTAGGTTCGTACGGGCTACTTTCTAGGCTTCTTCTAAGCGCTTAGCGTACTGCTAGGCTTCCTTATAAGATAGCTTTTTACGTATAGTCTGGGGTCCTTTTGGTCTTTCCCAATTAAAGCTTATACGGGGTAAATAACCCATTTCCAACTAAATAGGTGCGAATCCTATAGAGTCGTAGGGTAGGGTCGCCTGGGCGTAGTTTATTAGGGGTAATAGTTCGCCCTAATTGTCCTAAAAGTAGTTAATAAAGGGCTAGAGTCTCTAGTCTAAGTATTAATTTATAATCTCCGTCTAACTATCTGTCTAGGGGTAGTAGGCCGTAGAAAGCTTTAGCCTAATACCTAAGATCTGGGTAAACTCGTTCTAAAAGGCCGATATAAACTATAGCCCGCAATCGGATATAATAGTATCTAGTAGTCCATAAATTCTATAAATGTAGTAAATATATAGTCGGGCCGCCTCTTTAGTATTAATATTCTTGTAACAGGGAATTAAGAACGGGCGCTTGCTAAAGCGGTTAACTAGGATTATAACTATATTGTATCCGTTACGGTCTAGAGGCAGCTTATGGAAGTCTATAGAGATATGCTGCTAGGGGCGTTCTGGTATTGGGAGTGGCTTTAATAGTCCTAAGGTCTTATTTTGTGGAATTATAAACCTACAACAGTTGTTACAGTTCCGTATATAGCGGTTAATATCTATAACTATTTTAGGCCAGTAGTAGCGGTTGCTAATAATCCTACGGGTCTTATTTTTTCTAGGGTAAGCCGTAGAAACCTAGGTATGTGCTTCGGTAATAAGCCGAGTCCGTAAGTTCTATTCCTCTACTACTACTAGCCATTTGTGGTACTTAAGCAGTCCATTTTCAAGGGACTATAGGCTGGTAATATCCTTTGTCTTTTTATGGTACTCTTATAGAGACGGGGCTGTACGGTTTATCTGCAGCAGTTTATTAATAAGGTTAAGTTCCATAAAGTTAATAGGATATATCTCGGTATCTAGAGAGTCCGTATTTAGTTCTGTTTATATCCAGGGGTTAAGGTATTCTAGTTATAGTAGCGTTTAGGTCCGTAATAAGATCTTTACGGCTACCTAGTCGTCTAGGTCCTGTCTACGCCTTATAAAGGCATCCGCACGGTTTATGGCGCCTAGCTTATATATAATTAAGAAGTTAAACTAAGATAGGATATCCGCCTATCGAGCCTGCCGGGCCGTAAGGGCCTTTGTTGTTATAAAATATTCTAAGGCCTAGTAATCTAAAACTACCTAGATAGGTTTGGGGGTCCCTTCTAACTATGCTCGCCAGTACTAGAAGCTAAAGATAATAGCCAGCATTTCTTTATTATGGATAGGGTAGTTTAGCTTAGCGTCTATTATAGTCTTTAAATAGTATGTAATAGGGTGCTATTCTCCGTCCGGTTGCTTCTGGGAGAAAACACTAGCTATTACGCTATCTAAGGCATTAGTTTCTAGCATTAAGGGCCGTTTGGGGTTAAAGTAGGTAAGTAGCGGGGCTGAGACTAGCCGTTTTTTAAGCTCGTCAAAGGCCTGCTTACATACAGCGTTAAAGTAAAAGGGCTGGTCTTTTTAGGTAAGGCGGTTAAGAGGCCTAGTAATCTTGCTATAGTCCTTAATAAAGCGTCGGTAGAAGTTATAGAAACCTAAGAATGATTATACCCCCTTTACGGTCCGTGGGGGTGCCCACTAGGTAATTATGGCCGTTTTCTCTAGGTCGGTCTCGATTCCATCCGTACTAATAATAAACCCTAGGTACTTTATACGCTTAACACTAAACTCCGACTTCTTAATATCGACCTAGAGGCTAGCCTCGCGGAGCCGTTATAGGACTTTATAGATGTGCTCCTCGTATTCTAGCTTATTCTTAAAGTAGATTATAATATTATCTAGGTAGGCCGTATAGAAGTCGTTAAGGTAGTTAAAGAGTACATTGTTTATATACCGCTGGTATATAGCCGGTCCGTTAGTTAGTCTAAAAGGAAGTACCTTATATTTATACGTTCCGTAATAAGTCTAAAATGTAGTAAGATCCTTAAACCTAGGGTCTATCCTAATTCGGTAGAAGGTTTAGCGGATATCGAGCTTTATAAAGACCTTAGCTCTACTTATTCGGGCTAGAGTCTTATTAAGTAGGGGCAGTGGATAGCGGTCCTTGCGGGTTATATTGTTTAGCTTATGGTAGTCAATATAGAAACGGAGTCCTTTATTTGGCTTTTTAGCAAAAAGAATAGGTAAGTTAAAAGGGGCTTAGCTAGGCTTAATAAAGCCTTTATCTAGGTTATTAATAAGGTACTACTTTATAGCCTATAATTCGGCAGTAGACTGCTAGTAAAGGGGGCTAAAGCTAAGGGTGTTTTCTTTATCTGGCTCAATCTCGATCTTATGGTCGTACGGTTGGTGAGGCGGGAGTATATCGGACGCTGCCTTAGAGAATACGTCCTTGAATTTCCAGTATTAATAGGGTAGTTTTTGTTCTACTAGCTCCTCGTCCGTAAGCTTATTTCCCTATCTACTAAGCTTACTTTCCTTTTCCTTAATTATTTAATTAATTTCATATAAGCTAGTCGTAAAAGTAACGGTATTAGGTTGGACTAAGTTCTGGTAGAATCCTACGGCACCAATGTAGCAGATATTAACTAGTGGGAGGTCTATAGGTTTCTTTACGGGCTTTTATCGGGCCGTATTTTGCGGTGTAGGGTTTATAATCTTCCTTAGCTTACGTTTTATTTTCCGTAAATTGTCCTTCCGGTCTATTAGTTTAGTATAGCGTCTAGTATTCCTAGCCTTCCTTTATAGCTGCGTAGGGCCTAAGTTCTCTATAGGGAACTTAGGTAGGTCACTATTAACTTCCTAGGTCTTTGGTGCGGGTGGCGTAATATAGGTAGTCTAGGGTCAGCGTAATATACGGATCCGTTGCGGATTAAGCCGTATATCTTTCTTAAAGGCCTAGTCCCTACGCATAGCATCGGCCTAGTAAATAGTATTAATCTAGGGTTGTATAAGGTTTTCTATTATAATACTAATTTCTTTTATAAAGGAAGGGGTTAGGGGTAGGGTTTTAGGCTAGATTAGCTGTCTACCCCATACGTTAAGCTATAAGCCTAAATAGGCCAGCCATTTTCTTCTTAAGATTATATCGTGGCTTCCTAGGTCCGTAATAAGAAAGGGGACATTATACTACCTTTATTCGTTAACACGAAGGTAAATCCGTAAGATAGTTATAATAGGTAGCCCTATCCGTCCGTTATACCCGCGAATAGGAATTGGTTTAGGTAGTTCTTTAAGGGGTGCGTTTAAAAAGTTAGCCAACTTTATAGTACACTGGGTGTCTATTAAGGTAAAGGCATTTGCTTTAAAGTTAGCTAAAGCAGAGGTTAAAACTTAATATCTATTGCGGAATAAAGTACAAGGGATAGTGCAGCTTCTTCTACTAACTAGCCGACCTAGATTAATATGTAATATATTAATCCCTTTCAACCCTAGAGAGGAGTCTTTCTTTAGGGTTCCTCTTTTTCCGACTCTATACTGTCCTCCTAGATTAGCAGAACCTTATCTACTTTTGCCTTTATCGGGTAGTCTTTTATAAAATAGTCTTTCTAACTATATAAAAAGTAAGCTCCTTGGTTGCTAAGAGCCTATCTATAGGGGCTGCTATAGGTAGGCTGAGTAAACGCTAGGCCCGTAGTAGGGCTAGCTATACGGCTAGCTGCTAGATTAACGGCGGGCTGTATAGCTAGTACTGTAGGAGTTGTAGATCGTACTAGGGCATTATAGGCCGTTTTTATAGTGCTTATAGTCTGGTTAGAAGAGTTTCTGGCTTTATACCGCTTAGTTTATACCTTAATTCGACGGAGGCCTTAGTTAATAGCTAGATAGTAGTCTATAAGTACCTTTAGCGTCTATATAGTAGTATAAACTGGCAGTATGGCGCGCTATAGGTCTAGGGTAAGCTTATCAAAGAGGTTTAGCAGTAGGTCTTTATAGGGAATTTAGGCTTAGCCGGCTAGGTGCAGAAAGCGGGTCTAGAAGGCTAAAAAGGTCTCCGTTATTTTCATATTTAGGCTTTTATAATTAAGGCGGGCATTCTATATCTTAAAGGGGTCCTTATAAATAGAAGATAGGTAGTCGATTATTTCTTCTTCTGAGACAAAAGGGTCTGCTAAGTCTACAGCATATTGCGGACATAGGTGCGTCTAGGCGTCTCCGCCAGTGCGGCCGAAGATATAGGCCATCTTAGCTCGAGCAGTAGGGAAGTAGTCCTTATTAACTTTAAGCTTATCTTATAATTAAAGCTTCTAATTATTAAATATAGGGTTAGTTCCGTCTGTAAGCGATAGGGGGTCTACAACCTTTATAAACCGCGACAATGCTAATACTATACATTAGGCTAGGGCCTTAAGGACTATAGCAAGTCTATCTAATAAGTCATCGCTAAATATAGGGGTGTCTCTAGTTTTAAGCAGTTCTCGTAGCTGTTTAATTTCGGCATTAGCTGCCGTAAGATCCGCCTAGGGGGTTAAGACAGTAACTGTTTTACTATTAGAGGTAGTCGAGGGTCCTATAGCTGCTTTGCCGGCTACTGTGTTTCTTGGCATAGTAGTAGGAGTATTAGATAATTTCTAGTATTTTATTTATTTTTGGGGGTTCTGGTCCGTACGTGTCCTATTCTTAGGGTTTATATTATACGTATCCTTTTAGTTCTGTCCTGTCCTTATAGTTCTAGTGATGTCCTTAGGGTCTTATCCTTAGGGTTTGTAGATATATTTAAGTTCCTTTTTAGGAAGAAAGAGTAGTATAAGCTTTAAATAATATTAGCGACTTGGTTAATCGAGGTATAGACACGGTAAGAGAGACGCGTAGGCCTATATAATTGGATTGTCTATAAACGAGGATCCAAAGCTAGAGAAAGGAAAGGGGAAAAACGGAAGCACTGCTTAAAGTTATATATAATCCTCCGGTCACGTAACCGCACTTTGCCATCACGTGACGGCAATCTGCGGCAGTTTGCCAGTGCCGTAATAGTATTAGAGTAATCCTTAATGGCTTACTCTACGAAGTCTATATTAAAGGTACTCCCTTTTATAGTAGTATTAGCTTTCTTTAAGGGTGTTCTAAGTCCTTCTTACAGCTCCTTTACTACTCTGCGGTATTTGGAAGATCTTAACTTCTGCGGGTTATTTAACTTAGTAGTGTACTTTATATAGTAGGCGTCGCTAAAAGGTTAAATAACTTCTATTAAATCTTAAAGCTAGATTCTATCGGATATTTAAGGGATCTTATACTTCTCTCCTAGTACTATTACGTGTTCCCATTAATCTAACCACTAATTTAATTTTAATAAGTGTTTAAACCCCTTAAGGGCTTTTGTGTACTAGCGTTATACCTTCTTTCTAATAAATAATAAGGTAGGTTCTATATTCTCCTTTAATTAGGATAGCTATTCTTTAACTATTAAGGAAGGGTTAAGTAGTAGCTTCTTCTAAATTAATACTGTGGTCGTAATCTAGGTGCGTATCTATTACAGATACTTTTCCTGTTTTAGGAAGTACTTTATATCCTAGTTATAGTATTGTCTACTATTCTCGTACGCTTTCTATTAATTCGTCGAGAGCTGTGCATATAAGGTTGCATTCTCATTAAAATCTATAACCTTTAGATAAGGTGGTTTTTTTTTAAGTAGACCTTCTTAAGGTGCTTCTGTGGCTGGGTCAACGTGGGCCCAAATTTACTAATTTATGAGGGCTCGGAGTTACCATAGCCATTGTTCCCAGTCTTCTGGCTTATTGAGGATGATTGTAGTCGATGAACTCGATGTTGGTGGAGTCATTTAACTGATAGGCAAAGGAGGAATTGAGATGGTATTTTGTCGTTAGGATCGTCCTTGTCGTCAGGATCGTCCTTGTTATCAGGATCGTCCTGTGACGATTGAGGTGGAATCTCGTGGAATCTCGTGGAGTCTCGTGTCAGAATCGTCCTGTGACAATTGAGGTAGAATTTCTGTCAGAGTCTGCGTCCTTGACGATGAGGTGTCAGAGTCTGACGATGAGGTAGAATTTCTTTAAATGATTGAGTAATAGCTGAAAAGCTTCTTGTGTCGGCGGACTGGGCTCATAACTGTCAGATAACTCAAATAGAGCTATTCATTAATGAAATGGGTTGATTAATTGATTGATGTTGTTCGTGTCTTGATCGTTGGTCGACCTAGGGCCCCTAGGCTTAGACGAAGATGTTTACAATGCACGTGACTCGTGCACGTCCTACGCCTCTGAGAATACAGATTATCTGACAGTAGGCACCCCCACGGACCGTAAAGGGGGTATAATTATTTTTAGGTTTTTGTAACTTCTGCTAATACTTTATTAAGAACTACAGTAGGATTACCCAGCCTCTTAACCGTCTTACTAGAAAAGACCAGCCCTTCTACTTTAACGCTATATATAGGTAGGCCTTTAATAAGCTTAAGAAACAGCTAGTATTAGCTCCCCTACTTGCCTATTTTAACCTAGAATGGCCCTTAATACTAGAAACTAATGCCTTAAACGGCGCGATAGCTAGTGTTTTTTCCTAAAAGCAACTAGATAGAAAGTAGTACCCTATTATATACTATTCGAAGACTATAATAGATGCTAAGCTAAACTACTATATTTATAATAAAGAAATGCTAGCTATTATCTCTAGCTTTTAGCACTGGCGTATATAGCTAGAAGGGACCCCTAAGCCGATTAAGGTAGTTTTAGATTATAAGGCCTTAGAATACTTTATAATAACTAAGGCCCTTATAGCTTAGTAGGTACGCTAGGCAGATACCCTATTTTAGTTTAACTTCTTAATTATATATAGACTAGGCGCTATAAACCGTGCGGACACTCTTATAAGGCGTAAGTAAGACCTAGATAACTAGATGGCTATAAAGATCTTATTATAGACTTAGACGCTACTATAACTAAAACACCTTAACCCCTAAATACGGGCAGAACTAAATATAGACTCCTTAGGCGCTAAGATATATCCTATTAACTCCTCTAAACTTAACCTTATTAATAAACTACTATAGGCTAACCAAACGACCCCCTCTTTATAGAAGTAGTGTAAAAAGGCAAAGAACGTTATTAGCCTATAGTCCCTTAAAAACGGATTACTTAAGTACTAGGAACGGCTAGTAGTAGCTAAAAAACAGAACTTATAGACCTAGCTTATTGCCAAAGCTTATACCTAGGTCTCTACGGCCTACCTTAGAAGAAATAAGACCTATAAGATTATTAGTAACCGCTACTACTAGCCTAAAATAGTTATAGATATTAACCGTTATATATAGAACTGCGATAGCTATTATAGATCTATAATCCTATAAGATAAAACCCCGGGACTATTAAAACCACTCCTAATACTAAAACGCCCCTAGTAATATATCTTTATAGACTTTTATAAGCTACCTACAGACCGTAACGGATACGATATAGTTATAATTTTAGTTAACCGCTTTAGTAAGCGCCCGTTCTTAATCCTATATTATAAGAATATTAATACTAAAGAAGCGGCCTAACTATATATCTACTACGTCTACTAAATCTATGGACTACTAGATACTATTATATCTAATTATAGGCCGTAATTTATATCGGCTTTCTAGAATAAGTTTACCTAGATCTTAGGTATTAAGCTAAAGCTTTTTACCGTATACCACCCCTAGATAGATAGTTAGACGGAAATTATAAATTAATACTTAGATTAGAGACTTCGGCCCTTTATTAACTACTTTTAAAATAATTAGGCTAAACTACTACCCCTAATAAACTATGCCCAAGCGACCCTACCCTATAACTCTACAGGATTTGCCCCTATTTAACTAGAAATAGGTTACTTACCCCGTATAAGCTTTAACTAGAAAAGACTAAAAGGACCCTAAACCGTACGCGAAAAACTATCTTATAAGAAAGCACGGTAGTACGCTAAGCGCTTAAAAGAAGCCTAGACGGTAGCCCATATAAATCTAAAAAAGGCCTAAAAATTAATATAATAATAGGCGAATAAGCATAGGCAAGAGCCTCACTTTGCTGTAGGAGATATAGTTTAGGTTATAATAAAGAACTAAAAGATAGAACGACCTAGCTATAAGCTAAACTATTAGATAGTAGAACCATATAAGGTTCTTAAAAAGATAGGCAATGTATATAAAGTAAAGCTCCCAGATTTAATTAAAGTTTACCCTATTTTCTCTCTAGATAAACTATAGAAAGCTATAAATAACCTATTACCTAGATAAAAGAATAAACCTCCCCTACTAATTTAAGTTAATAGCGATAATAAATAGGAAATTAAAGAAATACTGGCCTATAAGCTTATAAGGGGAACATTAAAATATTATATTAGTTAGAAAGGGTATAACCTAGACCCTACTTAGTACCCTATATAGAACTTTATAGGTAGTCCCTATAAGCTTTAAAAGTTTTATAGTTATTACTCTAATAAACCTAAACCCCTAAAGTACCTTAATAAGTAAATAGAGTGCTAAAATAGCGAAGATAATAAGCTACCTATTAAGTATAAAGATAAAAATACCCTATAGATATAATACGGACGTATAAAGCCTAAGGGCAGGCTTTTTTAGAGGGGGGGGGTAATATTACGGCGCTAGTAGAAACTGGTAGATTATAGCTAATAGATATTAGTAGATTATAGCGGATAGTTATAGACAGTTATAAATAGTTATAGATAGTTTTATATAGTTCTAGATAGTTACCGTTATATAACTAGAGGATTATATATAACATTAAGCGGCGCTAACCTTTATCTCCTTTTCTTTCTTTAGCTTTAGATTCTTGTTTATAGACTACTAATTATACAGGCTTGCGCGTCCCTCTTACCATACTCGTGCCTCGATTGACTAAGTCGCTAACATTTAGCAACTTAGCCGACTAGCCTATATCGTGTTTTTTTAATACGCAGCCTACGCGTAACCTACGCGCAACCTACGCGCAACCTACGTACAATTTACGCATTTAGCAACTATAATTATATTTAAAGCTATCTGCCTCTTTTATATTAATAGTATATTTTAGATAATAAATAATAAATAAAGGCTATTTTAAAGCTATTTATAAGGCTAGTAAGGTAAATTGTATATACTTCTTTATATAATATATATAAAGTAGCTACTAAGAGTAGTAGATATAAACCTATTTATATCTATTTACTTATCCATCTATATTACCTACCTATCTATATTGCCTACCTATCTATATCTACCTACCTATCTATATCTACTTACCTATCTATATCTATTTACTTATCTGCATCTACTTACCTATCTATATCTATATAAGGGTTATTTTGGCCCTTACTTAGCTATATCGCCTAGGGGCTTTTAGGGGTCGCTAAGGCTAGCCTTCGGCTAGCCCTTAGCACCTCCTTATAAGCACCTTAGGCTTACAGCCCTTCCTTTCTTATTGGTTTATCTCTATATTTAGGCTATTACCTACCCTTATTACTATATCGTCCTCTTCTATTAACTCTCCTTATAACTTATACTTAGCTTACCTACTTCCTACTATATACCCTAGTAATATGCCTTATATTTAAACCAATCCTATACCCTTATAGGTAGTAGCCTATAGTAAGCTAAGGGCTTTGCCCTTAAGCAATTTTATAATCCTCTATTTTTACCTAGGACGATCGCGTTTACTGCGATATAGTAGGTACACTAGTAAACGCCTAGCAGATTACATCCGTATAACGGTGTTAGAATATAAATTAGGTCCTCTACCTTTACCTAAGACGATTGCGTATGCTATAGAGTAGCTATACTAGCAAGACGTCTAGTAGATCGTATCCGCATATTATAGTAGTAGATACGGATTAGGAGATAAGGGAGACAGTAGCTACTTAGCTAAGGGTTAGGGCTATTTAGATCGTACGCGATTATCTCCTAACGCTATTAGTATACCCGCATATAATTAGCAGTATAGTAGTATAGCTCTGCTATAACGGCGACCTAAAGGCGATTTAATTGCTATCTAAAAGCTTTCTAGTAGGAGTTAAGGGGGATCCTATACGATTAAGCTTATAAATACTCTATAGCTAACCGCGGTTCACTTACTATAGAGGTCCTACTAATAGAGATTAAAAGGTTAAACGTCCTTAAAGAGATATAGCTACCCTAGAGGCTATCTAATTACTATTTAATGGCTATCTAAAGAACTAACGGCTAGTTTTTAAAGCTATAGCTATTACCCTCTCTTCTAAATTAAATATAATCTCTAAGCTACGACTTATTTTAGGGCTATGGCTAACCTAAAAACTTTTTGGCTATTAGCTATAGAGCTGCCAAGACTAAATCGCAGGCGATTATCTTTTAGAGCTACGGCTCGTCTTAGAGCTACGGCTCGTCTTAGAGCTACGGCTCGTCTTAGAGCTACGGCTCGTCTTAGAGCTACGGCTTATTTAAGGGCTATAGCCTAACCTAGAGACTCTTTGGCTGTTAGCCTAAGGGCTACTAAGAGTAAACTGTAGGCGGTTGTCTCTTATTAAGCTATGGCTTACCTTAAGAGCTTCGGCTTAGAGATCCTATATAATCTTATAAGCTACTACTTACTTTAAGAGCTACGGCTTATTAAGATCGTAGGAGGTCTTATAAGCTACGGCTTAAAGATCGTATATAATTATCTTTCTATAAGGCTTTGGTCGCTCTAAGAGCTTTAGCTTGCATTAAGAGCTATAGCTTACCTAAAAAAAATAGCAGCAGCTTTTAGATTCTACGTAATCTCTTTTTATTGCCAATATTACTCCGTAACAACAGTGTAATTTAGAAGGAAGGAAACACTCGTATAGCTATTTGGCCATTACTTCCTTATAAAAACTAATTACGCGGCTAAGGTAAGGCAGTTAAGACGTTAAGATAAAGACGCATAAACGAGCTATAGCTTATTAATTATATACGATCAACTCTCTAATAGTAGACGCTCTTTTCCTACCTAAATTAGACCTTTTTTCCCACTAGGTTTTAGTTATAGGTTAAGGTTTTTATTAAGGCTGCTTAGCTCCCTATTCCCTGTTTCCCAATATAAGTAAGGCTTTAGCACTGCTTACCTTTTTATATATAAAAATCAATTCATTTGGGTATATAGGCTAGGGGCCAGCCCTAATGAAGGGGGGGGCAATATAAGGGTTATTGTAACCGACTACCGGACCTTGCATATTACCCTGTTTCACCTACGTTAGCACTACCCTCGTATGTCTCGGATACGTTTGAAATGAGTTATAGGCTTCGGAGTTCGGGATCTACTTTCATGTATTTATATCACTTGATTTCTATAGATTTACAATCAAGTTGCTCGTTCAATTCCACACACTGCAAAGCTTACAGTTATTTTGGCCTTTACTCGGCTGTATTGCCTAGGGGCTCTTAAGGGTCGCTAAGGCTAGCCTTCGGCTAGCCCTTAGCACCTCCTTATAAGCACCTTAGGCTTACAGCCCTTCCCTCCTTATTAGTTCGTCTCTATATTTAGGCTATTACCTACCCTTATTACTATATCGTCCTCTTCTATTAACTCTCCTTATAACTTATACTTGGCTTACCTACTCCCTATTATATACCCTAGCAATGTGCCTTATAATCTACTTACCTATCTATATTTACCTACCTATTAGCATCTGCCTATTTATACCTATCTATCTATACTACCTTAATTTAATCAATTAATTAAATTGTTTATAGTATTTGCTAGCTAGTCATTATTATCTAGTTTTAGCGACGGTTATCTAGCTCTAGCGATGGTTATTTAGTTCTAGTAATATTTATCTAGTTCTAGAAACAGTTGTCTAGCTTTAATAATGGTTATCTAGTTTTAGTAACAGTTATCTAGTTTTAGCGACGGTTGTTTAGTTCTAGTAACGGTTATCTAGCTCTAGCGACAGTTATCTAGTTTTAATAACAATTGTATAGTTCTAGCAATGGTTATTTAGCTCTAGTAACAGCTATCTAGTTTTAGTAACGGTTATTTAGTTCTAGCGACGGTTATCTAGTTCTGGTAATAGTTATCTAGTTCTAGTAACGGTTATCTAGTTCTAGCAATAGTTATTTAGTTCTAGTAATAGTCCTCTACTAGCTGCCGTTTTAGTACTTCCCTAGATAGGGAAGATATAAGGAAAAAAGGAAGGGTAAAAATAAGGCGGTAGAGGTATATATAAAGGCTATTAGAAATATAGCGGGGACCTAATATAGAGCTTTATATAGAGCCTTATATAGAGCCTTATACAAAGCCTTATATATATATTAGCGACTTAGTTAATTAAGGTATAAGTATAGTAAGAGGGACACGCAAGCCTATATAATTAGTAGTCTATAAACAAGAATTTAAAGCTAGAGAAAGGAAAGGAAATAAAGTGTAGTACCGCTTAACGTTATATATAATCCTCTAGTTATATAATAGCAATTATCTAAAACTATATAAAACTATTTGCGACTATCTATAACTATCCGCTATAATCTACTAATATCTATTAGCTATAATCCACTAGTTTCTACTAGCGCCGTAATATTACCCCCCCTTTAAAAAAGCCTGCCCTTAGGCTTTATACGTCCGTATTATATCTATAAAGTATTCTTATCTTTATACTTAATAGGCAGCTTATTATCTTTACTATTTTAATACTTTATCTACTTATTAAGGTACTTTAGGGGTCTAGGTTCGTTAAGGTAACTACTATAAAACCTTTAAAGCTTATAGGGACTACCTATAAAGTTCTATATAGGGTACTAAGTAGGGTCTAGGTTATACCCTTTCTAACTAATATAATATTTTAANNTTNCCCTNANAAGCTTANAGGCTAGTATTTCTTTAATTTCCTATTTATTATCGCTATTAACTTAGATTAATAGGGGAGGTTTATTCTTTTATCTAGGTAATAGGTTATTTACGGCTTTCTATAGTTTATCTAGAGAGAAAATAAGATAAACTTTAATTAAATTTAGGAGCTTTACTTTATATAAGTTGCCTATCTTTTTAAGAACTTTATATAGTCCTACTATCTAATAGTCTAGCTTATGGCTAGGTCGTTCTATTTTTTAGTTCTTTGTTATAACCTAGACTATATCTCCTATAGTAAAGTTAGGCTCTTGTGACGGCGCTAGGGCGCGTCACCTAGTCAGGGGTTCGCTTAGGACTTGGCATGTGTATATGGACGTGGCCTCACCACCTTCTCTTACTCCTTAGCTTAATATCTTCGTAATACAGCATTCGTTCGCTTGATCTTGCAAGCATTCGTTCAAGTCTCTATTAAGACATTTGTTCGATGGTTCGAGCCGTCACAGCTCTCGCTTATACTTATTCGCCTACTATTATATTAATTTTTAGGCCTTTTTTAGATTCATATAGGCTACCGTCTAGGCTTCTTTTAAGCGCTTAGCGTACCGCCATGCTTCCTTATAAGATGGTTTTTTATATACGGTTTAGGGTCCTTTTAGTTTTTCCTAGTTAAATAGGGGCAAATCCTATAGAGTTATGGGGTAGGGTTGCTTAGGTATAGTCTATTAGGGGTAGCTATTTAGCCTAGTTATCTTAGAAGTAGTTAATAAAGGGCTGAAGTCTCTAATTTAAGTATTAATTTATAATTTCCGTCTAACTATCTGTTTGGGGGGTAGTATGCTATAAAAAGCTTTAGCCTAATACTTAAGATCTGGGTAAACTTATTCTAGAAAGCTAATATAAATTACGGCCTATAATTGGATATAATAGTATCTAGTAGTCTGTAGATTTGGTAGACGTAGTAGATATATAGTTAGGCCGCTTCTTTAATATTAATATTTTTATAATATAGGATTAAGAACGGGCGCTTATTAAAGCGGTTAACTAGAATTATAACTATATTATATCCGTTACGGTCTATAGGTAGCTTATAAAAGTCTATAAAGATATACTACTAGGGGCGTTCTAGTATTATAGGAGGGAAGGTCTCTCTCCAAACAAGAAGTTACGGTGCTGTAGGTCTGTCGGTCGGCCGTAGTTAGTTAGTAGAAATCAGTAGGAAAGCAGTTAGTAAGAAGAGAAGAAAAGAGTATATTGTGTATCGAAACTGTCTATCTGTCGAGCCTATCTAAGTTATTAAAGACTCTGGGACTACGGAAGGCCTATACACTCCCTAGACTATGTCACGGCTCGAACAAATGCCTCTAAACCGAAGCTTGAACAAATGCTGTATTACCAAGATACTAAGCTAAAGAGAAGGAAAAAGGGGTCGCCAGGACCGATATAAACAAATATATAGGGTAAGCCGCCAAGGCGATAGCTTTAGGCGGGCCAATCGCAGGTCGGCAGAATATGGCAGAATTTAGCAGGTAACGTGCGATAGCGCCGTTACATTACCCCCCTCTTTAAAAGAAAGCCTACCCTTAGGCTTAGTTAGAAAAAATAGGGTAGCACTAGGCTTATAAACGTAGGATTACAAAAATATAAGATAAGGAGATAAAAGGGGACATGAGTCCGTCCTAACTAAGTACAAAGGGCGATTGTGGGCTAAGTAGAAGCACTAGGCTAGAAAGAGTAGCCGCTAAAAGTCTTAGCACGGATCTGACCAATCAGACAACTTTAACCGGCGGTTAAAGTTCCTGGACATCTAAAATTTTACAGTACTGGCAGAAAACGGTAGAATATAGCAGAATTTGGCAGATAGCTGTATTAGGGCTTTAGGGCGTTTTTATCCCTATATTCTTCCGGTAACTTATCGTCTTTATTATGCTAGCATTCCATCCATTCGTCTAGGTACTTTAGGGGTCCAGGCGTATTAGGGTATTAGTTATAAAATTCTTTAAGCTTCTAGGGGTAGCCTATAAAGTTCCACATAGGGTACTAGGTTAGGTCAGGATTGTAGCCCTTCCATTAGATATAGTATTTTAGCACTCCCTATACTATCTTGCAGGCCAGTATTTTGTTAACCTCCCATTTATTGTCACCGTTTACTTAAACTAGTAGGGGAGGCTCGTTCTTTTGTCTAGGCAATAGGTTGTTTATAGCTTTCCGTAACTTATTTAGCGAGAAGATAGGGTGAACCCTAATTAAGTCTGGGAGCTTTATCTTATATAAGTTACCTATCTTCTTAAGAACCTTATATGGTCCTGCTATCTAGTAGTCTAGCTTATGGCTAGGTCGTTCGGTCTTCCAATTCCTTGTTATAACTTAGACTATATCGCTAGGGGCAAAATCGGGCTCTTAACGGTGTTTATTCGCCTACTGTTCTATTAACCTCTAAGCTTTTTCTAGGTTCTTACAGGCTACCGTCTAGGCCTCCTCCAATCGTTTAGCGTACTGTTAGGCCTTAGCATAAAATAGCTTCTCTTATATAGTCTAGGGTTCTTCTAGCCTTTTCTAGTTAAAGCTTATACGGGGTAAGTATCCCATTTCTAGCTAAATTGGGGCAAACCCTATAGAGTTATAGGGTAAGGTTACTTACGCGTAGTCCATTAAGGGTAGTAGTTTAGACCAGTTGTCCTAGAAATAGTTAATAAAGGGCCTAAGCCTCTAGTCTAGGTACTAATTTACAATCTCTATTTAACCGTTTGTCTGGGGGTAATAAGCCGTAGAAAGCTTTAGCTTAATACCTAGGATTCGGGTAAACTTATTCCAGAAGGCTAATATAAACTGCGGCCTGTAATCGGATATAATAGTATTTAGTAGTTTGTAGATTCGGTAGACGTAATAAACATATAGCTAGGCTACCTCTTTAGCATTAATATTCTTATAACATAGAATTAAAAACGGGCGTTTACTAAAGCGGTTAACTATAACTATAACCATATTGTATCTGTTACGGTCCCTAGGTAGTTTATAAAAGTCTATAGAGATATACTACTAAGGGCGCTCTAGTATTGGAAATGGCTTAAGTAGTCCTAGGGTCTTATCCCGTAGGATTATAGCTCTCTAGCAGTCTTTATAGTTCCGTATATATTAATTAATATCCGCAACTATTCTTAGCTAGTAGTAGCGGCAGTTAATGATTTTACGGGTCTTGTTCTTGCTAGGGTATACTATAAAGACTTAGTAATAAGCTTCGCGGATTAGTTTAGTCTATAGATTATTAACGTTAGGGATTATAAGCCGCTCCTAGTATAGGAGCAATCCTTCCTCCATCTTAAAATCGGGGTCTCCTTTCACGGCTTATTTGCGGAGGGCCCTTAGGGCATTAGCCGTGCGGTTTATAGTTAGGAGGCGGTTAATTAGCCCTATTAGCTTATTTAAGNACTCCTCNATTAGTNCTAGCTNNTTTTNCTANNAGTCTAGCTCCTTAAAGATCCGCGGGTTAAGCTATTCTAGATAAAANAGGNCGCGCGTCTAATATTAGGTCTTTAGCTTATCCTAGGGTCCTACGTCTTATTCTCTTCGGGTTAGAGTATTAGCCTTAAAGTTTTACTTGCTAGAATAATATATAATTATAAAAAAGAATTAGGAGAGTATTTCGGCCTACTAGGCTTATCGCCCTATAAGCTACTTTATAGTTATAAAGTACTCTAGGGCTTTATAATCTATATATATCTTAATCCGGGAGTTTATACCTTTAAGCTCTGCGCGCCATTAAGAGAGTAATTAAATAATAGCTAGCATTTCTTTATTATATACTTCATAGTTATACTTAGCCGGGTCCATTATCTTTAAGAAGAAAGCTATAGGGTACCATTCGCCGTCTAGATATAACTGTAATAGGATTCCCGCTACGACCCTATTAGAGGCGTCTATTTCTAGCATTAATTTAAGGTCCGGGTTATAGTAATAAAGAATTAAGGAAGAGATAAGCCGATCCTTTACCTCTTTAAAGGCCTCTATATAGCTATTATTAAAGACAAAAGGTATATCCTTCCTAGTTAGTTGTATAAGAGGTTTTACTATAATTCCGTAGTCACGGATAAACTAGCGGTAGAAATTATAAAAACTAAGGAAGAACTGGATTCCTTTTACTATATAAGGGGGCTTCCAGTTATAAATTGCCTCTACCTTCTTAGGGTTAACCTTAATTCCTTCCATAGTTATAATAAACCTAAGGTATTTTATACGTTTTACCCTAAACTTGCATTTCTTAATATTAACTTATAAGCCCGCGTTCCGTAGTCTCTCTAAAACCTTCTTAATATAAACTTAATACTTAAGTTCGTCGTCTAAGTATATAAGAATATTATCTAGGTATGCCGTGCAGAATTCGTCAAGGTAATTAAAAAGAACGTTATTTATATACCTTTGGTACGTAGCTAGTCCGTTTATTAGTCTAAAAGGAAGAACTTTATATTTATAGGAACTATAGCGGGTACGGAACGTTGTTAAATCTTTAAATACAGGGTCTATTCTAATTTAGTAGAAAGCTTAGCGAATATTAAGTTTGGTAAAGATCTTTGCCTAGCTTAGACGTGTAAGGGTCTTATTAATTAAAGGAATAGGATACTAGTCCTTTTAAGTAATAGCGTTTAGCTTTTAATAGTTAATATAAAAATAAAGGCCTTTATTAGGCTTTTTTACGAATAGGATAGGGAAAGCAAAAGGGGCTTAATTTAGCTCGATAAACCCTTTATCCAGGTTATTAATTAAGTACTACTTTATTACTTTTAGCTTATCCGTTAATTAATAGTAGAGGGGGCTATAGCCTAGTAAGTTATGGGCCTCTAATTAAATCTTATAATCGTACGTCTGGTAGGGGGATAACTTATCTAAGGCCGCCTTTAAGAATGTATCCTTATAGCCTATATAAATAGTAAAAAGGAGGCGTTTAACTAGTTTCTTATTGGTTTCCTTATCTAGCCTTTCCTCTCTATTATTAATAATTCGGTTAATTTTATATAGGCTTGTTATAAAGACCTTATTATCCTTCTAGTATATATTAAAGTGGAATGCTATAGCGCTAATTACGGCAATATCTATGGTAGGGGGGTTAACTAACAATAGGGGCGTATATAACTTTAGGGACTTCTAGAGTATTAGCGTTATCGTTACTCCTTTTAGCTCCTATTATATCTTTCGGAGGTTATCCCTTATATCCTATTAATACGTTCTTTTCTATAACGGTTAAATCTGTGTAATTTAGACGTTATTTATATTATTATCTATCCCGCTTTCGTACGTAGAGTCCTCTTTAAATATAGCGCTTTAGGAAAGTATCTTTATTAATACGGAGTTCTTTCTAGCTTCGTGGCGGGCGTCCTCTTAGGTAAAGGCTAGGTCACGGGCCCGGACATCCTACTAGTATGTAGGGTTAGCCCTTACGGCTAGTGTCTTATAGTTAGTTTGGATCTCCCTAACAAAGGAGGGCAACTTTGGTCTATCCTCTAGCCAGATAAACCGTCTTTTTTGCATATTTAACTAAATATCAAAATAGGACATCTATTTTCGTCTAAGGATTATATTATAGGACCCTAGGTTTAGGATATAAAAGGGGATACTATATTAGCGTTATCCGTTAAGAGCGATATATAACTTTAAGACGTGGGTAATGGGCTAACCGGCTTAGCCGTTGTAGCCCTTTACCTAAATAGGCTTCTCTAGTTAAATGGCTTCTATATTTAGAAACTTGGCAATATTATTTATATAGGCAGTATTTATAAAGGCGAAGCTATTTGCTTTAGTGTTAATAAGGGCGGTTATATTAACTCTATATCCATTTTAAGATACTATATATAGAACCGTAAAATGCTTTCCACCTATTAACTAACTAAGATTAATCTCTTTGAAATTAATAGGGTACCCTAGGGGGAAGTTTTTCCCTAGGGTTTTTCTTTTCTTAACTTATCGGACGTTTCTCCTTCCTCTATCTCCTTAATATCGCTTATATCCTTTAGCTCCGGATAGGATAAGGTAAAGTAACCTTACTTATTATAGTTAAAGCATATAGCCGAGGCAGGGTTAATTGGAGTATTACGGCGAATATTAGTTAATGGCGTGGTATATAGCTAGTCAGGTAAGGCTCGCTAGTGCGTAGTTATAACCGCCTTTGGTATAAGAGTAGTTATAACTTATCTTTCTGCTCTAGCTCCTATAGGTATAGCTAGCGAGTTCTAATTATTATAGAGTCGCTTCTGCTAATTAGGGCGGGCGTTAATCCGCTTTAGTTCTAAGTCTAATAATAGGCAATAAGCTGCGAGTCTTTTATGGGTTAGTAGGTTATTTAAGGTTACAGCAATCTTTTCTTATAGCTAAATTGTTAGCTTATTATATAGGTCTAATTAGTAGTTCTTAAGGGGAACCTAGCCTTCTCCTGTAAGGTATAGGAATTAAGTCTAGAATTTAGCAAAGGGTTAGTTCGGTTTTATTATTAGGTGATTATAGTTATAACGGGTATCCTATACTTTATTTGGGTTAATATAAATAGCTACTAGGTACTGTATTATCTTATTAATAAATATAAATCAGACAGGGAAGTCGTCCTTAAACTTAGCTTAAAGGTGCCGTTAGGCGTCCCTAGTAGTTTAACTAAAGAGGTAGAGTATTTTAGCTTCTTTGGAAAGAAAATGGTTATAGTTAACGCGGAGCTTTCCTTATACTTAAATCCTTTAATTCTTAAAGGTAGGGTTTATCCCGTTAAATAGTAGTAGGGGATTAGGGAGCTTAACGGACTTTAATTACTTTATTATTATATCTATACTCCCTAGTATATTGCATTTAGTAGAGTAAATAGGTTAACTAGGGCTTTAAGAAGGGAAAGCTAGGCTATTTTATAGGGCCGTAAGGCTTTCTAGGATCTCTTGTAGAGTCTCTTATATATTTCTCGCTTTAAGACAATCGGCTTCTTAGCTAGCTATAAGGGCACGAATCTACTCGCGTATGTCTATGACATTATTATTATCTTTAATTTCTGATCCCAATTAGATCTTAGGTTCCTCTTAGGTAGAAGCAGCTCTCTTAGATAAGCTTGCTTTAGGTGCCATTATTAACTTCCTAAGGTTTATTAGTATTATACGCTTTAGTTTTAATTCCGGGGGTATAGGTCCAGTCCTATCTAGCTTGTAAGGTGGGATATTATTTAGGCCTTCCCAGGTAATATAGAGTTATTTTAGTGTCTGAGTATAGCGCGTCGATGCGTCGTTGTAGACGAAGTTTCTTTGGGGTGGGATATTATTAAGGCCTTCCCAGGCAAGGTAGGGAGAGCTTAGTATAATATCACGGCTTAAATAAATGCCTCTAAACCGAAGCTTGAACGAATGCTATATTACTAAGATACTAAGCTAAAGAGAAGGAAAAAGGGGTCGCTAGGACCGATGTAAACAAATATATAGGGTGAGCCGCCAAGGCGCTAGCTTTAGGCGGGCCAATCGCAGGTCGGCAGAATATGGCAGAATTTGGCAGGTAACGTGCGATAGCGCCGTTACAGACTATGCCTAATCTAGATATTAAATCTAGTGGGCCAATTTACCCCACTACAGTATTAGGAGTAGTTTTGATAGTCCTAGGGTCTTATCTTGTAGGATTATAGATCTATAGTAGCTGTCGCAGTTCTATATATAACGGTTAATATCTATAACTATTCCGGGCTAGTAGTAGCGGTTACTAATAATTTTATAGGTTTTATCTTTTTTAGGGTAGGCTATAGAGACCTAGGTATAAGCTTCGGCAATAAGCTAGGCCTATAAGTTCTGTTTTTTAGCTACTACTAGCCGTTTCTGGTACTTAAGTAGTCTATTTTTAAGGGACTATAGGCTAGTAACGTTCTTTACCTTTTTACGGTACTCCTATAAAGAGGGAGTTATTTAATTAGCCTATAGTAGTTTATTAATAAGGTTAAGTTTAAAGGAGTTAATAGGATATATCTTAGTGCCTAAAAAGTCCGTACTTAGTTCTACCCGTATTTAGAGGTTAAGGTATTCTAGTTATAGTAGCGTCTAAGTCTATAATAAGATCTTTATAGCCGTCTAGTTATCTAGGTCTTATTTACGCCTTATAAGAGCGTGGTGCCGTGAGGGCCGGGAGGCGTGGCGATTGACATGACCTCATAATGAGGGCAGACGAGGCCAGAAGAGTCAGAGTGGGTTAATGCTATGAGAAGGAGTCGCTCTGAAAGCGGAGTAGGGATAACATGAGAAAGTATGAGAAGCAGTTAATAAAGATTGGAAAGTTGAGTGTGAATGGTTTGAGGTCATTTTACACCCTTTCTCGTGGTAGGTGTCCCACCTTGCGTTGCGACCCGCCCATTGGCTATCCTGCTAAAGCTTCGCTGAAGCGATTGTGTGCATGTTTCATAATGCCATTATTACCCCGCGTCTGATATAAGTCTCCCCTCGAATAAGCAGTGGCTGACACTAGAAAAGGCCGTAAGGCATGAAGGATAAATAAAGCACTTTAGAGGGTTTCTGTCACCTTAGCGCCACAGGGCTACCTTGCTTAAAGCTGAAAGTAACCAGGTAAAGTGCATGCTAAGCGCTGCAGGTCTGCAAAAGCGGAAGCCGATTGTGCAAGCGACTGTGCAGTCGGAGATTTCCAGCTCCCGCTTTCTTGTTCGCTGTGTTCGCACTCTTTCTCGGTCCCCCCAGGTTCGTTTTTCGAACGGAGAGAAATGCCGTAAAGACGAGCAGCTAGCCCGCGAGGCGTCGCTGGGGATCATGGATGTGTCGTTTCAGTGGGAGCGGTAAGTGGGCTCGATTTCGCTCCTCTCCCAGCCCTTCCCTTTCACCCCGGGCACACGATGCGCGGTCAGCTCCAAACAGGAAAGCTCGCCCTCCGTCCACCCCAGCTCTTTCTCAATGGCCTGTGGGAAGCTACCCGGGTTTTACCAGACCGTCAGCCTGCCTGCCTGCCAGGATACTTGCATTCCTCGTTTTAAGAGCCAATGGCCTGTTCTCCCAAAACACCAATCCCCATTTCGTTAGATATGATCTCCCCTTCCGCACAAGGCCGTAGAATAATTCTTAGTCTTCTGCCTCTCCCGCCGCTCTCCAATGGGCTCTTCGCCATGCTCATAGCTCCGCCCTAGCTGCGCTTTCTCCACCACCAAGTCCACACACCCTTTGAAACATGTCGTCCGCCTTCACCCCAGAGCAGTGGGCATATCTGGAAGCGCACAAGAACGATTCTCGAGTACACGAAATCCGTTGGTGTTACAGCGTCCCTATACCTGTCTCGATACTCAGCACCGCTTTTCGCCTCTGGGCGAAGAAGGCTGGGAGAAATGGCATCAGGCTTGACGACTACCTAATTATATTCGCAACTGTATGCTTTGCACTTTCGATATTTTTCTTTTTTCTTTCGGCGTATTCTGCCACGCCCCATTCAGCCACCGAATAGAATCTAACAGCAGTAGATTTGTTTAGTTGGCGAATGCGCTAGCGGACTTGGTTATGGTAAGTCTTTAAGTCCTTAATACGCTTCCACAGCTCACAGTGGCTATCAAGGCCCACCGCATGGAATGGGAAGGCACATCAACGCTGTATCTGCTGAAGATCTCAAAATTTTCCGGAAGGTGGGCAACTCGCGCTCATGCGCTCTCCAAAAGTTCAAATGAGCAGGTGTTGACGCGTTGAATTAACCAGGGCGATTATGTCTTCAGCCATTTCTACGATATGGCTCTGGGAAGCGTCAAACTTGCCATATTAGCTTTCTACTACCGTGTTTTCATTGTGCCGATCTTCCAACGTATAGTTCTCGCAACCGCGGCCTTCGTAGTATGCTGGGAAATCGCCATCACCGTTACTTTGGCACTTGTTTGTCGGCCCATTAATACATTTTGGGACGACAGCGTAAAGGGAACTTGCCTAAACCTGGTCACGTTCACTTATTTCACGAACATCTCGAATCTGGCCACCGACATATGGATCTTTCTCCTTCCCATACCAGTAATTTTGCGATTGCAGCTTCCGCTAAGCAGGAAAATTGGTCTATGCGCTATTTTCTCGGTTGGTCTTGCGTGAGTAGATATTTTCGATATCTCTGTGGTCCTGCACGACCATGTGCAATGAGAATAATCAACTGACTTGAATTCGCAACAGCACCTGCGTTGTTAGTGCCATTCGCATTACCGTTGTGCTAGGGCACGGCTCCCCAGACTTTACTTGGGCAACCGTTTCACTCGGCGCGTACTCCGTCTTCGAGCCTCTTGGCGGCATTCTATGCACCAACCTCCCTATAATCTGGCACATGTACCGGAAAATCCGCTCCCCGCTCAAGAACACTTCGTACTCCAAGCAAACGCAATCTACCCGGCCCTCCCGGCCTTCCCGGCAGCATTCCTCCGTCGACGAAAGCCCGAATCGCTGGCTGCCGCTTCCCGCAAGCAGCTCGCAGGTCGAGTTAACGAAGGATGGCAAGGGGCTACAATTAGATCCCACGGTGGTGAGGCCGAAGCCGGCCGAATTCTGGAATAGCGCAGAGAGGAATGGCGAAGATGAAGAGGTGGGCATCGCCGTGCCCATGAACAGCATTGTTGTGGAACGAGAGTTTAGGACTGAAGTCACGCAGAATCCAGAATCAAAGGGGGGGGTCCCAGGCCTGCGGAAGAATGTTTACGAGGTCAGGAAAAGGTGAATTTGTACAGTGCAGCAAATCATGTCATTTGGGGCGTCACGTCTTTGCAACTGGATAGGGATAGCTGTGGGCGGAGTCACTGGCTTTTTTGCATGGCATGTGGCGTTTCGGCATCGATTTAGCGACGGCTCTTGGGAGTAATTTTATATCCTCTTGCGGAGGATCGACTTAATAACGTTTCATGGGGGATTTTATTCAACATCTGGTTCACTCCGGGTTTCTCTGGTGAACTTCCGGAGCCTTCCGATAATGGATGGGCTAACGTCTTAGCCACCCAAACGAGTCAGCCACCCAAGCGAGCCACCTAGAATTACACTAATATTAACCAACTTTATAACGTGTTTCACCACTCAACGCCGTCTTCGTACAAAAGTAATTATGACATCGACACCAAATGCTCGATTACTTTAGAAAGAAGCTAAAATACTTCTTGCAAAGCAGGCCTTTTAAAAGAATCAATTTCCAAGTCAACGAAAAGCCGCAGAAACGTGGGTGCGGCGTTGAGTGGTTGTAAGAGCATATATTAGGTTTCGCAAGTACTACTGTCATTTTGGCCATTTAGGCGACATGGAAGGGACACGTTACAATCGTACTCGCGAATCTGCCGGAGTTAGTGTCGGACTAGTCGAGAGGACCTACGGTCGGTGTCGCCGGGAGGTCGCCGGGAGGCCGAGGGTGCGACTCCTGGGCACTTTGCTCTGGTACAGTCTACAGGGTATCTGACCTTCGGTGTCCCCTCCCCTGTGTGTGCAACACACAGCAATTTCGGTAATCACTGGTCAAGTGCACCATCCAGTAGATACTATGCGCTTGCCAAAAGAGCTGTACACCCGCAAGAAAGGCAAAGCCTTTAATTATTTAAGCTTAATTATAAGAGTTAAACTTAAAATTTCCTAGTGTGTACGAAGCGAAATTGCTGGTGTGTGTTGCGCGCGCACATAGGGGGACACCGAAGGTCGGATACCCTGTAACGCGCGTCTACAGGGGTTAGATGCGAGGAGGCGTCGGCTTGTGTCCAAGCCCGGTAGCGACCCGGCAAGGCCTACGTTACTGGGAGATGCTAATATATGGTATCAGGCCTATATTTTGTGGGTGGGGCGTAAGCAGCAAGGGGCCCCTATGAGTGTACCCACAATTCAATATGTATTGAAAAGCTAACTCTTTGTTGTTTAAGGGGGGTTTACAAAGTTCTGAAATAAAATACAAGCCACTTCCACCCCTGCAGACGCTCGGTGCACCAGCTCCACCCACAAAATATAGGCCTGATACCAATAGTATAGGGCTCTTGGCAGGCGGGCCCTTGTAGGGGCGCTCGAAGACGAGCGCGCAGAGGGGAGGTAATTGTAAGAGTATATATTTTGGTCCCGCCACAGTCGCAATAGATTGACGAGTACTGCTCTCTTTTTTGCCTTAGGCGACGTGGAAGCGGGACACGTTACGGTGGTAAATTTATTAGTATACAAAGTTGGTTAGTTAGCTAAGACGTTACCCTGCCCCTGCAAAATTGCTCCGATAGAGTCCTACGATATATACGAAAGTTACCGATAATTTTAAATATAACTCCCTAGCTTTGTCGCTAGACACCGAAGGAGCTTGCTCTCTCCGCCACCCACATAATACGGCCGCAGCCATTTGTGCCATCGCTCTGAACCAAATCTCATTCTCCAATATGTACATGATGTGAAGAACCCCTACGTACTCTGTGAGCGCCACTACGGCATCTCAATGATAAAGTACATGCCTTGAAGAATACACCTCCAGACCATCCCCAGCACACTCCCGCTCCTCTCACACCGGGATCTTCGCCGCAACGCTCCTCCACCACTGGCACCGCTCCCCGCGCCCGCCCTCCCATTTGTACGCATCCGCCAACTTGAACACGTTGGTGATGCCGGGCTCCAGAATGACATTATACCGCAGATTCGCCGTCACGTTCACCTCGCGCAGCGTGCCGCCCGTCTCATTCAGGCTCATCATAACCGGCCGCTCGGGCGTGTACTGCGGCCAGGCGATATCACCGTACGGGCCGCGCGGCACGGTAGCGTTGGGCAGACCGGCCGTCGCGTCGGCGACCGAGATGACGGGACTGTCCGCGGTGATGAAGCTGGTCCAGATCTTCTGGAAGGCGTGGGTGAAGGCCTTGCCGGGGACCGCCGCGCCGCGCGACCAGTACGCCGTCAGGTCCGCGCCGTGGTAGGCCGGCACGACCGAGTACTGGTATTTCCAGGCCTGCGGGAAGGCGTCGGCGAGCCAGTAGCTCGGGCAGTCGAAGGTCGATTCGCCGAAGACGTTGAAGACGCGCTGCTGCTGGCCGGTTGCCAGCCCGGATTGGTTGATGGCGGTGGGGCCGCTGTCGCCGAGGGTGTCGAAGAGCGGCGCCGAGGGGTTGACGGGGGAGTGGTCGCTGGCGTAGGAGTATTGGGCCTGGAGGCTGGAGATGTCGGCGCTGCCGAAGGCTGGGAAGGCCGTTTTGACGTAGTCGAGGAAACCGGCTTCGGTTGTGACGGTGGGAGGGCTGAGCGGGACGCCTTCGTTCGCGTTGTTCTGGTTACTCGGTCAGCTTATTGAGCAAGAGGAAGGAGACGTGGAGGTGGTGATTTACGCCTACGAGGATGCGCGTGCCGCTGAGCCTTTTCTGTAGCAGCTGGACTGTGGGTCTTTCTTGGATAAATGCGCCGTCTACCACAGGCAAGAAGCCAAAGGTACCGAATGCTCCAGACGTTGAGACCGTTCCACTGGCATTTTGCAACGCAGCGGTATCCACATTCACTAGGCACTTGAAGGTTGACTCCGCATTACCACAGCCCGCGGCGGCGGCGAAATCTTGGTAGTGCTGCGTCGGAATAGGGTCATTGTATTTATATACTCCTGGCACCCATGGACTAACTGCAATGATCTTTGAGGGTTAAGTCAGCACCGCAAATTCACGTCGCTGATTGGTAGATATTACGTTGTTGAACAGGCTTGGGCTTTGTGTACCGCCGTAGGCCATAGCCTGATACATGACCGCTCCAGCGCCAGCGGACTCTCCTGCAATCGTAACCTTACCGGGATCGCCTCCAAACTTGTGAATATATTTATGAACCCATTGAAGAGCGAAATTCATGTCCAAGATACCAGCATTAAGGGCGCCATAATCCTTAACGTCACTGGAAGCTAGAAATCCGAATGCGCCAAGTCGGTACTGAATCACAACGGAGATGAAATTGTTGCCACCGGTGTTCATCAACGAGCCCGGGTCCACTGTCGCGGCCGAGAAGAGCGCATAACCGCCTCCGTCTAGGGTAACTTGTTAGCTTCATTGCAATCGATACTCGAGGGCTGTGTTTTGGAGCAGCCTACGTATCCAAAAGAACACCGGGAGATTCTTAGCATTTGGTGGAGCGTAGACATTGAGGAATAAGCAGTCCTCGTCTCCAGGACCCGAATTGAAGCCGTAAACTTCTGGAGTGCCCGCAGCTCCGGATTGGGGGCAAATTGGCGGGTTGTTCAGCGCTGCGATGATACTGCTTCTGTTCTTGACTGGGTCGCGAGGAGCTTGCCAACGAAGCTTCCCTGTGGGTGCCGCCGCATATCGAATCCTGCGAAAAGCTCGCTGTTAACTATTGACGTTATATTAAGCAAAGGCGCACGGGTTTTTTATTTACCCTTTAAAGACGTTGAGGCTGTAATTGGTATCGTAGTAGCCTTGGTAAGTAGCATAGCTGAGGTCAACAATGGGAGAAGCAGCAGCACTTGGGCTGGGAATGGGCTCAGCGACAACAATTGTCATGNCATTGAGGGACAAGAGCAGCAGAGCAATGCTCCAGAAGAGAGCTAGTAGAGACTTGCAGGCGAAGTTCATTGTCAGACCCAGGGTAGCTCTCCCAACAGCGGCCATCTAAAGGAAGATCTCGAGTGAGAAAGCGTTACCTGGCAGCTGGAGAAAGTAGCACAAAATGGACCTTGCTTGGAGCTTGTTCCGGACTTCCGGGTCCCCTGGTCCAATATGTGAAAGTTGATTTACCCAAGGCCAAGTTAGACCGGGGGAGCATCCCCCGACCAATTTCTCATGCAGGTTCCTCGGAAGCACTTCGTATGGAGTGGGCGAGGCCGGGCGTCGATATGCATCGAGAAGGTGGCGGGCAGGATGGCGCCTGTGGCTAGCACCAACCCAGTGTTCCGTGCTGAAAACGAAACTCCCCACACGCTCAAGCATTCGTTTACGCTAAAATTGCAGGGCTGCAGCTGATTACCCTAGTCTGTTGCCGTCGGCTTCGCAAGAACATAATAATCGTATGAGAAATCCATTTTTCCTACCAAGGCATGCAAACTCATACTCAACGATAGACGACATCTACGTCTATGACCGTCGATAAGAAAAGAATATGAAGCTTGAGTGTTGTGGTTACAGTAAGTCCGCCTTGATGTCCACGTCGGAGGAGAGAAAATGGTGGGTAACGCAGCAATTTCCTTCAGACACTTTACCATAGCTTCAATAAAACCACAGCAGGACCTTGAGGAATCTCTCAATCGTTTTAAAAGCAATTTGCTGTGTTGGGGGTTCTCTTTATATAAAATTCCAAAAATTCCACACCTCTTGTCTCAAATCATGTTGCGCTTGCATCTTCGTCAACAACCCAGCCCTTCTTAAAACGCGTATGGGTTTCAGGCATAGATACGGACAAGATGGACACCAGCCCCACCAACAGTTGGCCTTTGCGCCTCTTCCGCCATTAGTGTTTGGCGTTAGTTTGTGGCTTTGTGAGTTATTTCTTTTTACCCCGCCATCATCGTCGGAGGATGAGGAGGATTCCGCAGACAAGACGTCCACATAACTTTTACTTTAAACCTCAAAAGCAATAGAAATAGATTAGAAGCTTCAATCATGATATTACAACATACTTACCAGATCCAAAGCATAATCCTAGGCCTGAGGCTCGTGGGTAAAAATTTTATTTGTTCTAAGTAAGCTCATATCAAAGTCATTTAATAATATGACTTTCTATTTCCAATTTTCGTAACCGTCCGTCATCAGGCTTTTGATTTCACAACCATCTGGAGCTCTCACAACACAACCATCTATTGACCAGCTCCCTCCCGATATGTTACCACGCGATCCGAGCAATTGGTCCTTTAGGCCAGGTTCTCACGACCAACTTCCTCATCTCGTCCATGATTAGTATACCGAGGGCAAGGGGTAAAGGCAGTAACCAGAACTCAATAGGTACAGACGCTGTGCCAAAGAGACTCTGGATCCCTGGAACCTCGGTGACAAAGATGGCAATGACGAAAGACATCAGCGCGCCACCGAAGAGCCACAAGTTCCTTCGGCCCTTGCGGAAAGGATCAGCTTGAAGGATAGAGAGACGCTTATTCCGGATCGATAGAATGTTACCCCACTGAAGAATCACAAGGGTGACGAAGTAAACACATTGGCCGGCGGTTTGGAAATGAATGAGCTCAGCCTCAGTATATCCATAAAAGCCGTCCGAGTATTTCTCGAACGCAAAGACGAGGGCATGGAACGGAATTTTGGCGTGGCGATACAGGTAGAGGAAGAACATGCAGTGAGCGCAAACGGTTTCCATAACACCGATGAAGAGGTACGACTGCAGGTAAATCTTAAGATTGATCAGATGGTCTTTCTTGTGATTGCGCGGTGGGAGATCAAGGAGATCAAATTCTTCCTTTTCCATGATCAAACTGAGACTGAGGAATAAGTCGGTAAAGACACAAATTATGATCATCAAGAAGGAGCTCAGGGGGAGAGGAACCCCAATGAAGACGTTCATCAAGACCGGCCAAATTTCAGACCAACTGCCGGCAGGCAAGAGATAGCCGATAACTTTCTGAAGGTTCTGAAAAACGAGACGGCCGAGGCGAATAGCTTCAATGATTGAATCGAACTTATCCATCAGCACAAGATCGGCAGCTTCGAGGGCAACATCGCTTCCCGATACAACTGCAATGCCAACGTCTGCAGCGCGAAGGGCTGGCGCGTCGTTTACCCCATCTCCAGTGACGGCGACAACATTGTCACGGTCCTTGAACTCGTTTACAATGCGCAGCTTTTGTTCTGGAGTGGTTCTACCAAAGACAATTTCCTCGTAAGAACAGATCAGATCCCAGTCATCGTCCTCGAGTAGGTTGAGTTGATAGCCTTCAAGAAGCAAGCTTTTACCCGTCGGCAGGACAATCGGCTCGCCTTCGACGAATGAGTATCTTCTTTGCCTAAGGGTGTCGTAGGTATCTGGATCTCCGGATCCAGTGAAGATTCCAACCTTGCGGGCTATGGCGGCTCCTGTCAAACCAAAGTCGCCAGTAACCATAAAGAATCGGATTCCAGCACGACGACAGGAGGCAACCGTATCTGCTGTTTCGGCCCGGGGTGGATCAAGGATTCCTAGGACTCCAATTATGATGAGATCGTGCATACAATGCCGGACGATCTCATCACCAAACTCGTTCGAATGCAGGGCAGCGGTTGGTGAGTATTGGCGTTCACAAAGCAGTAACACTCGTTCCGCATTACGCGACAGTTTTTCTTGGAGGGCCGCAAAACGAGATTTGGCATCGTCGTCCAAGGGTCGAGTCTCATTGGTCTGGTACGACCAATAAGAGGAACACTTTGGAAGCAGGACGTCGGGGGCGCCTTTGACTAGGGCTAGGTACGCCTGTTTTTCATGTTTCCCGGAAATAGGTAGCTGTGGAGTATTGTGTAAGGTAAGCATCCATTTGTTTTTCGAGTTGAATGGGATCTGGAATGCTTTCGGATGAGTATTGTGAATCGAGCGACCGGCCTTCGCAGCTTCGGCAAAGCGAAGGACTGCTCCATCCGTAGCATTGCCTTGCACTTGCCGCTCCATTACAGGAAGGTCCTTTGTCAAAGGGTCGAAAGTTGCATCGTTGCACAGTAGAGAAGCCCGGTGAAGCCGAGAGAGGGCCTGCCGCTCTTGAGCTTTCTCCGACTGGGAAAACTCGTTGGATGCCTCGTCGGTGGTAAGGAACTCGTCAACAAAACCCACTGACATGACGGACATCTTGTTCTCGGTCAGCGTTCCGGTCTTGTCAGAACATATAACATTGACACATCCGAGAGTCTCCACGGTTGAAAGACCCTTGGGAAGTACATTGGCCTTCTTCATCCGGCGGGCAATCATCATCAACGTAAGAGCGACACCGACAGGCATACCTTCCGGAATGAAGGCAACAACGCATCCCATGACGTCGTTGAGCATAGCGACATCGTTCATGAAACTGTAGTGATCGACACGTAGCCAGCCAACCCAGGTGAGTAGTATGAGTAATGCAAGGCAAATGGTGAGGCAAACGATAATCTTCACGAAACGAGATATTTCGCGTTGGATAAGTGTCGGCTCATCTTCAACCCCCGCCGTGGCTTTGGCGATTCTTCCCATGACAGTATTACCAGCAGTAAGAACAACAATTCCAGTCGCACTTCCATTGGTAACCATTGTGCCAGTGAGAGCAATGTTGCGCGTTTCAAGGAAGTTTGAGTCTGTCATATCCGTTGCTCCCTCAACTTCATCAGATTCGCCGGTGAGCATCGAGCGATCGAATCGAATGTCACCAGAGGTATTAAGGAGCCGAAGGTCAGCAGGTACCTTGTTGCCAATACCAATGCGAACGATATCACCGACGACCAGGTCGCTGGAAGGAACTTTGACGAGCCCACTGTCTCGCATGACAAGAGCTTCAGACGGTAGCAGATCGAGAATGGAATTCATGGTTCGCTTGGTGGACCAGTCCTGGAAAGCGGAGAAGCAGGCTTGAAGGAATATGACGATGAGGACCAATATCGCCAGGCCTAGGTTGTATGGAGCAGGCGGCTTGCCAAGAGGTCTCCAACATAAGAAAAATATGATAACTCCAACCCAAAGGACGGAGCAGAATCCGCCGAAGACATAGCCGAATAACTTCTTCATATAGTTCTCGCGGCGCTGAGGAAGAATATTCTTGCCATTTCGTTGCAGTCGAGTGGATGCGGCACTGCTGCTGAGACCTTGTTCGGGGAGTACGTTGAACTGTTGGCAAACTTGAGTTCCGGTTAGTGTATGGAAGTCGATATTGTCAAAGTGGTTTTTGTCGTCATCTTTTTTTGTTGTGGCTTTCCTATCCTTAGACAGTGTGCGTCCGATAGCCTGCGATTCAGAGACCTGGAATGAGATGGTGCGAAACTCTATGGGGATTCCGGATGTTGAGTTAGCACGACTCCGTACACTTGATATGGAATCGCGGCTGGCGGAGCGTTGGCGACTGCCACGGCGATGGCTGCGGCGATCCGGACGTATGGCATCTTCGTCCTGGAAAACAATGCGTGGCTGCTGAGTTAGTGGCGGATGGCTCTCACCAGCCTCCAATTTGGGTGAGACGGAATGGGTAATGGAAGACATTATTTGCCTCCTCTCGCCGTACAGGATCAAAAAAGGAACGAAACAAAGCAGTCAGAAAGCTTCACAAACTTACTCTTGCAGAGAATATATAGTTATACCATCCTGACTCAGCGTCTGGATGCGAAAATGCTGATGGGGGAAATTCGCTCAAGCAGCGCAGCGCTACTGGATGCGTTGGTTGTGAAAGAACCAACATAAGTTTTCGCAATGAGCTAGACTGGCGTCAATACTACCATTACATGGAAATTGTGAGCATTATCAAATGGTAATCGATGGTGGTAGACCCATGACGCAACGTTTCAACAAAGGCGCCTTGTCACATGTTCTCCGTAAATCGCGCACCTGTTCCTAGCAATCCGAAATCCTGAATTTACAACAACGTTAAGCCAATGTAGAGTATACCGATGAAAGGGTTAGACGAAGCCGGATGTCGTATCGCCCGCCCAGAGCGAAGACACGTTGGAAGCGGACTGGGTACCAAGAAGCCGGTACAACACGCGAACTGCATGGATGAAGCATTAAAGTCACCAATCCATCAATCCGTTAGTCTGGGGGTTGTGGTGGGACAGCCTAGGCCGGAGAGATGCATGCAACGGCATTCGTGTTACCCTATTATCATGACGTTTTTTTTCAGTTTTTTTTTCAGAAGAAGAAACAGTTGTACCCACATTGCCGGTGTCATTGCAAATGCTGACGGGACCGCCGGTGGCACAGAGATAGGTAACTCTTCTAGCCAGTCGGGGATTGTCTGACTACTGCGCTCGGATGGCGAAGTGCGGTGAGCAGACACTCCCTCGCTCGTCGGTTCCTATCTTTGCCCCGTGCTCGCTGCATCGTCTACCGTTGGTTGCTAGAGCCCCGTTGAATTACTAGATACACTCGATGTCGTTGTCGCAGATGTAGGTGCCACCAGAAGCAAGCAGTGGTGTTCTAAATCGAGCCATCTTAAAATTCACGCGATGCGTGTGGAAGTTGTTGCGGAGGCTGATGGGAGACGAGAGATGGGGATGGGCGACCGTTTGGATAAATTGCGCTCGCCACGCCACGGACAAGTCCGGTGCTAATTCTGTCACGCGTATTCCGTAAAACGTGCCGTATCGATTCACGAGAATTGCTCACGTGCTCCAATTACCCCAATTGCCCTGGTGGTTCCCAACGCTTCCATTCCAATGTTGTTTCGGACTTTATCACACTTTTCTCGGCAAAACCCTCTGAAAAGCTTCTTTCTCGCTAAAATGTGCCAATCTGAACGCACGGCCTTTCTTACACGAAACATATTGGATTTCGCTATTTCAGGGCAACTAAACGAAAGACACTAAGTGGCCTTGGTGCTTTTGTGCATGACTAGTGTCATTCACCAGCCTCATGAACATAGCTTAAAGAAACATGCTCCTGAATGCCCACTTCTACTCGGATAGCCACAGTCCTTCCAACCATTCAACACATGCTAGAAATGCTTCCAGTATATGATGACGAGAGCCATGAGAACTTCATCTATCTGATATTCGCGAGAGTAAGGAATTTTTCTACATGGGGAAAGTATACCAGAACAGAAACGTCGGGGAAAGTATCAGGAATTTGTGAGATAGGGCTCTGCGGTTCTTTCACTGTGAAGACATCTCTGGAGGTTCATAGCTGCTAATTAGTACAGCCGTTATTTTTAGCATCTGTATACGGTATCTGCCGGCGACTTGTAGGATATTCATAGAATCTGTCTCAATAATCTACTCGCATCACTCAGAGGAGGCACCGACTGAGGGATAAGGCCAACGGCTCCAAGCGGGGGGCCTGCGCTTAAAACTCGAACGGTGATTGGAGGCTGGAACGGCTGTCGGTGTTGCAATGAAAACAAACTCAATAGAAGAATACAACAAGATGTAGTTGATTATAGCACACTCGCTATTTCTACCTGAGGCCCTAGCCTTGTAACTTCACATGCAAGTAGCCGTGCATGTGCAGTGGCACTAGAGATAGAATTGGCGCGGCGTTTTGAGGTTTTATAGCCGCAAGATTCACAAACGAATAAAGTGTATTGTCGACCAAGAACTTCAGGAGATGATCTTCTTGCTGAGTTTTGACATGCATATTGACGGTTTGAGCGTTGCAAACTAGATACTCGAAATCCTTTGATGGTGCATTCCAGGGGATCCCAGCACTGGTGCCCTTCTTCTGGTAAGATCGTAGTATTTCCCGGAAACCTAGATACCAACAGCCATCTACGATGATACCAAGCATCCGGATGCGCGCTGGATGTCCTATTGGTGCCTACTGCAATCTGCTACATCTAGACAAAATTCGGGTTCTTTACCGTTTGCTGCCATTGTAGTCGCATGTAGCATAGCTATGCGGATTTCATCATTTCTTTTCTCCTCCTTCCTTTCCATGGCCTTCTAGAATGTCCTTAATGCTGACCATACCACTTCCTCTGGGTAATGGTTTGGCTTGATTTGGCCCTTCCTTCCACCCAATCATGTAAATTATTCGGAAGGTCGCAGGTATGCTCCCATCCTCGTTTCCATGTAGTTCGCGGTAGATTGCTTCGGCAGCTAGCAGCACATCTCGCTGTATTGCACCCATCTCTCTTCCGAGTACGGCGTTCGACTCTCCCATAGCCTGCAAGTCTCGCATGAGGGCGAAGCTATCTGGAAAATCGACTATAATATCGTCAACATCCACGGTAAGGAGATGAAATCCTGCACGCTGGAGAAGACCCCCAACGTCACGCACATCGGCAAGAGGAGAGGTATGCGTTGAGACACCACCGCGACGTTCGAGCTCTGCTAGCTGCAATGATGTACGCAGCTCAAACAGACTATCCCCGCCCAGCATTACGCCTAAAAATGGGCTATCAGGCTTCAAAATGTTGTTCACTTGTGATAGCACAGAGGGCAGGTCGTTGATCCAGTGCAGGCTCAGACTACTGAGGACCGCATCGAAAGTGTTGGCTTCATACGGAAGAGTTTCCGTAGTCGGAATGACTTCTCGCGTAATACCAATCTCATCATTGAACGGCAGGTCTGCATCCCGATGAAGGAGAGTATGAGACGATTCAGCGGCAGTGAGGTTTGAAAGACGCTCGGAACGAGGAGTGGAGTCTGGTGCATCAGGGGAAGGAAGAGTGAGCATTCGCGCTACATTGCAAGCATTAGCTCCTAAGTCGAGGACGTGTGGAAAGTGACGGTTGATATCCTAGCGCAGAGTGAGCTGCTGAGGTAGAAGAGCAATGGCTTGAGGGATGTTACAAGTAGCCTTTCACATAGCCTAGAAGCAACCTCATCTCTGAGGTAGTCGGCATTCCTACTCGCCTGAACATCTGCAGCTGCGCGCTCTTTTTGTAGCCATTTCGTTTGTCGATTGAATATCTCGAGAGTCGGTCCTCCCGGAGCTTGGATTGCGTACCGCCGCGTGGCTCGAAGAGGAACAATACGTCGAGAAAGAGAGGGAATGAAAGGGCGAATTGAGAATGAACTCATCGTACGGGAAGAAAATATCTATATTCACAAGATACGGCAAGATCAATTGACAAGCGTTGTGCACAGGCTAGCAATAAACATGACCGGGGTTTTCGAATGAAATTGTTTCGGTGACGTCTCTGCGGAGAGGCCTGTCGCTCCCCGAAACATCACGAAAACATCCTCGACTGCGCAACAATGGCACAACCATTCCCTTACACATACTACTCCTGCGACTGCTACGACTCCACAGTAGGAGGGTCTCCCTCGAAGCGCGTGTCTCAGCCTTCTCTAACCGAAGAAGAAGAGGACGAAAGAACCTTCGACCCGCGGAACCCCCGTGCGAGCTACTCCCTCTACCCTCTCGATCACCTCCTCTACTGCGAAGACTGCCGGCAAATACGGTGCCCACGATGCGTCATCGAGGAGACCCTAAACTGGTTTTGCCCGAGCTGCCTCTTCGAAGTCCCAAGCAGCATGATCAAGAGCGAGGGTAACAGGTAAAGAGTCCTCCGGTGGGTGCACAACACAACGGGTGGCAATGGAGGAATATTTAAATGCTTGCAATGCTGATACTGTATTCAGGTGCACACGAAATTGTTACAACTGCCCACTGTGCACGTCGCCTATGACTGTCGGCTCTCTGGAACCATCCAAGGCTCCAACAGCGGAAGATATGGGCGGTTTGGCTGGACCGTTCTTCCTCTCATGTCCATACTGCCACTGGACAACACTAGACATAGGCATCGAATTCGAGAAACACACAGGCATCACACAGCAGCTAGCTAGGATAAAGAATGGTGGGCAAGTTGTCCCAACCCTGAAAGAGAGGGAAAGAGAACGAGACAAAAAGCGGGACGCAGAAGCTAGAGATGAGTCTACGGCCAAAGGAGACGGATCTCCATCCGATGAGACGGGCCCCTCAGATATACCATTGCATGATGAGCTTTTCTCAAACCTCTCCGCCTTCTACAAGTCCCAGCTCACCCTCGCCATGCCATCCAACCCATTCTCTCCACACCACGACATCAACTTTGCCTCCCCTTCTTCGTTCTCTCGCATCATGAATCTCTACTCCTCCGCGTCCTCGAAGAAGCAAAAACGCGACAAACCAACCCAAATGCGCGAAGCGTGCTCCATACTCGAAGGTCTAGTTCCACATCAGCCCTCCACCGACACCATGGCCATTGAAACGCTCAAAACCAAGGGCTGGGACCACACGCTCTCCCCCTCCCAAAAATCGCACCAGTTCTCCCCAACCGCCAAATTCCAAGACGAGGTGCGCCCCGTCCCCACTCTCCTCCGCACAAAACGCGGCAAGCGATGCCGCACCTGCCGGCACATTCTCTCGAAGCCCGAATCCAAAATCACCTCGACGCGCTACAAGATCAAGCTGCTCGCCCTCAACCACATCCCGCGGCTCTCCCTCCGCGCGCTCTCGACGCCGCTCCCGCTCCCGACCGCCCCGCCCTCGGCCGGCGCCCAGGGCTTCGACTACGCCAAGCTCGCCCCCGGCATCCCGACGCACTTCCTCCTCACGCTCTCCAACCCGCTCTTCGACCCCGTGCGCGTCACCCTCGCCACCCCCTCCACCACCCCCGGCAAAATCGCCACCAAAGTCACAATCATGTGCCCGCAGTTCGACGTCGGCGCCAACACCGACGTCTGGGACGAGGCCCTGAGCGCCGCTGGGCCAGCAAAGCGCGGTGGCAGCGGCACCAGCGGTGGCGGCGCTACCGACTTCGGCGCCAGCATCAGCGGCGCCGGCCCCGTCGAGGCGGGCAAGATCTGGGACCGCGGCCGCAACTGGACCGCCGTCATCCTCGAAGTCGTGCCGGGGCACCCGCGGCCGCTGGCGCCGCTGGACTTCCGGCTCCCCGGGACCGGGGGGCAGAGCGCCGTGAAGGAGGAGCACGAGCTCGAGCTCGAGCTCGACGACGATGACGATGTGTTGGAGATCCCGGTGTTTGTGCGTATCGAGTTCGAGAGCGAGGTCGCGGCTGAGGACCGCGCGGCGGGGGGTGAGCAGGCCCGGGCTGGGGCGGCGGCAGCGGCGGTGGGGAAGGAGAGGAGGGAGGAGGCGTTTTGGTGCGTGCTTGGTGTTGGGCGGATTGCGGGGCGTGTGTGATGCGGTGCGGTGCGGTGCGGTGCGTGGGCTTTGTGGCACCGCTAGCGCTAGTAGTGGGGAGCTGGTGCGTTGGCAACGTTTGGGAACGCGAGGGGTTTAGGGTCAGAATGGGGATTTTGCGGAGGCGGGGTTGACGAGGATTACTCCATAGCACTCACTCGTCTTCACGATGGCTCTGCGGTGTGTGGGAGTGAGAGCCGAGGAGGGAGGAGGCTGCTAGATACCATTGTTCATTCCTGCAAAACATCAAGATTCTAGTGCAAAATCTTGCTAAAAAAAATTCAAATTCCAAGTAAACTAGTGAGCTATCTACAAATGGTGTTCTCGATCCCAAAAAGTAGGCTATCCCCCAGCTCCATAGTCCTATATCCTTGATCATTACCAGCGCCCCAAGACCAGACGGGGTGAAGGGAAAGGGGGTATCAGAAGCAAGGAAATTACCGTGCAAAAATACAGGTATGAATTACAGTAGGATTTTACAACTGCCGTCTCATGGCCTTTGAGGATGTTGAAAGGCAAAGGTAAATATAAGATAGGAGACCGAAGGACGAAGATACGAAGCTCAAGGTGTCTCAAAACTCTGGAATACAGATGTAGAGAAGTTCACTGTAGGAGAGTATAGGAGAACACAATGGGTTCGTATGGTGTAGCGGCTACAAGCCTTGTGATGGGATCTAAGATAATAATAGGAAGGAATCCTCACTCTCCGCTAAACCATGCCACGAGTTAGTCTATAATGCGGCCGAAGATGAATAGGCGGAAATAAAAAAGGAGAATCGTCGGCAAAAAAAATCTAGAATAAAATGACCCGCTCAAATGCGCCAAATGCCCGGGAGAACGCCTTTTTTAAGCCTCAAGCTGCCAGCTACCTTTTTGAAAATTCCCCGTCTCTTCCTTAGTAACTTAGTAACTTTCCCCTTATTATTTCACAATAATTCGTATATAAATCATGCAAGCGGCATTGCAGATGTTTTTACTTTCCGGCTAACACATCCACGCCGTCTACGCCCCATCCAAAATCCAGGATTAGCGCTCTGCCATCTTGACTCGTGGCCACTACCCTCCTGTAATCGGATTTGGCACTGAGAATCCAGCTCGTAGTCCAATTTTCGTAGGTCCCAAAGGTCTCACCGGAATCATAGTGGCTGATCCTGATGCTCTGGTCGTAACTCCCACTGATGACACGCCCGTTGTGTGCGTCTAGGAAAAGGGATCGGACAAGACCACCATGGCGAGTAGACGTGTGGAGAAGCTGACCAGTTGTTGTGTCGAATTTGTATACGACGTGGTCGTTCCCACCAGCTAAGACGTACTTAGCATCGTCAGAGAACTCAACGGCGGCAAGGCCTCGGTCTTGAGACGGAAACTCTTTAATAAAGAGACCCGAGTCTAAATTCCACAGCTTTGCCACTCCATCGCCAGAAGCGGAGACAAGGAGATTGCCACGGAGCTGAACTGCATTGACAGGCCCTCGGTGGCCGGTGAGCTCCCTGATGTGGTCACCTGTATTGCGGTCCCAGACGTTGATGGTGGCGTCCTTGGAACAGGAGATGATGTATTTGTCGTCGAGGCATACATCAAGAACGCCTGCAGAGTGGCGGCGCAGACGATACTTGGGGACATATTCTTCCTGTGTGATGTCCCAGACGATACAGGTATGGTCTGAAGAGCCGGTGACCATGATTTCGGAGTCGAACTGGAGGCACAAAATACTGGCTTCATGGTAGTCAGATGGAACATGGTAGATAGCACGGCCTTCGGGGGTGCCGTTCAGAGAGAGAATGTTAGATACGGTATCTTTGTGGGTTTCTAGTGGGGCTGATGTGGGGAGGACAGGCCTGTTATCCGGGCCGCCAATGACTTTTAAACATTGAAAGGTGTTGAGGTCCCAGACACGAATGGTGCGATCACGGGAGCCGGTTATGATTTTATTTCTGTCAAAAAGTAAGATTAAGAGTTTGCGGAGATCAACTAAGATTGGACTACTTACTCATCAAACTGGCAGCAGTAAACAGAATCCGTGTGCCCGTTCAAGTAAATTGGCATGGGAGAATTCGCCTCCCATCGACGATCTATTGTCTTCCGGACTTGATACATTTTCTTCCAATCTTGCCCGGGAATGATTCTGTTCCCGGTTATCTTTCCAATGCCAGCGCCTCCCATCACTATTGGTTTTGGGAAAACGTGCACTTCTTGCTCAAACTTCCGGAGGAAGACCACTCGCCAAACGTGAGGCGAAGATGCAGCAGCTTGCCAGGTTTTTGAGAGTGTTTCTACCCTGGCCAATGTTCTGGCATCAAGATTTGAGAGAATTATAGAGGAGAGTTCGGCTGGAAGATACTCGATTGGATCTATTATGATAGTTAGAAGTGGGTTGGATCCATCGAATCTCCATGTAACATACCAAGTTTCTTCTCCAATGCGTTATTTGTGCCTTCAACTGGCGAGCTGTACGTCATGCCTATGCCGCTCTCCGAATCCTTGGTCACGATGTCTGGGCAGACGCTATTTGCCCCATCCGACAGAAATCTCGCAGTCATCTCAGCTTCCCGTTTCGCTTGTTTTGTAAGACTGAGCCGCTCGTTTTGTGCAGCAGCAGCAGCCCTGGCGGCCGATCCTCGGGAAGAGTCGGCGGGTATGCTTAGAGGGTTCGCATAGTTTGCAGGTATTTGGGGTGGCACTGGGTTGAATCGCGCCGTGTCACCAGACGGGCCAGAAGTTGCTGATCGTCGGTGTCGAATGCTGCTAAGCCGGCGCATCATCGAGCTCTTCGTTTGGGTCTGGGGCTGTGGCTGGGACTGTTCAGGTAGTGTCGCGTCGGTGGAATTGGACTCATGACTGCTTTTCCGCATTTTCATGGGACCAAGATCTAAATTGGACGGTCGTTTGGATGAGGTTGAATAGCGTCGGTAGAACTGCTTCACGCCGGCCACTGCTCCCTCGAGGCACTCGCCCACATTGTGCGGAGAGTACCGAAGCACCTTCGTCCCTTCCTGCACACTTCCGAGTGCAGGAGGCCCAGTATCCCTCACGTCGTGTACATGTGGATGAAACAATTGCGAAGCTCTCCGTTTCATGCTAGTGTCGAAGCGTTGCGGTCCTGGCCCGTCGTCGACTGCAGAGGAAGTCTTCGGTCTATGAGAGAGGTTGGACTTACGCTGCAGCATTTTCGTGGGAGGAGGCAATTGATGGCTGCTGACCGGCAGCGGTGGAATTGTTGCGAGTCGCCGGGCGGCCGGGGCTGAGGAATGGGGTAGATGAAAAGGAAGTTCGGGCAGGCCGGGGCGTTGTTGTGGTTAGAATGCGGATATGAAGGCGAGGTGAAGGCGAAAACCAAAACACAAGACGTCGACGATGCAAAGGAGAGTGTGGTATCCACTGAATGAAAGACGTGAATATAAATACACGAAAAGGACTATGAGCGAGAGTAGAGGTTGTGTACCGGGGGGTGGGCAAAAGGGAGGTAGAGGGAGCGGTAATAGCAGGAAATTAGGAAGTTTGAACCAAGGCCCGAGAGAACGCAAAGATTTGTGACCCTGGACTGGGCGTTGCATAAGCCAATCAATTAGAGGAGCATTTGGCATGCGCAGTCGACCAAGCGACCAGCAACCAGCAAGGAAGCAGAAAGCCCACCAGAACCACAAAACACCATCCAAAGAATCTCGAAATTGCGCTGCGAGAACCTATCCGCTCGCGCTGCCCTCTTCAATCGCTGGCTTTGGTTCGACCAGCGTCCTACCAGCCTTCGACCGGGCTTCCCGACAGGCTCTCGGATTCCGATGCACCTTTGAGCCAGCTTGCATGTTCTGGGGCGGTCAGCGTCTCGAAACGTCGTCGCCATCAAGCAGTAATCGCAGTGGTCGCAGAGGTACGGTGGGATGACACCTCGACGATTCAGGCCGGCATATCCGACGGGGTACCGCATCTTCTTTCTGCATACCGAGCCTTTCTCCGCTCTGGTGGGAGCATTCTTCGGCTCCCACTCCAACCACGTCTCGGTCGTGCTTTCTCAGCCCGCCAATCTTGACCTACTCTTTGTCCTAAATGTCTGGAAAACCCTACTTTGGTCTTCTTCTTTCTAACTTTGGTCACTTGTACAGCGTCCTGCCTCTAGGCCTTGGCCTATACTGGAAGTTCTGGGCGTGGGATGCCGTGGGCTGGGGCAATGTTGGTTTCGTGTTACCTTGCCGCCACAAGGATTTCATTTCTCAGTGGTTTGGGCTTGGACTATGTTGGGGCAAAGAGTCGACGATCCAATCACAAGCTGCTTACATAACGCTTACATCACTTGGATGCCGTTCGGAAAATTAGCAGAGACAAGTGGCGATTTGTGTGTAATTCTCATACAAAGGCAAGCGCCATACAATAAAATAAACTACCGACCAGCGCCTACACGAATAAACAGCCAACGTGACATTGTATAACTGGATAAAGCGAATCGAACGCAGCAAAAATGATTTAATTTAGACTGGTGGTTGTTGCAGGATTTGGGGTCGCGTCTGAAGGCTTTGCACGAGGTTCTGCAGGCTCAGCACGAGGCTCTGCACAACCTCCTCATAATACCCTACTTAGCCCTTTCGCTTCCCCCGTCAGCGTCTTTCTCAGTAGAATCATCATTCAACCTCAGCTTGGAGAAAGAGTGGCTTCAAAGGAAGATGAAAAAAATCATTTCTATGTGCCTGTGCAATAACCGTCATCCACTAAAGTTTGACCGATAAGCAAAAAAATTACTCTTCCCCGAATTTTGTGCTCAGGGTCTGTCTCGATAAATTATTTTGCATTTTCCATGTTTGACTTAGTCCAAGGGCATGATCAGCATGCTGACGCCTTTAGCTACTTCGTGTCAGATGATTGTGCGGCTCTTCGTCTCAGTATTAGATGATCAAATCGTTTTATGACTCCATCCAGCCGCAGCATGACTCGGGTCGGAAGAATGATGTGCAGGAACGAGAGTGCGAGGGAAGCATTGGAAGCTGTTGTCGTAATTAAAATTGAGAAAAAAAAAAACTCTAATACTTCTACGATTGGAAATACGCAGAAGCCGGATTCTGCTAATGGTTCTACCTTATCCATATCGCTAGACCGACCGTCATCTCTAATTTATAGTTTGGCCGTTGGCGGGAAAATGTCAAGCTCCATGATTCGCAAACACCGGCCCGCCGATGGAGCGATCCGATCCTAGAACCTTCTTAGAACCTTCGACACCACTCACGGCTTGTTATCTATCGCATGCAACGGTAGCGTCCTACTATCAAGTGGTCGGTGCACTGGCAAAATAACGATTGGGTATCCCAACTTAATCCGATTGGCTCTATTGGACTGGATCTTGTCGATAACCATAGGACGAATTGTGCCGTTGCAAGCAATATATATCCACCTTAATATCACATCCGCTTCACATGCTTCATGTCACCCCACCTGGTACTAGGGCCACCTAGAGGTAATATCCCAACAATATCCTTGGAGCCACTTAAACCCATTCAACCAATTGTCGTAATTTACCTCAGTGTACCTGACGCGTCTCGTTTTGCATCATTTCCCTAATTAATAATCACAGCCGTTCATATCCACCCACACACTCCAGCAATTCCGCATTGTATATAAAACACTTTTTAACTCGATTCGTCTATCCGCTTCACACCATCTACTCCCCTGGACATCAAACGGCAAAATGCGGAAATATCAGAAATGAAGCGAAAGGAAAAAAAAAGGGATATCCAAGGGGTATTATCAACACCGCTTGCCCATCCCATCCCAAATCAACCGAGTCCGATTCTCAGCGCCGTGCATGCTCGTCCGAGGCGACTATGTCCAGGCGCCAAAGCCAAATATTACAACAGAAGAAAAAGTTCCCCGTCATAAAATAAGTAGCTCTTATCGTGAACCCAAGTGGCCGAGCCCCAGATTAAAAAATCGCGAAACGAAAGGCAAAAAAAAAACCTCCGAGGAGCCCTCGATGTAGCTCCTGAAGTCCCTCCCACCCAGCGCCGGTCACGAAGGCTTGACGGGAGTAGCAGCAAGAAAGAAGAATAAGAGAGAAAAAAGCGTCTTTACGCAGCCACCCGCCCAAAGCTCTAAAACAGAGTTCCCATTCCCAATCATGCAGGAAAAAACGCCTTTCTGAATGCGATCGATTCCCAAANCGCGCATGCGCCTCACAAATCAAAAACGCCGCCGGCACCCCATCCCTCAATCTCGCCCTCCGCCTCCAATCCAGCTCTGGCTCCGAATGTCGCGTCCCAGTCCATATCCATCGCGTCTGCGTCGCCCTCTGCGCCCTTCCCATCGATCGGTCCCAACATGCCGAGCAGCACGTCTTCGTCCTCCATGCCTACTCCGAGCGCCCTCAAATCCTCCGAGAGTTGCAGATCCAGCGGTATGAAATCCGTGCCTAACGCACCCATCCAAGCGTCACCACCAGTGTTAGCATCAGTGCCGCCCATGCCCAGCGAGATTTGAAGGTTATCCGACTCGGAAATATCAGAGTCGCGGGTGGACGTCGAGTCTTTACTTCCGAGGCTGGATGCTGGGGTCGTGGCTGGGGACAGGGACAAGCTACGGGAGATCCACGAGTTGTCTTCGTTGCTGAGCGAGGCGGCTGTGAAGGTACCGGGGAGATCCATGGCATCAAATATATCCTTGAGGCTGGTCGGGTCGAAGGGGGCCGTAGCCCAGGGATCCTCTTCTTTCTTTTCGGGAGTGTCTGTTTTGGCAGTTTCCGTGTCCTTGGATGCCGGTTTGGCCGTGGAAGCCGGTGTGCCACGGGCCGCCTGGCCGGTACTTGGTGTGCCTGCCTTCGGACCGGTTTGGGGAGTTTTGAGAATATTATTAGATGGTGAACTTTTAACGGCACTCTGTGTCGCGACGCGCGCCATAGGAGTAGCGGCTGCCTGTGCACCCGTGGGCGTACTGACTTCCTGTTTGAGGTTCGGCGTCTGTCCTGATTTACCTGAGTGTGGGGGTTTAGTCGATGTTGCTGTTGCTGGTCTAGTACCACGGTTTGTAGCGTTTGCGTCAGGCTTAGTATTGCCGTCTTTGTTGAGACCAACAGCCTCGGCTACTTGTTCGATCGCATATTTAAGTGGATCCTCAATCTTAGCGTGGGAATCCTTCGTGTGAGCTTCAAGTTCAGCTTGCGTATCGAAGCCACGAATGCTGGAGTCGCAGGTATTATCCTTGCACTTGAAGGTAGGCTTTGTTTCGACAGGCTTCTCGGGCTGTTGCGGACGTTTAAGCTCGGGCGAAGCTCCTTTGCCTGCTCCAATTTGTGGCGAAGATGTTGTGCCAGGCGTAGACGTCTGGCTGTTGGCGTGCTCGAGTTTCGCTTTCTTACTCGCTGGGAACTTGAGGTTCCCAGCATTGACCTGAGACTCTTGAAAGTATTTTGGGGCACCACGAGGAGATTGTGCGCCGAGTGGGAAAGGTGGTCGATCGGTGGTTGGAGGTGGTGGTGCTTTGTTATGCTGCCGGTGGTGACTTTCCTGCTGCTCTACAATCTTTAGATTTGCAGCATTAAGCTGAGCTTGCTTTGAGTGCGGCAGCTCCTGAGGAGGCTGCTGTAGTATCTGCTGTTGTGCTTGGCCGCCCTGCTGCCGCTCTTGCTGTTGCTGGTCGTGCTGTGGGTGCTGATGCTGTTGCTGATGCTGCGGTGGGTGCTGCTGTGGGTGCTGCGGCTGCTGGTTTATCCTACTTGCCATGTTCGAGACGAAACTGCTTATCTTCTGGAGGCAAGCGTGGAAAATTTCCTTCGTAATGGTGACTTGGTCAGCCAGACTACCGTCTTTCGTCATCTGTCTGGAGATCGTTGAGCGCTTTACGCAGAGTTAGCATAAGCTCATGACCTCACAAGTACACATTATATAAGGCTTACCGTTTCAAACATTTGCTTTAATGTAGGCTCAGGATTATCTGCCATTAGATTATAAAATAGCAAACATTTATTTAATTGCTTAAGTTGAGGATAGGAATCACGTAGCCACTGCTGCATTTGCGCTCTAACTTCGGGTGGGTGTGGTATTGGTGGGTTTCTAGGGAACGCTCTTTCGATTTCAGCACCAAGCGCTTTGAACCTTGCGTCTTTCTGCGCTATGAGAGCATTCCTGTCCATCGTGGCCGAGTTCTGAGCCTGAGCACCAGAAGTTTGCTGGGAATTGGGAGGCTGTTGGGCCCTGCTTGTCAAATCCTGTGCCTTGTGAAGCTGTGCCCGGATTTGAGACGGCTGCTGCAGATTCGGCCGCGTCATTTGCTCCGGTGTAAAGTTAGAAGGGTGTTGTTGAGGTCTTGAGGGTATCATATTGGGAGCTTGAGAAGCTGTTGTCGTTCCAGACACTTGTTCCGGATTTGATATTTCGATCACATCATCGTTCGGACGTTTCACACCTTGCTTTACATTTGCTTGAGCTGGTTGTTGCGCAGGCTTAGGCGGCTGTGGTGCCCTGTTAGGTTGCTTTGTAGGAGGCGTTGGTTGTGGTGGAGGTGCTTGAGCAGGCCGAGGCGTCTGTTGCGGCGGTTGTTGTGGCATAGGCTGTTGGGGGATCTGGTTAGCTTGGCCTTGAAGACCTTGCTGCATCAGTCGTTGTGCTTGTTGTTTCTTCCATTGTGTCATCCTCTGACTCGTTATATGTTTTCTCAACTGGTCGTCGGTTAACGCAGCCTGGGCTGGTGGAAGTCGTGCTCTGAGATTTTGAATGTCTTGAGGTGTGATAGGCGGATGAGGAGGCATGCCCTGTAACATCTGTGGCCCACTTCGAGCTTGCATTTGTGCCAGAGGAACATTTTGCGAAACCATTCGGGCTTGCGGGGCTTGTCCTCCAGGTTGAGCGTTGGGAACCGCGCCAACATTGTTAGATTGCGGTGGGATCCTCTGGCCACCCATGTTCTGCTGTTGGTGCAGGAGGTCCTGCACATGCATGGCTTGGAGTAACAGCAACTTGCCAGTATCGATATTCGGTGCTAGTGCAGGGTTCCGACTAGCCCATTCTTTGAGCTGTGCCCATGTCTTTACTCCTTCTGGTAGATTTTGCTTAATCATAGGGTTTAGTATATTAGGAGGAAACGGTTTCTGGTCCGTCTTGGTTATAACGTGTGGGTTCTGCTTCAATGTTTGTTGCGCTAACACCATCCGTCGATGTTGGTGTTGCTGCGCCTGTTGCTGCTGCGCCTGTTGCAGTTGGACCTGCTGCGGATTCATTGTGCCAGGAGTTTGTTGCCCAAGTTGCATAGCTCGCTGGGCATTAATGTTGGCACCGTTCATGAGCTGGTTTCCTTGTAAGGCCACTTGAAAACTTTGCGGATTTATTGGCATGCCAGGTTGGCCCATTTGTGGTTGGTTTCCGGGAAAACCGGGAGTTTGACCGGCATTATTTGGCGCGCTACTTAATTTGCGCATTACGGCACGGAAGTCTTCGTCAGAAACATTCATTAGTTGCTGCTTCGCGGCATCAGGAAGACCAGGGGGAATAAGCCTGGCTCGCACTTGTTGGTTTAATTGATGTCCTTGAGCGGCTGCTGCTCTTTCCTGAGCCAGCTGCGCAAGTTGAGATGCCATGCGAGGATCAATCTGAGGTTGATTTTGAGGAGTCATCTGAGGCACGTGAGCTGCCGGCCTCTGCTGAGGTGTGGTTCCGCCTTGTTGTCCAGGAGGTGCCATGGGCCGGGTAAGAAACGACATCGCAGGACTTTGTTGCTGCCCCTGGGGGATATTGAGTCCCCCAGCTTGGCCTCTCAGCAGTATCTGTTGTTGTGCCTGTCCTTGGGCTGCTTGGGCGTGTACCTGAGCCTGAGCTTGAGCTTGAGCTTGAGCTTGAGCCTGAGCCTGAGCTTGCGCTTGCGCTTGCGCCTGCGCTTGAGCTTGAGCTGCCTGCTGCTGTGCCTGTTGTTGTGCACGGGCCTGTACCTGAGCTTGAAACTGCGCATTTCGAGCTTGGTTTTGCGCCTGGGCATTAGCGAAAGCTGCTTGCCGCTGGGCTGCAGCATTTTGAGGTTGGCCAAGTTGAGAGACTTGTCCAGGCTGAGGTGTGCCTACAGATCCAAAGGCGCCCATGGCCTGGTTCGCGTTGGGGTTGTTGCTCGCAGGAACAACAAGCTGCCCTTGGTCTTGCACTCGTGAAGCTTCCGCTTGCTGCAAGGCAAGTTGAGCATAATCAAAGTCCTGATTGCCACCCATGACACCCATTTGGCTTTGAGTGTTGCCCATTTGTTGTGCAGGGATTTGAGGAGCTTGGCTCGTTTGAGACATCATCGACCCATTTGGCCTGGCACCAAGGCCTCCTTGCTGGCTTATTAAGGCTTGCTGTCGCTTGTTCTGAGCCATTATAAGTGCATGATGGCGAAATACAAATAACATAGGATTAACACCCCGTCTTTCGAGTTCTTGTCGCTTCTCTGGAGGCATTCGTTGTACTTCTGCCTGAGCTCTTTCTATAGTTTCCGGCTTTGCACTCTTCATGAGTTGTGCTGCGAATTGGGTAATCTTCTCGTCGCTCAATGGATTTGGCATCTGGCTAGGACGTTGGTTTCGTTGCATACCAATTTGAGGAGCGGATTGAAGTTGTTGATGCACCATCTGATTCGAAGCATCGATCCCTGTGGATGATTGGCCTTGGCTCATCGGAATGGGAGAGGCTTGCATGGGACGTTGAAGCTGAGGATTTGGAAAGTTCTGAGGAAATTGCTGTCCCTGGTTCGGTCGAGGGTTCTGCATATTAGCCTGTCCCATCATTCCTATTTGCTGCCCAACATGGTTATTGCCTTGCTGGAGCATGTCGGCATTCCTCTGCCGAGCCTGCTGGAGTGTGTACATGCGCTCTTTGATTGCGGTATTGTATTCCTCCTATAATCTAGTGTTAATTATAATGGCCAACTACTACTCTCGGATCTACTCACTTTCGACGCTGCATGGCTAAATCGATCGTTTTCCACGGCAATCGCCCACTCTAATGCTTCACGATCTGGTGCGTCTGGCTTTGCGAGGCGGAAAGATGTTGATCTGGAAGAGTTGCGACTGTTAGCTTTTAAAGGTGAGGTTCAAAACAAACTCAAGTTCTCGGTAGCAAAAGCACCACAGTAAGTGAATTCAAATAATTCATACTTTAGAGAGGCAAGAGACTTACAGTTGGTGAGCTATACGGGTTCGATCCTCTGGCCGACATGACTGCTGCCAGCCCATGGGCGTTTGTTGCGATCGATAGTGGTTCAGAACATTCTGCTGCACCGCCTGCTGCTGTTGGGGCATGGCGTGGCCCATCATGTTCGGGAAGTTTGCGTTATTCATCTTGCCTCCAGGATGTGTTGTCGTAGGCGGAGGGTTGATCGTCGAGACGGTTGGAAACCGTGCGTCAGCCGCTGTAGCTCTCTAACCATGCAGAAGAGTGTAAAAAGGATGGTTTCGGATCGTGCTCTTGTGGGAAAGGATGCTGTGTCGAGGAGCGAGACAGAAAGGCTGTCAAATGGTTGTGGTGCTCGAGTGCTGAGGACCAGTGCAGAGCGAGCGCGTGACGAGGGAGCTTGAAATGCCAACAATGGATGCCCCCCCAGGCAGCCGGAGACTCAGCGGCGGCGCACCATTCGTAGTGAAAGGAATAGTATCCTGACGGCAGCCTTGTAATTGTTCAAGAACAGAGCGAGGACGGTGAAGGGAGCTGGTGACGAGATTCGAAGGGCGGCCACTGCGCAGGGCTCCAATCGGTGAGTAGTGGGACGTGGACGTGGGCGCCTGACGAAATGAGGCGTGGCGCTGGATTTCAGGGCACGAAAGTCCAGGACGGGCAAAAGCCGGGTTGCACGATGCAAAGACGCAAAAAGATACAAAGAAGCAGAGATGCGAAGACAGCGCCTTCGAAGTACGAGAGAGAGTATCGTTGTAGAGAGAAATGGTGGAGGCCCGGAGCAAGATGATGGGCGCCAGCCTGCTGGCAAGGGTTCACTGAGAGGCCTTGACAAATCAGATTGGGGACTTGCTTATTGCTGTTGCTTGAATGCGCAAAGCAGGGGAACAAGTCCGGCAGCAGAGCAAGAGGAAAAAGTCCGTCAAGGCGTGCAAGCGGGCGACGAGTCCCTTAGAGAGTGAGCAATCCTCTGCAGCTGTTCTCAGGCTTTTCCCTCATCACGCGAGGGAAGAGAGCAGCACCTGGCAAAGCACCTGGTAAGCACCTGGCAGCACCTGGCAGTAACGCTCACCACCGGGCGGGCACGCTGTCGAATCGAGACGCGGGCGGTCAGGGCAAGATGCCGGCCTGGTCAGGACGCTCCAGGACGGAAACTAACAGCATGCCCATTCCCCTTCCATCCTGCAAAAGCACGCAAAGGCATGCAGAGACATGCGAAAAAGATCCTTTTCCTTGCCGTCGCAATCTCCTCCTTCCCCCGCAGCGACCCCGAGTCCATCTCAACAACAGCAGCATCGCAGTCTATGAAAACGGGTTCGCATTCAAAGCTGGCCACGCCCCTTTCCAGAGCTGCTGAGTTTCATATTGGGCGCGTTCTGGTTTCAAACCGGTGAAGTGGCAACCGGGGGCTCCTTACTCACCTCCTCATTCGTTATTGTTCAGCGCTTGGCAGCGACAAAAGCATCAAAATCGTCAACGCCACCTGTAAAGCTCCTCTCATCGATACTACTCCATACGCTAAAGGGGCGCCTCCCCTCCCGTTAGGCTTGCACGGCTTGCTCCCCGTTATTTTCTAACGCTGTTCTATTGTGCGTTTGGCAGTGGAGACGCCGATCACTGCCCCAAGTCAAGCCATGTAGTGGGCATGTCAACCTTGGTCACTCCAATCCAATCCGCCCCAAATCAAGCCAGCGTGACCTTTGCGATGCCCAATGTCCTGAGGCTTGACATGATCAATCCCCGCCGCTTTGTATTATCTCCTCAGCCGAAAGCGGCGTCCTCTCAGGTGGTTTCCTCTGAAAGGTTTTCTTTTGCTTCTTGCCCTTCGCAATCGTCAGCCTCAGGCCGGTCTGGGCGATCGCTAATACCAATTCAAAGGAGAATATTTCTGCAGGCAAGTACCGCGAGCATTTGTACAATCCGTATGGCCATGTTTCCTACTATCTCTCATCTTATCTTCTATGGGAATGGAGATGGCAATACGCCTCCGTGAGAGATTTCCTTTTGGTCCATATATTCCCCTTTGGACCGGCGATAACAATTGGCATCTAATAGTTACGGTTAATGCTTTTGTCGTCGATCGGATACGTACAACACTGCTGCTGTCTTGGCGCCATCCTACTTATTAGCTGCAACGACCCTCGTCTCCGTCTTGCTGGATTTATTGACTTGGCGTTGATCTATCCCTCGAACTCTTTGCCACAAGTGAAGTGGATTCGGATCAACTTCATGGCATTCTCAAAATCCAATTGTCGCCGTGAAGCCCCTATTGGAATGGGATATCGGACTCTCGGCGCAGCTGTGCTAGACACGCACTGTTCTCACGCAAATATTTCTCAAGCTTTGGACAGTAGGGATCCTGTTTCAGATCTGTGATAACCCCTTTACCGCAGGATGCCGCACATTAGAGCCCGCCTTGCCAATGACTCGCATCTTTGACATACCCATAGACTGATGCGGGAGATATTTTGAAACAAAAACATAACCCCGCTAAACGTAAGTTAGTAACCACCATTGGAACGACGCTAAATAGAGCCCTCAAGGACATGACAAGAGGGACAATTGTAGGTCATAAATGCACTACAGGCCTACCCTTGATCATGAACAGACCTTGGCCATGTACCAATCTATTCTCCGCAAAACCGAACCATCAACTCAAACCGAACCGCAGCTATACGCTGCACATTCTATCCCTTCATCAACAACAACCCAAATACCCTTCCACACACTACCGCACCTCATCATTTCAGTTCAGAGCATCATCTTCCACAGACCTAGCTGTACAATCTCCATCGCCCACAAACTCCCTGACAGACCAAGTACCCTCACAATCTCCGCCGTCCCCGAAATAGCCTCGTTGTATCCTTCAACAAACGGAATCCTGGCCTTATTGTCCCAAAACTCTTTGACATGCATTCGCGCCGCAAGCTGCACTGCTAAGTTCAAAGCGTGCAGAGCAAAAACCATAAAAGTCGACCCAGTGGAAGCAGACGGTGCATCAGTGAGAAATAGCGCGGTTGACGAGACTAGACTCAAAACAACCTATTTTTCCGGGAAGAGGAAAATTGTAAGCTAAGCAAGGTTCCCTGGTCATTTCCTATAACATCGTATCCTAGAATTTGAATTGAAAGTGGGGTAGCGTGCGGAAAACGTACCGCTATTGCAGCACTTGCTTGGGTAGTGCGCGTCTTGTATAGCTGCTCGGCAGCTATGTTGGAGTACTTTGCTGCCTTCTCGGAGCGTTCTTCGTACTGGCGCAATTTCATGATGCACTGGTACGAGTGGTATAGGCCGTAACATGATAGGATAGCCTGTGCAGCGTGCGGAAGAGCTAAGAGGCCCATTTTGGCAAAGGAGCAGCTGGAAGTGGCCCTGAGATAGTATGATGTGTAAGGGCCCTCACAAAAAGCTTAGCCTTGAATTTGGGGTTTGGTGTTACTGGGTTATAAGCGGCAAAGTCGGTGTACAGAGGCAGGTTGGATTTGGAGGGAACAATCAAGGGTCGAGACTTGAGGTGAGAATAAAGATTGTTACGCGCAGCTCACCCCTGGGTATGAGATTTGTTGCATGTCATGATAGCGCAATTCCAGTCAAGAGCTGGAGAACCCTGTTGGATTTTAGCGCAGATTTGACGTCAGCGGCGTCATTAGGCTAAATGAAACTAAATGTTGGGACATCGTAAGTCATGCAGGAGAGTATCAAGGAGAGACTCAGAAAACTGCATTCTAATTACCATGCGGTTATCTACATTGTTGCCCGTAGACCTAAGAGTGCCAAACTCCGTAAATACGGTGGCGTGCTACAAGATGCTTCGGGAAGCTCTTAAAATCGAGGTTTCCAGAGGCTGAGACTTATACAAACTGAGGTGGCAAGGCAAGAAAGGCTGAATAGGCGGAAAGACTATCATGGAAAGAGAAGGGGAGCAGAGCAGGGCGGGGGAGCATCTGATGTGGATAATGTTATAAGCTCATCTCAATCTCCATGACGTCCTTGATGCCCTCGGCAACGGCGTTAACTTGCTCCTTGCTCAGTCTCTTGAGTGGCCGGCGTGGGTAACCTCCATAACCATAGTAAGATTGAATAGCAGACTTTGTCCCCGGAATGGCAGCTTTTGTAAGCACCCAGTCGCCTTTGCTGAGCATCTTCTGCAGTTCTATCGCCGCCTCATATTTGCCTTCAGCCCACAGATTCCAGACTTTAACACAGGCCTTAGGAATAACATTGGCACCGCCGGCAATGATGCCTGAGCCGCCGCTGGCTGCTGTCTGCATTGTGAAGTCGGCCATGCCACCAAAGGCCATGTACCCACTGCCCTCACTCTTGGGTGTCACAGCATTGGTAGCTAAGGCTACTCGCGTGAGCTTTCCGGTGTTGCCACAAGTAAACTTGGTGCCGACAATATTTGGATGCTTGGCTAACCTGATAATCAAGTCACTGTCCATATCGATGCCCGCTACTGCACCGGGATAGTTGTAGAGAATAACAGGTAACGGAGAGCCATCAGCTACTTTTGTGAAGTACTCATACAGCGCTACCTCATCCATGGCATAGCGGTAATAGCTTGGTGGAACGAGAAGCACGTATTCACCACCCGCAGCGGCGGACTCTTTGCACAGATCGATAGTCAAGCGGATACCGTGCTCCGAGGCTCCAACAATGACAGGAACATCACGATATCCAGCTTCGTCGAGGGCCTCACGGGTTGCTCGCGTGACGGCCATCTTCTCCTCCCGGGAGAGGTGGACAGCTTCACCATTTGATCCCATAGTAACAAGTCCAACAAGACCGGCTTCAGCAAGACGAACGGCATGTTTACGTATCGAGGGGATATCGAGATCTTCCGTTTCCGGATCAAAGAAGGTCATTGTAGGCGAGTAGATGCCGGGACGGAGAGGAGTGCGGGGCTCAGACTGGCCATTAACTGCTCCGTTGTTATGGCCATTCGCTACTCCGTTGGAAACACCGTTTGAAGCCATTGTGGTGAGTGTTCAGGAGTGAGGGTATGAAGGTAGAGTGAAAGGGGAGGGAAGGAAATTTGGAAACGGGGAAAAGAGGAGAGTATGAGGCAAAATACAGTGGTTTACATACGAACTCGGTCAGCTTTAATATACCGGACTGGATGGAAGGCAATAGACCTTGGGTAGCAATTGACTAACCGGAACCCAAGCACATCCCACAATCTTCTCGGTCATCCAGTGCCAGCCTACGGCGGTCTTTCATTCGCCAACGAGCAAATAGTTGACATAGAAGGTTCGAGCGGCGGGCATGGCTGTCCGATCTGCAGGGCAGCTCGACCTCAGGAGCAGCTCAGGAAGTGGGAGAGCGTGCAAGTGGACAGACGCGGGACATGTTGCAAGCAGTGTTGACTAAAATTAAACGATTTTGGTGGAATGGAAAGACCTCCTACGTTGGGGACGCGTGTCTTAGTGGCATCGCGTCAAGACCCTCAGAAGAATCGCCTTCGGGGCCCGGGAGAGAGATTTCGCACCAATGGCCCCCAGCACCGTAACGTGGGGTGGAGTGTCTGGGCACGAGGCGTCCGCTTGGCACTGGGGAAAGCTGTTTGAGTGTGGTTGAAGTGTCGGCAAAATTGGTTTCCTTTGTTGCGCCCCTCATCACCAATATATTTTCCGTCCATGAAGTTCAGCCCTATGATGCCTGCTGTGGGTCCTTTTGCGCCCATAGCAACTCTCTCTGTCTGCCATTTTCTTCTGCCACCTGCTGTTCCCCTCATACACGACCCTGGGTAAGCGCTGCAGTGAGAAATCTCACACCTCCAAACTGCAATCATGGCTCCTTTAGAAGTGCTGATGGTAAGACACCGCCCTGCACACAGCGGGGATATCCTTCGCATCTCTGCTACAAACCTGATTTTACGCAATCTGCACCTTGTTCACACCATCAACACCCTTCCCTTTTTTGCCCTTTTTTGATCTTCCATGACCCAGTGACAATAGCTCAGCTGCATCTCACGCATTCTCGTACTCTGCACGCTTTGATAGTAGCAGTCGCTAATTGAGCTTCAATCAGGTAGGATGCGGCGAGTACACCACCGGATTCGTTGGTGGGGGTATGTCAGGTTCAGATAAGAAGGTTGGCGTGGTAGCGTTGACGTTGTTCGACCTCAGGAGACGTGGAAAGGTTGGGAAACTGAGCATGGTTGGAGTATCTGGAGACAAATTCCCAGCAATTCGTAAGAATTCGCTAGCGCAGCCCAGATAATGCAACCTGCTGACCAAATGCAGGCGAACACCTGCACAAGAACATCTCCCAGGTGTACAACGGCCTTAACGTCGCCTTCGAGTCCTATCCGGAGAAAGGCAAGCGTGATCCCGAGGCATACAAAGTTGCAATTGATGCACTTCCCCGCGGCAGCGCTATCACCATCTTCACGCCAGATACCACACATTTCCCAATTGCCCTCTATGCAATCGAGCGGGGAATCCATGTACTGATCACCAAACCCGCGGTAAAGCTTCTGAAACATCACTTGAAGCTGCTTGATGCCTCCCGCAAGCATGGAGTCTTTGTATATATCGAGCATCACAAGCGGTACGATCCTGCATATGCGGACGCTAGGTATAGATCAAAGAATCTCGGCGACTTCAACTACTTCTACAGCTACATGAGTCAGCCAAAAAGCCAACTCGAGACGTTCAAAGCATGGGCTGGCAAAGACAGCGATATCTCTTATTATCTTAACTCCCACCACATTGATGTCAATGAATCTATGGTTCCAGACTTCAAGCCGACGAAGGTGACTGCAAGTGCCGCGAAGGGTACTGCAACAGACTTGGGCTGTGTGCCAGAAACCGAAGATACCATCACACTCTTGGTCGACTGGGTCAAGAAGGACGACCCTAACAAGCGTGCTACGGGTGTGTACACCGCAAGCTGGACGGCGCCACAAAAAGCTGGCGTTCATTCAAATCAGTACTTCCACTATATGGGTAGTAAAGGTGAAATTCGGGTGAACCAAGCCAAGCGCGGTTATGATGTCACGGAAGATGAGGCTGGCTTGATGTGGTACAATCCGTGAGTCTGATCCGGCATCACGATTTCTTCTTTTGTTCTTTACTAGAATCTAACGTGTCTCCAGCTTCTACATGAAATATGCGCCAGACGAGGAGGGCAATTTCAACGGCCAAACTGGATACGGTTACATATCGTTTGAGAAATTTGTTGACGCTGTCAACGCGCTTAATGCCGGCAAAGTCACGTTGGAGGAGCTAGATCAGCGCCCGCTGCCGACTTTGAAAAACACTATTGCTACAGGAGCTATTCTGGAAGCAGGCAGAAGGTCTTTGGACGAGACACGGCCGATTGAAATTGTAGCGGAAGGCGACTCATGNTCATTGAAGTGAATGCGCGTATGGATGAATGGACATCATAAATGGAATAGCGAGGAGAGCGATGCCTGATTAGATGCTCTTCATGAATGAATAAGAATGTAGGCAAGAAACTCGAAGGGGGGATACTCAGATGTAGTTATTAAGATACTGAAAATAAATCATGCCTGTAATCTGCTCGTAACTCCGATCTGTGGCACCACTTCAAGGTTGATAGTCACGTAGCTATGTTGAAAGGCGCTAGTTAACTTTAGCGGCTTGGGAGAGATTGGTTTCGCTCCTCTAGCAAGGTTCTATTTCAGGGTTACTGAGAGGCCCACTGACATAGGACGGATTATCCTTCCGCTGACGTCCTACGAGAGGTGGACCGTGCGCGAACACTAGAATCAAAAGTATGCGTATAACCACGGAGCCTTGATCCCATCGACCCTATTGGCCAGCTCTTATCGATAACAGTAGGACGAAATACACCAGCGGAAGGGATACAACGCCAGCTTCACTAAATTAAATTAACCCTCAAAAGTATCATTATGCACCAATGCTGAAGCCTGGGTGTCCCATTAATTACCGCAGCTGCAGATCATGGCTTCGAGGTGGACTAATAATGCGAAACTTCTGTTGCTCCATCCAGGTTTCGCAACACAAAGCAAAGGTCCGACCAACTCCGCAACCCCGCTACAACAACAATCCCCAGCCTTTGCTTCCATATTACCCTAGTCGAATCCTATACAGCATAGTTTACTAAAAAGCTCACTAAACGATACCCAATATGGTATCCACACGTAAACACCCGAGGGACTTCCCACCGCCCGCTATCGGCTCATCGCCCACCAAGTCGTCGCGCAATTCGACCTCTTCTCCCACTCCTAGCTCCCCAACCTCATCTCCCTCGCAGGCGCTCAGCAAGCGCGCCATATCCAATTCCATGTCCCCCTTCACTCCCAAAAAATGGACGCATACAGCCCCGAACCTCACCCTCCTATGGCTCGCCATTTCCCTTCCCCTCGTAATCTGGGATAGTTCTTACATCCTACTGCGTCCCCACACCATGGCAGGCGGATTTTTGCAGTGGCCGATCTGGAAACCGTACGAGATTTATGCAAGCATAGACTACGTGTACGGCTGGCCAGCACTAGAGGAGCATGACGGGTTTGGTGGAGCTCAGGGAGTGCTGAACGTGATTGAGACCACCGGTTACGCGGTATACCTCTGGTGGGTACTACGAAAAGGAACACCGGCCGCAGAAGGACGAGGAGTGCAGATAGGTGGACTGAAAGGATGGCTCGCAGGAGGAAGGCAAGTACAGGGGAGTCTGGCCAGCAAGGCTGTAATCCTAGGGTTCACGATGGCGGTCATGACTTTGAGCAAGACAGTGCTCTACTGTAAGTATTTATCTTTCTCGTTTCGAAGCCTTGTTAAGGCTATCTATTCCCAATGCCACCCAGGGTTTAGTTCACGCCCATAGTTCGGCCCTATGGGAATGAAGAAGCTCACGCGTGCATCTAGATTTCAATGAGTACTTCTCCGGCTTCAAGGGTATCAAGCATAATGATATGTCGACCATAATCTTGTTCTATGGTATCATGAAGTAAGTTTTTGATTTCTTAGGCCCTTCTTACTACTTCTCCGTGCTGCAAGCATTATACATTTAGCACGGGATAGCTAGTTGAAGCTCTAGATAGCATAACCAGTGAAGGAATGACTATGCTAACAGTCCATTTCCATAGTGGCCTCTGGATCCTATTCCCCTCCTACATGGTCTACGTTTTCGGGACCGAGATCCTTCAGGGCTTAGACTTAGCATCTGGAGCTAGTTCTACGTCTTTAAAGAAGACGCTGTAGCTGCCAGGTATTTTCACTTAACCAGTTTTGATAACAGCAGGTCTTCGATTCTACCTTTCTTTTGAAGGATACCCTCATACACCCTTATTTCCTCTTCTATACAAGTCATTCCTGTGAACCCCCAACCTCAGATGGTTCGGCCATGCTCCCCCCCCTTCATTCCCTTCGACTCTACTCAGGCGAGGGCAGCATCAAGGAAATATATTTCTCTTCTTAGAGTGAGTCTTTGTGAATATAGATGGCATTACCTTCTCCACCCCGCATATCCTGTTCGTCACCTATCATGTGTCTCAAGCGGCCCCCAGTCTCCTTCACCATTCCGGCGTGTTTCTAGTTCATCAGATTCTCAAGAATTTCGATGAGGATCGCAGCTGTAGCGACATCTTGCAAACCATATCCGTAGGATTATCTTCCTGCTCGGAAATTCATAGCTTGCCACTGGTTGTTAGATTGATGCCCTCAAATCTACCACCCATGACTAGGACCTACGCTGAGTACAAACAACTCCTTTGACCACACCTCATAGCGTGCTAGAGTTACTATCAATTCTACTCAATACTCTGAGAGCCTGACTATGGGCCGAGCCTAAATAAAAGACAGGAGAACAGCGGGTGTACAATCTTCCGGCTGTGGCTCTGTACTCAGACCACGACATTCTCGAGGTTCTTCGGAACTCGTCGACAGAAACCGGGACCTCTACACCTGCAGAAGTGTTTCGATCACATTTTTCATGTACTTTCTTCCCATTCCGATGTAGCTCTAGACCTTGGTGGAACAGGGATTTCCTGCCTCCCGCGCATTCAGGTTCATCGGGAATTAGCAACGAGATAATTAGGATACTTGGCTTGTTGTTTTGGCTATCATTGTTTGTTCTCAGCTAGCCGGTTTATTTGGGCAGAGACAGAGACTACGCAAATTAATAAAAATCCAAGCTACTATCTTCTTAAGATACTTAGTTGACACTACCTTAATCCGGCCTTCTCTACCTACCTACCTAAAGTTTTGTAAGGCTTTGCAAACTGCGTCAGCTCCCCGACCATATCAACTTCTGCATCCGGAGCACGCCTATTACATTCCTTTGTCCTGATCTTTAAAATTACGAGATTGTCGAATGACCGTGGCATACCGAAGCAGGGCTACTGAGTGATCGTGAGCAATTTATAACTTTAGTAAAATCGGTGCACATATTCCAGGCATGAGTGTTTTTTGACCTGCATTCTCCTAGCTATGCGATAATGAACGAGCAGATTATCAGACAATATCCCCAATCCGCGCATAAGAAGTGTCAAGAAAGCCATATGAAATTTCTGGCTAATAGGTACACACAGCAGTATGACTCCATGACAACCCTAACCGTGTTTCCATCCGAATGCAAACCAGAATTTTCCTCCGAACTCAAATATCTTTCATCACCTCTCAGCCCGGTTTACTCCTGCTCATAACTCTCCGCTGGCGTCTCACCCTCCTGCCCCTGCTGTTCCGCAAGCCTCTGTTGCTCTGCCGCTTGCTGGGCAGCGAGGGCCTTGGCACCGTAATCCTGGCTCATGGGCTGGACGACGGGTTGTTCTTCCTTGGGTTCGATGATGGTGACGGAGTCTGGGAGAGATTTCTGTGGGCCGGCCTTGCCCTCTGGATCTGAACCGCGCATGATCTTAACCTTGATACCGAGCACACCCTGGCGGAGCAGGACGTGGCGGGTTGCCTCATCAATAAAGTCTTTGGCTGGCTGACCAGAGTGGATCATGAAGCCGTCCTGGTTTCAATGTCAGCCTAGTTCCAAAATTTCCCTACTAATTTAAGGTGTGGCCTTCATGACATACGGTGAACTTCATGCTCTTAGCACGCGCAGCCCTCAGCTTGCCGCTGACGACAACCTCACAACCCTTAGCTCCGCTCTNCATGATGAACCTCAGGACACCATAGCAAGCCCTCCTGACCGCAAGACCGTTAAGCAGTTTGTACCGGAGGGACTCGCACTGAGCGACAGCCGATAGACCACGGTTCTGGACCTTTGCAGCGTAGAGAGAGACAGAGTTTTCGGGGAACTTGAAGCGCTTCTGGATGAGCGAGGTGAGTTCGCGGATGCGACGACCCTGCTCACCGAGCACTTCTTGTGTGTGGGTGGCCCGGATGATGATGTCGGTGACGGTGGGTGTGACTCGCACTTCCACGCCTGAGTAGCCCTCCTCGGCCAGCTCACGCTGGAAGAACTCGTTGAGTTCGGCGTAGAACACGCCGTCTAGGAGATCAGGTCAGCGATCCATCGTAATGGGTGCGGTCGTCGTTGTAGCGATATTGCGGTGTGAGAACTTGTGCTCCCCGCCTGGCTGTTATCGTCCGATTGAATGTGAAGATTTTGGAAGAAATCTTGGAAGGGTTTTCAAGGCAAATATGTGCTATGCGTATGCATGAAGAGAGTAGTATCATACCAGCAACGAACTTCCTCCGCTTGGAACTGCGAACAGTCAGTTTGTTGAGCCGGGCTAGGCGACATTACAATTGGTACTTACATAGTACCTCCGTGAGTAGCAGCCATTTTGAGGGCGTGGAATTAAATTAGCTGAACTCCCAGAAAACGGTTTTAGGATTTCGAGCGAGGGTAAGCGTTTCGTTGGTCGCGTCAGTCTTTCACTCAAAGCAATTTGATGTTCGGTGGAGGTGGGTTGGTGCGCCAAGATCGCTTAAGTTCACTGGGCACTAGAGCAAATACAGCAAGGCGGTAAAGCCCACTTTTATTTATCTCGAGGGTTATCAGTGACAACATATTTTTCAATTAAACCATTAGAAAAGATTAGCGGCAGTCTTATTCAACGGGAGTAATTATTTCTACATCAAAGCATCTAAATCCAACATCTTGTCTACCGTTCTACTCAAAGGAGATACATATCAATTCCAAAAGATAGCCAACTCCCATCCACTTCGCTATCGAATACTGATCGAGGTATGTGTGTGGTGTACACGGGCATAGAACTACATCGAACCTACGTCTTCAAAACGCCATGAACACCGCCCAAATGCACTGTCTTAGTTATGCTCAATCGGTGTTTCTGGCAGAAGCTCTTCCGGCCTGCGCTCAACGCACGACTTCAACGGAGGCCGAACCAGGTCATTGAACAAAAACGTGCCATACACGAGCAGGGCAAACCCAACAACCTGTAGCCACTTGAACGTCTCCCAGCCAAGGCCCAAAGAGACGATCCAAATGAAGAGCGTGCGGCAAGTATCGATGGTGGAGCGGGATGTAGCACTAACGGTGCGGGTGACGGAGAGACCGAAAAAGTTGAAACCACTGTATAAAACGTTAGTAATGAGCACAAATGAAAATACTTAGAAAAGTGAGGCTGCACATACCCAATGCTAATCATGATAAGAACACTGCTAACAGCGATAGACCTATAATGAGTAATCTCTCTCAAACCCTCTCTAGCATCGAAATACCCATGTCGTCCTACATCTGTTCGACCGACAGCAAGATGTAGGATGATCATGCCGATAACGGTAACAACAAAGCCAAAGACCCCTTCCCAGCCAACGACTTTGATTGGCTCCATTGCATAATGTTCCATGATGCTCTCTTCAAGCACGAACTGTGTAGCGGTAAAGATTTGAGCACCAGCGATCAAGAGCACACCGATTATGGTCTGAACAGCTGCAGGTGTGGCAACTTTCTCCCTGATCTCTCTTCGCAGAAGCTCAAATCCTTGTGCAGCGGTCATTTTCAAGTCCTGACTGAACACTAGGTTTGCTGGTGTGGCCTTTTCATCTTTGGCGATTGCCCCGGCTAACCCAACGATTGCGACACCGGCCACAACAACAAATAGGGCGAACCATTTGTAAGCGCCAAGTCTACGCTTGAGGAACAGCACGCTGAAGAGTCCAACAAATAGAACAAGTGCTCCCCGCGTCATCTGGTAGATACTCGCAGCCACGAAAAGCAGACCAACATTCATGAGAGTGGTCCCAGCAATATCACAGCATGCAGGAAGGGCGAGAAGCAGGATCCTGCTGCCTGTTAAAGGTACACGGCCGCCTTCGGAGAGCTTGAGAGGGTTTGAGACGGGAGTCGCCGAGTCCTCACTACTGTCGTCGCCGGCGAGCGTAGGTGAGTCAACAGTATCGTCTTGATCAGAGGTGGCTGTAAGGGCTTCATATCCGGCCTTGCGGGAGACGTAGCGTTGATATAGAGCGAAAGCCCCAACAACAAGCCAGCAGCCCATCTCCCCAATAAACATTTGAAGTGTTTGGATTACAGGCTGTTCAAAGTTCTTTCGGTCTTTCGGGTCGGGCGAGGAGCAGTTCCGCACGCATTGCATGTCCTACATAGAGGTAATGTTAGCGGAGCTGTCTCCGGGAGTCTCGAGTGCCTCAATAGTGTTTGGAAAGTCAAAGGTGACCTACCTGGTACTTGGTGAGCAAAGTATTGCAGACACCAGTTACCAGCATCATGGCAACGAGAAACGGGACGGCGGCTCTGACGACCATGTTGGCAGAAGTGAGCCAGATGGCTCGAGAGCTTGTAGGTGGTATTGGCGGGGAAGCTGAGAGCTACAGTACGGCAATCTCCAGAATATACGGATACTCAATAAGACAGATATATATTATAGAGAAGCCTGGTGGTTCCCGAGGTGGATGAGCTGCGAGGTTGTGGCTGTTGAAGCTTGGTGTCGCCCAACGCGCCAAGAGCAAGCCCTTGGCCCTCCCGGGGTCAATGCCGATCACGGGCTCAATGCAAAATATTTAAGAGCTACTGAATTAAGGCCGTAGAACTTCGTTTAAACAAGCTATTGCAATTAAATAGATGTATAACAATTTTGATTAGGTGTCTAGCTACCCAGCTTGGGTGTTATTTTAAGGAGGAGAGTATTATACAATTGTTAATTAATTGCTTGCCGTTGCAGTTCCCTTTTTAGCGGCACCTTTTGCACCCTTCCTTTAATCTTTATTAATCATCTTTATAATTGTAAGGCGTGCATTACTAATATTAATTGGGCTACCCTTTTGGACTACCCGTTGATCGGGTTGTTATTACTTATTACGCTTCTATACGGCTGCTTGTATTGCTTAAAGCTCCTCTGTTACCAAGCTTAATGAAATAGCATTATATAATATAGCATTACACATCTTCTAAAGGGCCCGCTATGGCATTAGCTGCCTCTTTTTAATCTTCCTTCTAAAGTAGTTAATATATTGCTTTATTATTTAAAGAGTCTTTAGTATATGGGCCTAAAGCTGCATTAGAAAAAGGTCTTCCCTTTTTAGTGTTAATGGACGATTTAGAAGCTTAATCTTTTAAAGTACAATTAACGGATTAAAAGGAATAAGGCCTAAATTTTTAAAAGAATAAATAATTGTAGACCTTTTAAACGTTTGAACTCGAATAGAATGGATGGCGTTAAGGAATTCTACTTTATTAAAGTTGGTATAGCCTATATGGGTAGCCTGTTCTATAGCGCTCTTATAATAGTATCTCATTGGCTAAAATACCCTAATATTAAGCGGCTGTAATAAATGGCTAGTATAAGGTGGTAAACCAAATGGTATTATCTTTCTGTCGTCGCAATACTTAATAAACTCATATATAAGGTGTAATCTATAGCCATTAAAAATTAAGAGCCTATATGCGCTAACCTGTCCTTTAGAGCTCTATAGATTAAAGTGCTTTAAATAATCTAAAGCTAGCTCATTATTTGAGTACCTAGATATTGATGTAGCTATTATATAGCTATTTAGAAGGCTAGTATTTGTATACCATTAAAAAAGGTGGTCGGTTCCTTATATAATAAGGAAGGGTGGTAGTACCTCTCTATCGCCAGAGACAGTCTTAATTAATATAACATAGTCGCAATTTGTTTTAGAGCCAATTGTATAGTGTTTGCCTTTGCCAACTTCTATTATAATAATCCATTAATTACCTCCAACACTAATACGAAATCCTGTTTTATTAAAATTGTATATATCTTAGTCTGCGATTACAAGCTTATCTTTTAAGCGCCGATATTTGGTAAAATAGTCCTCTAAGACCTCCGATTCTTAAGCAGCAGTACGTTGGATATCCTTTGGCTTTTGTTTAACTAAATAATAGTCTAGATTAAGGCGGACGAACTCTGTAACCCAGTGCTTTCTAAGGGGTAATGTGGAGGGATTAGATAGCTTAAGGATGCGTTTAGCGGCGTAGTGTATTTAAGAATGGAGGGCAGAGGCTCTAAGACTGTTACAGCGTTGGGTATAGGTCTTTAAAGCTGCTATTTAATCTTAATTGAGCCTCTGATTAGTTAATGGACGCGTAGATTTTAAGGCCGTTCCTTTATAGCGTCTCTAAAGCCTATTATATGGAACGGCATAGTCTGACGCGTATTTTGTAAGATTAGGCTCTTTACTACTAGCCTGAATTGCTGCTAGGGCCCTTTGGATGCGTGATTTAATCTTTGTATAAGTGCCGAGCATTTTGAATTAATTCAAAAGGCGTAGAAAGGTATAGGGTTGATTTTTGAAAGGTGTTTTGCATTGAGCCCGTGATCGGCCTTGACCCCGGGAGGGCCAAGGGCTTGCTCTTGGCGCGTTGGGCGAGTAAGTTGCGTGGCTGGCTCCGCATTTGTTATTTAATAAATCAGTTGGTTGTGCACGGACGGACACCGCACTGCTCCTTATGAATTTTCCATTATGGTCGCGACAATCAACCAAATCACTGCCAAACCTTACCATCATTCTATCGCCTAATCACTTCAAAAATAATACAAAGTATAAGCCCTCCATTTTCTCTTTCTACTCCATGTTTTGGCTATATCGTAGCTATATTATATAAAAGTTAAACATGGGTAATCCGTCGCAAAATCTGTGACGATATCTTATCCCTTAATAATATGCCTATAGAGCCATAATATATATACGGAGGATAATAATTACTTAGAGAATCCAATACATCAAACAAATATATTATGTCTATTGTGGTTGGGCCATAACTCGCAAAAAGGGAAATATTTGATTTCAAAACTTTCAGTTACCACCTATCCCATGCGCTGTTGAGGCGTACGCCAAAAGAGGCCCGTGCGCGAACACCAAAACATTAGCACGCGTCTCCGCCGTAGTGTCAATATAGCTTTGTATATTAATTAAACCACTATAATGGGCTGTAAACGTACTTCCAATGATGCGGACTTTGTTAAACCTGATTAATATATTATTCCAAAGCACAAGAAGGCCAAAATTCTACCACCCGAGCCCTGGCCACTGCCTAATTTCAACCCCTTTCCTATTAACTCTCCGTACACCAATGGCGCACCAAATCTACCACTATACGTTGATCCTACTGATCCTCTTGTATTATTCAGGCTTATATAGACGGATGACTTACTTAAAGAGCTTGCCGCACATACGAACGAGTATATAAGACTTTACCCTTACCAAGAATATAAGGATAAAAGGAGGAAGGTTATAAGGCCTTGAAAATGGAAGCCTACCTCTCTAAAGGAGCTTCTTATATTCTTGGCAGTGACAATTTATATAGGCCTATTACCAGAAAGAGACATTAAGGAATATTGGACAACTACCTATAAGAAGGGAGTTAACCATTTTATAGTAAGGGAGAATATAAGCAAGGATCGGTGGTAGTAGATCAATTTAAAGCTTTATATATTAACACTAAAGCTTCCTGGTAATAAGATAAAAGAGTCTTCTTTTGATAAGATTGCTACACTTAGCGACACCCTATGTGACTGTTTTTAGCTTTATTGGAAGCCTAGAACCCACCTCGCCGTTAACGAGACAGTTATTTGATTTACTAGCCGAGCTTTTAAAACAGTTACTATTCTAAGCAAGCCAATACCAGAAGGCTTTAAAGTATAGGTTGTAGCCAATTAAGGCTATATATTAGACTGGCTTTGGCATACAAAGGGTGACAAAAAGGGACCTGTTAATTTAGATGAGTATTAGATGAAAGATAAGGGCTTTTCTAAGACGCAGGCGGTAGTATTGGACCTTCTGCTATAGGAACTTAATGGCAAATGATATTTTAATAAGAACAAGCATGTTATATAGCTAGATAATCTTTTTATAAGCGTTAAGCTACTTTATTAGCTTTGTGAGGAAGGAATTGGAGCTGTAGGAACCGTACAAACGACTAAAATGAGACGTGAGGTAGTTAATGAATGGGAAGCCGAACGAACAGAGCCAGCTCCATACCCTAAAAATGATCCTCCTGAGTATATTAATTGGTTGCTCGCAGATCTTAAATTAGTATATTTAGGGCAGATTAAATAGGGGAAGTTATACGGAAGGCTTTTAAAAGACGGCTCTATTATGGAGTTTGCCTAGAAGGACGCTAATATAGTACTTTTTATAAGTACGGTTAATTTAGGTATGTTTGCCACCAAAAAAATAAGGCTCTATAGATGGTGACGTTATATATTACTAGGTAGAGTTGAGGTTTAACGAACGCAACAACGTTCTACTGCTATAGTATCTAGAGCCTAATAAATGCATAAAGTCTTTGGAAACAACGCCATAAAGGAGCTCTTAATACCGCAGTTCATTAATATATATAACTACTTTATGGGCGGCGTTAATTAAGCCAATTAACTAAGGTCTTATTACAACATATAGAGGACGCACTTAAAGTTGTGGAAGTCTCTTTACTACTTCCTTCTTAATATAACTGTTGCTAATTGCTATAAACTCTCTACTAAATCAGTTCCTGGCCATTGGCCTACCCGTAGCGCCCATAAAGCCTTCCGCGAAGACCTTATTAGTGCCTTATTTGAATATAGTGAACGTCTTACTAAACTACCTAGCCCGTCTGCTATAATAGAGGATAAGGATATTTATAAGGCGCCTGCAGAGGAACATGGATAAGGGCCCGTTCAGCTATTTCCTAAGAAGCTAAGCTGTGTAGCTTGTATAGCTGCAGGTAGAAGAGGTATAAATAAGCAAGTAAAAAGGAAGCCTTTTATGAAGCTTTTAGTAAATATAATATAGAAATCTCGCGGTAGCAAGGAGTGGGTAAGACGACGTCGTCCTTTAAGGACTTAATTTGGCTGTGCTCTATGCAATATACCCCTCTGTAAAGAAGGACCTTGTTGGCAGGAATACCTTAGCCTAATTAGAATATGATAGAGTTAATTATATATTAAGTTTGAACTTTATTATAATGATTTAGAGCTTTAACTTATGGATTAAATTCACGACTTCATTTTGCCAAGACTCGATTTAATCTAGAGACTCTGGTTGGTTCGCTTGTGCGTACGCCTTTCTCAACAGCGCATGGGATAAGCTCTCAGACGCTCCGTTGTAGAATTTAAAAATATAGGGAGCAGATATGAGCGTGCCCTGCCCTGTAGCAAAGCTGATCTAACTAAGTTCGGCGTGTCTGACTTATGAGATAACGTCAGCCATGAAGTATACACGCTCCTCAACTTTGAAATTGGAACCCTAGAGAGGCCTTTTTGCATAGGTTATTTCTGTCGGCACATAGGGTTCCTAATAATGGTGAAGTCCACCATTAATTATACTTTTCTCATCAACTTGTGACGACTCAAAAGTCTTTCAGATTGTACATTCGTTATTTTTCATCGAGTTAATCTCTAGTGTATACTCATTCACTATCTTGAAAGTCTGTAGAGTAGGATCTCGGCGGAATTACCCTCCAAATCATTCACCTTATCTCATAGTCTCTTCTCGTTCGTAATTTACAAGAACCACCTAAACTCTGGATTTGTCGGTCCATCCCTCAATCTCTCCGTTGACACATCCCTTGCCGTTAGTGCGATACCTTGTTTTTTGTTCCTCCTCGCGTTATCTACGACCATGAAGCTTCCCAACAGCAACGCCAAAACACAGCCAACCGCTCCGAATGCCGCAGTGGTTGCCAGTGCAGGGATGTACTTTGGCGCATCTTGGTTACGGAAGATGTTACTGCTGACAACACCCATGAGATTGGCAAGAGGAACACCGACACTAGTAAGCGTCACGCGACGACCTTCGTTGGCGACGTTGTTATTATACCAGGTCGAAAGCAACACTGAGGGCGCGGAGGTTCCCCAAGTCATCATGAAACAGGCGAAATAAGCTACATGAATGGAGTGCGAAACATCAATCGTTGCGTAGATGATGAATCCAATGAATGTGAGCAAAAAACCTAACGCGATGAACGGGAACCGCAACCTCGTTAAATCGCTTGAGAATGCCAATATTAGCAGTACAATAGCGCCGACGATGTTCGGCGCGACAGTGTAGAGGTTCGTCTTGATCGGGCTGTAACCCAGGCGGGCGACGATTTGCGGTAGGAAAAGCGAGACAGATTGGAGAGGCACGCCGAGACAGATTTCGATGCCTAAGAATGCGTAGGCAGCGGGCATCTTAAAGACCTTTAGCGCTTCACGAAGGTTAAACTCCTCATTAACAATAGAGGAACTGTCCATTTGAATGCGGAGGTAAGCCATCTGGCATTCTTCTTCACTGAGGAATTTCGCCTCCGAAGCAGATTTAGGCAAATATATAAAAGCGAAGAAACTAACTGGATGTATATCAACTTCACTTTGGTCTAATCATCTGAGAGGAGACAAAACACTTACACAGAACCGTGAAGGAGCCTTCAATAAGAAAGAGATATCGCCATCCTGGGAGGCTGGAGTGAATATGGAAGACACCAAATGCCAACAAGCCACTGAAAGCATTGGCAATATTTGAGGCAGCATAGAAGATGGCAAGACGTCTAGCAAGCTCTCCTCTCCGATAGAATGTGGTCAGGTAGTAAATGACCAATGGGAAAAATGCCGACTCAGACATACCTGCATAACGATATTAGCCACTGCATATCTCCGGATCAATGCAAGGGATTCCAGCCAACGGTAGCTGCTGTTTGTGTAACTGGTTCAGATGGCCTTGAATAACTCTATGGCTTTCGATGCAATGCTTAAAAACACGGAAGAATCGACACGCCTCTAGCGTTCCCACATACGTAGTTGCGTACTCTAGTTTTTCTACACTTGAGGGCTCATTAAGCTCATATGGAGGACCCAAGGTCTGAGCAGCAGAAACTGTACAATCAATGTAGACAAACTCACCAAGGAACCACCTCAGTGTCATCATCCCCGCGAAGTTCTTGACAGAGGCACTCAACAGGGTGAGGGTACCAAAAGAGAACATCATAATTGGCAGGACCAAGTGTGGACCGTACTTCTTGCCTAGCATACCAATTGGCGGCGCAAAGACGACATAGGGAACGTAAAAAATCGACAAGATCAAGTTGTACTGATTTGACTTAAAGTGCAGGTCCTTTTCGAGACCGTCGGTTTTTGCGTTACCGAGATTGCCCTTATCAAGCGCATTGCACAGATACATGAGAGCTAGCATGGGCAAGATGCGCAAGTCGAATTTGAGAACGAGGGCCTTCTCATGTTCGTAGGTGGGAAGATGTTGGACCTCACCCGCCAAAGGTGCATCCTTGAGGGACGAACGTGCGGAAGACACATGGAGGCCGTCTTTCACAACCTCTGGATCTGCTGTCATTATGGATGACGCAGGCCCCAAAGCGCCGTGAATGGAGGCAGAAACTAGAAGAAATAGTTCAGACGAAGTGAAAGTTAGGAAATGAAATCCCAATCAGGACATTTGTAGAGAAGATTAGTGTGATAACATGACTTACTTAGGGGGGCTGCCTAAATGTGAGGAGAAAAGAAAGTTGGCGTGCAGGATATTGTTCTTGCCGAAATATCGTGAACTCGCGCCGGAGTAAAGCCGGTCATCGCGCACCACCCAATTTCACATAGAAATCGATGCAATTGATTATTTTTGCTTGCACACGCCGTTATAATGGGCCGTTGTCTTCCAATTAAGGTTATAAACCAAATTAAGCTTCGTTTAGATCTTAATAAGTACGTACCTAATATAGCGGTCGCTTTAGGGCTGTTAAAAATAACCGTTTATAAGCTTTAATTAAACTAGGACCTTTAGAGCCGACCGTACGCGCCACCTAGTGTAAAACTAGGTAGACCGGGCCTTCTTTTGGAGTATTAAAAGTAGGTCAGTATTCTTAATATGGTATTAAGTTTTTTATTAACATTCCTGCCTACTTATAGCAACTGCTTAAGTACCTTAAAGATAGGCCTACCGCGTATTTTAATGAGATGTAAGACTTCCTCTTTAATAAATTTAATATCTAAGCCTCTATTACTACTATTCGCCGTGTTCTTAAGGCAGCTTGGTGGTTTTGAAAGGTAGTTTCTAAGCGTGCCGCTTAGTAAAGCGCATTGCTCTGTTGTATGTGGTAGAGTAGGTAGAAAGAATGGCTTGCTAACCAGCTTATCTTTCTTAATAAGTCGGCTTTAAATAAGAGGACTAGTGATAGAAAATGAGGCTAGGCGCTAGTTGGTGTAGACTGTAAGGTATTAACGCTATATAAAAGATCTAAACGGTGGAGTATTTTACCGGCGTTAACGCTTAAAGGCTATATAGACTATATTATCTTTTAAGGAGCTTTTATAAGTGAGCTTTTTGAGGCTTTTATAGAGTATAAAGTTTTACCTAATTATACACCGTACCCAGGGCCGCGATTAATTATTATACTAGATAACGTATCTATCTATAAGTTAAAGCGGCTTTAAGAGCTTTGCGATTAGGCGGGTGTTATTCTTAAATTCCTACCACTATATTTACCAGATTTTAATCTAATTAAGGCGACTTTTAAAGATCTAAAGGCTTAGATAAAAAAAACCATATACTAGCGGTTAACTTTAAGAGCTTTAATAGATTTCTAGAGTTTGTAATTAGTTAAGCTTATAGAGTTTACGCGGAAGGCTATTTTAAAAGGGCTGGCTATATAGTAGAATAAGGCTCTATATAGAGACTCTCTATAATCTACTCTACTTATAGTATACTATTCTCTGCCGTTTAAACTCTCCTATTTTCTCTCTTATCCGCGGTAGCGTGCTAATTAAAAAGCTATAATCCTTCTAGATCTTAATTGTTATATCTTTTAGAGATCTTATTCTATTAATATTCTAATCGTCCTTTACTAATATATGCCTAATTAACTCTAGAATCTGCCTTTAACGCTTATTAGAATGGCTTAGCTGAGCTATCAGCCAGTTAAAGAACTGTAAGAGGATCTTGTAATGATCCGTTTCTGACCATACTGGGCTTAACTAAGTAGGCGGCTTAATACTAGAGGGAGGCGGGGATTAAGTATGCTGTTGCTGATTTAGACGCCTTATTAAGTTTAACTCCTAAATAGTAATTAGCTAAATGAGGTCCTTAACTTACTTAGATAGTGAGCCTCCTACTACCGTTAGCTTTTAACTTTTTAGTAGCTGCCGTCTTATCTTTTAAGCTAATAGCTAATAGACTATATTTTGCGATGGCTCCTTAACCGTTAATATATGACGGTTCGTCTACATAGCTACCATCGAGGCGTCGTCGGTCACGGATTAATGTTGCCCTAACGTTGCCCCGACGACTAAACATGTACATAGTTATCTACCGCGCCCCTTTCTTTAAGCCCTTACCTTAGTCTATTCATAATATAGCCCCTTATTATTGCTTAATCTATTAGACCGCTCCCACGGGAAGCTAGCCATAATATTAGACTAAGGTTAACCCTAATTGGCCTGTAGAGGCGATATAATACTAGGTTTAACGGTTAAACGTATAGCTAGTTTTACCACCACGACTACAGACTAACCGACCCTCTAAGCCCTGCTCAAGGTAGGCAATTACGACAGTAGATTAAGCAGCTAAAAGAAGAGACTACGGCAATTAGATTAAAAGGATCACCCTAATTATAATCTTAGTAGTAAGAGGACTTACCTAAGAAAGCAAAGAGACACTATAGTAAGAAAGAGCGTATTAAGGCCTAGTGCACTAGAGATAGCTACCAACCTAGCGCTAGTAGGTCGCGAGGAACCCGTAAACGCGACACTTAAGCCGCCAGAGCTCTAACCGTACTATAGCGAGATAGAGCTTTTAGACGATATAAAGAGTAAATAGGACTGTCTTATAGCACAATCGGAAGACGATAAGAACCCTATATACTTTAAGATAGAGACTAAAAGGGAGTTTATAGCCGCGACTACCTAAAGCCTAGCTAAGATACCTATAACCAAACTTATAGAGGAGCTAAGGCTCCAAGGAATACAAAGGAAGGCGTTAAAATAGTAGATCGCTATGCTATAGCGTCTTATAAATAACCACGCATATAAGGCTATTAATGCGAAAAAGGAGGCCGAGGCAAAGATAGCAAAGCTTAAGGAGCACCTAAATAATAGGACTGACGAGCTCCGCGAGGCCAATTAGAAGATATTAAGGATAGGCCGTAAGGTTACTATATAAGCCTTAGATCGGGAAGACAGCGAGCGAGAAAGCACACCGTTACGGATAATTCAAGAAGGGATACCACTCTTTTAGACGAGCAGTGTTACGGGCTTAGGACGCACAGCAAAGTTCCTAAACCTACCTACGCTTATAAATAGGAAAGAACCTACTTATTAAGCCTAAAGCGGCTATATATAAAATAAGCTTTAATCTAATATAGACTAGTTTTACCAAGACGACCTAGGCTAAAAAAAAGATATAAAAGTAGCGTACATTAAGACGCGTATAGGAGGTAAAGCTTATAACTACCTCTTACCTTATTTAGAGGTAGAGCGCAATATAGAACGCAACCCTACTAGTAAAGAGGTACTTGAGTTCCTAAAGAACGTCTTTAAAGACCCAGATCGCCGTATTAAGGCCTAGCAGGAACTTAAAGGCCTTAAGATACTATACCTAGGAGACTTTAACAATTTCTAATCTAACTTTATACGGCTAGTAAATATCTTAAGGATGCCATAAGATTAATAGAAAGAGGAGCTTTATAATAAGCTTTATAATAGCCTACGCGTCTAAATAGAAGTTAAGGTGGTAGATAAAGACTATAGCTTCCACGCTTATTATAAGACTGCTTAATAGTACGCCTAAGGTCTAAAGTAGATAGGTAAGGAATAAAGTAACTATAGAGCAGCCTAGGCTACAAAGAGAGCATCTACTAGGGGCGCTAAAGAGATTAAAGGTCCCCCCCCCTTCCTAGTAGTCTCCAACTCTAGCACTAGCCGTAAAAGCGCTAGTTACCTACTTTAACTATAGTAAGTAAGGACACTATTCTAAGAATTATATAGCGCTAAAGAAAACAGAAGCTAAAGTAATTAACTAAAGTAAAAAGTACAAGATAGTTACTAACTCGGCAGAATTAGAAAACGAGTAGCTCTAGGAAAAGTCTCCTACTTAGAGTAGACCAGAGCAATTAATATAGCGCCCGTATAGCTAAAGGAGATCTTAGGAGGCGCAGCCCTTACAATACTATACAGGATCGCGCTAGGTGGCGTGGCTCTTAATATAATAAGCCTACTCAACTCTAGTGCGGGCGGAGAGGCCTTTATACACTATAAGCTACTGCTAATTATTAAGCAATAACTATAACTAAAGCTCTATAAGATTAAAGGATAAGGAGTTACTATATCTAGCCATAACAATTAACAGATAGATATAATTAGATAGCTCTTTAAGGCGAACCTAGTTATAAATAGTTAACAAGCCCCTATATAGTTCCTATTCTGCAATACAGGCCGCCACGATCTTCTTATTAGCTATAAGTAGTTTAAGAAGACTAGGGCCCTTATTAACTACAAATACCGGGCCTTAGTATAGCCAACTAAGAGGAACTACTACAATAGGCAGGACGTAATTATACTAAGAAAGGAGCTCTTTCCCCCGCTAATTAATAAGGATTACTAGAAAGATACAGATTAAAGAAACACACTGCTAGATTAAGAGCCTATACCTACGCCCTAACGTATTTTTAAACGTATAGCCGCAATTAGAGAGCTTTAAGAAAAGAAGCCTTTTACCAAAATCACACCGAAACGAGCCCCGTATAACTATAAGTATACCTAAAGGATTAATACCTAAGACGCAATAAGGAAGATATAAAACTAACTCTACCCTAAGCTAGCCTTACCACCAAAGCCAAGAGTAAGGTAGTCCTCGCCTATTATAGATATTAGAGCTGCGGATATCGCGTTACTTAAGACTAGGAGATTTTTATACGGAGCGAAGCGTAAAGGCGTAGTAATTAGATCTACTAGCCTCTATAAGATTAACCGGCTAATAAAAGACAAAAAGGGACAGGATACGCTACTAGATGATAAGGAAGAACTCCGCCGGCTTATCTATAAAAAGCTACCATAGCCCTATTAAGAGTACGCTAACAGTTTCTTAAAAGCTACCTCCAATATGCTACTACTATATCGCGAGGGGGTGGACTATAATATTATTCTTAAAAGCAGCAGCAGAGAACTAGCCCCTAGCCCGCTATATAACATATTATTAGAACAGCTAAAGCTAGTTAAGGCCTACCTATAGGAGCACCTATAGAAGGGGTTTATTATACCAAATAATACACCCTTTACAGCTCTGGTCCTATTTACTAAGAAGCTAAAAGGGGGGTAGCGATTCTGCGTTAACTTTTAAAAGCTTAATACAATTACCAAGAAGGACTGCTACCCGCTACCATTAATTAAGGAGACATTAACTAGGCTATTAAGAGCTAAGATCTTTACTAAGCTAGACGTTTAGTAGGCCTTCTACCATATATAGCTAAAAGAAGAGGTAAAGGAGTTAACTACCTTCCGTATAAGGTACGGATTATATAAATACTATATCGTACCCTTCGGACTATATAACGGCCCTACATCCTTCCAGAGATTTATTAATAACGTCCTTTTCGACTACTTAGATAATTTCTATACAGCCTATATAGACGACATCCTAATCTACTCGGACGACCCACTAAAGCATAAAGTTTATATTAAGAAGGTCCTACAGAAGCTTTAAGAGGTAGGCTTATAAGCAGATATTAAGAAGAGTGAGTTTAACGTTACTAAGACAAAGTTTTTAAGCTTCGTTATTGGTACTAACGGGGTCGCTATAGACACCAATAAGCTATCTATAATTAAGGATTAGGAACCCCCTACTTTTATAAAAGGGATATAATCCTTTCTAGGATTTTGTAACTTCTACCGGGCCTTCTTAAAGGATTACAGCCGAGTTATATAACTGTTTAGTAAGCTTATAAAGAAAGGAGTATAGCACCTACTAGGGGAGGAAAAGCTTAAAGCCTTTAAGTAAGTTAAGGCCCTTATGCTATCTAGCAGCGTAATTAAGCACTACTTACCGTTCTAAGACACCTATATAGAGACGGACATAAATAACGGAGTAGTAGCTAGGGTGCTAAACTAGCTACAAGACAATAGGACCTAGAAGCCAGTAGCCTTCTTTTTAAAGATAATGTCTCCTACGGAGATACGGTATAAGATCCACAATAAAGAGATGCTAGCGGTAATAAGAGGCCTATAGGAATAGCGAGGTTACCTTATCAGCCTCTAATATACACCCTTTATAGTAATTACAGATCATTAAGCCCTTAAGTACTTTATAACTAAGAGGCTACTAAGTCCACGGTAAGCCCGCTAGGTAAACCTACTAGCTAATTTCTATATATAGATTATATATAGGCCAGGTACGGCAAATATAGTAGCTAATACCCTATTACAAAAGTAAGAGGACCTAAAGATGTAAAAAGAGAAGGACGTAGCTACACGCACTATATACCTAATTAACCCTGCCCTTATAATTGCTACACTAGAGTTAACCTCTAAGGACCCCCTAGTCGCAGTAAGTTATAAATAGGAACCGTATAAGCTAGTTAATTAGATCCTTTAGGCCAATCGAACTAGCAAGTCGCTAGTAGGGCTACGTCAGCTAGCCGAGCAAGACTAAAAGGGCTAGAAACTCTAAAGAGGACTACTAACCCGCTTTAGTAAGCTAATAGTCCCTAATACTAATTACCTCCGTACCTACCTTATTATAAAGGTACACTTTTACTAGGTAACTGCTTACCTAGGCAAGACAAAGACTAGGAAACTTATAATAGACCAATACTATTAGCCAGGACTACCCTTAGACTATAATACCTATATAGGAAACTATAGGACCTACAGGAGGACCTATATACCCCATAATAAAACCCTAGGCCTATTACACCCCCTACTAATTAGTAAACGCTACTAGCAGCATATCTCTTTTAATTTTAAGTCCTTCCTAATAGATAAAAAGGGCTTCAACAATGTCTTTATAGTCGTTAATTAACTAGGTAAGAGAGCCTTTTCACTACCCTACTATAAAACTACTACCGCAGCTAATGTAGTAAACCTATACTACCAATACGTCTAGCGCATATACGGCCTTCTAAAGATAGTTATATTAGATTAAGGACCCTAATTTATCTTAGCCTTTATAGACGAGCTATATAAACTAACTAGCGTTAAGTAAAAGCTTTCTATATCTGGTTACCTGTAAACTAATAGTAATATAAAAGTACTAAACCAGTATATTAACCAACGCTTAAGGCCCTTTATTAACCACTACTAGGACAATTAGTTAGAGCTCCTCCCCTATATAGACTTTATATAAGCAATCTTACCCTATAAATCTACTAGCTTCGCACCATATAAGCTAAAGCTAGGATTTAAGCCAAGACTCTACTTTAACTAGGAGGAACGTATATAAGCAGCCTTAACGCCTTATAAGAAACTAATATAATAAGAAGCTTAAGTCTTTATACGTAGGACCTAGGACGTAATTAAATAGGCAAGAGATAACCTAGCTAAGGCCTAAAAGCGGTAGACAAGGCAAGTAAATAGGTACCGTCGCGAACCAGACTTCGGAGTAGGCGATTAAGTATACGTTACTAAAAAGGGCTAGGCTACTAACCGACTAAGTATTAAGCTAGATAGATAGCTTATAGGGTCCTATAAGATTCTAGGCATAAAAGGACACTTATATATTATTAACCTACCCCTAAATATAAAGATGTTAAACGTCTTCTATACTAATCAACTATAAAAGGACTTAGATAACCCCCTACTAGGCCAGAATAAGGAGCCAGAGGAGCTAATCCTAATTAATAGCAAGCCAAAGTACAAGATTAATAAGATCCTTACTAGTAGAACCTACTACAGAAGGCTATAGTATAAGGTTAACTGGGTAGGCCACGACCTAAATAACACCTAGTATAACGCAGACGGCTTTATTAGCGCCCCCTATAAAATTAAGGCATTCCACAACAAGAGACCCTATAATATTAGACCACCCGTACAGCTAATATAATGGCTAGAGGCGTATCACAAGGACGTAGATCTAAAGCCCTTAGAGGAAGATAATAAAGTAAAGAAGGACGGAAGGGCAAGACGGATAAGGAGAGCCTAACTATAAGGATCAAGGGCGATCCTCCTAGCTTAAAGGGGGGTGATGTAACGGTTTGTCTACATAGCTACCATTAAGGCGTTGTCGGTTACGGATCAACGTTGCCCTAACGTTACCCCAACGACCGAATATGTACATAGTCGTCTACCGCGCCCCTTTCTTTAAGCCCTTACCTTAGTCTATTCATAATATAGCCCCTTATTATTGCTTAATCTATTAGACCGCTCCTACGGAAAGCTAGCCGTAATATAATGTGTTGGCCACGGAGGTAGCTTTCGACCGTATTACAATTGTCTTTGATGCCTAGTACCCTATGTAAAGACTACCCTAGTGCTTACCCTCGTATTTCGTATGTCTTAGTACGTATCTCTGTTGCCTGTACCTCCCTCCTTTCCTATTCTAGCATCTTCCTCGTGTATATATAGACCCTTGAGAGCCACCTTGAATAGAACAGATCACTCGTATAATTCTGTGTCTCTACCTACCAGCCAGCTTAAGTTATTTCGTGATACCTGCCTGGCTGAAAGTTATAAGCCCGGTAACCTTCTGAGCACTAGGGAGATCTTAGTGGCCAGACGACTACCACTAAGCCTCTTTGAGCATAGTTCGTCACGAAATATCGCGTGCCTTACGCGTAAGCGCGTCTCTTTACGCAACCTTAAAAGAACCTTAAAATAAGAGCCACTATGGCAACCAAGGACTCTACGAACCCTCTTTTGCTAACCTAGAAAGACTGGCCTATATGGTTTCAATTTATCCGTCAAGAAGCAAGTTTTGCGAAGATCTGGGACTATGTCGACCCAGATAAGACGGAGAACGAAATTAAGCAAAACACTGAGCCAGCCATACCTTCGATAGCAGCAGCTCCTATAGCACCTGTAGCAGCACCTGCAGACCCTGCAGCACCAGCAGCGGACCCTGCAGCTCTAGTAGCAACTCCAGCGTTTACTGGAACAGCTACACCTGGGTCATTGAGTTAACAAGAATAACAACCTTAGCAATCTCTAGAGATATAGAGAATGCTCTTCGAGCTCTATAAGCTATAATGACAGGACTACCTAAAGCGGGAAGAGAAGCTCCATACGTTCGCAGCACTTTTGTATGCCACCGTGGGCACCAACTTCTTAGGGTATCTTAAGAACCTCACTACACTATATTCGATTGTAAGACAGTTAAGGAAGGTAGCAAAGCCATCTTAAGCTACGCTATAGCAGATGGTATTGGACGATCTTAAAAAAAGGAAACAAGGGCCTAAACGTCAGACTCTGGAATTATGGCTTTAGCTTTATATCACCATTATATAGAACGGCGAAGAGCTAGAGGAAGGGCTGATAGAGGCAACGGAAAGCAGCGTTGTACGAGCCTTTGTCCAGGACTGTGAGGAGATCTGTCCAGCTCTGTACTATGCCTTTATCCAGAAGGTAGCGAAGAGGTCAGAGAAGCTCGAAATGTCGACGATGATTGAGGAATTTAACCTCCTCTACAAGCATCTAAATACGGGACGTAACGCCCATGCTACACTATTAGGGCAGCCGTCTGTAGATCCTACGACGTCTACCACCCTAGCACCTTTTTAATTACCTGAAACAAAGTGCTTTGCTTGTGGTTTACCCCATAAGTTAAGGAATTGTAAGTAGCTATTTCAGTCTCTCCGAGGTCCGAACTTTGTACCGAATGACGAGTGTCTATGGAGGTGTTAGGAATGGCTTAAGGTCCCGATAAACAAGCAGTATTATGACAAAAGAGTTAAGCAGATTGAGAAGGAAGGCCCTAGGTTAAGGACGTCTCCAGCCTCTGCTGAAAAGATTGAGGATCTGGATAGGCCCCGAGCTATAGCAGCTGCTGTAACAACATCCTACTTATTGTTATTATTGTAGGAACATCCGGATCTGTCTTTGATTAACGCCTGGGGGTATGACACTATGGCAGACACCCACTTCTGCAACGATATTAGATACTTCCGTGACCTTAAGCCATGCATGTCTACAGTAACGGCTGGAGATTCTGGAGCAGAAATCTATGGATACGGTGATATTAACTTGGCCATTGAGGTGGGCGAACAACGTCTGACTCGGTATCTGACATTGAGGAACGTAGCGTACGCTCCGTATTTTCATACCAATCTGATATCCGCAGCAAAGCTCCGTAGGGTTGGAGTAATTATGGACCAATCTATGAACCATCTGCGCTATAAAGATGACGGAAGCCTGTTCGGCAACCTTATGGAATACGGAGGTCTCTACCTTATTAATGCCATCGCCTGCGTACCACCTACTCCTACTGCCTACGCTACGTCCACCAGATTCTTTAAGACCTTAGCATATGACAAAGTATGGTATTAGCGCTTACTACACTGCGATATGGAGTTAGTGGATTATCTGCCGACTGCGGCAGACGGGGTTAAGGTGGTCAAGACGGACAGAGGAAGAACTCCGTATGGTGTACCACTTTGTGAACCATGTGTTCTTGGAAAGATGACACAGTAGACATCTCACAGAATATCCGTAAAGGGAACCTACCCTTTCGAACGTGTACACTTTGATGTTATTATGGAAGAAGACGGGTTTAATGGAGATACATGTGTAGCTTATTTTTGGTGTGACTACACGAAGTACCATTGTGCCTTTTCCATTAAGAACTATAAGCAAGAGACGCTGTTTCTACTCTTCGAATTGATGATAGCATTTGCGAAGAAATTTGATGCTTGAGGTATCCGCATTTGGCATATGGATAAGGAGCAAGGTGTAGGCGCTAGGGTAAAGAACCTCATCCAGCTTGACGGAGGTGTTATTGAGTAATTGACACCAGATACTCCTGCTTAAAATGGACCTGCAGAGAGGTTAGGGAGAGCCATTTCCGAACGAGCAAGGACTGCTGTTATTGAAGCAAAGTTACCCGTAGATCTGTGGCCCGAGTTCGTGCTCCTTGCAGTATTCCTACTTAATTGAACTCCCATTGAGTCCATCGACTGGAAGACCCTATTTAAGATGCTGTATAAACGGAAGCCATGGCTAGCAGGGCTTCGTGTAGCCGGATCTTTGACCTACGTGCTTATTAAACACGGCATTCCTAGGAAGGCAAAGTTTGAGCCACGAGCCCAAATAGGCTATCTCGTTGGTATGGAAGCGTCAAATATCTATAGGATATGGATACTAACCACCAACCGCATTATCCGATCTCGTGATGTACGAATTGATAAGTTAAAGAGATATTAATCTCCCGAAACACCAGAACACCTTATTATCTCATAGGCTCAAAAGGACCGTTTTTAGCAAGTCCAGGACCTATTGGATAATCTTTAAGATGGCAGTAAGGACTGGATAGAGAACTTTGACGAAGAACTGGATATAAGACTGCCGCATTTGGCAAGTATCGACGTTACTCCTACGTTAAAAAGCATTTAGATCTTAATAGAAGAACTCCGTTAGCTACCTACCCCGGAGCTAACTCCAGAACCGTCTATACCATTAGCGTCTTTAGCGCCTCAGCAATCACCATCTACGGTGGCATCTACGCCATAGATATCATCTACCACTCAGTTATCTTCTGAAGTCACCGAACCACCGTTCGTAGACCCTACACCTCGTTCCGAACCTCAGACGACAGCAGGCTCATCGTCAGGGGGTAAGAGACGTTCTGGCCGTAAAAAGCGGCCTATAGCAAAGAAGAAAGATATGCCAAATTAGGATCTATAACGACGAGCCTTTGCGGTTTAAAACAGTGACGGTGATGATATCATCAATCCAGATACGACACCATTGGCTCACGCGTTCTATACTGCTGCTACAAAGACGTACGGATATTGAGACGACTTTCCACCACCACTAAAGTCATGGAAAGAGATGCTTAATTATAGGTACGCTACGGAGTTTAAAGCAGCTGCTCACACCGAGACAAAGGCCTTAATGGGAAAACATACCTGGGACGAGGTACGACTAGTTAAGAAGGTTCATCGACTTCCTATTATATGGGTCTTTACGTACAAGGAAGATTCGGACGGCTTTATTATGAGATTTAAAGCTCGTCTGGTCGTCCACGGAGACCTTTAAGCAGTCTCACAAGAGGAGGTCAAAGCTATTACGGCAGCCTATCGGACCTTCCGTCTGCTCTGCGCTCTCATCGCCGGCTTCAACCTGGACGTTATACAGATTGACGCCGTTAACGCCTTCGTCAATGCCTTAGTTGACGATAAGGTCTACCTTATTCCCCCTGAGGGTGTAGACCTATTATTTGGATTCTCTCTCCGTTTAAGAAAGGCAATGTACGGACTACGGAAATCTCCAAAATTATAGTTTTTGGAAATATCTACTGCTCTGCAAAGCATAGGTTTAAAAGCGGTACTGGATAAGCCATGTCTCTATATACACCCTACCGAACCTATCTTTATATTCTTCTACGTCGACAACATCCTAATTATAGGACACCCGAGCTGTTGACAGCAGATGGAGGACATCCTAAAGTAGCTACAAGATCGATTCGAGATCCGCAAAATACCTCAATTCACGTCATTCCTAAATACTCGTATTGTGCGAGATCGACAAAAGGGAAAGCTCTGGCTCTATCTAGATTAGTATCTCGAGAAGCTAGTCTCGGTATACCATCTAGAATATCTAAAGCCATCAGCTACACCACTATCGGGCCAGGAATTGACACCGTACAAAGGAGAAGCTACGCCGAATTAGATGAAAGGATATTAACGCCGTATAGGTTCTGCAACGTATCCTGCATCTACTACACGACCAGACGTCGCTTTTTCTGTCAGCAAGCTGGCTAAGTTCTTGCAAAATCCGTCACCAGCTTATCTTGCGGAGATCAACAGATTGCTCACCTATCTCTACGATACCAGATACCTCGCTCTTGAGTTCTCTACTATCACGCCACATGAGATAAACCAGGTTCTAAAAGCTGCTTCTGATGCTAGCTTTGCTGACGATGCTCCAACACGTTGGAGCTTACAGGGCTTCTTGATAAGCTTATTCAATAGGCCTATAGCATGGCAGGCAACTAGACAAAAGGCAGTAACTAAGTCTACTACGGAGGCAGAACTCCTAGCTCTCTCACACATTAGTGGGGAGGTCGAGTATATAGTGCGGATATTCAAGGCCATTAGATTCGACCCAGAACAGGACGTCATTATTAATTGTGACAATTAGCAGTCAGTACGGATCGTGACGAAAGAGACTCCTACGGTATCTATAAAGCTCCGATACGTAGATATCCATTAATTCTGGCTTCGCCAAGAGGTCCAAAATGGAAGCTTCATCATACAGTGGGTACCAACGAGCGAAATGGCTGCAGATGGACTAACTAAAGCTCTCTCAAAGCAAAATCATTAAAAATTCGTCGATATAGTAGGGCTCCGCGATATTAGACATCTGGTAAATTGACACTCGGACAGCAGCAAAGCTCACCACCAGGTCGTCTATCCCGACTGCCTAATCCGGTAATCCAGCTCTGCCGCTCTACGTCAGATCTGAGGGGGTGTGTTGGCCACAGAGGTAGCTTTCAACCGTATTACAATTGTCTTTAATACCTAGTACCCTATGTAAAGACTACCCTAGTGCTTACCCTCGTATTTCGTATGTCTTAGTACGTATCTCTATTGCCTATACCTCCCTCCTTTCCTATTCTAGCATCTTCCTCGTGTATATATAGACCCTCGAGAGCCACCTTGAATAGAACAGATCACTCGTACAATTCTGTGTCTCTACCTACCAGCCAGCTTAAGTCATTTCGTGATACCTGCCTGGCTGAAATAATGTATCTAATTAAATCTCTTTACTCTACCTCTAAAGGATATAAGTATTAATAGGATAGTAGTGCTTAACTTAATTAGCTTTATTTCTACGTCTATTTTACTAGTAGGTAGCTCCTTTATTAAAATAGTAGCTATTAATATAAGGCTACCTACTTACTAGAGCCGGAATCCTATTACTAGTAGTTTCCTCTACGGCAATAATATTAGGGAGATTGGCTTCTTAGATTTAGGTAGTAGTTCTTTTACTAGATCTTACTGCTTGGCTAAAGGAAGGTGTTAATAACGGTGCTAGTATCTTTTAGGGCTTCTCCTTAATTATATATAAGGTAAGATCTAAGTATAATAACTTAGTAGGATTCTGCTTATAAAGATCTTTAAGCAGCTTAGTTACCTTATATAGATTATAATGATTACTAATCTTGTAGCGGAAGTAATTAGTCTTTAATTGCTTCTTATAGGAGGCAGTAGCTTTAAGGTGATTAATGGTAAAGATCCGCGGTATATACTTAGCAATAATACTGTCTTGCTAGCGCTTAATTAGGTAGTAGAAGAGGTTAGTAGTGTTATATTTTAAAGATACCGCACTAGGTAAGGCCTCTTTCTTATATACTGCCTTCTACCAACTTATAAAGCTAATAGGAAGCTCCTCCGGCTCCTCCTCTAGCTCCTCTTCCGGCTGCTCTTCTGGCTCCTCCGGCTGCTCCTCTAGCTCCTCTTTCTTCTTCTCTTCCTCCTCCTCCTTATCTAGCTCCTCCTCCGGCTCCTCCTTATCCTCCTCCTCCTCTTTATCTAGCTGCTCTGGCCGCGGTGGCGAAGACTCTATAAATATTGGTGATAGTAGTTGCTGCGGTGGTTCCGTATAACGCCTTACTTGACGATTTGAAGCCTTCTTTAAAATAAGCTTTAAACAACGCTTTGGAGTCCTTTTAGAAGCCTGTGTTGGCGAGGTAGTAGATAATGCACGCTTATAATTTTGGCCCTTATTAGCGCGACTAAATATACGTGTAGGCGGCTCCATGGTTAACACCAGCAATTCTATACAATTGGCTTAATGCAGCTAGACCAAAGTATGATTTTACGCCGTAATTGTTGGGGGTAGAAGGTGTGGGCAAGTAAAAATAATCAATGGCATCGATTTCTATGTGAAATTGGGTGGTGCGCGATGACCGGCTTTACTCCGGCGCGAGTTCACGATATTTCGGCAAGAACAATACCCTGAGCTGCAGGGTGGAAGCACGGCCTTTCCTCCCCTACTGGGTGCAAATGTCCGGGTAAGATTTGGGAACTGATAGGCACACAACAAAGGCACACAACAAAGCCGCCAACTCGGGATGAGAGCCAGGTGACATATGGTCGATGATTGCCAAGTCAGGAACCTGGTTGGGCTCAGCAGACAGCGGTCGAGGTGGTATCGANGCATGGGGCAGATCGCGGTGTGAAGGTGGGAGGGCATCCGGAGGGCGATAAGAAAGGTTGATCATTTTGGGGGATGGGAGTATCCTCACACAACGACCCCGATTTTAGACCTGATGCCGGTCACGACCCAAATAGTCGGTCCCACTCTATCTAAGAGAACCTAGCAGTGCATGGGGTGCAGCATGCCCATTGCAGTGTGTGTCCAGCTGCTCTTTCACAGGACAGCTGTCCATCTCGCCCAGCTTGAGGGCTTTGAATTCCCTCGCACACATCAGTATGGCCGGACAGCGCCCCGATGAGGTACGGCACAGCTTTTACAGGACAGTGCTGGAGGCTAATTCCACTCTATAATTTTAGCCTCCTATTTCTACCCTTTTTTGCGGTGTGAACGGTGAGAATTCATGTTTACGTGGCCTCTGTCTACTGCATTTAAACCAAGCCTTGCTGTCGTCATCTTGACGGCCGTTCAACTGGAAAACCATAGCGACGCCAACGTCCGTAAGAAAACGAAAAGCATTCGGGTGCCCAGAGGTTTGTAAGGATTTGTATCGAAGCAAACGAAACGGCTGCGTGATTTTACAAAGCACTTGATTGGGAACTTCTACTTCCTCGCCCGCGACTAGTCAACGAGTGAGCCTCTACAAATACCGGATCCCTACTCGTACATCCCAATTACAGAGACAAGAGATATTTTCCCCACGACACTCTTCTTGCAAAACGCCCATGAAGGTCCCAAATTAACCATCTGTAAAACGCTTTCTCCCAGTCTCCAAACGCCGGGTGGGTATCCATCCCTACATAGCAAAGGCTTTTTGAACGCCTCAGGTGAAATTTTAAATCGATGTCCCCCGTTCCGTATGAAATATAATGAGCGTTGTTGGGAATCAGCGCATTCCCTATCTGTTACTGTGCCGCCTCGGCCTTCTCCTTACCGTTATGGGGGTGCAAAATGTTTGGCCTCCACTTTGCGACATTGGAGACATTGAAATGCAGTGGCTCCTTTGGACCTTTCTCCCGCACGGGCATCTTCCTCTTGGACCTGCCAGAAACATACACTGCTGGCGCAGATGATGCGCTGCTCGAGCCATTCAAAGCCGGCATGGATTGCTTGGGACGGAGTTTTGGCTTCTTGTCTCTGTGCTCATCGTCTGAACCCTCGGTCTCAAAACTTCTGAGACTGCTCCGCTCCGAATAGTTGGTGGGCTGCCTTTCCACGCGAGATAGCATAGATGCCGAATCGGCAAGGACATCTAGTTTTGACGGCGCCCTATCGATGCCGGGGTGAGTGCGTGATGAGTAGGGCGGAGGATCCTGATAATCGTACATGAGTTCAGAATCCAAGCTCTTGAAACCAGCCAAACCATCGAGTTCTTCATCGTGCTGCCAGCAGGATTCGTCCGATCCAAGAACGGAAGGGAGGAATCTAACGTCATGCCAGGAAAGGTCTTCGTGTTGCAAAGCGATGTAGAGAACATCGCCCTGCATTTTATCGTGTGCAATGCAGTGATCCGCTAGGAAAGGATAATCCCATACGTCTTTAATGCATAGATCGCTCGGGAGTTGTCGTAGGGCCATGCGACCGAACGGTTCGTCCTCTGGCCGATAGCCTGTCAACGGCATCCACGGACGCCCTCGGAGGACCCCCTTAAACACAGCTTCAATGGCGTTGGCAAAGGAAGCACTGTCTTGGCTGGAAAAGTCGAGGTTCGGTTGGAGATTGCGTGACTGGCATCGCCTGTAACCAGTGCTGTCGGGATCATATGCAAACTGCTGCGCTCTGCGTGGGACAAAAATGGCACGCGTACTCCATGACTGAGGGTACTTCTTCTCAGTCCTTATGGGTAACTCCGCAATCGTTTGCTGAGGCGGCGGGGGTAGAGGCTGGGTAGTCTCAACGACGGGAGTCAACGACCTCGACAATAGACCTCTTCCGTGCTCTACTTTTTCGATCCTGTTCTCTAACTCCATAGCTGCGTCATCCACGCTAATCAACTTCTCCTGAACCGCCTTAATCGCATCGTGGCATTCTTGCGTCTTATCGACAACCGCCTCGACCTTATCGTCCAAGTGAACTTTGAGCCACCTCATATTCTCGTACAGACGCTCCTCAATGCCCTTCCATATCCTGTCTCTTTCATCCCTAACTGTTCGCTCCTTAAGGAGCTCCTGCTCCAGCATCTCGAACCTTTTCAACTCTTGCTTCAACCGTTTCAGTTCTTCAACGACCAAAATGTGCTCCTGCATCGAGACCGAAGAGAGTGGTTGTGCTTCGTGATGCCATGCTTGATGGCCACAGCCACAGCGGGAGCGGACTACGGAATCTGGATAAAAGCTTCGGCACGAGCAGCGCTGTCGTGGGCCATTGCCCGAGTCAGTTTCTGGGAGTATGAAGCCGCACTCTCCTCGAGGCAACTGCAGCTCCTGGTCGTGCGATGGCTTCCCTGGTAGGTGCACCAGTGCTTGCTGCGTATTAGGGAACATCTAGGACGGGAGACCCGTGAAACCGGTCGTAGGATGAGTGCTGCGTAGCAGGTGGGCGCATTGAAGGCCTGGGGGGAGGGACAGATAAGAAGGATAGAGGCGCGCAAGAGTGAGCGTGGAGGATAAGGTTGGGTCAAATGGGGATCGACTAGAAGGAAGCTGTCAGCGGGGGGGGGGGTACATGCATTAAATAGAAGGGGAATATCCGAGAATGGCAGTGAGGCTACACACCAGATAAGACGTGGGAAAGGCACAGTTGGAGGACGAGCTGGCTAAACAGGTGCAAGCGGGAGCATCCGCCGGGTGCGGGAGCGTGCACCGCGTTGAGCAGCAAGGCCGAAGAGCTCTTGAGCGTGGACTTGTGGTAGTGTATGATGACAGTGGGAGAAGGCCTGGAGAGGGAAACAGAGGACAGGGTAGATGTGCAGGTACTCTTTACTTTTTAGCAGCGGGCTAGCTCCCGCGCTGGGGTGGGAGCAGTCCTGTCAGTCTCGAAGGAGCCTGGACAGACATGGTGGGCACAATGGACGGATTGCGGGCTTTGTGGGAGCTGTTTGGCCGAGGGGAGAATTCCGAGATGAAAGAGGAAAAGCAAGAGATAAGGGCGCGCGGGCGGTGTTTCTCGAAGGCGCCAAGGTCGGGGAAGAGGTGACAATCGTTTCGGACGACGGGCGCGACGACGTGGGATTTGGTGGGTCCAGTGGCCGGCGGAAGACAGAGGGGCTGTGCGCTGAGGGTCCAAGGCAGGTTGCCCAAAGCTGATCGCCGTCAGCTGCGCTGCAAGCCGCGGCCAAGGGCCATCATCGGGGGCAGCGAAGCCATCAACCGCAACACCGTGTTGGCTGCCAGCACAGTCCCGCCACGACCACTCCTCAGACTCCACACAGAAACTCTCTAACCTTCCTGATATGCACGGATGACTGCTGGGCCCGACTGACTCCTCCACACGTGCCCAGTAACGGCTCTGCGTGGGCGATCAAATGCCGATATTGCTGCTGCCAATAGTACTACTATTTTTTGCTGCTGCTACTGCTACTGCTACTGCTACTGCTGCTATCACTGCTATCACCGCTATTACTGCTGCTTCTGCTCAGAGCAGCTGCCTACGTGAGCGCGAGAGTGGAGGGCGCCTCCGAGCCAGGGCAAGAGTCAGGGCACTCCAGATTCCACACAGCTCGTTCGCCTGCCTCTATCACTACCAGTTTGGCGGGACTGGGACCAGCATTGCAACAAATGCGGCGTCACGATGCTCGAACTCTTCCTTATCTGTCTGCTGCAGGGGGCTGAGAGGGCTGTCGTGGGGGACTGCAAGGCAGGGGCCGTATCAGCCGCCCTGACAAAACCGGCCGGCGCTTGTCATTGGACAGCCGCTTGAACGGTGAGCAGCCACACCAGAAGATTCACATGCGAGTAATGGTCTTTCGTCGACCTAGCCCGCAAACAGCAGCGGGTAAAGAGCCATGAAAGCCTATTTCTCGACACTGGCCACATTGCAAGGATGTCTATTAAGCCACCATCGCTCTGGCGCGCGTGGGGTAGTAGGGCAATAGGGCAATAGGGCAGAGCAGAGTAGGGGATGCGAAAGTTAGGCTCGTTGGCTTTGTGGGCTTTCTGGGTTTTTGGTGGGTGGGCGGCGAGCCTGAATCGCCACAAACTTGGCTCATCGAGATGACAAGTGGTCTTTGGAAAACAGGATGCGATATGCTTTGCGATATGCGTGCCATTTGAGCAAAGTGACGCAAGCCACGGTGTCGGCCAAAATGACCCTGTTCGCGCGTTTCGAGGCAAGGGAAGCTGAACGTTGTCCGAATACCTTCTCTTCCTGCAGCGCGCGGAAAAGGGAAAGGCGTGGGATATTAGAAAAGGGCAGAAATGGCACAAATGGGGCCTGGCCGATCTTTTGGGGTTGGGGGTGCTGGTGGACGCCTCTCCCGTGGGAGAGTAGCCGGACGCTGCTCAACATGCTGCCAGTGGCTGAAGCAGAGAGCAGATGAAACTATCAAGGCGGTGGCCTGCAGGAACTCGTTGGCTGTGACTTTGAAACCGAGTCAGACGGCCAGCGCTCAGATGGCGTCGTGAGGCCGCCAGACATCGCGGAGCGTGTGCTGGGCAAAACACCAAAATGAGACGCTGCGTCGTTCGCCGCTCCGCTGCGACACCGACGCCAAGCCTCTCTCCCACGTTTTGAGGTAAGTCGAATTACTCCGATCCTCTGCACGATCCACGTACTCGCCCAGCCATCGTCCCCCTTGGCAACACCAATTTGCATCCAGGCACAGGAAGCTTTGGTGAAGATGCCACACCGAACTTCAAGGGCCTCCACCACCCTTGGCACGCCTGTGGACGCTGAGTGGGCGCATCGTGACATGAAAAGACCCGGCCGACAATGGGGTAATCCGCGGATGCCCCGGTTCATACTAGACGAGGTGGAGGTACGAAAAATTTCTGAACAGAACCTTCACGACACGTTGCCCACGAGATCCCTACTAGTCGCCGCTTAAACGACTTCCTAGGCAGTCTGGACTCATGATGGTCTAATGGAGCTAGGAATGGGGGAGAGAGGTGATGGATAGAGTCCCACGGAGTCCCACGCCGAGTCCCAAGAGCGCATGCCCTCGTCGGCGACTACCAGCCTGAGCATTGTGCAGTGGCACGCCCTATCATCCTCCCCTTTATCCAAGCAGCAATTTCAGTCCTCATCCGAGAACTCGTAGCTCGTCAGTTAACCCCTCATTGGAAAGCTACAAGTCTCGTTAATTAGTGCCAACGGATCGCGTAGATCGTATCGGGAACATCTGTGGGGTAGACAACGATCTCTCCTGCAGCGGATCCGGTTCCTTTTCTTTCTTCTTCCGTATCCTATTTGCTTTATCCCGGTTAGCGGCAGAGGTCTCCAATCATCCTCTAGGCTTATCGTGAACAAACAATACGAGCTTATTCTTAAGGCTATGCGGATTGCTAGCGTCTAGGTAGATTTACATAGACAAAGTAAAGGTTCTTATATGTTCTATGCCAAGAGGCTAGCAATCCGCATACGTATGTATGTATATATGTATATTCTATTATAGCCATGCACTATCTAGGGTATAGGCCGTTATAGAGCGCTAACTAAATACTTCCTGCCATTAACATACTTGCTCTAGTTTAAAAGCCAACTATAAGAACTATATATCTATTACCTAATACTATACTTAACTAAGGAATAAATAAAGGAAAGTAATGTGTTACTATTAAAGAAAGTTAGAGTTTAGAGGTAAGCCTAAGTAAGTAGTTTTTAATGCCTTGTGTCCGTAGGGCTATTCTAGCGTTATACGCTTCTTAATTGGTGACGTACCAGTGGAGGCATATATAGAGGAGGCTCGTGGTGTATTCGGTTAGATAATTAGAGGAGGAATTCTTAAGAGTCTTTGCTTATTAATGTTGGCTTCTATACTCTCTATATCTTATATACTTAGGTATAAACATCCAGTCTCCTTTATAAATTTAATTATAACTTTAATTACGCTAATGTCTAGCTTCTAGCGCTTAATTAGGCCGTTAATATTCCTGCCTCCTTTTTATCTGCGTAAGTAGCCTCCTAATGCATATAATAGATCCCCAAATTAATCTCCATATTACTCTCTTAGTTTAATTCTTTACTGCGCCTACCTCCTATAAGAGAAAAGGAAGTACTATATTAACTCTATAAGCCCGTAGTTATATAACGCCGTCTCTAATACATTAATTTTATAGAGATATTCCTTTAGAAATAACTTGCCGGTCTGTAACTATATAAGGATAGCAGCTTCTAAGCTAATTAGCTATTAGTATAATCCTATAGCCTTTTTAAGGTAGAGTGCTGTATTAATCTTCCTTATAAACTTACCCGTATTAGATCTTCCTAATAAAAGCGGTCCTATTATTATCTTAGCTTTTTTTAACGCTTACGTTATAAGGTACTATAGGAGGCCGTCTCTCTATAATAGCTCCTCGCTCTCTAGTCTTGTTGCTACTTTAGTAAGCTTATTAGCCTTCTTATTTCCTATAAATTCTAAGTAGCCTAGAATCTAGTATAGCGTAATATTGTTTAGCTAAAGCTTCTTTAAGATCTCTATAACTATTTCCTAGTATGCTCTAGCCCTTTAGCTCTATACTAATAGTAACGCTAATTATAAGTCGGAGAATATTTTTATACTAGATGTAGGTATTAAAAAACCTACTTAGTTAACAGCCGTGTATATAGGGTCCCACGGCTAGTTAGCTGCCTTGCTAATTGCTAGAAACTTTATAAGGTGGGCGTTGGCCTAATTAAAGCTTACCACCGTTTTTAAAAGCGTTGCTTTAGATAGCGTAGCATACATACTAACTCCTGCCCTACTATTACGCACTAATATATTAATATATATATTAACCTACCCTAGCTTATAGTCTTTAATAATAGCTTAAGTATAATCTTTATCCTTATATATTACTATATTAGGCTTAGCCACCTATAGCGGGCATATATATAGTTTAACCTCCAGCACCCTATTTACCTAGATATCCTTATATATCTCTACTATCCTTTAAAGCGGCAATTAGTGCTATCTGCAGAGCCTCTATCTTTAAATCATCTAATAAGGATATAATTTACCTAGTTTATAGATTAACACCTAGAACGCGATAGCCTAGTTATATAGCCTTTGCTTAAGAGGGAGTAAGCTAGCTTCTACTTCCGCTATTAGTAGGGCGACGGAGCGGAACCCCCTAATAATAGCTTATGCCGTAATCCTCTACGCCTACTAGAGAAGCTATATTAACTCTTATATCGTAAGCGGGTACTATATTAGCGATATATAGTCTACTACTAGTAGAACTAAGCTCTTAGCTAGCTACTTAACGCTTTTAAACTATAGTCCCTTTAATCTACGCAACGCTAGCGCCACCTTAGTGGTTTTACTTACTTTATCTACTAGGTGCGCCTTAAACCATAGCTCCTTATTAAGGATTACCCTAAGGATTTTAACTTCTTAAGTTAGGGGGATCCCTTTTCCTTTAAATTAGAGCGGCGTAGTAGTATCCCTACCTACTTCTTTATATCTAGTAAGGTGGATAAATAACGTTTTCTTTACTTTAAATTAGGCTCCACTAGTTCTCTCCTATTTCTTAAGTATTGGTATAATCTCGCCCTAGATAATCTGCGTGTTTTCCTCCACTATAGGGCTTATAACCTATACCAAGTAGTTATTAATAAAGGCCATAGAGCTGCTATTTCTAGGTATACTTTATATAAAATCCGCGTTAAAGAATAAAAAGAGTATTAGGGCTAGTGCTAATCCCTATAGGAAACCCGCCTACGGGAGCCTATACCTCTAATATATATCCGTTAACTAGAATATAGGCTTAACAGTTTATATAAAAGTTCTATACCTATTATATAATTATCTAAGGTATTTAATGCTGCTATAATCTCCTAATTTCCGGCTCTATAGCTACATTATTATATATACCCTTAATATTAAATAATACTAGAGATAGCGTCTTCTTTCCTCTTTATACTCTAAATACGTTCTTATAGAGATATAATAGCGTATATATTGTTAACCTTTGCTTCCTAGCTCTAAAGTACGTCTTAGGTAGTAGGCTATGTTCCTCTACTAGGTATACTATCCTCTCCGCCATTAGCAATTTAAGTGCTTTTCCTAGCGTTAGGAAGAGGGAGATTAGCCTATAGTTATTTGCTACTATATAGTCCCCCTACTTTAGCTTCTATAGTGGTATAATCTTTACTACCTTCTATTCCTAGGGTACCTTTCCTATCTCAAGTAATTTAGTAAAGAGAGTGGTAATCTTACTACTTAGTACAGGCCATAGCTCTCGCCATACCCTAGCTAGTAGGCCGTCCCTTTTAAGAGCCTTATCTAGGCTAGCCCTAAACATAGCTACCTTAACCTTATATTTAGCGATAGGCTCCTACAGCAATTAGTTATAGCTAGTTATAGCTTCCTCCTCTTATTCGCATGGCGGTGGGACTAAAAAGAATACCTAGAGTAGTTCTCTTGTAATATTATAGTTCTCCGTAATAACTTCTCCCTATCCTCTATCCTTTTTAATTAGCGGTATTCTAGCGAATATAGATATAGCCTACGGATTAAGGTATTTTGACGCTTTCTATATATTATTACTATTACTAAGGAATTTATCCTAATAGAGCTTCCTATATCGCCGAATAGTCCTATAAAAGAGCTTCTTTACTCTTACTATAATATCACGTAACTTAGGGTCGTCCCTTCCTTACCTCTGTATTGCGCTATTCCTATTCCTCTAGTATATATATAACTTCCTTAGCATTATAAGGTCTTTATTCCACCATCTTTTTATATACGGTAATAGTCTAGCCCATTAGTAGTATACTTTAAGGGCTTTATTAACCTACCTATTAAGGCAGTTAACTATTTCGTCTATATCTTCTATAGGGAATCCTATTTCTTTCTATTACTTTATATCTTCTTATATCTTATCCTAGTTTATATTCTTAATAAGCAGCCTCTCTTAGCTCTTCTACGTGCCTATATTAACCTAGAAGCTAATATAAATAGCTCTATAGTTTAATCCATACTTATACTCCTAGATAGCGCACTTTACTAGTTTACTCGCTAGGCCTGGGGTTATAAGCATAAGGTTAATTATTAATGTTCGCCCTACGTTACTTTTAAACATAGGTATTCCTATTAGAAGTAGGCTCTAAAGTAACCGGTCCGCTATAAAGTTAATAATTAGTGCGCTTTCTTCCTGCGTTAATATAGTACTAATATAACTTCCTCCCTATAGCGGATTATGCCGATTAAAGTTACCTATAATTACTACCTCGGTATATAGGTCGCGTAATAGTTTACCCTAGATTAGCCCATTAATCATCTCTAGTCTACTAAAGAGCTCCTCTAGGTTCTCTTCCTTAGTTCTCCTTAAATATCTATTTAGAATGTATACTAACACAATTATAAGTCTCCTTTGGCCAACATACGCTACTACCGCCATAATGTCTACTAAATCTACCTATAGCTATGTAGCTGCTAGCTTTTTAGATGCCCAAATACATAACCTAACTAGGGGATACCGCTGCTGCCTGCCCATTGGGACGAACCTTATCCACCAGGGATTTAAGCCAGCTAGCACCACTTCCCTATCTAAGAGAAAGTAGTAAGGCTCCTTTTATATTCGCCTAGAGGATCCAGAGTTCTCTATTTATAGCGCTGTCATGCAAAAATCCTGTCCATCTCTTTCCTATATGCTAGGCATTTATAGTATAAGGCTTAGTAAGGACCCTAGCAGTTCACGCAGTGTAAATTCACCGTCTTATACTAGAGATAGCCTTCCCGCCTACACATTTCGCACGTATTAGGTCATGTATAGTCTCTAGCCCTATATCTAAACCTTTTATATTTATAGCATGCTACAGGGGTATATTGCTCCTTAAATAGTAATATAATAATCGCGCCTCCCCTAAATAACACATTATTTAATATAAGCAGCTTCTCTACATCCTCCTTTATTACCACTTTAACAATCACCGACACGTGCTAGCCGCGCGGCCTTAGTTATCCCAGCTATCTTATTATACATACCTCTACCCTATTCTCTACCCCAAAGCGCTCTATAGCTAACTTACTCACTTTTCCGCTATTAATATCTATTACTAAAGGTACTTTAACCTAGTCCGCCTTAACTATATACTACTTAGGTCTAATAAGCCTCGCCCTAGGGATATATAGTTTAAGCTATTAAGCAGTCATCTACCTAAACGCAGCTTCTTTATCTTTTTCCACCGAGAATCTAATAATGCTCGCGCTGTTGCTTATTCGCTATACGCGGAAGTCCTTAAGTATAGCTCCCGTAAGCCCCTTAATATCCTTTATACCTTACGCAATAGTTTATTTTACTACTTTAGTAGTAGCTACCCTCTCTATTGCCTCTAAACCCGCTTAGCTAATATCTATTACTAGCTACTAATTAGGTTCCTTAGGGTTCCTAGCGCTTATCATTTATAGCAAGGTTATCTCTAACCCTGCCGTGCCTCTACTGGCCGCTACTAATACCTATAATTATATTAGAGCTAAGGGAGTGTTTAGTTACGCTCGTAAGGACCAGATAGCCTTTTAGAGTTTAGCGTTTTACTTTTTAAGGCTTTGCTATTCTAATTTAATATCTATAAGGTTATTTCTAATGCTCTTAATAATACTATTCTAGTTTATAATAATATTGCTCTACTATACTATAGTTTCTTTAAGGCTTTCGATAAGTTAATAAAATTCGTTATAATTAATACCTCCTCCTTTATATTTAGGTAAGGTAGAGACTCTTACTATAGGGAATAGAGGCAGTATATGCTGTATAGCTTGTAGTCCGGTTTATAGTGCGGTTATCTACTATTTAAACTGTGCTGATATTTAGGCTCGTGTCCTCAGCGACTACTAGGCCTCTTGCACCTTCGCGCTCGGTTTCTTTATACGTCTTAGTAGAGCTGCTAGCGGGTCCAGAGGTGGTATTGCTAATACGCGTTCAGGGGTCAAAGCAGCTATCAGGGCTCCAAGGCTTCGTTCAGTGGGCCGCAGGGGCCACCTTACAGCGGGAACTAGCTAAACAAAAGACTAGGATTCGATTAAAAGAATGTCCAAGATGAATATCCTCCTCTTTCAAAAGTTTCCTCGCCACCTTCGGCAATATCTTACCGCAATCCGCATACAAGGGGGTAACCTGAGCGGGTCACCAGCGCTCCCTGCAAGCGCCTCCGTTAGTGCTTACAATTGCCACATCACCACATTAAAAACAGTGCTTATTCAGTATTTTGTAGGCCCCCCATTAGCAGCAATTACAGCCAAGCAGCGCTCCCTTATATTACCTATATACTTTTCAAATTCTTCAGGCTCAAGCTTCTCCCATTCCTCCTTGGCGTACTACCGTACTTCCTCCTTTATTATAGGGAACCGGCGTTGTATCCTCCCCTTTAACAGCCTCCAGACGTTCTCATTGGATTTAAATTAGGGGAATTCGCCGGCCATTCTATTATAAGCATGCCGTTCTGTTCCCAGGCTAGGCGCATAGCTTTTGCTGAGTGAATTGAGGCATTATCCTCTACAAGAATAGGCTGGTGTTATAGTGTCTGCTATAATTCCCATGCAAAATTCTTGATATTGGGGCATATATAGGTACAGTAGACGTCGCCATTTATCATCTTTCTCTTATATCCCAGCTCAATTGACCAGTCCTTTTTAAAAACAACCAGAGGTCCCTTATTCCCATAGGAGATACTGCCATAAATTATCCAGCTTGAATACCCCCTAAATTTAGGGACACAGCAATTAATATCGTATTTCTCCTTAGCGCTTCTAGTAACAAAAATCTAGCCTCTACTGGTTCGAATAGACGCTTTATCTGTCTAAATTACTACTGCCCATATCTCAGGAGTCCATTCCAGGTAAGAATAGGCCCATTTTAGCCGTGCATCTCGTTGTTCCGGTGTAATAAGGGGCTTCTCTATAGCAATACGGCGGAAATAGCCCTCTTTTTTAAAGGCCTTATATAGGGACCGCTTGCAGGCAGAGACCCCCTCTAAGAAAGCGATCTCTTTAAATAGCTTCCATCAATGGAACCGATTAAGCTTAGCCCGGGCAATAAGGCGCTATTAAGTTAGGGTATTAATATTCGGCTTCCTTTCTCTCTGCTTTTAAGGGGTCTAGGTATTCCTTTAAAGAGAGGCAGAGATTATGTCTTAAAAGACACTAAGAGAGCCTCCAATTCTCTCATAAGTCTAGCTAGCGTGACAATAAAGAGAATACGCAATATTACGCTCACGGAAGGAGAGCCGGGTTCCTGGATCGCGAAGGACAGGATAGCGAAGAAGGGGAGGTGGGTAGTGGCCCCGGTTCCGGCGTATAAGATTTGGCATGGCGTACTATCTTCCCTCTTATTTAAATATATATATGGCCTTTGTACATATTCTGGCTGCTTTATACGTATTCTGGCTGCTTCATACGTATTCTGGCAGCTTTATTTGTATTTGTAACTTACAGATTACTACTCAAAAGCTACGCTTAATACGGCTAAAACCACGCCAACGCCAGCAGGGAGCGCTGGTGACCCGCTCAGGTTACCCCCTTGTATGTATAAGGGGGTAACACGTATGGGGCAGACGCCCTCCCTGCTAGTATGCTAGTAGAATAATACAGCCCAACCATTTTGCAAGGGCTCGCTTATTTTGAAAACATACTAGCAGGGAGGGCGTCTGCCCCGTTCGTGGTACCCCCTTGTACCCCCATTGTAAACACAAGGGCACCCAAGAAGTCAGCGACGCTGCATCGCTGAGGAAAGCCGAATTAATGTCGTCAAAATAATGAAACTTGCCGTCACTCAAAATGGATTTATCGCCTCTTGTCGCATCGATCATATCTTTTCAACTTTCCATCACAACTATGGCCCTGTTCCTGAAGGATTTATAGGTGTCTACGCCCACCCCCACACAACCCCAAAATTATTTCCGGTCTATGCGTGGGTCGTGCCTTTATATACGTTTACATGGGTGCAGTTATAATACAGCATAGCTATTATATATGGATTTACCTATATTTAGTTGCTTTTATTTCTCTCACCCTATCCCTTAACACGTTGGGGTCCTTAGAGAATTTACTACTGGATTTGATTGGGCACTTGCATTGAACCGGGTTCTCTGATTGGCTAGTCCCTTATCGATAACCGTAGGACCCAAATCAACGGGTTAAGGGATAAAAAATATAGTAATATTTTAATAATATGCCTAAAGTTTAATTTCATCTGGGGCTCTAAAGCCCTTGATAGGCTATGCGATAGTCTATATATTAAGGCCCCAGTTTTTTAAGCTTTCGTCGGTCATTTTAAGCCCCTATAAATGTTACAGCAACACTGAAATCAAACGTACAAACCGGAAATAAGTAATATATGACGATTATGGCTGCCTATGGCCGTCTATGCGAGCTTAACCGACGTCCGTCGAATATGTGGTCTGTGCGGAACACCAGAACCAGAAGCACGCGTATAGCCTATATTGATTTAATCAATACAATACCATCAACCATGCCTTCCAATCGTACTTCCAATGATGCGTATAGACCTTGTTCAGCCGACTCAATATGACATTCAACCAAATCGGGTCGCTAAAAGCCCACCACCAGAGCTGTGGCCGCTGCCCGATTTTACACCAAATCTACCCCCCAATCTTGATCGACAGTATTTGGCTGTAGTGTATGCCATATACTGTTCTGCAGAGAGGACGCTTGCAGGTTACCTCATATTGAGCGACCCAACTCTAAGAAATAAGCTATACAGATTGTTTTATATGATATTTAGTGGATCACCAGTCCCATATTCCTGAGCACGGCGATTTGATCCTATTGATCCGATTGGCTAAATCCTTATCGATAACAGATGGAACTCGGAATACGGCTACATATGCGCTTCAGGGAACAGGGCCTATGTAAACACCAATATATCGCTCTTGTTGCACACCCATTATCTCTCCCACGCTGAAGATATTTTTAATTTTATGCGGCCGTTACAATAGCTTCTCTCTGTTTCTGAGTATTCCACCCACCAGCTGTCAATGAGCACCACCGGCCAGAACGGCTCTCCACGCTCGTTCGTATCTTTTGGGCTGTCCAGCCATTTGCGTGGCTAGCGAATGTCACCGACAAGCATAAAGTTGCAAAGCGTCTATCGGACCTCTTCCATGCGCCNCCCATGCAGTAGGCAAGCCACAAAGGGAAGGTCATTTCGATACTTTACACTTATTTGCGATAAAGGCTTTCAGCCTGCTTACGCCCCAAGCATTTGGCATATCATTTTGAATCTGATATCAACGCCAGCGGCCCGAAACCAAGGTCCTCCCACGGATATCAGTCTCACACATCGAGAAACGTCGCACGGCATCTCAGCCAGCCAAGAAGGCTGTGTGAAGTCTTGAGAGTTTTGATGAAACGAGATCGCAACAAAAGAAATCATGGATAGTCCCCAAAGCCTTCTACCAGAACGGCAGGAGATACAAGTTGAAAATTCCCAGCTGTAGATGCACGTCGATGTTAACAGATGCCTCGTATTCGTGTGGATTGCACAGCTTGATATGCATGCATCAGCTCCCGGCTGGTCCTCTCCTTGCTTGGCCAACTTCTTAATGATGCAATCCCTTCGAATGCCATCCTGTCATAACCCTATCATTTCTACCCTCTCTTTCATGAAAACCTTTTCGTTGTTCCACCAAATTTCACTATCTTGATATCATTTATCATTCTTTTACGCTATATAGCTGTTTGAGTTACATTGCTGCGGAAGTACAAATACTGCTCGTACGCCGCCCATGCCAGCGCCTTTCCATGAATTTTCATTCGATGCTAGACTCCGGTCCCGCGACCATACTAATCCTCAATCATGTTTTAAGGCAAGCAGACCCTTCATGCCTTGTAACTTGGAATTTGCATAACAAATCAAGATCGAGCAGCGAGCGACAATATGCCACTAACTACGCGTCTTACGGTTTCTTGCACTTGTACCGCCTTCATGCCTATCGTAAATGTCTAAAGGCCGCTCACAAACCGGGACGCACGCAGCAGTCGTCTGCGGCGCTCTTCTAAAACACTCCTAGAGTTGCCAAACACTAGTACGCTTTCATTCCACGTTTCTGGAAAAGGGTTATGGCCTCACGTAGAGGGACGAGACTTGAAGCCGAAGAGAAGTGGAAATCGAATTAGCCATATTACTTTGCTCCTAGCAGATCCTTCCTGTTGCTTCTTTCTTTCCTAAGAGAGAAAACCTCCAGCTCCTCACAGGAAGTCGCAGACCAGCCTGATGTGCACACCGATATCCCCTCGACGAGATCGTCACATAATAAAGACTGCCATGAGTGAAGTTCGTATTGTGGAAAGTGTCGCTCTTGCGTCAGGAGGAGTACGCAAGCTTTGCTCGTTCTTCAAAACTGTGAAAACGGCATATGAAATGTTCAAGCCTAGCGAGGACATAACATGCGCGCAAATCCAGTAGAGTCCTGCACAACATGGAATTCAAGTGTATATACAGCGAATATGATCACACGAGTGTACACCCCACCAAGACTTCCCTTTTCTCCCTGCCGCGTGACGGCTATGTATATGCTACCCGGAGCCCCTTATTCCATCCACTGCAGAAAATCACCGTTTGCTATAACGTAATCCCACCTGGCTCTTGCCAAGTCATCCGCCAGAAACATAGCGGTTCGTCCAAAGTCTTGCCATGTCACGAAAGAAATCCTGAACGCCAAGAATGCAGCTAATGATGTTAATCGGAAGATGCTGCAGTCCCTTCTTTTGCCTTTTCTTTTCTTACTGTCATAGAAGATACAAGATTACCTTTTATCAGGATTTTTACTTCCTACTACACAAATTCTCTGCAATTACCAGCAAAGACGCGCTAAGTTGCATGCATCAACTCCAATAGCCCGCTCGCCGCCCTCCCCGTGACGATACTACTCGTCAAACCCGCATCTTCAAACGTCTCATCCCGTCTCCTCACATATGAAGGGCCATTCACATTGCGCTCCTCGCTTTCTGGTGGGCTACTCAGCTGCTCTATGGCCCGCGTCTGCGCCACCGGCGTCGCAAAGGACGCCCCGCCGACCTGTTCTGGCGAGGCAGAGGCGGGCGGGGAAGAAGGCAAGTACGGCTCCGTGATATGACGGCTGGAGTATGCTGTCGGAAGAAGAACCGGGGCGGGGAGGAGTTTGGGAATCGTTGTGGCAGGAGCAGTACGAGAGGAAGAGGGAGAAGTGGAGGATATTGTTATGCTTGGGACTGGCGGACGCGAGGGCGAGGCTGAGCTGCATGGTTCAGCGCCAAGGCCTGGGGTGGGAAGTGCCAGTTCAGATAGTGGGATATTTGTTTGGTTTGTGCGGACTTTATACAACGCGATGCGGAGACGGAGACGGAGTGTTTCTGCTTGCTGGAGACAAGGATGTGGTATTAGCATGACGCATTTTAATAAAACTATGAGGGACCTACTGATTTGATAGAAGGCTCTGAGAGAGATTCTGGCATTTCTGGTGGTGACGACGATGCGTGCTGCGAAGCTAGTGATGATCCTTGAGGGTTGTAATCGATCAATGATGAGAAAGATGCCTTGGTCGCAGAAGTCTCTTGCGAAATATTGCCTTCTAGCTCGGGGGAGCCTACGTTGGTGGAAGAGAGGTCATCATCTTGAAGGTCCATCATGGGCGGTGACTTGAAAGAGATCAGCAGTTGCCTATCGCATAGCAGCGTAAATGCTAGGTACCGTGTGCCCACGCATGTTAGCCCTAGATGCAGACGTAAAGGCGTCCCGTAAATAGGCTTCGCGTTCATCATGTCGTCTGGGCGTATATCCTCGATGCTCTTCTCTCGCGACCGCGCCGTCGACCTCATTAATAGACCTCTTTCTCCCAATTCCGGATATAGTGAAGTCGGGCCAGTTCTCAGCATTCAGCGACCTTACTGGAGATAACGACTGGACCTGTTTGAACGGGCTGTGGCCTTTCAATACCTCAAGCTTATCTGCTCCATGGTGGAGATTTGGGGACCCGATTCGCGTGTTAGGAGTGAGTTCTCCTAAGACGCGTCGAGCAGAAGGTTTTACAGGTGTATTGGTAGCTCCATATACCATGACGGCGTCCTGGTGAACCGCGGTTGCAGTGGTGGGTGTTGACATGATGCGGCACGCGTTGTAATAGGTATTTACCCAAACCGGAAGCAGAGGGCCAATTTGTGAGGGGTAATCGGCTAGATGAAATGATAGGGCAGCAGCGGAGGCAATTGGGGTATGAGTATACTCTAAAAAGAATACAGACACAAAAACACCGGGATTTGATGGTGGTGTTGATTGTGTTCGACGTCGCGTTATTAAACCCTGACTTTATCGGTCGGCTGGTAATCCCTGTCAGACATTCCTTGGCAGGAACTTCTAAGCCTAACCCACCATCTCTTCAATGCCAGCCATCATATGTATGCTCCCTAAACTATTGAAATGCCCTTCAAAAACGCTATGCTATACGATAATACGTCTCAGGAAGCCCATACCAAAAGGCGCTAGATGACATGGATATCAATGGCCAACCTACCGCTGCCCAATTTGTCCCCGCAAGTGACCTATTCAGAGCCGATTTCAGCTCTTTAAAATCCCAGCAATCCCACGCTCCGGGCACAGCGAGATCACTATCAAATCACACACGAATTATAGCCTCCTGCCAGCTTAGGCGCAATATCAGAGAATGAACGTACGAAGAAATGGCAGTATCAACATGTCTACATTATGGCGAGACTCTCAATAGCTCTGATTCTAGTGAACTAGACGCTTTTTAGTACTTTTTTACAGTGCATAGCAGTCATTTTATGTTCAGAGCCGCTAAAGACCGCTTGGTGACTTATTGGAGGGGCAACCTGGTCAATTCCTAAGCTGGTCTTGGATATGCGGAGGATCCAAGCTATACTATTTATACAGTTGATTACGAGAATCCATTCTTCTGATATATTAAAACTAGACGTCGATATACCAGTGATGGGCCCGCCATCATTGCTGTTTAATTTCCTGAATAAACTTCTTGACAGACAGGAATTCGTCTAGAGCGGAACTGTTTCGGAGCAGTTGAAGAGTTTCTAATCATAACGCTTCTTGAATCTTGAAAGCTCAAACTAAGCGTCATCCGGCCTTCGTCCGTCCCCTGACCTCGCTCATCCCGCCTTTGTTTACTTCCCCTGATGATCTGTTGGTCTGTTCGTAATGGGCCAATCATGGGCAGACTCGGCTTGGCTGATCTGCATTGAACCTTCCAGCCCAACATCTATCGAGTGTACGTCACTAGGCGTTTTTATCTCAAAGCGTGGCAGCAACAACTAGAGATGGGCTACCGGGACACGACTGCTCCGCCTGCCTAGACCTGCATGGCTAGTATAGAAATGGGTTAAGATCATGCAACGTCCTCTTATATCCTCTTATTCCTTACCGCTTCATTTACAACCTACCTCCTCGTATCGTGACCTTTATCAACGTCTTCTTATCGGATTTCCTCATAGCTCCATCAGCGTTATAACTAGTCGCACCTATAGTATACCTCTTCGAATAACTGAGAGAAAATGAAAGGGTTTCTCTACAAAGCTAAGGAGCAGGTGCAGTCCGCTCTGCCAAAAGACCAACAACGGCCTAGCAAGCCACGCCCTCCTCCGCCAATTCCTGGATCCAAGCCTGTCTTCCTTCAGCGTAACGCTACTCAGACAGACCAACCATCTTCGATTTCCGAACCAACACCTTTGGATGTCATCCGTTATCGCTACCATCATGGTACTAACCTTGGGTCCATATATGTACTAGAGAAATGGCTTTATCCATCCATGTTTCCAGGAAACGCTGCTTCAAATCAATCAAGTGAATTAGAGGCTGTGAAGTTATGGGCTTCTCAGATAGGAATGGATGCGGCGAGAGCAAAGTTCGAGGCGCATTGGGCGAATGCAATATCGGATTCAAATTTCGAGTGGCTGGCTAATACAGCGAAATGTAGGTTTATCACAAATGAATCATCTACAATCCCTTACTCAGACTACCATATACGTCAAACATATACTGTTTAGAGCAGGTAATCGTAGCCTGTCTAAACCACAAATATGTTACTTAGAAGTTTTCGGACATATTAGACGGATATTCTTAACATTCTAACTGAGCTAATGCTGCACCCCGGCACCGTCACTCTCGTTGATCTTTGATCATATTTGCTGACAGTTCCAGGCACAACTATCCGCCTTCCTATCGGTTATTTCACTCTTGGCCCCGCCTTCTGCCAGGGCACAGATTTCGCACCCTATCAATCCATCTACACCTCTGCCTGGTCATCCGTCCAAACACTCGTATTCCAAGCCCGCGCTCACGGTATCGGTGTGCTTCTAGACCTCCACGCTCTCCCAGGCGGCACGAACGGTAGCGATCACTGCGGCACTAACAGCGGCTCCGCCAATCTCTGGAGCTCACCTTCCAACCTCAGCCTAGGAATACGATGTGCAGAATTCCTAGCCCATTCAGTGAGTTCAGGGCTCGACGGCGTAGTCGGCATCCAGCTCTGCAATGAGGCAATCTGGGAAGCGCCAAGCATGTACGCCTGGTACGACACGTGCGTAGCTGCTATCAGCGCTATTGATCCTAGCATTCCTGTCTACATCTCCGATGCATGGAACCTCAAAAAGGCGCTTGATTACGTCGCCAAGAAGAACAGTGCCACCTCTATGACTCCCCCTGTAGTTGTGGACACGCATCTCTACTGGGCTTTCACTGACGCCGACAAGGCGAAGACGCCTCAGACCATCATCGGCGAAGCCAGCAACAAGCTTAGCAACTTAGACGGCAAAGAAGGCAGCGTGATCGACCGCGGAGCTGTCCAAGTTGTTGTTGGTGAGTACAGCTGCGTATTGACCGAAGACTCGTGGGCCAAGCGCGGCGGGACCGAGAAAGCGGAGTTGGTGAAGCAGTTTGGACAAGCGCAGAGTACGCGGTACCAACAGCGCGGCGGAGGTAGTTATTTCTGGACATATAAAATGGTGGGTCTATTCCGCTGACTTCGCCTCTAACTCGGAACTCATCCAAGTCACATGCCATTTCTGTGAGGGCTGTGTTGACACCTTAGCCACTAATATTTCTCAGGATTGGCTCCCTGGAGGCGAATGGGGCTTCGTGGCCTGCACTTCATCCGGTGCCATCACCGCACCTTTCAACCTCTCCCTTTCCCCTTCCGACATCTCCGACCGACTGAACAACGCCAATTCCCAGCGTGACTCGCTCATGCGCGCCACCGTTTCCGCGCATGTGTCGTACTGGGACCGCACATCTCCCGGCACGAATTTTGAGCATTGGCGCTTCGAGAATGGCTGGAAAGTGGGGTTCTCAGACGCGTACGCCTTCTTTGGCACGAGGACGGGGAAGGGCTTGTCTTCGCAGGGAGGAGACAAGATTGGATGTTTGGAGATTTGGGTGCTGAAGAGGGTGAGAGAGAGTGGGATGCGCGGGGGTTTTGTGTGGGAATTTGAGCAAGGACTTAGAGCTGGCATTAGGGATTTCTACCAGGTTGTGGGTATCTGAGAGAACAAAAGGAAGGGCTTAGACTGGCGAGATAAATACTCCGCTGGAAAGTATAGTTGATAAGGATCTCTTAGGGTAGGCATCTTCGAGGAGGCGCAGTTGCCAAGGCATTTGGGATAGCCTTGACGTGCTTAACGGCTTCATCTGGTGCTCTGCTCTAGAACATCTGTAAATGAACAATCCTAGATCAAGCAGTTATAAGTTCGTCAGCGCATCGAGTCTCTTCATTGATTCATGTTTTCTCATTGAGTGGATATAGTCATGGTATCTTCCTGTTTACTGCATCTCAACTTCCATCACTTCCCTCGCCGCCCTCGGACTCCGCGATCTTTGCGGACTTCCACTCCTCCCAATTCCCAAATTCGCCAATCCAGTGGCCAGGCCTACTGCACCTTGTGGCAATGACGCTCCTGCTTTCGGATGCATTGTCGTGCCTACGCCAACCGCTTCGTCTGCCGTATCAATGCCAGTCACAACTGGTGCCGTGAATACAGGTGTAGAAGCGCCGCTGCGAGCAGGAGTCATTGCGCCATTCGGGGCGTTGGATATGTTCGAGGTAGCAGGAGTAAGTATAGGGACTCCGGTTGGTAGGCCTGTAGGACCATTCATCTCCTCGTCCTGGCGTCCAAATACCTCTGCCCACCACCTGGCCTCGCCTTTCCTTGGGAAAATCATGCGTTCCTGACCCCTCACACTGTCGTCGACCGTGGGGTCATACTTAGGATTTATGAACTCTGGTCTCCGCGAGAGAAAGTAGTCCCAAACGCTGCGAGTTCGCTCTGCAGCTCTCGCCTCCATGCGCTCCTTCTCATTATCAAAAAGGAAAGTCCCATACTGGCATGAGTAGAGATGGTATAGCAAGCGGCGGAGGAATCGCTCATTGAACTCGAAACGAGTCGGATACTGGTACAGTAACTGATACGTCGCATCTAAGAACTGGTGGAAAACCGGGGAGACTTCATTAACCTTTGTGACGCGATGTTCCTCAGCGGCACTCGTTGGCACGCTCAACGCTCTGAGCGCCCCGCCAGTTTGTGCGTTGTCCCCGAACGGTTGCATCTCACCATCTGTGGCTTCAGGCAGAGATTCTCTACTCTCGTTCTTCCTATTAAATAGGCCTTTAGCGCTCAGGAGGGCGTTCTCAAAAGCGTTGCCACTGCCCGGGGAACCAGTGCCGTTTAAACCATTCCTGCCGCCGACGCGCTCGTTCTCGATCTCAAACCATTTCTCACTGCTCAGGAAGCCGGAACGGTGTCGGAACATGTGTCCGAATGATAGCCAATCCTTTTCGACCAGAACGATAAAGCCTTCCAAAGTGCGGTAGTATGGGTCTAAACATAGTTGACTCAAAGCACTAAGTTGACTCGTCCGATCCCAACCATCCGAACAGTGTATAAGGACATGAGAATGTATAATGCCAACAGTACGCGCGATCAGATGGCTACCGTCAAGTAGGTTACTGATGTGATCGAGCCATCCACTTTTAACCAACAGATCTCGATTCGGTGGTAAAGGAGTCACATCTGAATCTTTCATCGCTTCAACAACTCTTTCGAGAGACTTTCGCATGACGTGGATATTGTCGATACCCAGATAAGCTTTCTGTGCTCCCTTGTAGTACTCCATATTTTCAGATCCCAATCCAACGGCTTGCATGGCGTACGCATTGACTGTCGGTCGAGCGTCGACTATCATATTTCGCTGTTGTGCTCCATATACCTTTGGGATATCCTTACCATTCTCAGAGGAATCCTCTAAGTCCTCCACAGTCTTTCCCGATGCTAAAGTTTCTGCATCGGCTAATCCCACAAATGAACTGTCAGCACTAGAGGAAGCAAGATTCACCATGCTAGAATCGGGGCTTGAGCCGGCAGGGTTTGGGGTAGGTGCTTGTGAGGTTCTCCACCCACTATTAGTTGCAAATATAGCTGCTACCAACTTCTCGTCTTGTGGACTCCTGTTTCCCCGGAACCCAGCGCGCGGTTGTGAGCTACGAGTGATAGAGCAATTGTTGATGGGGTGACGGTATACGAGAGCAGGTATTCGCGCACGCGATCTATATTTGCCAGCGTAGTTTAGGACATTATCAGAGATTGTGGTTGGGACAACCAGTAAGGCTGGATAGGTGGGGGAGTACTAATTTAGAGTTTCAGCTCCGCATTGTCTCGACAGTAATAGAATCGCATACCGAATAGTCGACGTTGATCTCCGATATTCGCCAGCCCTTCTCCGAGTCCTTCGCGTTGATGCCTAGTCGCTTCCACTCTTTCCGAGCATCGTAGATTTCCCATCCATTAATGGCCTTCTCTGGAGGCTGTGGGTCATAGGTAAATGCCAATAACCTGTCGAGCCTCCCCAGTTTACATGTAAGTGCACGGATGCTATCATAGACATCGCGTGCCTTATTCTCCCCAATGAAATGGAATGCAAAAAAGGTAAAGTCGCGACACCGTAAGCGGATAGAAGGGGATTGATGTGAGGCTGGAGGAGCAGGACGGTAAGTGCATAAGGATATCATTGGGTATGTAATCCATAGCTCTCGTTTCCGGGGTTTAGCAGACGCCAGCTGTGAGGCATCGGTAGGTGGAGGAGGAAAGTGGCTGAAGACAAGATGGTGGGGCATGAGATGTAGGGTTCCCTCCAGTCGAACACCTTTCCTCCATAACGTAACGTCGTCTACCTGCAAAGGTATCAGATATGAATTATGTCTAAGGCTCTGGTGTACACTTGCCTTGCTCACCCGGATTTTCTCCATAGGAACAGCTACTGTGAAATGCGTTATAACATGCAACTTAGTGCGGCGGAACGCAGAAGTGATATATAAGAGAATGAATGAGGAAGGGCTAGTTTGCGAGTTTCTCGCTGAGGTATAATCTAAGTATCAATGCCTATGGAGAGTCGCGGAATATATGGAAGTGGCATAGATGTGAGCGCATGCCCGCTGATGGTGGAGGGCCGCAGCTTGGGCCAGCAAAAAGTCTTGGCTAACCACGAGACAATCGATAAGGTGACGACCTCAACGCCTCAGGAATTAGCAGCCCCGTCCGTGTGATCGTTGCCACGGTATATCACGGCATATCGCATTTAGGAAGAGTCATTGAACTATTCCGTAACTAAATATGTGGAACTAAGTCATCAACTTTTTCAACAAAACCTCTACCTAACACTCTTCTAGTCCTCAGCTTTAGATCCTAGTTAATAAACTACCAATCGTACAGGCTGTGCGCGTGCCATATCGTGCTGGTGACTGAGTCCGCAACAGTAGGAAAATTCATTGCTTTATTTGATTGTGTACAACCAAGGCGCACCATTCTGTTTTAGAAATAAACGATATTGATTAACAAATATGCTCTTTACTATATTGAACTCTGTTGTTTAGAGTATATATCTATAATACAAGCACCCTATAATAATACTATAGCGGACACGGTATACTGTAAAAAGCCTCTGGATCCCTTGGCTCCTTATTAAACTATTAGTTGACTGATTCTAAATAGACACTAGCCAGATGCTTAAAGGGAGAGTGATGTTTTAGCAATTCCCTCTGTGACTTGTTCAATGCCTGAATCAAGAGCTCGTTTAATGATTTCAATACAGCGGTCGAAGCAGACATTTTCAGTTCCCTCTTCCGCACCTTCGTAGTCATTGATCCAGTCGTTGCCAACGAATTCCCTCATAAGCTCGGTGAGACAAAAGAACAACGACGAATCCCTTAGCGTATTTAAAGAAGCGTAAGCCTTAAGCCGCTGTGTTTTTGTCTTAAAATTACTCAACTGCATGATAACCCCCACCTTCGCACTCATCACCAGGTTAATACCCGCGCCGGGGTTTGTGATAGTTGCAAGGTCCTCTTTGACATCTCCAATACCAACTCTGCTCAGCAGGTCAATGGTACAGAGCCAGAAGATGGATTCGCAATCGTGGATTGGTCGATGTGTAGATGGTGCAGAAGATTTGCTTAACAACGAAGTAGCCATAAAAGGAACTGTGCCAGTTCTATCCTGTGCTCCTGTACCTTGATCGTCGGTAGACGCCGCCATATCTAAATCGCAAACCTTTAGTATGTGTTGATTATCGATCCTAATGTTTGTGAATGAAATGTCCCTATGGACTATGCCCCTCTCAGCCATTACTTTAATAGCTGAGAAGGCCTGTTGCCAGATCGAGGATATTGTTGGCAAGGAATCCAATAAAGAAACAGCATCACTAAAGGACGAACTGACCCAAGCAGTGACAATATCTCTATGTTCCCTGTTATCGCAGTCCTGCTGTGATCTGCCTTCAGGTCGTCTTGGATCGTATAGCAAAGCCGTCGGATCTTCTGAGGCAGAAGTTGCACTCCCAGTGTGCTGGGTAAAGTTGAGTCCCTGGACCTTGGCCCTATCGTAGAAAGTTTCAAGAAGGATCATTGGTTGCCCAGAAGAACACTGTCGCCCAAAAACCGTAGTGTCGTTCTCATTCTCAACCTTAACAACACCGTAGGCAAGCAATTCCACTATATTAGGCTGGTCCTGGAGACTTGAGAGGTAGTGCCCTTCATGTTTCCGAAGCTCTTGAGGCCAGCTACTCTTATAACACCAGTCCCAGCCTGTTTTTTCCTTTTCTTTAGGGTTAACGAGGTTGGCTTTGAAAGCCACAGTCGCGCGACTAACAAGGTGATCTCTAGATGGACCTGCCACCTGATCGTCGATATATAGTTGTCGACCATCTACAGTAACCACTTGAAACAGTCTGTCGTCTGGATCGTATTTATGGAATGGCGCCTCCTTCCCAGCAGGGTATCCAAGCCTACTAGGTTTGTGATAAAATGCTCCAAGCAAGCATTGTATGAACTTAGCCGTATCTATCTCGATATCCAGTGGCTTACTTGCCATAAGACCTGACCGATCAAAATGCAAAAGCCGCATTATTGATCCACAGTGCAGAAAACAGTAAACGTATCTTCGGCTCCATTGATATCGAAGCGCCTCAGCAGCTTTTAAAGCACAGTCGATGTATACCTTGGCATTCTTCAGATCCTGGGAATTGCGTTTACATTCCCAAAGCACATCAAGGCATTCCCAAACCGGCTCTCTGCACTCCACTATGGGAAAACACTTGTCGTCCATCGGCGCGGGTTTCCAGTTGTTAGGAGGGGGCAATATCGTCTGCGGCTTGGCGAGTCGGACAAATTTCGGTTGAGTTTCGCGAGGTCGCTGCGATTCTGCATCCTCAACAACTATAGTCATAAGATCTGGCTTCGACTCCTTCTGCCTCGCTGTGCTGCCGTAATTCCCTTTTAGCCATCTTGCTTCGGTGTTCCAAGTCTTCATTAGGGAATTTCTCTGGTGAGATATTCTAATATGACCCCGACGGGGATTGTTGGCTTTAGGCTTTCTAAAGTACTCCCCTAAGCCGTCTAAATTCGCGATGCATTGTATAACTGCCTTAAATTCCTCCTCGTTTGAGTCAGAAGACAATTTATGTGTAGATGAATTACTTTTCTTTCCACCTGTGCAGCTTCCTATGAAGGTTTTCCACTCGTCCTTCTCGCAAAGATCGTCCACGTGCTTCTGCGTAACTTTTGGAATGTCTTCTATGAATGTATCTAATAGCGTCGACGAGATATAGGACCGGTGGGCGAGGTCAGCGACCATGGAAAATTGGCGAAGCTCGGCATTGTCGCTGATTAATGAGCTACTTACTGCATTAAATGGTGTCGAGTGAGGAGGTGATGTGATTGTATTTTTCGTTGGTGTAGCCTATACATTCAGCTACGTTTTCAGAGCGGCAGGGCATTCTTACAGGTATAGTCGGATTGATGATGTTGCCCTCCTCCCCAATCCTGCCATGCGGATCCACCTATACTCCGGTTAGTATGTTAAAACGCACCGGAGTGTTTTATTGTATTCTTACCTTTGCTAGCTTCCGCTGCGGCATGATGAGTCTATGTAGAAGAGCTTGCAGCAACTAATTACTAGAATAATTGCACCGTGCTGAGGTAGTTACGCAACTGATGGCGATATAAGGTTAATTATCGCGCCACTTTGTTTTACGCGTTCCTCGGCAAGCCCAGACGTGATTCCGTGGGCGGATTTTCAGCTTCACCCCTCTTTAGCGAGCGCTGCGAAAATTTCAAATTCGGTACGCGCATCCAATCTCTCACTAACTGTAAGAGTGCATATAGGGAAATTTTGCTAGGCGAGAACTTCAAAATTCCAAGTCGTTTTGCGAGGCGTCTTGGTCACGTCTGCGTACACAAGGTACCACCATAGTAGGGCTTAGCGAAAATCGCGAAAATCAAAGTTCCCTATACAGCTCTGGGCACGACCAGCTTCACCCCCCCCCTCTGGCAAAATTATTATTTCGCTACGGTACGCGGGCTCGCCAAATCGCCACCAACTGTACATAGTAATTGTAGCGAACGCATATGCCTGCAGCAAGGACCTTTTTAGTTGCCCTGGAGAATCACCTTGGTTGGCCGGGAGAATCACCTTAGTTGGCCGGGAGAACCAAATTAAAGACGTACGCTGCCTCCTCTCCCCCTTAACAACGCCTCTGTTGCGGCCGCCAAAACGCGAATACAACGCTGTCTCTGCAATTGTCGATGAAATTTAGCAATATCGTACGGGTGGAAGCCTTACGATATTTGACAAAGATCACGATACTACGGAGGAAGGTTGATCGCAAGTCCCCCAGAAGCAAAGTTCTTGCAGCGAAGCATACAGCTTCGCTACAATTACTATGTACAGTCGGTGGCGATTTGGCGAGCCCGCGTACCGTAGCGAAATAATATTTTTGCCAGACGGGGGGGGTGAAGCTGGTCGTGCCCAGAGCTGTATGCAGTTTTTATGCTGCATACTCTTACATAGTAATTGTAGCGAACGGCTGTGGCTACACGCAAGGACCTTTTTGGTTGCCATGGAGAATCGCCTTGGTTGGCCAGGAGAACCAAATTGAAGACGTACGCTTCTTCCTCTCCCCCTTAACTACCCCTCCCGCTGTGGCCGCCAAAACGCGAGTGCAACGCTGTCTCTGCAGAGAGGTCGATGGAATTTGGCAATATCGTACCTCACGATATTTAACAAAGATCACGACAGAAAGGCCGATCGCTGTCCGCTGGTTCTTGCAGCCAAGCATACGGCTTCGCTACAATTACTATCCCTTCGTGTGTTTCTTATGACCTGGCGTTCTTGGCAGCTCCTTCGTGCGGGCGCTAGGCCCAAAACCCTCAAGCGTTATTTTTAGGAGGCCCATACACTAAAATTAAGACACTATTATAGTTGTAGGTAAGGAGCTTTTAAAGCAGCTGCTAGTTGCTTATATATATAATATAGATAAAAATAATGTCTAATTTAACTATATCTACTGCCTTAACGAATATAGAGTCCTCCCCTCCCTCCAAACCAGTATTACCTGCGCCGTTAAGTTATTTAGTGGAGGAGCAGCTTGCCGCGTTAAGTGCTAAGCTAAAGGATCTAGTAGAGCAGGTAGATCGCATAGGCAGTTAAGGATCGTCTATATTAGTAGAAGGTTAAAAAGGGTAGTAGAAAGTAGTTATTAATTAGTTAGCTCTTAAATAGAACTCTATAAAGTAGCTCTTATATAGAGGCTTTAAATAAATAGAATACTTAGTAGTCGTCTAGCGTGCCTTTATAATAGCGTTCCTAGCCTTCTTTTACTTATAAAGCCAGTAATATAGAAGAGCTCTTAAGTTGTGAGTTTATAAATATATAGAACGTTAAGTATAAGAGCTAAGCTACTATCGAATTAATAGAAGGGGAGTATTTAACGTAACGTACTCGCTTCTTTATAGGCCGCTATTTCTATAGCTAGGGCCTCTACTACGTTAATATTAGCTAGGATTTAGAACGTTAATAGAGTGGGTAAGGGTTTGTACTTCCTTATTAGTTACCCCTATCCTTTTACTGCTAAGGATAACAAGATTCCAGGCCAGTTAAATCTGGAACAGTTAGTGCGTCTTTAGGAACGGCTTTCTTAAGGTTCTAAACAGTGTTTTACTAATAAGGAAGGCGTTAATAACTGCTGCATTAAGCGCCTAAAAGAATAGCGGCATCTAATTCCTAACTAACGTAATTTGCGTAGTATAGTAGCTTCATAATTAATTATGGATATTAATGCCTCCCATCCAGTTATTGTAATCGATTAATAGACGTGGCAGCGTTAGCTTCTTCCTAGCCTTATGTTACGGGACGGGGCAGTGGCTACAAGACGTATGTATTTAAGGAGTCTACAAAACGTTGCGCGATCGATCGTAAGGGTCAAGGGCGTAAGGAGGTGATATACCTACGCGTAGCTAACATAAGCTGTACGCGAGGTGTACGCGAGAGCACGGGGCTCTCCTATGGAGGCCCCTGCGGTGGGGTTCCGTAACATTACCCCCCCTCCTATAGAGGCGGAGCTCCGGCGACGCTGTGGTTACTATATATATATAAAAGGGATACTTAGGGTATAGAAAAGAAGAAAGGGGGGTATTGCTAAAGGCTTAAAACAATATTATATAATACGGCTTAGCATCTAAAAATCCAACCAATTAGATAACTTTAACCGCCGGTTAAAGTTCCTAGATATCTTAACAATATTCTAGTTATATAATCGCACTTTACCGCAATCTAACGGCAATTTAACGGTAATTTACCCCTACGTAGTAATATATAACAGTTTAACTCTATAAGGGCTCCTATAGAGGATTAAGTATAAAATCTCTACTTAGGCCCAGTTTCTATAGGTTCACGTAGTAAAAGTCGCTAATTAAATTCTTTGCATTTTCGAAGTCTTCCTATAGTTGCTATTCTGGCTAATTTATGTTGAATCCTATATATATAGCTCTATAGTAGAGCCATTATCCTCTGCCTTTGCTAAAGTATTTAGAGTTAATAATTCATTTAATAGTCCACTCCTTATAGTTCTCGTCTTCGTTCTTGTCTCGGATTAGTACTAGTAGGGGTTTAAACTATATCTACCCTAGTAAGGGGTTAGGCTAGTAAAGGTATAGTAGCTATAGGTAAAATATAGGCTATATCCCGCGGGTGGCTAGGGTAGGTAGGAGCTCTAGCTCGTATACGGCTCCCCTATTAATAACTCGTTTAATTAAGTAGGGGCCAAGGTTTTTATAATTAAGTAACTTTATAGGCCTCTGCGTAAAGATATTGCGTATATCTAGCTATACCTAGTCACTAACACGCATCTCCGGTAGTGGCGTTCTATAATAGTCGGCGAAGTAGGCCTACTTTGCTTAAGCCCAGGCCATTTCTCCCTTGCAGTAGTTAAGTAGATTTTTTATACGGTCTACATGCTAGTCGGCAAGTAGCATCTTAAGGCGTTTTTTATATAGTAGTTTCTTATTAATAGGTTCTAGTAGTTCTATGCCGGATTAGAGGTAATATCCCTTATTCGCGAAGAACAGGGTAAGTCCTATAGTAGTTAAGACGTGGTTATTCGCTGCGAATTTACCTAGTAGGAGGTAATCTACCTAGTTATCTTAACTATAGGCAACTACCTGTCGTAAGTACGCTTTTATGTTAGTATTAGCGTTTTCTGGTTACCCAGCAGTTTTATAGTAAAAGGATATAGACATCTTAACGCAGATGCTAAGGTATTAGCAGATTCGTCTCTATATATTAGAGCTAAACTATATGCCTTAGTCGGACGTAATTAAGTTAGGTAACCCATATAATTAGTAGATTTCGCGAAGAAAGGCGTTAGTAACGTCGCTAACGGCTACGCCTTTAGTTAGGATATAGTGGCGCTCTTTTATAAGTTGGTATATTATTATAAGGATATTCTTATAGGTACGGCCATATCGCTTATAGGGTGGTAGGTTAATAACGAAATCTATAGCGATATCTGCCTATCGTTATATAGGTACTAGTAGAGGGTATAGTAGTCCTTAGTACTTTATATTAAAGGCCTTAGCGCGCTTATAACCGTAGCAGGCGCCTATAAAGCGTTTAACTAAGTCTATTATTTTAGGCCAAAAGTAGTATCAGCTAAGAAGCTTATAGGTTCCTCCTCTACCTAGGTAGCCGCTTAATTAGAGGTCGTAGGCCATTTAAATTAGTTGCCGTTATAGATTTTCTAAGTTGGGGATAAATAGATGGCCTCTATAATAGAGCCTGTTTTCTTTTACTTCTAAGGCTGCTATATTAATCTAGCCTAAGCTTTAGAGTTTAGTCGGTAGCGTATAGGCGCTAGCGGTCTTTGTAGTAATAAGTTAATATAGTAATAGGTTAACAGAGGTGTTATATGCCGTAGTAATAAGCTTATTAATTTTAGGAGGTAATTTTAGTTCTATAGTGTGGAGCTAAGATATAGTTAGCTCTATTATAGGTAGTATACCTAGGGCCAAATTCCGTGCTTTTAGGATTGTTTATTATTAGAACTGGTTATAAGGGTTATCTTTAGACTAAGGAAGGTCTTATAAGCGGCGTATTAGGCTATTAGGCTTAGTACCTTATACTCCTAGCCTATATACGATTTTAAAGTTAAAACTAGAGAGGAACTCGTTCTAGCGTGCTTAGCGTTAGTTTAGCTATTTTATAGTTATAAAGTACTTAAGGTTGCAATAATCCGTAAGGACTTTAGTTAGCTAGTTAGGTTCTGCTAAAAAGAGTTCTGGTTAAAATTCCTTAAACGCTTATATAATTACAAGAAGTTCCTTATTATAGATCTTATAGTTATATTCTTATAGTATAAGCTTAAACAAATAGAATGCGACTAGGTGGAGGAGACCGTTATTACCTATTTAGGAGAGGACGCCTATATTAACGTGGTTTAAGGAGTTAGTTTTAAAATAGAGTTATTATCCTAGTATAAAGTGAGCTAGAATAGGTGCTTTGGTAAAAGCATTTTTAAGGTCTTAGAACGCCTTCTTGCATTTAGGCGTCTAGATAAAATATAAATATATTTTTCTTCCTTTTACGGAAAGGCCCTTTATTCACATTATTGCTATAAGTAGTGCTATAACACCCAAGAAGTTATATATAAATTTTTAATAGAAGTTAGCAAAACTAAGGAAAGCTTATACGTCTTTAATATAGTTAGGGGTTTGCTATTTAGTAATTATATATACCTTCTTAGGGTCTATACGGATACCCTTAGTAGTAATAATTAGTCTAAGGTATTTTACTTCTATAACTAAGAATTTATACTTCTTTAAATTAATATAAAGTCCTATGTCCCTAAGGCGCTATAGAACCTTTTAAACGTGCTTAGTATATTTAGAAGGGTTATCGCTATAAATAAGTATATTATCTAGGTACGCAGAGTAGAAGTCGTTAAAGTAGTCCCGTAAAGCGTTATTAATATAGCTTTAGAAGCTGCCTAGGCCGTTATATACGCTAAAGGGTATAACGGTATATTCAAATTGGCCAAAGCGTAATACAAATGCGGTTTTCCATTCATTACCTTCTTATATTTGGAGGTGGTTAAAGGCGGCGATAATATTAAGCTTAGTATAAATTTTAGCTTAGTTAAGCCGCTTAAGAGTTTTATATATAAGCGGTACGGGGTATTAGTTCTTAATTGTAATAGCGTTAAGTCCTCTATAGTTAATATAAAATTAAATACCTCCTCTTAGCTTCTTAGTAAGGAGGATAGGGGCGGCTACTAGGGATATATTAGGGCGAATAAACCCTTTATCGAGGTGCTTATTGATATACTTTTTAACAACTAGAAGTTCGTCTTTTAATATTAGGTAGGGTCTCTTATAGGGTAGCGTTTTTCCTTATTTAATATTAATGGTATAGTTATTAGGTTAATATAGGGGGAGTATATCTACGCTCTTTTATAAGCATACATTAATAAAGTTATAATACCTCTTAGGGAGGAGCTTACGGAGTTCCTCGTTAGTAAGTCCTTTTTTAAGCTTTATAAACTTCTTAAAGTCTAAAGGTAAAAGTCCGTAGAGTTCTACGGGGGCATCGTTTTCTAAGAGGTTAACTATATCTATCCTATTACTATAGAGGACGTAGTCCTATTCTTTATTAAGCTTATATAGTTATAATTAGAAAGCTACGGTAACGGTCTAGCCTTTTCTACATACTATACGGTAGAAGGCCGCGGCACTTATATAGTGGTAGTTAGTTATAGGTAGGGTAATAAGGGGTTCCTTGGGTTAGTATCCTAGGGAGTAAATAAAGGCGGCTAGGCTATATCCTAGGCAGGTCTCTCTACAGTATTTAAAATTAAAGGTTACTTCTCTCTTTTTCCAGTTAATGGCGGGGTTATATTATTTAAGCTAGTTTATTCTAAGGATAATAGGGTAGTTAGTAAGTGGTATAATATAGGCCTAAAGTTCTTCTTGGTGCCTATTTATATCTAAATAAAGTTATGCCATATAGGTAATCTTCTATATAGTACAACTACTGTCGGCAAGTTATAGGGCGCGGGCTTTAGTAAGGGGTAAGGTAGGTAGGTTATAAGTACGCACGAATTAGGTATTTATAAATTTATTAATAGCTCCGCAATTAATTATAAAACGGCTTTTATATTATTTTTTAGCAGTAGTTCCTATTACGGGTAAAACTATCTATTTCTGTCCATTTATCTTTATTAAGTTATTTATTAAGCAGGCCGATATATAGATCCCCTTATTATTAGGGCGTCCCAACCTATAACTTAGGGCTAGGACTTAGCATTTTCCGTTTCCGTATTTAACTCTACCGCTATTACTACGTCTTCGTCTTATATAGTAGTAGCACATAGTAACGTATTTAGTATTTAAGGTACTAGGTTAGGTATTAGGTGGCAGCTACTAAACCTAGCTATTAGGCAGTTTAGGCTATAGCTATAATAGCCTTCTTAACAATATCTATAGCAACGCTTTAGCTTCTAAAGTAGCTCGCGTTCTCTATCTAGTAGCTTCTACGGGAAGGTTGGTATAGAAAGGTTAATATTAGGACTAGTAGTATTACTTAGGGTAGTAGGCGTTGGTGGTTTAGTAGGTCCGGAGGGCTTCTATAGGGAGGTCTTTAGGTAGGGGTTTATAGTAGCAATCTAATTTAGTCGTCGTTTAATCTTCCGTATAGCTGCTACTATATTATAAATATTATTATAGTTATAGCTAGCGGCTGCGTAACTAAGGCAATAAGTAACTTTTTTAAGGAGATCTTCCTGGTCTTTAGTATTGTCTTAGGTAAGGGCTCCGGTATATTCCTAGAATTTAATATAAAACTCATTAAATAATTTAGTAGGGCTTATCTTTAGGGCACGTAGTTTAGCTTGGTTAGTGGCCAGTAGGTCGTAATTACAGTATATTAAGTTAAGATTATTAAGGACTTCTTAGTAGAACTACTACTTCTAAAGGCCATTAGTCTCCTATTAGGCGAAGAGTCTATTAAATAGTATACCCTTTATTCGCCCGATAATATAGCTAATCTTAGTATCTTTTATAGGAAAAAGGCAGGCGCTCTAAGTTAGTTTCTCGCGAATTTATATCTTTTAGTGGCTATATTCTTTACGGTCTCCCTAGAAAACTAGGGGATTAGGGTAATATATATTAGACCCTATAGTAGCAGCTTAAGTTTAGTTGTTATAGCTTTTATTATCGCTTTAGTAGGGGTTTCTGTTAGGTAAGGCTGCTTAGCGCTAACCCTTTATTAAGTGTTAAGTAGGTAAAGTTGCCGGGGGCGTAGAGACTTAAGTGGCGTTATATATAGTAGAGAGGTATTTAGTATTATTATAAATGTGCTTATTAAGCTAAGATTATAGGTATTTAATTATGCCTTCTCTTTTAGTGACTATAGCAATAAGTGCAATCTTAGCCTTTTTTAACTATTAGATGTCGTGTTTAGATACGCAAAGGTTATCTTTAGTTTCTTAACGTGTATTATTAGTAAGCGCCTCGCGAGCTTATAGGTCTTAGATAATATCGCGATCTTAGGTAGTATATATCTCAGCTTATATAAGCTTTAGGTAGTAGTTCTGTAGAAGGCGGTAGTATTTATTAGGTTCTTATGCTACCATTTTTATAAACGTCTTAGCGTCTCATATTTTGATTTTAATAGATAGTAGCCCTTCCGCTTACTTATCCGTAGTTATATAGTTAATAAAAGATAAGATATTATTAGTGTCCATCTCCTTAGGGGTTAAGGCTAGGGCTAATAAATCGAATTCTCCTGGGATTAATTGGCGTTGTAGGTTAAGTATAGGTATTAGATTGTTCTTTAGGTTTAATATAGTGGCTAGTAAGGAATATTGTCTTACTATTATAGGTTTCTTAAAAGTATAAAGTAAGGTAACTTATAGGCACGCTGTTTTTAGCAGCGCCTATAGTATTACAGAGACGTAGAATTGGTTATAGGCTGGGTGTTAGTAGTAAAAAGGTATAACGTAATGTTACGGGACGGGGCAGTGGCTATAAGACGTATATATTTAAGGAGTCTACAAGACGTTACGCGATCGATCGTAAGGGTCGAGGGCGTAAGGAGGTGATATACCTACGCGTAGCTAATATAAGCTATACGCGAGGTGTACGTGAGAGCACGGGGCTCTCCTATGGAGGCCCCTATGGTGGGGTTCCGTAACACCTTATTACCCTAAACGCGTATAACTAGCTCTTTTAGAAACGAATTATAAGGCCTTAGGCGACGCCGCTTAACCTTATTAACGTTATCTACACCGCAGCTATATATAGTAGTAAGGAAACGTACTAGATTCTTATCCTATTATATAATTAAAAGGACCTTACTAACCTCTACTTTAGAAATAAGGTTAAACAGTAGCCTCGCCTTTTTCTTATTTACTATCTTATATACTGTTAGATAATTAATAGAATTTATATAAGCTGTACTATAGGTAGCAATTTTAATCCGCCGGAGGGCCTTAAACAATTAAATATTGCTAAAGAAGTTATTATAAAACAGGCAAAATTGTCGGATATTTGTTAGAAAAAGGTAGTAGAGGTAAAAGATAGCTTCTAATATAGGATTAAGCGTAATATCGGTAAGTTTGGTTCTAGTAGGTAGGTAATAATATTTATTAAGGCCGCTGCTAAATATAAAGCTAAAGTAATATCTATACTAACAAAGGTTTAGAATTTTATATTCTTTAGAAACTAGCTTACCTAGTATCTTAATCTTATAGCTTAATCTACTAGTAAACCTTACTATTATCTTATTAACAGATACTATAGATCTAGGCACTATAAATCATTAAAAGGCCTTACTGAGGGCGCTAGTAAGAGGTTCAATTTTAGCGTATAGGTGCTCCCTAATATTATTTATCGCGGGCGACAATATATAGAAATAATGCTTAAGCTACTCCTACTAAGCCTTTAGTATAAAGCTGCTAATTATATATATAGGGAATTTATTATCTTTCCTCTAAATATTGCGTGGCTAGCGCTGCTAGAAGACTTTTATATAGATAATAAGGCCGATCTAAATTATTAGTTCGCCCGCTAACTATTATAGCACTAATACAGACCCTAGTTAGGGGCTCGGCCGAGCCTTAGCGCTATATATATAGACGTGTCCTTTCTTTAACCTTCTCTAAGACCTTGTCTTAGAATTCTTATTTACTGGCTATTAATAGATTCTGTTCTTTTAACTAAGCCTTTATATTATTTTAAGACTAATAATAATTCTATCTTGCGATAAGCACGCCTAGGCTTACTAAGGCAAGTTAAGTGGTAATACGTTCGTTATAGCCTGGAAGACCTAACTAATAAGAACCCGCGCCAATACGCCTGCGACTAACTAACCCTAACGCTAGCACTGTATTGCTATAGAATAAGAACGGACGCTTATATTGTACTGCTAAGGACAAGACGCTAGTACCGTATTGCTAAGGACTAGATAACTAATCGCGCTAATACGCCTACGACTTAACCGACTAACTAAATAACTAAACAACTAACTGACCGGAGCTATTTCTAGACAATTAAAATAAAGATATAGAAAGATACGCCTATAGCTTAAAATAGTAAGGGAGAAAGCACATTATAATCCAGACGCGTAGTATTCTAGTAAAAGCCTAAAAAGGAGTTAGCCGGCTACTTAGAGGAGTGCAAAAACTAGACCTAGACCTATCCCTTACTATAGAGCGCGTAGTATAGTACTATATAGCCTAACGCTAGTACCGTACTGCTACTAACTTCTACTGCTTTACCTATAGCTTTACTGCTCTACTTATAGCGACTATTTAGAATAGATCTATAGCTAGGAAGGAAAACTATAATATTTTTTTTTCTTAACTAGGGGGACAACTATAAAGCCTGAGGGCAGGCTTTACTAAAGGGGGGGGTAATGTTACGGCACTAATATAGACCCTAGTTAGGGGCTTAGCTAAGCCTTAGCGCCATATATATAGACGTGTCCTTTCCTTAACCTTCTCTAAGACCTTATCTTGGAAGTCTCGTTTACTAGCTACTAATAGATTCTATTCTTTTAACTAAGCCTTTATATTATTCTAAGACTAATAATAATTTTATCTTATAACAAGCGTGCCTAGGCTTGCTAGGGTAAGTTAAGTAGTAATACGTTCGTTACAGCCTAAAAGACCTAACCGACAAGAACCTACGCTAATACGCCTATAACTAACCAACCCTAACGCTGGTATTATACTGCTATAGAATAAAAACGGACGCTTATATTATACTGCTAAGGATAAGACGCTAGTACCGTACTACTAAGGACTAGATAACCGATCGCGCTAATACGCCTATAACCCGACCAACTAACTAAATAACTAAACGACCGACTAACCGAAGCTATTCTTAGACGATTAAAATAAAGATATAGAAAGATACGCCTATAGCTTAAAATAGTAAAGGAGAAAGTACATTATAATCTAGACGTATAGTGTTCTAGTAAGAGCCTAGAAAGGAGTTAGCCGGCCACTTAAAGGAGTATAAGAACTAGACTTAGACCTATCCCTTACTATAGAGCGCGTAGTATAGCACATTATGTCTGATTTTGCTTAATTATCTACGTACTACCCAACCGTGCCGATACGCCGACGGAAGGACTTAACGCTAGTACTATACTGCCACCGAACGAACTGAACCCGACCAAACGATTATGCTAATACGCCTGCGATCTACTGACTAAATAATAGACCGAGCTCCGAATATTCGACCTACTATTACGACCAGACGACAGCGCCGATATGCCTGCTGCTATGACCCTATGGACTACCTAACGAGACAATATCTACCCTAAATTTTTTTTTCTCCTAACCTTCGTTCTTATATGACCCGGGGGACCCCGGGGGGCCCCGCGGGGGGGGATATTTAACGGCTTAGGGCGAGCCTTTTTAAAAGGCGGGAATATAGAGCTAGGAGATAATAGAGTTTTAAGAGGAACGATAAAGAACGGAAGGCTCCTAGCGATACATATTACTAGCCTGGGCCAGGCTATATACCGGCATAGCTATAGGACTACTGTATATACGTATCGACCTCCTAACGTCAGGACTAGTGCCGTACGGCCCGACGCTAGCACTGTACTACTACTGACTTCTACTACTTTACCTACAGCTCTGCTGCTCTACCTATAGCGACTATTTAGAATAGATCTATAGCTAGGAAGGAAAACTATAATATTTTTTTTTCTTAACTGGGGGGACAACTATAAAGCCTGAGGGCAGGCTTTACTAAAGGGGGGGGTGATGTTACGGCACTGATACAGACCCTAGTCAGGGGCTCGGCCGAGCCTTGGCGCCATATATATAGACGTGTCCTTTCCTCGACCTTCTCCAAGACCTCGTCTTGGAATTCTCGTTTACTGGCTACCAATAGATTCTGTTCTTTTGACTAAGCCTTTACACTAACGTGTCCCTCTAAAGCCTCTTCTTCCTACCTATATAGCGTCCTGTTTAGTAAATACCGTTAGCGTTATACTTAGTAGTATAGAGATTAGTATTAGTAGCAAGTAATTTAAATATAGGAAGACTGAAGAATAGCAGGAAGATCCTTAGCGGTAGGTTTTATCTACTTCTATACCCCTCTAATAAGCCTATTTCCTGATAATCTAGTATAGAAATATAGGCTTGGCGTTTAGAGCGATTAGTAAGATTAATGGGAGGCTTATTTAGAGGACCTTCGCAGCTACTAGCAATGACGCTCTCCTTACTAATTTCCTTACTAGCTTGCTAAGCAGTAATATAGAACTCATGCGGAAGGTTTATAATACGTATAGGCTCCTTAGGAATATAATCTATGGGCTACTAGCTAGTAGAAATAGATAGAAGGCCTAGCTTTTAAACCTTATTAACTAATAATTTAGGCAGAGTAGTATCGTCCACCTGGTCCTCCTTATTGCCCTCATTAGCTCGCTCACCGTGCGGCTCGATTATAGCTCAAAATCCTGCCTCCTCTACCTCCTCTGCCTCCTCTACATCCTCGTCCTCGTCCATTACCTCCACCACCTGTATACTATATGGCGACATATACTAGCGCTGCGGCGTTGGCGAGTCCTCACCCACAATTAGCGTCCGCACGCGGGTTACCCAATTAATTGGTAAGCCGTGTATATACTGAGGCGACTGGAAGGACTGCATAAAAGCTATCTAGGCGGGCGTTGGCGAGGAAGAGCTTAAAAGATCCATTAATGGGTAAGGAAGTCGATATTATAATGAGATTCGATTGATATGCATCAAAAAATCAACATCTGCTGAGGGCAGCGATGCGGTAGATTCCGAACGCTAGGGCTAGGGAGGCCTACGATACCAAGCTTATTACAGTATAGAAGCTATATACGTGGCTTTTGGCGTCAGTCCGTCGCTCGGCGGCGCGCGGGAACTAAAAGTCCATGAATTCAAACACACAAAGGGATGTACAGTTGGTGGCGATTTAGCGGGCCCGTGTACCGTAGCGAAATATTTTTTTTTCAAGGGGGGTGAGCAATAAGCGAATTTCCCAAACAAAACCACGGTAAGCGAGGTGTGCGCGCCGTCCAATAAGCACCCAGCAATTAGTGCAACCATAGACCTGCATTTTCACCCGCTAACGACATAGAAGCGCCATGGAAGGTTCCCCTGCAATGCTATCCTCGAGTAAAGCTTCGTTAGACGTCCTGCCTCGATATTTAAAAGTCTTGCGTCCCCTTGGCGTAACCATCTGTGTTGAACATAGTGGCTGCTACAAATGTTGCGCGACACCTCGCACGGCCGCATTTTCTATCAAAGCCGGGCGGGTTAGGGAAATTCTAGAGGTCCAATTTCATCCTGCCCAAGCAATGTAAGAGTATGGAGCATAAAGACTGCATATCCCATGCGCCGTTGAGGCGTACGCCAAAAGAGGCCCGTGCGCGAACACCAAAACATTAACACGCTCCTCCGAGGACTCAATTCGGCTGTGCTTTATGCAATATACCCCTCTGCAAAGAAGGACCTTGCTAGCCTAATTAGTATACGATAGAATCAATTATATATGAAGTTTGAGCTTTATTATAACGATTTAGAGCCTTAATTCGTTGATCAAATTCACGACTTTATTTCACCAAGACTCAATTCAATCTAGTGACTCTAGTTGGTTCGCTTGTGCGTACGCCTTTCTCAACGGCGCATGGGATAGGGAACTTTGATTTTCGCGATTTTCGCTAAGTCCTACTATGGCGGTACCTTGTGTACGCAGATGTGATCAAGACGCCTCGCAAAACGACTTAAAATTTAGAAATTCTCGCCTAGCAAATTTTCCCTACAAGGGGGTAACATGAACGGGTCAGACGCCCACCCTGCTAGTATGGGTGAAGAAATAAGCGAGTCCAGAATGACATAGCGGGGCCAGGTTATTTTGCTTACTGTACTAGCAGGGTGGGCGTCTGACCCGTTCATGTTACCCCCTTGTATAACGTAGTTCACAAGCGAGCTGGCACCCCAAGCGAGCTGGCACCTCAAAAACTCACCAAAAATTAGAAAAATCGCACCTTAATATCTCAACAACTACTTAATAATAATTAATGCAAATTTAATAGCGGCCTATTAATGTAATAACTAACTTATATAGNAAGTATTGGAAATCTTATATAAGCGGAAGTAGGTTAAATAGAAAAAGAGAGGCAATTCCGCCCCCACTTTCCTATTTAACCTACTTCCGCTTATATAAGATTTCCAATACTTNCTATATAAGTTAGTTATTACATTAATAGGCCGCTATTAAATTTGCATTAATTATTATTAAGTAGTTGTTGAGATATTAAGGTGCGATTTTTCTAATTTTTGGTGAGTTTTTGAGGTGCCAGCTCGCTTGGGGTGCCAGCTCGCTTATGAACTACGTTATGCAGTCTTACCAAAGCCCACGCATAGAAGGCCTATTACGGAAGTCCCTAACAAAAGTTCTTGCACCTTCCTAATTAGGAAGTTTTAGGAATAATAATACTTATTGCTGCTTTTTATTTTTTTCATATATTATCTTACTAAATATAAATTAAAAATCCAATAAAGAATTTTTATTATATCCCTTAACCCGTCAAGGCCCTTAGCGTAAGTGGTCCGTGCGGAACGTTGTTCTCAACGAAGTCAAAGGCTTCGTATTTCTGAGAACGGCTGCTTGATTCAACCGGTTTGATTGGTGAGCTCTTATCGATACCGTAAGGACCAATTTTGACGGGTTAAGGGATAGTATTGGGCTAGTAAATTAATCTTTAAAGTTTGCGTGCCTTAATATATGCTGGGTAGACTTTAGTATACGCTACGTAGGCTGTAAAATACGCACCTGAGTTGCGCGTACGTCAGTTTGAAACTTCCTGGTTAGGAAGGTGCAAGAACTTTTGTTAGGGACCTCCGTATACTTGTTCGCTTAGCTAGCTGCTAACGTTTATAGACTACTGTAAATTATACTGTGGGGAAATTCCGCCTATGTCCGAAACTCTGTAGGCTTATAGCCGAGACCGGCCGCAACTAGAGGAGTTGGAGTAAGTATTTCCACATGTGTGGTGATCGCTACTGCATGTATAGAAGATTCTCTTCTCCGTTCTCGGCATATCCAAAAAGAGCCTTCAGCATGTCTGCTAACCCTCCCCAAAAGCCTCATTTCTCCCCTGCATCCCATCTCCACCTCCAACCTCCCCACCCACACCCTATCTCTAAGAATGGTAGCTTTCATCAAGTACCTTTACCATGAGTTCGGTCTCTCCTCCGTCCACTCCACCGGCTGGGATGCGGTTCTGATAATACTTGCCCGGTGCTGCCGGATGTTCGCCTATGGCACTAACTCCCTCCTTCTCGCATTGTTTTTCTCCGAGCTCCACTTCTCAGACTACCGGATCGGGCTTTTCATGACTTTAACCCTCGTCGGCGATGTTGTTTTGTCTTTGTTCCTCACACTCGTTGCGGACAAGGTCGGGCGCCGACTGATATTGTTCTCTGGGTCCATTCTCATGGTGCTATCGGGCTTCACGTTTGCAGTTTTCGAGAACTTTTGGATCCTCCTCTTTGCGGCCGTTGTAGGTGTGATTAGTGCGACTGGTGGCGATTTTGGCCCATTTCGCGCCATTGAGGAATCGACCTTATCGCAATTAACAAACCCGAAGACGCGAGCCGACGTGCTGGCTTGGTATGTCACGACGGCAAGCCTTGGGTCTGCAATTGGGACTGAGATAGCGGGGCAATCGGTAGAGTGGCTCCGTGGAAGAGACGGTTGGAGAGTGGTAGATGCATATCATGCGTGCTTCTGGGTGTATTCAGCCATGGGGCTTTTGAATATGATATTCAGTGTTTTGCTTAGTGCAAACTGCGAAGCCGAAAAAGCTGAACCCTTAGGGACAGAGGAGGCCGAAACCTTACTGGATGAACAAGATCCAAAGGACTTAGACGGCCGTGATAGCGAGGACGATCAAGATATAAAAAAGCCTCCGACCACCGACGATTCCTCATCAAAGCCGAAAACAGAAAGCCGCTTCGCCCGGATATCGCGAGAAACTCGACGTATCATGTATAAGCTCTGGTTTCTCCTAATTATTGACTCCCTTGCCGACGGCATGACGCCCGTCACGCTAACGAACTATTACATGGATAAAAAGTTCCACTTACGCAAGTCCACTCTCGGTAATATCACATCTGTGAGCTACTTTCTCGCGTCATGCTCGACTGTCTTCGCTGGGCCGCTGTCACGGCATCTTGGCCTTATCAATACTATGGTCTTTACGCATCTCCCGTCTTCTGCCGCTGTTCTTTTCTTTCCCTTACCACAAAATGTTCCTGTGACGGTCGCCCTACTTCTGGTCCGCATGGGGTTAAACAACATGGACCAAGCCCCACGATCGGCCTTCATCGCTGCCGTGGTGAAGCCCGAGGAACGTACAGCCGTTATGGGTATTACAAGCATGTTGAGAACACTGGCGTCTACTGCTGGGCCGAGTGTTACTGGTATACTTGCAGGGAGTGACCGATTCTGGATTGCATTTGTGGCAGCGGGCGCGTTGAGAATTACATACGATCTTGGACTCTTTGTCATGTTTATTAATGTAAAGTTAGACCAGCATGAGGAGACTGACCATAGTAAGAGGAACGAGAGGCCTGTTGTTTCAGGACAGGCAAGTGATGAAGAAGAGTTAAGAGAACTCTAGACACGATAATAAGTTTGTAGTTGTAGAAACTGCATGAAATAAATGGGCAGCGAATGATATATGTGAGACTTTAGATTGAACTTAGTCGAAGAGAGAATGGAGGAATGGTAAGGCAAAGCCGGGAGCGCAACCGAATGTGAAAACGTTCTTGCTATAAAGAATGGAGAGATATCATGATGCACCTTCAGATTACTAGAAGGGTGACATGAAACATCTCTTATCGAGACTTGCTCATTGGCCAATGTATACCCGTAGGCCACGCTCAGTCACCCCCAAGAGAGGCCACGGTAGCTCTACATCAAGTGGGCAGTTGAAGAAACCTGTTGGCGCTGATTCGCGAGGGCGGGAGCTTAGGCCTTCGATAAACTTTTTCTTGTGGACCTCGAAAAGGCTAATCTCCGCTATGAACCCACCGCCGAACCCCCCAGCTGAACACCTCGATCCCAGTGAGCTCGGCACGAAAGAATAGTACGCTCCCTCTTTTCGTCTCCTATATGTACACATTTTATCTTGGAAGCTGACAACCGTATCAGCTGGGACAACGCCTACACAGTCGAACTCACCAACCACGCCAGCAACGCTGACGATGAAGGCACAATCTGGTTCTCCGATGCCTCTGCCGAAGAGCGCATTATAGCACATCTCGAAGACCTCTCAGACACTGAAATCCTCCACAAAGACACCACCTCCTTCCTAGATCTGGGAACAGGGAACGGGCATTTGCTGTTTGCACTGCGAGGGGAGGAATGGCAAGGCAAAATGCTCGGAGTAGATTATAGCGCAGCGAGTATGAAACTAGCGCGGCGGATTGGGAAAACGCATCAAGAGCATAATGAGGAGTTTCTGGGAGTAGAGTTTGAAGAGTGGGATATCCTGAATGAGAAACCAGGAACCTGGCTAGAGGAGGGATTCGATGTGGTTCTAGACAAAGGCACATTCGATGCCATAAGCCTTAGTGACCAAATTGATGATCAGGGCAGGAGAGTCTGCGAGGGATATAAAGAGCGTGTAGAACCTCTAATAAAACCTGGAGGCAGGCTTCTCGTTACTAGTTGCAATTGGACAAACGAAGAGCTAAGAGCTTGGTTTGAGGTTGAAAGTGGACAATTGGAGTTTGAGGCTGGTATCAAGTACCCTAATTTCACGTTCGGTGGGAAGACTGGACAGCAGGTTTGCACATTGAGTTTCAAGAGGAAGAGCAGGTAACACTGCTCAACTATGCTGTCGCCGTAGCCGGCTAACGACAAGCCACTTCTTTCTTTCCCCGTGATCCTCTGTTCCTCCATCTCTCTCCGCCTGCCATCTTCTACGCTTGCCGTCTGCGTCCATCTCGTAGATGTCCTCGATTTCCAAGCCTTCCTCACCTACTACCTCCTCGAAGAATGGCGCCAGCTTCGCGCGACCTGTATGGAACCCTGCTATCACAAACACTCTAGCATCGGTTGAAGGTGAGAGGAAGTGCAGCATTGAGCGTGCAAGGTTGTGGTGTTCATGTGGCATCCATAGACAATCCGCTGCGAGGATACGGGTAAACCGTCCAGCATTGGCTTTAGAGAAGGTCGAGTCCAAGGTCCCCCATTCGTGACCTTGCACAGAGAGACATGAGCGAAGGGATTCGGGCACATTATTCTCAACGTTTCTAGTGATATTTGCAAGTAGCTCTGGGGCCGGATAGTCTGAGATCACTACCTGCAAATACTATAAGCCTTCCCTCCCGCGAATTGAAAAATGTAGCAATATATAAAACCTACCTCATCCGCACCGGCTAGCGCGCTCACGATACTTGCAAGTCCTACGCCTAGAACAAAAATCCCATATCAGCGCACGTCTTCTAGGTATCACACCTCTCCACCCCGAGGCCTCGAACCAACCTGCCCCAAGCTCGAGCACTATTTCGCCCCGCACACTCCACAGCTTCTCTTCCTCATCGCCAGTCCACCAGCCACTCTTAGCGTCTTCCTCTCCCTCTCGCATCCAAACCCCACTATCCCTACTCTCCCCATCTTCAACCCCGCCCGTTCCTCTTCCCCCAACCATCTCCCCCATTAGCACGCCCGCATTCCACAAATAGTGTGCGAACTTCTTCCGCTCGTTCTCGCCACTCGGGTCCGCAACGCTCAGCTCCATCTCCCCGAACACGCTGCTCTTGTACACGATGAGCGTGTTCGGGTCGTCGCCATGCTGGTTGCGCAGGTCGTCAGTGAAGATAGAGCCCAGCGATGACGCGAACAGGTCTTCGGGCTCCGGGATGGAGGACACCGGGGGGACGAGGCGGATTAGGGACGGGAGCATGCGGTGTGAGGGTAGTGACAGGTGATGGTGGGGAAGTGAGGCCAGGAGTTGAGGTTGCGGATGTTGGTTAATCTCTCTATACTGCTGTGTGAGTCAGCTATTATTGTGAATTGGGGGGACGTAGGTCCGGTGGAAAGCGAATGATGCGAAGTTGCACAGGGGGGATAGGAAACATTGTATGTGCAAAGCCAGGTATTGGTCTGTGCACCGATTATGGTGGGGTGAAAATGCGGTATGCCACGCTAAGTAGGAGACTCTAAGGCAAGAGCTGTTTCATGCACTCGTTAATCCACCTTTGTACGGGGCGTAAATCGGTTCTAGACACATAGCTTTGCAAGGCTTCCAATAGCTCTTGCTGAAACCTAACGCTCTATGCTTTCAACATCGTGAACTCATCCTTCACTTCATAAACCAACACTCATACATCTCTAATGCTTGCGCCACTCCCCCTGCCTATTCCAATTTCCGTCTCTACGAGCTCTAAGCCAGATAGACTTGGATATCTCTTGCTAAAACTAGCCTCCCAGTCGTCTCCGTTCGGGATTGCAGCGTCCACTGGAGTCGGAAGTGGCTTTCCAGCCGGCACAGCCGGCTTCGCAGGTGACATGATTGGAGCTTCAAATTGGCCTCCTGTCCTTAGAGCCTTTGGCTTCGGTGGGGCGCTAGGTCTAGAGCCCGTTTTAAGCGCTGCTGCAGGCGCTGAGGTAGATATGGGTGCCGAGGACGCTGACAGTGGTCCAGGGTTTTGGGTTTGCAATTGCCTTGATATGCCATATGCCAAATCTGCTGGTGGTGCCCCTGCCAGCTTAGCAACAAGCTTTCTCGAAATAATAGGAGCATTGGGCTTCGGTTCATCAAAGGGCCTTGCCGGCAAGGCCTTCGATGATTCTGTAAACCTTCCATAACCTTCAGCTGTTTTTGCCGGAGTAGCTTTGTTGTCATCCAGGAGTGTCTTGACACGATTCTGGATTGTTGAGGCACGCGTGAGACCGCCTTTACCTCCCTTGCCACCTTCACCCTGATCAGCAAGCTGTTTACGGTACTCAGCTGCGGCATCAGCAACCCGCTTTTCTTCTTGCGACAAACGACGTCTTTCGAGCTCCCTCCGAACCTCTGGTGGTAGATCCTGAGTCTCATCGATTGCGTTCTCATCGTCGCTTCTCTCACCAGTCGCTTCGGAGCCAGCAATTGGTGTTAGAGAATTACCAGGCCTATCAATAAGTTGATCGGTTGGAGTTTGAGGTTCTTGAGGTGCTACATTGCTCTCGAAGCGGCGGAAGGCATCACCAAACTTCCCTGCGAGAATGTTTTTTGTGTTGGATAGGGATATAGATGGAAGGCTCGATCGCTTGCCATGCTTGCTCTGGCTGCTGCTTCGTCTATGATCTTTCTTCTTTGATAGGTCGTCACTTTCCATCACGCGCAAGAAGTCAACATTGGATGTGATATTCTTATCTTCTGGCTCCGAGTCCGAGTCGTCAAGAGCGGCTGCAGCAGTCTTCGCGGATTCGCCCTGCCCAAGGGTCCGTCCTCGTAAGAGTTCCCGGTCACGCAGGTAGTCGAGATTGGATTCTACGTGCACGCTGGAGGGCCTCGGCCGAGCGTTGGCAGACTTGGATCTTCCAAGAGTATCACCTATGTCCAGGGCTGAGGGGCGCTGCCCTTCAAGAGACGGCCGAGAGGAAGCAGGAGATTTCGGTATAATTAGAGTTCCAGTTTGAGATTTTGACCTGTTAAGGTCCAGGATTAACGGACGCTGTGGTAACGAGTAGCCCACTCCCAAAGTCGGTGCGCTTGACCTTGGATTTTCGGGTGCTCGAGGTTGGCTCAATGTCCTGTTGTGATGAGGGGTAAAATCTGCCGGAGGGAAGCGGTGCACAGGCCTTTTGTTCACATCCGGATATTTTTTCGGTGCTGGAGAAGGTGAGGGTGAAGTCATTGTGCCGGTGGACACCATAATTGGTCGTTGTGGGGTGGGCTGATGAATAATTGCAGGCTGTGATGGGCGTAGAGGCTCATTTTGAGTCTCAACTGGCTTGGGTTTCTTAACAGAAGCCGATCTAGATATTGAAGACGAGATGCCGGTAGAAGGTCGTATGCTTGGTGCTGAATCCACTTTGGCAGTTGGCGGTAGGGCGAAAGCATCATCGGCCAATGCTTCTATTACCCGTTTGTTAAGACTTTCTTGCTTGGGGTCAACTGGTGCTGGTTGACTGAATTGGAATTTGGTCCCTCTATCATGTAACAAGGAGAACTCATCGAGTGAAGGGAAACGTGCTGCAAGTTCATCGGCAGCGGCGCTTCTAACTTGCACCGATTGTGAATCGAGGGCTGTAAAGGGATCATTTGTCGTCCCTCTCATAGGAGAAGGGCTTGGTTTCACTGCGGGAGAATGCTGCGATGGTCCTGTAGGTCTTCCTCGTCTCATAGGTGTTATGTCAGGAATGATCTGGACGGCCTGTACGGGAAGGGATTTGTGGATCCCGATAACTGGTAGAGAGGGTACACTAGGCTCTGGTGATGGGAGCTGTTCGTTCCTACGAGTTTCCGATTGTGACCGGTTCGAGTAAATCTGAAAATCTGTTAGTGCAGCCATATTTAAGGCTCGTGATAGCGTACATCTTTGATTGGTAACTCCGTGTTTCGCATCGAACACACTTCACGTAAAACTTGATATATGTTCGGTCTCATCTGAGGATTTTCTCGCAACATTGACGCTGTTTAAACATATTAGCCTCTGAAAAGTGTGTCCCGTAGCTGGAATATTACCAATGAGTTTCTTCGTGCGATCTGAAAAGGCTGGATACGGAGGGAATTTGAATGTCGCATTGAGGATAGCCATTTGTCCTTGCTCTTCAAAAGGCGTTGTGTAGTAGCACAGTTTATAGAGAAGTACTCCTAAGGCCCAAATGTCACTCTTTTCATCTATTGGCTGGCCTCTGTATACATCAATCATCTCTGGGCTCCTGTACTGCAATGTGGTATGCCTCTGAACATCGTCCTCGATCAGCCTGCCTTCAGCGGCAGTCTTTGCAGCTGGCCTGGGAGGAGCGGTAGATCCGAAATCGCAGAGTTTGTATATCCTTGAAGACCCAGAAGATGATATCAGGACATTTTCAACCTTTAAATCTCGATGTAATAGTGGAGGCCTCAGGTAATGCATTGTCGCAACACCCTCAGCAACGTCGGAGAAGATCTTAAGAATCTCTGGTTCTGTAAGCCGGTGCTGTAACCGGGTGTTCATGAAATCAATCAGCCCTCCCCCAGAACAGTATTCCATTAGCAAAAAGACCTCATATCCTCCTCCCTTCAGCTGGGAGGCATGGGAATCCATGTATGTCACAATATGCTTGTGGCCTTTCAGTTTCTTCATTGTCTCCACTTCCGTCCTCATATTTGCCAGAGCCTCCTTGTCCGGCACAGCAACCCTTTTTAAGACTGCAACATCTGCCCTGTTCGTCGCCTTATTGGGGACTTGTACAAGATAGACGTGTGCGAAACCTCCTTCGGAAAGATATTTCTCAATGACAACACGTTGATTTCCAACTTGGACCTTTGTGCCCGATGCGAAAGTCCCTGGGGGGGCATTGGAGGTAGCTGCTGGTGCACGATAGGCTGCAGATCGGTGGGGGACTGACGAGGCGGCAGACTGGCTAAAGGGTGCAGAGGACATTGTGGGCACGAAGCTGAATCCTGCGCAAGGCAGGGAAGTGGAAGTTGCAATAGTTAAGGATTAGACATGCTGAATCCTGCGCAAGGCAGGGAAGTGGAAGTTGCAATAGTTAAGGATTAGACATGCTGAATCCTGCGCAAGGCAGGGAAGTGGAAGTTGCAATAGTTAAGGATTAGACATGTAGTTTCTAGGCCTTGGATGGCACCGGGTGGACTCGCACAATGAGGGTGCGAGGACGTGTTCAACGTTGAGAAGGCAGCTGTTGACGGTCAGAAGGTCCAGTAGTTTCGGATCGGAATTCCTAGCGGCGAGCGTCACAGAACGACGCCAAGCCAAGACCCTTACCAGCATTGACAAGCTGCAAAATATGTCAAATATTGTTAGTGTTTATAGGACATCTTGCGAGCGTTCAGGGATCATATTCCAGGTTAATAAACTCTTAATTACAGACATCTTTTCCTCTCTTGTTACCCGCAATGAGAGCCCGGTTTCTTCACTGGGCGTCTGATCGACTACTTCTGAGACGTTCAGGACGCGAACGGCATGTGAGCCAAAATTTCTGCTTACGATGAAGAGCATCGAGCCTATAGCAGGGCCAATACATGGCTACTTGACAGCCTTGCGATTATTCAGGGGTAAGAGAGGAAACCGAGGAAGTAGGCTTCATGTTCTGCCTATTCAAGAAGGTGTGTTATGGGCATCATTGGCCGCGCCTTCAGCCCAGCGAGGGATAGATTGCCTTTTTTACGCCCTATCTCAGCCATGAATGTGGCCCAGGATCTCCCCCACGGCCCCTAAATTATCACACGGAGGCGATGTACTGCTTTAGAGGTTGGCGTACTTTTTAGCTTTCATCCGTATTTTTATATCCCCCCATCATCCAAGGCTATGTGCTGCGTCAAATATTGTATTATAACTCGGAATTTTTCTCACATGAAGTGCGGCTACTTTATTCCTTCCGTGCTGTATTTGGTCTACTAAAATAATATATCCTTGTCCATCCTTTCTTGAAGTTACATATTCGTTCGATGTGGGAATCTCAAGGCGAAATATTTGAGCTGTTCCAGCACTTCCCCTCGAGATGTGGACGACGGGAGTTGATTGGGCTTGTTGAGAGTCTTCCACGTGTCTTGAGTTGCGAGTGACCATCAACGCAGTCGAAGTGTAGTGTACGAACCCTATCACTGGACGTCAAAGTCTGTGCTACGTGAAACTGACATGTTCTAGGTCAATCTTTTGGGCAACATGGTGAGAGTCTATGATCTAATATTCGATGTTGGATAAATCGAATACGAAAAGAAACGCACTATCTTACTGTTCTTGGAAGGTACGGTGCGGCATGTGTCCGGGCAGGATTTAGCCATCCCAGAGGTTGCCACTAATCCGATCTACGTCTGCCTATTGTCAAACCCTAGTGTTGAGATCAGCCGCTGCGTGTCTTTTTCGATAGCGCGGACAGTTCACTGTGTATTGGGTAAGGCCGTACGACTCGTGGTTTCCTAGAAAATAGAAAAAGTTTACAGGCTGCAGTAGTTACCTTCACTCCAGCTTCTTTTGCCGTGACGGTGCATAATCAAAAGTCAAAAACGTTTCTATCTCACAAGCCGCTGAAGCGTCTACGTGATTTTGCCTGACCTAGCTGTGCTTTTCATGAATGGCTTCAGATACTCTAGAGAAGAAAAGTGTCCTGTATATTAGGTTGCGTAATACTTTAGATGCTTATATCATATCATATACTATTATTAACCACTCCCACAAGATCTTGCCGTGTCCCCGAGCCTCAGTAGGCTTCAAATAGCAGCTTCATGAAGACGCTCCAGAAAGACTAGCATAAGTCGTCGCCAAACAGTCACACATACCTTCAGCACATATTGTGTTACGTGAGCCTGATCCAGACCTTCTCTTGAAATAACATTACATTAATCTCCATAGATTTGTCGATGTTTCCGAGATGTCCCGGAATAGTTTATGTGGCGTCGTTGAAGCCGTCGGGAGCAGGAAAAAGCACTTTTCAGACCAATTAACTTACTACGGCCAAGGGCTTCAAAGACAACATCAAACAGTCTACGCGTTCCTTCTCCCCCGAGTTAGAACCAGCAGGATTTTCGGCAGCCCTTGCAAGTGCTTGGAAGCTGTAGTTGTAGAGACAGATGAAAGCCGAAACAGAACTAAATCCATCACAATGATGATGGCAGGTGGTAGGAATAGGAAAGATCTCAGCAGTTGGAGGGCGAGGACAGCGATCTCGATTGCAAGTACCCCGGGGCTGTCGTGGGTAAACATGCAGTAGCTCGGAGCCGCCCGTGTTGGGCTGTTTCCCAAGCGTCGCCGGTGCGATTCAACGCTTCTCTACCGTTGCCCTGCAGACGTCATCGCAGCCACAAGCAGTACAGGCCACGCGGTCACTAAATGCAAGAGAAGTTTGGAGAAGGCCTGATACACCGCCTCACGCTAGGAATGACGAGCCGCGTTGAACCATGGTTCCCAGCATGGCACAAGCTGGAGGAAGAAACTCAATTCAGAAGGCGGACCCCGTTGAGCACCGACGCGATCGCGAAGGTATTATTCTCTCAAGCTGGCCATCGGGAAAAGCGGAGGAGGCGTACTGTTCGTGTATGCCGCAGCAAGGCTTCGTGAAACTCCAGGATGCGGGCGTTGCAAGCCAGGCTGCCAGGCTGCCAGGCGCCTTGTGGATTTGTGAAGGTACAAAGCAGTCATGTGTTGCAAGACATGACGTCTGGCAAGGAGAGAGCAGAACGGGGAGAGATCGGAGGTATTGTAAACCGGGAGGCCGACCTGCAATCCCCTTTTGGTGTGACTTTTGGCTTCACCGTTGGCTGCGGGCGGAGGCTAAGGCCAGAAGCCGTTGGAGTGATAGGGGAGAGGTTTTTGAGTGACAAGCTTAATGCGGCTAGAGCATCGGAGTTTCGGCGTCTTTTACCTGTCTATAAGGGCAAGAATCTGCAGGCAGGGCGAAGCACCTGGGTACGATGGAGGCATGATGCAAGCGCATCCGTTTTGATGGGCCCTCCTGTACGCAGAGCCTTGAGACTGCCAAGCACACGGTTGATCCTGTTATTCTCAGCTGCTGACGACTCTTCACAACTGTCATTCCTTCCTCTCCTTAACTAGACCCTCAACCTACATTCTCAACGATATTCTTTCGCACAGAAGGCGCTACACGCTGTTGCTTTGAAATTTTTGATTTATTTATCTACTTTGACAGAAAGCACTGGCCTGTTCTCCACCGAGCCTCCCCCGGAACATCACTCTCCCAGCATAGTCCTTTAACCCGTACCCCTTCACCCCGCATAAGAACCCAAAATCCGCTCGGATTAATTCATCCTTTGGGCATTCTAGCTCTTGACATACCTACAAAATCGCGTGAACCTCCCGACTGCCTCTGCCCGGTTTACTCTGTGTCCTGCCCTTCTCGGCGCACTGCCCCCCAGCCCTCGAAACCCCCTCTTTAAACCCTACACGAGAAACCTCCGCCTTGCAAATACGAGCCGCAAGATAAGCCAACGTCAACAAACACATACATCACTTCTATCACCACTTCCAACATGTCTCGCTCCCGCCGTTATCACAGGTCGCGCAGCGGCTCAAATTCAGACTCATCAGCCTCCACATCACCAGAACGAGGGGTGGACGATGACAATGACTCCTTCATGCTCCAAGCAAACGACTCACAGTCATCACTCGCGCCCTCTGTATCCTCGGATTTCACGGATAGAGTAGGGAGACGAGAAATCGAAGAGAGGTGTCGCGTGTCCCCTATTTGCCGTTTGCCAGCCGAACTTATGATCGCTGTATTTGCAAAGCTATCCTCGCCGGGGGATTTAAAAAACTGCATGCTAGTATCAAAAGAATGGGCAAGAAATAGCGTGGGGTTACTTTGGCATCGACCGCAAACAAACAAATGGGGCAGCCTGCATAGTGTGGTACAATCAGTACGGAAGGTGGATAGTTTTTTCGACTACTACAACCTGATTAAGCGCTTAAATCTATCTGCACTGGCAAATGAAGTCAGTGATGGTACATTACAACCTCTGTCGGGCTGCAAAAGAGTGGAGCGGTTAACTCTTACAAACTGCTCGAAGCTTACGGACCTGAGTCTTGCACAAATGCTCGAGGGAAATCGCAGCCTGCTGGCTTTGGATGTCACCGGGCTGGAAAGCATCACAGATCGGACCATGCTGACTGTAGCGAACAACTGTCTAAGACTTCAGGGCTTAAATATCACGAACTGCAAGAAACTTACGGACGAGTCGCTCGAAGCAGTCGCCCGGATTTGCCGGTATGTCAAAAGGGTAAGTTATATGCCGCGCATAATCTATGTACATATAGTAAGGAGTCAAGCTGACTGACTGAAGCTGAAATTCAACGGCTGCTCCCAATTAACCGACAAATCGATTATGGCATTTGCCATGAACTGCCACCACATCCTAGAAATCGACCTCCACGACTGTAGATTCCTGGAGGACGAGTCAATTACTGCCTTGATTAGCGAAGGTCCCCATCTGAGAGAACTTCGCCTGGCGCATTGCTCTAGCATCACGGATAATGCGTTTCTTCGACTCCCACCAGACACGAGTTACGAAAGTCTCCGAATTTTGGACCTTACAGACTGTGGCGAACTGCAGGACGCAGGCGTCCAGAAAATAGTTCAAGCCGCACCCCGACTACGCAATCTCGTCCTTGCCAAGTGCCGCAACTTGACTGACCGGGCCGTCTTGGCAATCACGCGGCTGGGCAAAAACTTGCACTACATCCACCTCGGCCACTGCTCGCGTATAACTGACGCTGGCGTGACGCAACTTGTCAAACTCTGCAATCGGATCCGGTACATTGACCTTGCTTGTTGCTCCAACCTGACGGACAACTCGGTCCATCAACTGGCAACACTGCCCAAACTCAAGCGCATCGGGCTGGTGAAATGCGGCAACATCACGGATCGGAGTATATTGGCTCTCGCGAAACAGAAGCAGGTGGGGCATAACGGGCCCGTGGCTCCAAGTTCGCTTGAGAGAGTCCATTTGAGCTATTGCACCAACTTGACGCTAGCGGTAAGTCTTTGGAAATGGGGGGGTTCCAATTGGTCGGGGCTAACCTGAATTAGGGGATTCATGCTTTATTAAACAACTGTCCACGGTTGACGCACCTCAGTCTGACAGGCGTGCAAGCCTTTTTACGGGAGGATCTAATCGCGTACTGCCGGGAGGCTCCTCCAGGTTCGTGCATTTCTCCGCCTCCACGTTCCTTATTCTGTAACCCAGCACGTGCCTCATTACCCCTCGCCACTCACCCCATGTTCACGTTACATCCACCCCCCTAACAACCAAAATAGAATTCAATGATCACCAACGCGACGTCTTCTGTGTCTTTAGCGGCATCGGCGTAACCAATCTCCGCAGCTACCTCAACAACGAGTCACGCATCCCCGCCTACGAAACCGACGGCACCATGTACGACGAAAGCGAGGAGCAGGAAATAGTAATCAACGTCAACGCTCAAGTCTCCGCCATGGCCATTGAGGAGATGGACGAGGACTTTGGCGAAGGCAGCGAGGTCATGGGGCAGGACTGACATGACTAGCGCTTGTCGCACAACACTATCGCTCGCCTACATCTTCCCATGACTCGATGGGCCCCGGGTTACGAACATCATTCACAAAGATTGAACTGAACTAGCCTAATGTATGGAGTCTAGCCTGTACCACCCTTTTTTTTTCTTTTCCTTTTCCGTCTCGCGTCCCTCTTTGTCTAGCCCTGATTTCGGTAGTCATGTCCTGCTATTATGTTTATCACATTTACGGCCAGCATTTTGTATCTATGGATGAAAATCAAGGGGGGTGCGGGAGTTGGGAAGTTCCGCAGGGAGGACGCGGATGGAGTTCATGCGAGACGATACCCAGGACAGCATGCCTACTCATGCGAAGTTTGCCCGTTGTAGATAAATACCTTTTTGATTGTATTGGGGCCCCCGGTCACAGCGAGCGCAAACGACGGCGCGAACGGAGTAGATATGTCAAGAAATGAAACATGTTAGGCATATACAATAAATACCGTATCGCATCACGCCGTACGCGAAGGGGGGAAAAGCAGCTGTGGTGAAGCCACTGCGGGCGGACACGCGGTGGTTGCAGAAATCCCAACAGTATGTGATTGATGGAAACAAGCTTTGGCCAACGGTGCACCCTGCGTCACGTCTCCTGCGTCACACATCTCGTGCGGAGCAGAAAACGGTGATGGAAGCATTGCTCCCGACGTACCCCCTAGATCCAAGGGAAAAAACGCCTGAAGCTGAAACGCTCCTCCCTGATCCAGAACTGCCACAATTAAAATAAAATAAAAATTAAAGGGGCGTCAGGTATCGGATATCGCCCACACACAGACCCACACACAGACCCACACCGATAGCTGTCCCTTATCAGGCCTGTCTTGGTATCCCCACCGCTAATCCCCGCCCTGGCTCCGTGGCACCGAAGGGGATACCCAGCGAGCCTGCAGCCCGCAAGTTTCCGAATGCAGATCTTTTTGCCGCTTGGGTGCGGAGGGTCTTAGCTGGGATCCGCTGTGATGGTTTCGCCGAACCTCCGACTTCAGCTGGGTTGCGATTTTGGTGGAGTACTCTGGATCCGGCAGGTTACTCTGGGTTCCTGGGTGAGGGTGTGCGGTGGGTTGGCTGGGTTGGTTGCGCAAAGCACACGCGGTGCCTGAGTTTGTTTGATTGGCTATTGACGTTCAGATGGGTTAGGTGAGAGATATTTATCGCACAAGTGATGAGAATGTGGATGTAGATAAGAGTGTTGTGAGATCATATGCTAGGGACGCTAATTCATCCATATCCCCCGGTGAGTTTCCAGTTCAGGAAACTTAGTGTATAATAAGCTACAACAACATTGTTTACTCTCGCAGTGACTGATGGGACCAGCATAATAGGCGTGAGGTCTACATGAGCTGAATTAGCCACCACCTACTACTTCAAAATTTCCGACGAGGTAGGGGTATGTACAATGGGAATCGTCTGAGGCACCACAATCTATAACTATATTTCTAGAACCGTTCGACATTGCTTTTGCGTAATACGACTCGTCTTGATGAAGCACTTCGGCAGGTAAGTAATTACAACACTACTCGCCACTTCTGTTGCACGAGCTGTCTTTTCTTTATAACTCTTGTGCAAGGTTTGATGCTGTATACATAGTCGCCTGTGGCTGATAGATTTGATAACTCGCAATGGGAACTCTGAGAAGCCGAAGAGCAGGATGACTGAAGCCAGATAGTACTAACTGGACTCGTGTGATTTGGCCTCAAGATTGGCGGCTAAGTATTTCGACGATGAAAATCTTCACCACAGTTCACCTTTTATCCTAAAAATCTCAGGTTCTCTTATATCAGCAGTCCAGTCGAGGTATTTCTTCGATATCGACCGCATTAACGAAGTTATCGTGGAATTTATTACTTCCCTCGCAGACTGGAGTTTGTTGGGCCTAAATCTCCAAGGATACAGCTAATATGATAGGCGAGATGAAGGTTGGATGAGTTTTTGTTTGCCCTAGAAGAGGTCTCTAGTTGCACTTTAGATTTTGACTTTGCCTGCTTGTGAGTTACTTCCAGCAGACATCGAGACTACTAAGGGTCTGAGCTCTTTTTCTATTCGGCTGGCTGGTTTCTTCGAAGATTCTAGACCTTTTGCTCACGTCTCTTTATCGGAACCCAGCTGCTAGAATGTGAGGATCGGAGAGTAGCTGCCACCAAGTTTCAAAGGCCAAGAGGGCTAGATCGTCTTCTAACCACACTTTTAGTGGCGGAGTAACGGCTAATGAAGGGGTGCTCTAGAGGCCGAGTGTCATGCGGAATCTTGCTCTTGGTTTTGCTCATGAATGGTTCAATCCTGGTGAAATTGCAGTGAGGCTGGAATAGGTGTTCTCCAGAGCGTATTAATAGAGAGAGAAAAAGCCGTAGCCTATACGTTAATGCCTAACACGAAGAGATTAGGAATCGGAGGCCGTCACAGGAAGGGTCGGAAATATTTCAAAGATCTGCGCGAGGTGCTAGGTGCTACAACTGGGTGGGGATCAGCTCGCCAATTGTTGCCTAGTCATTTACGAGCGTTAAATTGATTTGGTCTCGAGCTTACAGTTTGGTTTGAGATAATAATCGTGGTTAGCTGGTTGGTCAGTTGGAGGCTTCTTCTGCAAGCTCGATGCACTTCTCAGCTACTCATGTCAGTTGATCCGACCGTGTCAAGGACTTGGCTGCCAAGTGGCTGCCGAATGGTGGTAGGACGTGAAAAGTTCTCATATCTTCGCTCTGAATATCGGACCGTACTACAGAAAATAACTGTAAGCTGCAGTGAAGCCTTTGTACATTGACGACTGATCTAGTTACCATTTGGCAAATGAAAAGCGTATCCATGCCTTTGGGAAGACACATGTTTCTTAGGGCCAACGCTTGAGCATTCTTGTTTGCGATGGCGAGGCTTTAATACCCACTAGCGCCATTTTTTGACAGGCCAGATAAGGGCTTTGGGAGAAGCCCTGTTTTTTTTACGTGACGTAAAATTAGGGCAATTCCAGGAAAAGAGCCGACGCGGTGCTCTCCTAATCCAGGATGCCGCGGGTCTTCTTGTGTCATAATTAATTGCATCAATGAAATACTGTGAAAAAACGGGTAAATAGGTATATTAATCACCGAAAGCTTATGTGCTGATTGTTTTGTGTTTCCTTGTCGATCCCTCTTAAGTAGGCTAGCAGGCGGTCTGGGCAAAATGTGATGGAATTCATAGTCCTCTTTTCAAGCAGCTGAGAACCGCAATGCAGGGATTGAGAGATCTAGACCACAGCGTCTCTCAGCCCCAGGGTGCCAGCTCCTTCAAAGGCAAGTTTGATCAGTCACCTTGCCCAGCGCCGAGGGTGCGTGAACGCGTACTGGAAGCTGCGTGCCTGACCGAGAGGCTTTGATGACCCGGCTGGATGCTCAGTTGATGAGCCAAGGCGTTGAATGTCACCAAGGAGATACATTGCCAAGAAAGCCGACACATTTGTGGCGTGCAGCTGGGATGGACAAGCAACCTAGGCGCTGTACCACATTCAGATAGTGCTTTGGGTTTTCTTCAAGGATCAATTGTTTGCGTGGCTGATCCGAAAACAAGACGGGCGCGATTGCGCATCGGGACGCTGAAGTGGGCCAAAACAGTAACACGGCAGGCAGCTAGGACCGCTTAGACCTCAATGATGCGGGGGATCTCCACGTTGACGGCCTCGGCATGTCCCGGAAAACTGGGCATCACTTAGGCTCGACGGAATTTGCCAATGTCCCAATATCCCAATCCCCCTCAGCAAGCCGCCACAATTTACTTCAACTCGGAGGGAGCAAGTTGCAGGGACTGGCAGGGACTGGCAGGGACTGGACATATTGCTTCTGGCGCCCGATCGCCGACACGAATGCAGCACGGGGCGATCTAGTATCGCTTCCTGCGGGTAGGAGGAAAACAGACTGGGTGACTAGATGCAAGCAGCAGCGAGACTGATTTGCAGCGTCTAGAGGACATTCGACGTCAGACAATAAAGGGCCGGAGCAGCTAGGGGGGAAGAGGGTAAGGATGTGGAATATCTCAAAGCCGCGCGCAATGGCTTCCAAGGTTCAGATGCCCTTGCGGACTCAAGTCAACTCACCAACTCACTGAGGATGTTGGCAGTCCCCATCCAGCGCGCATTCATTGGCCGGGACGTGCAGCAAGCGAATGTGCGGTTTTTGCGATTTTATGGTTAGCTTTTCCCTCATTTGATGGTGAGATGATGGCGAAATTGCTACAACAAAACGAATGCGCGGCCCGGAGGGAGTCGCCTGGCCTTTTGAGTTGCGCCGGACGGGCACGCTCGTCGACGGCTTGGAGGTTAAAAAGGGCAGGACGAATTCCGCCAATTGGCGCCAAGTTCTCCGACCGACCAAGAATTCCCGACCTTGGCTTTTTTAAAGCGGGACGTTTTGGTGGAGTCTCAGCACTTAGCCCACGCGGATCATCAGGCGCCCAGCAACCGTAAGACGCTGGCTTGGCTTAGGGCTTGGGAGTCTCAGCATTCTTAGCACTGAGGCGCGTCCTGTCAGATCCCGGCAGCTAGAAGGGGGAGGGGGTTTTTGCAGGTGAAAGGCAGCGAGATCCCTTCTGTCCCTTTCTGGCCCGGTGACAGAGCATAAATTGGAGCGGAAAGCAGTGCGCGGGGATTGGACGGCGGCCTAGCAATTCATGCCGCAAGCGATCGTGCCAAGGTCTTAGCGTGAAAAAAATGGCGCCACCGTCCCCGAAGGCCGTAACAAATAACGAGGGCGACCGTCACGCCAACTCTTGGGATTGGGGCAGTGCACCACCTTCCCCCTTCGCTTTTTTCTTGGACTCAGCGGGCCCAGCCTTCCTCCCCGCGCCTGATCTTCCACCTAATATTCCCCTCCCTCCCACCACCTTTTCTGGCCGCCTTTTGAAAGTCTGTTCTGCCCATCCTTCCAAGACTTCCGACCCAAGGCCTATTCACTGTGCCATCTTTTTCCAAGACTGCGCGCGTTGTTGTCCCAAACCTCGTGTGCTTCGCTTCCGCCTGGAATTGATCTTGCCAAGCACAACCACCACCGTCGCAAGCCCTCTCAACCACAACCCAACGTCATGTCTGAGACCACTCCTGCCCAAGGACTGCCGACAGCGACCACGCCGCAACAACAGCAACAGCAACAGCAACAGCAACAGCAACAACAGCAACAACAGCAACAACAACAACAACAGAGCACCCCCCAGCAGCAGGCCCAGACGCCGGTGCCTGCACCTAGCAGTGTTGCTGGCGATCAGCTGGTCTGCCAGTGGTCCAACTGCGGCGAGCGGTGTCCGACCGCAGAGCAACTCTATGTAAGTGACTTCAACCCAATCAAATTTGTACCGCGTGTGAGGAGAGTGCAAGAAGCCCGCTTGAATGCTACTAAGAAGCATCTTGCCGGAGGAATCCGAGAGATGCTGCTGTCATCATTTCATTCACCGTCTCCGTCATGTCACATCTCCCATTAATTCACGTGAAATATTAAACACTGGCTAAGTTTTCTATAGGATCATGTCTGTGAGCGTCATGTTGGCCGCAAGAGTACCAACAACTTGAACTTGACTTGTCAATGGGGTAACTGCCGCACGACTACTGTGAAACGTGACCACATCACTTCGCACATTCGTGTTCACGTACCGTTGAAGCCGCACAAGTGCGACTTCTGTGGCAAAGCATTCAAACGGCCCCAGGATCTCAAGAAGCACGTCAAGACCCATGCTGATGACTCCGTTTTGCTTCGCTCGCCGGAGCCTAACAGAGCGCCGCATGGGGGTGGGGGTGGAGGTGGCTACCAGCAAAACCCAGGAAAGCGTAAGCAACACCATCTTTCTATCAGCATCAAACCAATCATGTGCTCGTATTCGATTCTTTCCTTCCTTGAGTCTAACTGGTCGTGGACACAGTTGTCGCTGACTTGCAGGCTCTCGCTGCTACAGCAAGTGGTTATTATCCCGACAACAATATGGGCCCCAATGCAGCGTACGGTCAGCAGCATTCAGGTAGTAATCCCGGCGGTTTTTACAGCGCCCCACCACAAAACTCTGCCTATGGACCCGTTTATTATGCAGTAAACCAAGCACAAAACATGAACAACGATTCCTACGAGATCCGTAAGCGCGCAGCTTACGACGCCTTGAACGAGTTCTTCGGCGATGTTAAGAGGAGGATCATCGATCCCACAACCTACTACGACGTTGGCCAGCGGCTCATGGGTCTCCAAGGTGTTCAGCTTCCAGTCATTGGAGGCGGTTACCAAGGAGGCATGTCTGACTATGGCCCAGGCGGCCCCATGGTTGCACACGGACCGGCTCCGGTGCATCAATACTCTTTACCACTGCCAAATTTGAGGACGAAGAATGATCTCCTGAACATCGATCAGTTCTTGGAGCAGATTCAATCAACGGTTTACGAAAACTCGAATCACGCAGCTGCTGCGGGCGTTGCTCAACCAGGAACTCATTATGTCCACCCAGGCGTCCATTACCGATCCAGCAACTCACCGCCAGGCCTACCAATTCCCCACCCGCAATCATCACATGCCACGGCTATGGCACCCATATCTGCTCCTCCGAGCAACGAAACACCAGCTCTCACTCCAGCATCAAGCGTATTATCGTATACCTCGGGACATTCACCCAATTCCGGTCATTCAGGGAGCACAGTATCCCCGACATCAAGGCCAGGAATGGGCAGCATGTACCCAACTCTGCCATCTGTTAGCGCCATGTCGGAAATGTCAGCGTATCCTGCAACTAGTGGCGCCCCTCCATCTGCTCTGGCTCCTTCATTCGATGTGGACGGCCGTCGTCGCTACTCTGGAAACCTATTGCAGAAAGCAGCTCCAGACCGTCGCTCGAGTGAACAGATGGATACGTCAGAGGATGGCGCCTCACCCAAGGAATCTCGACGCGGTTCGGAACAGGATGGTCTTCGCCATAATGTCAACCAGCTAGTGATTCAATCGCCACGTGTTGACCCGGCGTTGTCGGGATCTCTGCGATCTCCAAGCCAGCAATCAACGTCGTCCGGCGACCACGCAGCTGAGGCCCAAGAGTCATGGATCGAGAATATTCGAACGATTGAGCGGCTCCGATCATTCATCAAGGAGAAACTAGAGCAGCGCGATTACGAGGATGATGATGAAGCAGGCTCGCCAAAAGACGACTCAAAGCACTCGATGAGCGATGACGCGCACAGTCTATATCCGGTGCTCAGAGCCGTTCGAGGCAGCGAATAATGATACCCGGTGAAAATGCTTTGGTACCTGGTAAGAGTATCGAAAATGTGAGGCTTCTTGGGAGGTGTTGCCCTGGGGTGGGCCATCCGGTGTTACGCGTAGCGTGTGTATGATGGGTTCTTTTACGGGGGTTTGCTATGACCATTATTCATCTCTTCATTTTGCACTTTTAGTATTGCAAGGCCGGGCATTGGCTTCACGCATCTTGCCAGTGAGGCAGGTGAGACATGGGCTCAAGCCCGGTTCGGGGTTGTATGAGGGCTGCTTTTCTGCTTTCGACATCCTTTGCGGATGCACGGTCGCTATCGGGTAGCAGTGGGTACACGGTGGCTTTTGGGCGAGTGGAGGTTATCTGCTTTCTCTTGTTTCCCGCGACGGCTGGCTCTAAAATTCGAGGGACAGGTAATTTCTGCTGCAGCTCCTATCAACCTAATCCAAACCAACATCATTGCTTCATATCGTCTAAGTAAGATTATGTTTCAGATGATCGCAGCAACGCGCGTACAAAAGGTGGCCGTGTTTGCACACTTTGTTTTGCGTTGTGGGGTTAAGCTTTGCATACAAAGCTTGACCGGGTGCGCTAATCACAACACTCGGATTTCTAACCTGACCCTTCGACTAGTGATTCCAGTAATGAGGTGTTGCACTGGATGCTAGTAGTGACTCTTTTCTCGGAAGCCCGAAACCCGGCACAAATAGGCCTATTCAATGTTCCCGGCTTCAATCATGTGCATTAGCGGTATTTGATACCCCCCACTGACTACCGCCACTCGCCTGACCTTCACCACCAATGATAATGTGAACCCCGTGCATGACCCGCCGCCCGACCCTCCCCACGTTTTCCTTTTTTTCCCTTCACGTCAAAGTCTTGAGAAAGAAAAGTAGACATCCATGTGATCTCCCGCACTAGGAAGGCTGTTAGAATTCTTTAGGTTACGCTGCTTTTTCTGAATCCACTTGACGGTCCGCTAGCCTTCCGCTGCACCTATTTCACCTTCGCGCCAGGCACACGACTCCATCAAGCCATCAACTACATCCTCATTTTTCGAAAAAATCTTAGTATCACTCTGAAGAACTCGCCCAGCCCTCGCCGTAATTGACTTGTCACGCCCGACCTACCCAAAAGCCGCACGTTTCCTGTCTCTATCCAACATGCCTACCTGGGGTCGTGGCGGCGCCGGCAACATCGTGACGGAGTCACAGATCGAGGAGACGCAGAAGAGACTAGCAGAGGTAAGACGACACCCCTCCACACCCAAAGCCGAGCCTCAAGACCCGTCCCGCCGTCTCAGCCTGGGCCGCACCCAACCTGCTCCCAAAGCAGCAGCACGGGACAGTCGAGCAAGAGCCCCAGAACCACTGGACTCCCTTCCCACCACCACCACCATCACCATCCCCTCCCCAATCTCACCACCGCCAACCAACTAACCCCCCCTCCCTCCCACAGGACCTCGAAGCAAACCAGCCCCCCACCTCCACCGCCGCCTCCGCAGGCACCACGACCGCCACCGCCCCCTCACCGCAAGAATACGCCCACACCGGCCGCGGCGGCGCCGGGAACTGGTACGAGCCGCGCACACTCCACGCCACGGGCGCCTTCACCGCCACCGCGGCCGACGCCACCGCGCCGCCGCCCGACACCGCAAGGCCCCACGTCTCGACGCCGTACCATCCGCCGGGGATGGAGCTGCCGGTCGGGAGGGCGGGGCGCGGGGGCGCGGGGAATTTTGTGTGGAAGGAGGAGGAGGACGGGAGGGTGCGGGAGGAGAGGGAGAGGGAGAGGGAGAGGGCCGTGGCGGAGAGGGTGGTCGAGGATGTGGAGAAGGGGCTTGCGAGGCCGGACAGGGCGGTTTTGGGTCAGGTGAAGGGGGGCAGAGGGTGGTGAGTGGGTGGAACTGAGGTGAGGGAGGGATAGGGTGGAGGGGCTTGGGCAGGTGGAGAGGGCGTTTGGTATCCTGATGGGTTCTCCTTTTTTTGGGATGGGTTGGTGGGTTGGGGGGTGTATATCAGTCGATTTGGGAGTTGGGTTCGGGTTCGTTTGTGACGGACTCATGGGTTTGTGTTGACGGAATTGTCTATATCTTTTTACCCGGAGTATTAGAACAGAGTGTTTTCTTACTTGCTGGTGAGTAGGGATTGCTGGAGATGGCCTGAGGAAGCTGGGAGTAGGTTAGATATTCCTCTTCATTGCAGTCATTCTTTCAGTGTTTCATTTACGGACAAAAGTTCCACATCTAGGTACCATAGCCCGGCAATAGACAAGGCGTCGTTTGCTTTTCGTGACGAAATCGTAGTATATCAAATGAGAGCCTGACTCGGTTCTCAGAATAAAGAATGTTAAACGCAGGAACAATTCGGCTTTGGTTTAACATAATAAAAATTGATAGCACTCCCTTATCAGAACGCGGCTCCGCTTGAGCGCAATTAAGCGTACTGGAGGAACAGATGCCGCAGTTTAACAAGACATGTCTCTGGAGTTAACGTCTTTATTAAACGTCCAATGATACTACTCAGTCTAATAAGGAGGATTTTAGGACATCTGTGGTAAAATACTGCTTCTACAACTTTGAAAATAGATTTAGAATTTGGCGAAATTCAAGGCTTTAACAATCCCACAATTACCTAACGAAAGATCTGAAGGTACATGGCGGGTTCATTTAGGGCATTAAGCTTGGCTTGAGGGGTTTTAGCGTCTGGGAATGTACATGTTTTAACTATGAAATTTGTTTGGGAATCGTGAACTCCACAAGGATGTTTCTAAGACTCGTTGCAACTCAAAGTTTCCAGGTAAACTGTATATTGTGGGCTTGGCTAAGTGTTTTCTGCATGAGGGTATTTCAAACAAGTTGTCCATGTCTGTCCGAGTGTGAGGCAAGCATTTCATTGTAGCTAGATTGACTACCACTGCGGTAGCTTTGCTTTTTTTCACAGGATCATATCTACACGGTAGCCAACATTTTTTGTATTCCAGCTAGCCTCCCCAACTGGTTCCTTTCCTCATTACGCATCGAGATGTCCCGGAGATCGAGGCGCTGAAAGTCGGGAAACATGGTAAGATAATGATATGTCTACTGCTCGGTTTGGAAGTAGTTGAGCAGAATGCTACGCTCTTGGCTCTCCTCACCCCAGTTGCAGACGACGACGCAGGAGCAGTTTACGACCTTGCGGGCATTGCCTTCACGATCAATTTGGCCTACAACACCCAGAAAATTAGCTTCGATTCCTTTCCACAACCCCAGATCCAGTGGCTCTGCCAGCTAGCAGGCGCCAAAATCCCCTCAAAATAGTGGCGTAGGGTATAGGCGGTACTCACACAATCCAGCCCACTCGCCGAGCTGCTTCCCATCCGGCACCTTGATAAGCGGGATCTTATGCTCCGAGCACAGCGCCACAACGAGCTTCTTGTACGCCTCCTCCTCGCAAGCCTCGTTCAGCACACACATGTGCGCCTGGCGTCGGTCCAGCGCCTTGCTGGCCTCGCGCAGCCCGCGTGCGAGCCCATCGTGGATGAGCGCCAGCTTCAGCACGCCCTTGAGCGCTTCCAGCACTGACATCTGGCCCTTGCCAGCAGAGGCTTCGGCGGAGACTTCAACTTCGGCGGCGGCCTCGACGGGCGACGTGGGCTCTTCTCCGTCCGACTGCCGAGCGTGTTAGTGAGACCTTCGATAAACTTTGAAGAAGTAGCGGTGGGCGCGGTTTGGGTTCTTCATGATTCTGGATGGGATGGATGAATGGAGGAATGAGTGACGTACCATGATGACTTGTTTAGAGAACTATGTCGGGTTTTCCTCGAAGAGGTTGAGATTGTGGTATGCGACTAGAGTTCAATGTTGAAAGATCGGGGTTGATTTTCTGTGCGCGTCGTTTGCCGCGAAGCGAGAGCAGCGGGGAGCTTGTCGTTAGCGTACACGTGATCTTGCCTCCAACTACTCTTTGCCACGGACACTCAGCAGCAGAAAGCGAAGGAATTCTATAGCTCTGTTTCTCAGCTTTAGAAGCAACTAGAAATTAGAAAGCTAATGGTGAACATGACTGATGTTGTGTTTTGGAGTTGTCGGGGGCAACGATGGTTGACCTCAAACGATGCCAGGTGTAAATGATAGTCAGGATGCGCTCATGAAACCGGTCTTATTCGCAAGTTGGTAGACAAATGGTTTTATATAGTATTCCGAAGCACTCCAGGCCTCTTCATATACCAGTCCGGCAATCTTGAGCAAAAACTGATATCCTTCCACAACGCGAATCCGTCCGAAGCTCCTGGCAGTAACCTCATGGGAAGACTTAGGGGAGCGCTGAACTCCAATGGTCTAATATACTCGAGCAGCCCGAATGAAGATCTGAACAATACCGTTCATTCTGACTGTACCGCAACAAATATCTGCTCTTCTCCCAGTTCAAGATCCTGCCAACTACGCGCTCAATCACTGTAAAAACCCCTCCGTTCCCGCCCATTCTATCTTCGAGCAACAATGAGAACAAGAAAATGATGCTGAATACTTGGTGGCTAGAGGCCAAGTACAGTAAGATACTCACTGATAAGCTGGCGTCTAAAGGCCATAGCTATGAATTTCTTTCGTTGAATAACGACATGTTCGAGAAGACCAGGAAAAGGCGAGCAATGACAAAGCAAAAAGAAGAGCTCCCCGCGCACAGAACCAGAAGGAAGAGTAAAACACCAAGCCGCTGTACGCTATCAATCCGAAGTCCAGGCCTTGTTTAAGAGGGCAGGTCATTTACGACCAGATCCAGCTTACCTAGAGAAACGCCGTAACAAAAGAAATTATGGACGTCCTTTGTACATTTGTTACTGATAAACTCCTTGTCCGCGGCCCTGGCGATACTTAACAATAGGAAATGGGGTATACGCTAGATGCTACATTACAATGCAGCAGCCACAACTCTTCTTTTCGTTTGACTCTAGGGGTTCTTGCACCCGTGTGGTGTTAGCCGGTTTTGAAGAGACCTCAGGCCGTGTAACCGAGTTCCGCTGTGAGGGGAGTTGTGGACTTTGTATGGTAGGAGTAAGTTTGTATGCTCCCTGTTCACCTCCACTCGTCCCTGGTCTCCCAGTGGCAGTCTCTGGTTTCGGGCTTGGGAGAGGCCACTGGTCAGGATCTTGTTCCCTCCTATCGGACGGTTCGAACTCCTTTGTCTCTATTTCGGGCTTGCTGAACTCCTCAGTGTTCAGTAGTCTGAAGTCACGATCATACATCGAACCTGTCCTCCCTTCGTTTTCCCATTGCTCTTGTTGCATGCGCCTTGCATGTGTTGGTATTATTTGCTGATCTGGAGGAAGCCTGGGGTCAGGCTTGTACATGGTTGCAATCCACGGGGCCTCCCCTTCAGGCCGAGCGGTAGTTGGCCGAGAAATACCAGAGCTTGTCCCGGGACGTTTTACTGGGGATGCAGCAGAAGCATTACGTGCCTTACTTTGTGAAGGTGCGCGAGCGGTGCTAGTCTTCCGTGCCCCCGACGTTGGATTTGCCTTGCCAGGAACCTTAGACTTCGGCGGCGATCCGCTTGGAGATGCAGGATTGCTGCGCTCCGATCGTACGGGCGTACGAGCTCCAACATCTTCAGCATCATCCAGCAGTACCTGGCTCCCTACGCTACCACTCCTGGCTCGTGCGCCGTTGGTGGCGATCGAATCACCGTTCCAGGCGCCGCTTCCCTTTCGACTTCTTGGTAGTGGTGAATCCCGTTCGACAAAGGTGTGTGGAACGGGGACAGGACTTGTTTTGGCAATAGGTATGCGTGAAGTGCTCGATTTAAGCATATGATAGCGGGGAGCTTGGCTCTCCTTCTCTTGGTCGGCGGCGATCTCTTCGGGTGTCCGAGGGTCCCAGTTTACTAGCCCCTCATCTACCTCCTCCTCTTCCTCTTCCTCTTCTTCAGCCGGTATAGGGGATACCATACGCTGTCGTTTCTCATACTGGTTGCTTGTGTGATCCTCCACATTGACTGCATCCTCATGATTTTCTGAGTGGCTTCGTTCTCGTGTAACTTTGGTTGCACTGGTGGACCTGCTGCCAGACCGGCTCGTGCGTCCAACACGTATTCCTGCTTCCTCTAACTCCCGACTCTCAATTTGGGCTAATTTGTCTCTGTGTATCCAATTTGAGTCATCCTTCTCCTCTGGCCCCCATGGGGCTCCCAGCATTGGCTTCCTTTTCTCACCAGTCACTGCGTGTGAATAGTTTCTGCTAGTACTTCTGCTCTCTGGCTGCCCCTTGTAGTAATCCAATAGACTATCTTGGTCGCTTCCTCCGGCGCTAAGGTCACTGTTCTTCCTTTGCAATATGTTGACTCTGTTCGGCACAAGGTGCCCTGGCCCTTCTGCATCGTTGGACTTGGACGATCGCTGCGAATCAAAGGTATTATGGCGTTGCTGGGGAGGTCTTGACACGCCGTTTGGGTGATTTGCTAGCGGCTGACGGGAGGGATAGGTCAAAGGCTTAGAAGGAACGTCTTCGGACATGAAAGGCTTCGGATCGGTAAAAACTGTGTTCTGATGCAGGTAAAACATGGTTAGCTGGTTATGTTGGCCGTATATGAAGAAGACAAACAGCGATGACGCTATCCGCGGAGGGGACGAAAGCATAGATGCGAAGTAATCCCGCTGCGCGTGACAAACTAGGTCCACAACATACCTTGCTGTCCACAGGTACCGCAAAATCCCAAGATCCACGCCCACCATGCGAACTACTTGGAGGAGTCAATGTTTGCGGCTGGTGGGGGGAGACCGCTGCCATGAGGACCCGACAGGACTCGACAAAGTCTGAGTAGTCGGCTCTCCTAAGCTAGCCGTACCCGCTGAGAGCGCGCAAAGAGAAACTATCGCAAAGCAAAGGTTATCCGAAAGGGTTCCAGGTTGGTGGTGTAGCGGGCCAAGGCGTTTCACTGGTAGGGGGGTTTCGGCGACAAGCTGGGTGATTGTGCGCTTCACCACAGAGAGGCCGGAGGGACAAGTTGCAAATTCATCCAAGACTAGATTTACGGTAGCAATGGTGGAATTCCGGCCATGAAAGGCTTGATGCTGAAGAGGGCGGCGTTGGTGTTGTTGCGGAGGTCTTGTGCATGCAGGTTCCCTGCTACCAATGGCGGCAACGATGAGAAGCGAAGATGTTGAGCGGACGAATTAATTTGGAAAGGCGAAGATGATAGCTGGAACGGTATGTACTGGAGCTGAAAATACACGGGACCTGCAATGGCTACCCAGTAGAAGGGTTACAAGAAAAGAAGGTTGTCGGACACGGCAGTGTTGATGAGTAGCCTCCTCACGACGGATGGTGATGATTGGAGCGTGGCCTGTGCCCCAATTTCCAGCGCTCGGACAAAGCATCCAAATCAGCACGCGTCTGACCTGTCTTGGGTATAGTCCGATACTGCTAAGGGTGAGGGTTGTGCACAAAGAAAGCAGACCATCATGTGGAGTGGATTTTCATGCACCGAGACCATGCCGTGCAGCATTGTATAATATGCCGCATTCAGGCCTGGAAGCACCCCGCAACCGCCGACTCTCTCTCCCTCCCTCTTTCTAGCCTCTGTTGCGATTTAGTTCAGGGCCCGATAATCTAGGCGTGAGCGATATCTCGTCCTTCAATGCTTTTTCCCCAAAGGTCTCACTTGTCAGATCAAAAATGGTGGAGTTTACCGAAGCAGAGAAAACCTCAAGGGCCTCCCAGTGACCAAAGAGGCGGGTCCTTTGGCTTCATTCTTGAATTATATTTATACTCCGATTAGACTTTCTAGCCACCAAGTAGCCTTCTCCAGAAGTCTTAACAGTCTGAGAATCTATTGGATTGGCCGTTATTTACTTCTTCTATACGCCGCAACTCCAAGGACTGCTCCAACACTCCCCTGGTGCTTTATTTTTTCCCGTAATGACCAAGCGGATTTCATCTGGTTTTTTGCCGTTGAATAAGCTTACCCGAAGGTTTCAAATCCGCAGGACACTCCCTCGATCTTTGTCGAAATTCTAAACCGCTCGATGTCCGTTCCTACCATCCAAATGTCTCACAATGCCAATATATATCCCGACCCTCTTTCATCCACCTTCCAACTTGTTCCCTCAACTCTTCAGTCATAGCCTGAGGTCCACACGCAAGCACTGCCACATTCCCAAAGGAGTTGATAAAGACCTCATCAGCAATGCCACCAATGTCAGGGCGGCCAGCACGAACAGTCATGAAGACCTCATCAGCAATGCCACCAATGTCAGGGCGGCCAGCACGAACAGTCATGCCTTTTCTCGCCTTCCCCATCTCATCTTGGAGAGGCATGAGTTGCTCGGCTTCTACAAGCTCGATGTCTTCACCCGTATCATCCATCTGCAAGTTTGCTCCAGAAGGACGAGTTATATAGATCTCCACTGTATTCTGTGCATCTTCTGATTCGGTCTCGTCCCCGTCCGAGGACGGAAATGCCCACTGTGTCTCTGCCAGCTTCCGGACAGCCCACACGAAACGGACCCGAGGATTAGCGGGCCTGAAGACACCTTCATGCTCGACAATGTTGCGATAAATTGGCATGACGAAAGTCGCTCCAACGCCACCAGCGACAAGGAGCACGCGATCAAATTTAGAAAGATTGGGGATGTGGGCTGATGCGCCATAGGGTCCCTCAAGTGCTATCGAAATGCTTGGGCTCGTCTCTCCTGGTCCAATCTCGGCAGAGAGCGATCGAGCCAAATCTGCTAGACTCTTCGTATTTCCGTTCAAAGTACGTGTAACCAAGAGTAATTGCTTGTCCTTTGCGGGGAGGGATGCGATGGTGAAAGGATTGACGCGGCATCGCAAGACGAAAGATTCGTACCAGCCAGAAGAGGGTGATATGCCCGTAGGACGACTCAGGTAAACATGCTGCCCAGGTTCCCATTTTAACCCCTTATTCAACGAGAGCAGGGGAATCCGAATTTCCACGAGGTTTGTTCCTGGGATAACACTAATCGCGCCAGAGTACCTTTGGAGGCTGTAGTTTCGGATAATTTCGTGTAGAATAATAATCACGACAATTTCTATGAGGTAGAGCCTAATAAATTTAACATGGAAGAAGAGCGGTTCAAGAAGGAGGCCGGCGAGTATGATATGTGTTGTATAGAAGACTCTGTAGTTCCACCTCCGGAGAACCCCAAGAGCGGTTGTGCTCAATATTGAGAGCATTGTTATACCTATAAGACCCGTAATGACGTCGAGATCTCTAATCCGCTTTAATAGAAGGCCGGCTTGGACGAAGAAGTTAAGGTAGAAAGAGGCATGAAGGAGGAGAAGAAAGTAAATGATTCTACCCAGTATTTGATGAGACGCTTTGAGCTGTTCATGCGAAAGGCGCGTGAGGAGTTGAACCGGCGAATATGGCGATTTCATTGCAAGCATATAATGTAGGGGCAGCTGTGAGGCAGCCACTATTCCAAATCGCTTGGTGAGATGTAGATAATCTGTAGATTGTCAGAGTGAACTTAGAAGTTTACCTGCGTACTAGCTGAAGGACTTTAGAGAGTTGATGACAACTGCTTGACCTCTGATTACCGGTTTTGTCTCTGAGATTGAGAAACCGGTTTCAGTAGTATCATAGACTTCAAAAATCTACTACAACTCCGTTTGTATATTGCTCGGCCATATGAAAGCCTCCTGCACGTTTCTTTCAGTGCAGATAGTGTCGTTTTCTATTTCCGGCTCGTTGATATGGGAATACTAAAACTTGACCGAATGATGACAGTGATATATGAAGAAAGTGAATTTCATACCATTGCCTGTGTTGTGAATTGACAGAAATAATAGCCAGACCGTCCAAGCCAAGCCTGCTATCCATTCTCCCCTTGTACCCCAACCTCCCCGTATTGATTTTCCCGCCCACCACGATGCTCGCTGGAATGCCTGCTGGAGTTTCCTTGCCCAAGTCTGACTCTTCATTTTTCCCGGTCTACCGAAAGGTGATTTCGGGCGCTCCAATGCCAATCTTTCAGCAAACCAGGAAAGAAGGAAGTACACCTGGAAGAAAACAAATACTCCCAAGGCAGACCATTGTGCGATATTAGGGTACAGACCAAGCAGATATCGTCGCTGCTCTTTCTCGAGCTCAGTCAGAGTAACAAATTCGTATCCAAACGCCATTGCTGAAGTCGCCTTGCCAATCTGATCTGATCTGATATATCTGAATTGCCTCTAGGCCAAGAATGAAAACCTTCGATCTTTCCGCGTACCAAGGATAAATTTCGTACTCTCTTCAGCAGGCAGAACAGCTCAGAAGGCTGCATTCATGAAAGGGTAAGCATTAAACCCGAGATGTCGGCCCCGAACCACTGGAAATGACGCGGCGGTGTGTCCACAGGTAGTTCGACGAATTCGATGAGACCTCTGAAGCGCTCTGGTGTAAGTCCCCCGAAGCCTTTAAAATACTTTCTATCGAAACCCCTTCCCGCATCAAAGCAGAAATGTTAATATGCACCACCAAATTTATAATTGCAGATTACCAATCACCGCCTGCAAGTTCCACTCCACCATGTCCAAGGCTCCGCGGCCAAGCCGAGATGATCTCCAAGGCGCCAAGAGACGAGCTCCATTGGGTCTACCTAACCATGCACCAATAGTTCTCTCGCCAACCGCGCTTTCTTGTCTACTTCGTGACAATTATATAAATCATCTAAGTTCTGCTGAATATCTATAATAGCTAACTAGAGCAACACTCTCATATTCCATCCGGTACTCTTTCACGTCGCTTTGAAGCATAGGATGGCTGTAGAGGCTCCAGAAGGTGTGCGAATACCTGTCTGGTTGGATGTTGACACTGGTAAGCATACACGTTGCATGAGTGACAAATTACACAAAGCTAATAGAATATAAGGGCACGACGTATGGAGTCCAATGCCCTTCTACCACATCTAAAGCGGCACCAGCTTACGCCGTTATCCACCCTAGGATGCATATGCCCTCCTTCTTGCCGCTCACGATTCGAGGACAGAACTATTAGGAGTTAGTACTGTGCATGGCAACGCTCCCCTTGAGCAAACAACATACAATACAAGAAGTATACTGGAAGCGCTGGGTCGTCGGGATGTACGAGTACATCCAGGATCTGCTAAACCGACCTCGAGGAGTGCAGTCCATGCGGCTGACATTCACGGCGTGTCAGGTTTGGATGGAGTGACTCTGCTCCCAGAGCCTGTTCAGCCTGCTATTGAAGATGTCAGTTTTCTTGATGCAATGTATCACGCCTTAGCGACTACCCCTGCGAACACTGCATGGCTTATATCCACCGGAACCCTAACCAATATTGGGCTCTTATTTCAAAAATATCCATATCTTGCGGTTCATATTAAAGGGCTCAGTATTATGGGTGGTGCAATTGGTGGCGGGTTCACCGATGCGCCAATGGGTAAGGTGAAGGGAGAAGGAGAGAGGTTTGGTAATTTGACTGCTTTTGCAGAGTTCAATGTACGTATTATATCTGTAACTTTTAGTAATGTAAATCATATTTCAAAGCTATGTTTGATGTATCTTGATCGAAAAATATCCGGCTATCAAAGAGACCTTTATTCGCGTTGATTGTATCAGCTGGCAAATGAAGAATTAACTGTTTTGACTGACTATCAATCATTAGATCTATGTAAGTAGGACTTAGTATCAATATTGTGCCTACGAATCTCTCAGAAAACCATTGCATTCGAGTGTCCGGATTTGGCCTGCATCCTGACAATTCGCAGTGCGATCCCGAAGCTGCCCAGTCGATTTTCACGAATCCAATTCTCGCCCCAAAAACGACTCTGATTCCGCTCGACGTTACACACCAGGTCCTCGGCACTGCTGAAGTCCGCCACGGTCTTCTCTACGGTTACGATCCACGGGCCAGTATCGTCACCAAAGATGACTCTCACGATACTCAAGGCGCAGTAACTAGCGGGGCCAAACCGTCACCCGTCCGTGCCCTCTTCACCCAAATCCTGTCCTTCTTTGCTCATACCTATGCTGAGGTCTTTGCGCTCACTTCCGGCCCGCCGCTACATGACCCACTGGCAGTCGCCGCAGCGATTGAGCCAGAAACGTTCAACGATGTAGGTGGTGAACGTTTTCTAGTCGACATTGTCACCAAAGGTGTGCATGCGGCAGACAAGGCGAGCGTGGGTGAGCTGGGTCGGACGAAGGTCACGAAACTGCCGATGGGGCAGCCAGGCGTGAGGATACCCCGGGGGCTGGATGTTACGAGATTTTGGTATCTAACTGAGCTGGCATTGCGCAGCGCGGATGCGACTACTCCCATGGCGGAAGTGAGCTGGGGGAAATTGAGGGAGGGTGGGGTAGTTTGAAAGCTTGATGATAGAGATGCTTTTTAATGCTGCTGATATATAGGATTGCATGCTCATAGGTGGATAGATCATGTACGGCTGAAAGGGCGTGTGGCTGATATAGCAAGATGAGTGATTTGGATAAGACACTCTTCATATCACAGATTTTCTCGTTATTCAATTTCGAAAGAATATCTTCGTTTCTCAAACTCTTAGCTCCTGGGGACATCTCATAGATTTATGCTCCTTCCCCCTGTGTTGTGTCTGGCCCACTCTTCGCTGAACTGCGCTTGTCTTCAGGCTTCACTTGTTCAACTATATATTTGATAAATCACGCACAAATCTAGGAACCAAACCACAGAGGAAGTGGTCGTCCCAAGCTAAGTGTAGTAATATTAGATAACCTGCTCTAATTGCACGATGGTTGGCTCACTCTCAGAGATCTGTGGTTGAGTTAGATGGTGAGATTAGTCTTACATTCGCGAATACCTTATATATGTGCTCAGAACACCCTTTTGAAGTACGAAGCCTCCGGCACTACAATAATATACAAAATGTGTACCGTTCCATTCAGTACTTTAGTGATTATGGTTCTCTTCTCGATCATCCTCCAAGCACCTTCGCCACAAATTCCAACGCGAGTTCGAGGTACTCTGGACCAATGATGGTGAGCTAGAGGTCGGAGCGTAGCGTCCCGTCCTCATTCAGCGCCTCGTGCGCAACGTGATCTTCTAGTATCGATATGAGCTTGGCTTTCGTGTAGTTTGTACCAGTGAGCCAGTCTGGCAGCTGGGAGTGCCATACGAGGCTGTGGCAGTGGCGGAGTTGGCAGTGGTGAATTGCCAGCGGAATGATGGCATCGCCCATGCTATAGTTGAAGACATTTCTCTCAGACTCAGCGTACATCCACTAATGTGTATGTGTCAGGTCCGTCTTAAAGAATTAAAATAGTGAAGATGGAATGTACGAACTTTTTGTCCGTTTACAGGTGTTACTTGCCCGAACATGTGGGAATCGGTGGCGGTAGACATATAATTTGAATTGTTCGGACTTGGGTTGTCAATTGCTGTGCCAAAGTATAAGAGACCCGATTTCCGAACCGGGTCATTGAGGCCTTAGGTTTTGTGTTGACCATTTCGGGTAACAACCTCTGCTGGGGCCGCGTTGATGAGAGGAAGAGCAGTCAATGCTGCTATTGAAAGGGGCTTCGTAATGATGCCTGAACAATGGGGGCGCTCCCGAAGCAGGGGGGTGGCCCGATGGTATTGAGGATATTGTAGGGAAGGTCGTGGATATTGTTGATGGCTAATTGAGATGTTGTATGTTCAATTGATGATTAAGAGGGACCGAATTCCCGGAATTGTTTGCTCTAGACCCTGGGTTGGAACCGGGCACGATAAACGGTAAGCTCGGTAAGAACTGGGTCTCCATGTGGGGGAATAACCAGGGACAGGATATCTTCGGCGGATAAACTGAAACGGGATGCGCGTGTAAGAGAGGATAATAGGTGGGAGCTCATTCGAGTAGAAATTTAAGATGGTACCTTGCCTAGATTGAGTTTTAATATAAAGAACGGTGGTATAGCCGGGTACGCGGATCGCGCTCCAGCGGAGCATATTGACCTACGTTATGAGCACGGCATTGGCTAAAAATAGGGCATATAGTGGCGAAAAAAATTCTATGCGCAATCGATTTCAATGATGTGAATAGAAGACGTTTGGGTTGGAAAATCATTTCGAGAACGCCACAAACCTTTAATGATCAAAGCAGGAGGCGCATAAGATTCGTAAGGAAAGAGAAAATTCGTAGTGCTCTACGTTATGCTCCGCCTATCCGCACCCTGAAATTGACAGGCGTGAACGGAGAATTTAGTGATGATGGTTGCTCGTGATGAGCCTCGGCGAGAGTACTCCGTTGATTGTCAATCTACGAGCTTTAGCGTTAGAGCCTACTACATAAATCGCCGGGATGCAAATAGTTCCTTAGTGAGTGGGTCATACAGTAGCTTGCCAAATCGACTTCCTAGCATTTTGCCCCGCTTTATAGCACGAACCCCTTAATCTGCGTCTTGCCATATGTAGTCAAGCGTTATGTAAGGGCACTTTAAGCGAGTCAACTCTATACAGCCACGCGGGCTAAGGAAAAAGTGGCACACCAGACAACTTACTATGTTTAACCTGCTTTTGTGCTACAAAATTCTATAGTAAAAATATTTAAGAATTGTGTATATAGTATTTCGAACGTACCTAATCATACACTGTAATTAAATTTTAATTTTAAAAGTTGTTGTGGTTATAATAAACCGCGAAATCGCTCAACACTTTGAGGTCTCACCACCTTATTTGGGTAGTTTTGCTGTGCCACTTTTTCCATGCGCCCCGTGACGGGCTGACGCACGAGAAAATTCTTATGTTTCATTGTTTTGGGAAAGTGTACTGTACAACAGACTCATGCCATCAAGTGTTCTCATCCATCCACTGCTCCTACCCCAGCTTTGTCCCCGCATTTCACCACACTGTAGTCGAACCCAGCATCTCGGCCAGAACTATCGTTCTCCTACAGCTTACGAGCAAAGTAAAGATTGTGTAATCGAAGCATTAAGTATTTCTATTCACCTTATCACTCCTATGGCTAAGTCGTGAAGAAAGCTGCAACAAGTCGTAGTATCTGGCGGTCAAGGGCACTTATCGTTCGAACTGGGCCCTCGATAGCCCAGAATCGTAGCCATCGGTTATTTATTAATAGCAGAACCGTGACGCTAAAAGTTCATGCTGCCAGTGAAGGAGTCCACCAAAAGTGACCGCACTTTACTCCACGACAATAAGTCGAACAATGAGTAAAACATAAACTTTACGCCCTACTAATTAAGATCTAGTTATACCTGCTGCGTTGAAAAAGCCCTCGCAAACCCTTGCGCAAACCCCGATGAAATCGGCTTTTAGTTTGTCGGACATTTAACTCGTTATTTGGCGCGCCTAATGGTAAAGTTAGCTTAAAGCATAATTATGCATTGTCTGACTGCATGGCATTTCTTACTACTAATCTGCTTATTTGCCTCATAAGCTCGGGAGAGTATATGCTGTGATGCCAGCTGATCCGCGTGATCTTCAGCAAGCGTCGTCTCATCCACTTCGGCTACATGCTCGAGAAGCTGAACGGCATCCTTAATCTGTCCATTTGCCTTATAAGCTTCAGCGAGTGCATGCTGTGATATCAGCCGATCCGGGTGATCTTTGGCGAGCGTTGTCTCTTCTACTTTAACTACATGCTCGAGAAGCTGCACGGCATCCTTAATCTGTCCATTTGCCTTATAAGCTCCGGCGAGTGGCATGCTGTGATGCCAGCCGATGCGGGTGATCTTTAGCGAGCCGTTGTCTCTTGCACTTTAACTACATGCTCGAGAAGCTGAACGGCATCCTTAATCTGTCCATTTGCCTTATAAGCTCCGGCGAGTGCATGCTGTGATGCCAGCCGATGCGGGTGATCTTTAGCGAGCCGTTGTCTCTTGCACTTAACTACATGGCTCGAGAAGCTGACGGCATCCTTAATCTGTCCATTTGCCTTATAAGCTTCAGCGAGTGCATGCTGTGATATCAGCCGATCCGGTGATCTTTGGCGAGCGTTGTTCTCTTCTACTTTAACTACATGCTCGAGAAGCTGCACGGCATCCTTAATCTGTCCATTTGCCTTATAAGCTCCGGCGAGTGCATGCTGTGATGCCAGCCCGATGGCGGGTGATCTTTAGCGAGCGTTGTCTCTTGCACTTTAACTACATGCTCGAGAAGCTGAACGGCATCCTTAATCTGTCCATTTGCCTCATAAGCTCCGGCGAGTGTATGCTGTGATGCCAGCCGATCCGGGTGATCTTTGGCGAGCGTTGTCTCTTGCACTTTAACTACATGCTCGAGAAGCTGCACGGCATCCTTAATCTGTCCATTTGCGTTATAAGCTCCGGCGAGTTCATGCTGTGATGCCAGCCGATCCGGGTGATCTTTAGCGAGCGTTGTCTCTCGCACTTTAACTACATGCTCGAGAAGCTGAACGGCATCCTTAATCTGTCCATTTGCCTCATAAGCTTGGGCGAGTGCATGCTGTGATGCCAGCCGATCCGGGTGATCTTTGGCGAGCGTTATCTCTTCCCACTTTAACTACATGCTCGAGAAGCTGAACGGCATCCTTAATCTGTCCATTTGCCTCATAAGCTCCGGCGAGTTCATGCTGTGATGCCAGCCGATCCGGGTGATCTTTGGCGAGTGTCGCGTCTTCAACCCGGCCAATCTTCTCCAAGACTTCTACGGTTCTCTTTATCTTTCCCATGTTATGTAGGTTCTTTGAAGCCAGTCTGTAGAGAGGCAGAAATTCTTCAACAGGTTTAAGTGGATCGCCCTTTAACTCGTCAAATAGTCTTTCGAGCAAGTCTTGGAGTGTAGAGTCAATGCGCAGCTTGTGTAGCAATCGGCCGCACTGGAAGAGGGTTCGAATCATCTCCATTGTCGGTGATTCTGTATCCCTCTCTTGGCTGTCCGAGTTAAGAAATGACTGCAAGTGTAGCTTTAAGTGGGTTCGATAGGGTCGCCATTCTGAATTGCCGTAGTACGATAGTGCGAGTGTACAGCCAGTAGCTCGCCACGACTGGCGTTTTCGAACTTGATTTTGTCGGATATTGGTCCAAGTGTGTATAAGAGGATGCATTGAAACCGTTGGAGAACCGCTTTCCTTTCCCTTTGTAACCAGGGCAAGCGACTGGAGAAGATTCTGCGCCCTGTGTAGTCGGTACGGGTCCCACTTATCGAGATCCACTTGTACGAATTGAGGTAGTTGCGAAACATGCCATTTAGACAATTCGTCAATGCTCGTCGTTTTTGCTAGTATGTCTCGAGCATACTGGGCTCCCGTCCATGCATCTTTAAAAAGCTCAAAAGGAAGGTTGTTATAGTGTAGTGTGGCCAACAAATGAAGAAGCTCCAATGCGTCCCGATTGGTCTCCTTACTTGAAGACTCCAAGACCTGAGCGGACGCCTCGAAAGTTGCATAAACGTGGAGATATCTTGACTGCGCTTGATTTAGACTAAACTTTAGCAAGCGCTCGCATTGTTGTTGATACTGAACCGGGTATTCTTCCATGGAGCAGTACCCTTGGGCGATGTATGCTCCTGCTTGTATTAACGCGAGAGTATGAGAACCCAACACATCGATGGCACGGTTTGCAGCTTGTTTGTGTTCGATCCACGACTCGGCTGGAATCTCCGCTGCCCTAAGGAGCAGAGTAAGGCAATTACCTGGGTTCAAGCCGCCAAGCTGTTCAGATCCAACTGTATTGTAGTAACTGCATTCGGGTATGCGTGACGTTATAAGTATAGCACCACGAGTTCCGGACGGAAAGTAACGCTCATAGTCTGTATCGGGATCGTCGGCATTATCCAACACGAGAAGCCAGTCATCCTTCGCGTTAGATAGCAATTGCCGTGTGTCGTCGATGTCCTCGGCCGATGATCCGAGGATATTCGAGATTCTGAGGAAGCCAGCAGCGGCCGCGGATTCGCTGCTGACATCAACCCAAAAGACGCCCCAGAAACTGTGAATGGTCAGAAGTAGGCTCTTTAACAAGCTTGCACTGAATTGACGCACACCTCTCGCATTCGGTCTGCGATTCTTAGGCAAAGTTCGCTTTTACCCTGCCCTCCAATGCCGGTAATGACAAATCGCCTCTGCTTTTGGTCATTCTCCTTTCGAGTTATGGCTCTTTCGATTCGTTCTAGAACATCTGTGCGGCCTATGAAAAGCGCATTAACTGGCCGCGGGATGCACCAATGCATATTTCTAGGGGCTCTTTCTAAATGTGAAGCTATCATTGTTATTAGCAATACTGTTCGACTGCATTGTGCCGTCTCTACATACGCCGCAACTTCAATGCTCGCTCAACTTCCGTCGCAATCGTCTCGATAGCCAGTTCGCACGCTGGACCACCAGCTGCGCTGAACTTGCAAATTGAACTGTGATCCGCATGCATAGCCACCTGCTTCTCACGCATTCCCGAGAGGTTTAAAGTCGCGGACTTTTTGTCGACAATCTATGTTCTTGTTAGTAGTGTACGGCTTATCGCATGAGTAGTTCACGGGCTTTCCGCTTACCAAACCTAGTGTGCCGTATGACTTTCCCTCGTAGAAGCTTATCACTAAGAACTTCTCGTTTAGATGTCGGAACTGTTCGAACCTACGAGTAGCCTCGTTCGAGCTACTTTCCAGCGATTTGACGAGATCGTTGCTTGGTTTGCGCAGACCTGCTCGGACTATCCTCGCCGCGACATCCCCAACCGTAGCATAGTTTCCCCCCTGATGAGGTGTTGCGAAGAACACTAGAAGGCAGGTCGCCTCCACGATGGATTTGTGGGTTGGGTCCAAAGTCGCCTCAACTAGCGCCTGGTTAAAGGTGTTAACATGAGCTGAGAGAGCATCTCTAAAGTTATGCTGTGCACTTACTTCTTTGACTACTAACCCGCCAAGGCTGTGACAGATAAATATAAGTGGCCGTCCCGGATCCTCCTGATAATTTTGTAAGCCAGATTCTGTTATATTTTGTTATGCTGTGCTTGGGATTATAAATTTCATAATCTCCCTGCCCAAGCTAGGAACATACTTTCCGCCTTATGCCGAGCCATTGTAAGAGATTCTTGGTATAATCATCCATCTTTATAGCCGCTGCTCCCATTGCCGGGCTAGCGTTATACTCGAACAGCATGACACGAGCTGGTTTTGGTAGGCGAGCTGGTAGGAAGTCTTTAAGCCAAAGCTGTCCGTTATCGGTCCAAGTACTTCTTGCATGATCCGAGGTGTTCTTGAAATTGAGCCCATGGACGGCTACAATGCTAATAGAGGAAACCGTTATCGCTGCACACGTAATGATCTGGAGAGAGGAAGGTGACAAAACTCATACTCTATCTCCGGAGCATGAGAAGGGCCGCTATGCTGCTTAGCGCTATCGAAGATAATGTGCAGCCCAGGCCCAGCCATGCTACCATATAACGTTCACTCTGATCCCTCGGTGGGTTACGGACGATCGGGCTTTATCGGTTCCGCTTGCTACCACGGCCGAGCCCAGCAGTTATAAGGTCGGGTTTTAAGCTGCCATCAGTTGATAAAGGAGAGAGCGGTTACCAAAACTGCCATGGCTGAGGTTTGAGGCGTGAGCTGGCATAAAATGAGGCCTGGATGTGCCAAGTCGCGCATCTGTCTCTTCAGCTGAGCCTCAGCCACACGTGCAAAGCGCTGAATTGGTCAATGACCAAACGAGGCCATCTGTATGGCGCGCGTCATGCGGCTATTTTAGTACAGTTGGGGCAGAAAGTTCAGAGTGTGTTTGAGGAGGCCGAGTTTTACAAGCGATTGTACCACTACAATAGCACTTCGGCCGCCACGATAGCGGTGTCTGGCCAGGACTGACTGTATTGTAAATTTCCGAAGTGTTAGCCCGCTTAAAGCTGACTTACTCATAGCAGCCTTATAGAGAGCTTTACTATTTTTGGCAGGGCGGGCGCCAAGAGCGCTGTTGGGCAAAAGCGGGGCAACATTCCAGAGGAAGCCGATTTTGCAAGCGATTGTAGTTCGATATGCGGGTTTTGTGACAGGCCAAGGCTTCAGCCAAACTTTAGACGTCTTTGGATCCTGGATAAGTATTGCTAATTCGCTCTTCGCTACCCTCAACCATAGTCTGTAAAATTCTCGACCTGTTGTTAGCAGTGTATAACCCATCACGCAGTATTTTACAGCAGCAGTGGTCTCTATTTGCCGTATACATTTCTTTCGTTACACCACTACGCTCAGCTCCGGCTGTCACTCATATTGAAATTTCCGTAATGCAAACTCTAGCTTTAAGTCGGCTCAGACCAATCGACCTGCTCACTTATCTGTCCGGCACTGCTGCTTGAATAGCTGATCTTCAATCTTAGCCGCAGCCTTGCAGGAGGTGGCTATTGATTCAATTAGTTAAAATTCGGTACAAATGAGCAAAGGAGTCACAACTTACCCCGTTGATAGCAGTGACCCTCATTTGCTGCGTCGCCTCTTGGCCACCGTCAAGTTCTCCCTGACTGATCGGCTGTAACTGTAACTTCTGGCTCTTGGGCACCGCAGCCTGCAGCGACACATTGCCTAGGTGATCAAACGCGCCTGTGTTGCGGAAGCGCGCCAGGATTTGGACGGCATTTGCATTGCGTTGGAGCTGGAAAGTGATATGCAGGTAATTTTTATTGTAGGCCGGATGTACAGGTGGTCCAGGTGCTGGCGGCGTTGAAGTTTGTGCAGGGGGAGAGCTCATCCCGCCAAACAAGTCCGCAGTCTTTGAGGATGGCCTTTGCATAGGTGGCTGAGGTGTACTGTTGCTGGGCGTGTCGAAAAGATCCATGATAGAGCCAACGTTTGACTTTGCAGGTGGCGAGGTGGTCTGTGGTGGAGGCGAGGAGGTGGAAGGGCCACCGAGAATATCAGCAAGTAAATCGGTATTGTTTTGAGAGCCGTTTGTCGCGGCGCTTATATCCGCACCAGGAATATCGGAACCACCCATCAGGTCAAGTAGCATGTCCTCGCCAGTGACCTGGGTTGGTTTCTTCTTTGCAGTCTTTGGATGCCGTTTCTTAGTTGCTTCGCCGAGTACTCTCTGCTCTTCGCGGATCTCTGGAGGCGGCATTTTCTCCAAGACACCTCTCCTGATTTGGTCATACCCGAAGAGGTTAACATATTCAACTGAACGCTGTTGGATCTCTATGTCGAGGTTTGTCTGGTGTCGAAGAAGCAGTCGCCTTAGCCGTTCCACCTGAGTGGGGTCGGTTAACCGACTCGTGAGTTTCATGGCGGCGGTAATAATGTATTCAGTAACAATCTGGCCGGCATAGCTGCTGTTGAGAATGGTTTCGAACAGATCCACAAGATCACTTTCTTTGACTTCCTTGACGAGCTCCTCCTCTTCATACTGTCCTCCACGTAGCAACGCATCGCCGTACTCTCCGATGACCCATGCACCAGCTAGAGTTAGTCCCTCTTGAGTAATATCATCCTTCAGTGCAGCATAAAGTTTTTGCACTGAGTAGGTTTGTAATTCGGAAGTCGTCGCTATGAGCCGTACGAAGGAGGACAATATCTGCTCCTTCACATAATTACCAGCCTAACAGACGTCAATGACATGCTGCCACGACATATATCAGGTCGACTTGGAAATGGCTTACCAGTTTTAGAACCCTAAGCATTGTATCAATATGCCATCTTTTGTTAGGTGCGAACCGATCTGCGGCAATTCCAATTTGCGAAGTCATTATAGGCTTGAACTCATTGTCCGCAACCTCGAGGAAAGCAAGCAGCTCCCTGATCAGTACTCGGACGTTGCTCTCATTGATTAAAGTGAAACTCAAGTCAAGAGCTCTCCTTCGTATACTGATATCGGGGTCTCGAAGACAGTCAAGAATAGTGTTACGGTGCCGCTGAACAGCGTTCGGTTCGACCGCGACGACTTTGATGAGAGTGTTTAGTGCGACATATCGAATGTTATTATCGCGGTTCGAGAGGAATTTTCCAAGAATATTCACGCCGAGCACACGGAGACCTGAATCAGCCTCGATGTCTAGGATAGTAAGAACAGCTTCATATAGGATAGAGTTTCCGACGTTCTTTGAAGAATCGGTATTAGTGGCAACCTAATATGTTGTCAGAACTGATGTTAAGAACACACTTCGCATGCAGGGTGTTGAGGAATAATATCGTACCTGTGCTAGAATGTCGTTTATTTGTTCACTTGTTTGAGCATCGCCGCGGCCGAAAACTCGGAGTAAACGTAGGATTTTCACTTGGAGGAAGGGGTCAGTGATGCCAGTAACGTCGTGTTCAGGAGCATATCCCGAGCTTGCCAATCCCTTCAATATCTTGACCAAGCTAGGCGTGAGCGACCTGAACATATCCACAATGCCTTGTTCACCATCCTCCAGTTCGTCCGCCTCGCACATGCTTGTTACAAGCGTCAACCCGCAGAGTAACACTCCGTGATTGCGATCTTGAAGGAGTAACTTCGCTTTCTCAAGGAAGTGCTCTTGTAAATCTGGTACTTTGCGACATATCCTCATTGCGCACAGAGCAGCTTTCCGACGAATATATGGGTTCGCACTGGATATGATTGTCTCTACTTCAGGAAAGAGATCTCGAGACATCTCAACAGAGGCAATATTTCCAAGTGTACATAGAGCGAGGCCGACGATATACTGGTTTGGGTGGTTGAGATCACTACGATAAGTAATGCTGTTAGTGAACGACTCCATATTACGATCCGGATTCTATTTACTTCTTGAGTGAGTTGGTGACCAATGTTAAGACTTCTTGATTCTCATCGAGCAGCAGCATTGTCCCTAGATATCCCAACCGCTTGTCCGCGAATCGCGGAGATGCCAGTAGTTTCAAACATTCAATCTGACCGAAGTGGGTCCGTTCTCCCAGTGTGAAGAGGTATAGGAGTTTTGCGACATTGTTCCTCCTTGTAGGAAGTTAGCGGAAAATATAAACTGTCTGCGGAAAACGTATACGCACCGCACATTTGAGTCTCCGCTCTCCTCTCTGAAGCTGGCACGTATAGCAGCACTCTCCTTCTGGACTACGGCCCGCTCATCTGCTATCGTCTTTGCCGCGCGAACATTGCGAATAAACTGCTTTACTATACAAGATTAGCAAGTGGTGTGTTTCAGTGAAGAGTTTTGGGGGTGCCTAGGTACAGGAACTCATTGTGGTGGTCTCATGGACCCCACCCCTCTGCTTAAGCGGAGTACTCGCAGTTTGCGAAGAAATTCGGAATTGAGATTCGTATTAGCTTGTGAAAATGAGTGTGGAGCGGTGGATTAGTGTGGCTGCCTTCATGGCATTGCTCTGGCAGTTGGCGGTTGGCGATATTGAATGCATCCTCGTCTGTTCGGCTTTACCTCGTACTTATCAGCAGCCCAACTTACTTCCGGTAAGCTTGATCTGATAAGACAACCTTAGATGGAGGCCTGGCAGCGGATGCGCCGGACCTTCTTGTGCCAGGACACTTGTTTTATGCACATACAACACTTCTCCAGCACCCAGGGTTCTCCACTCCCTGTCTAGAGTGCGGTCCGGCCTTCTCAGCCACCGGCTTAAAGCCTTGCATTTATATTTTGAGCATATTCTGCATCTACACTGCCACATCTGATATCCACGAGCGCGCCTGGCACGGAGGTGATCTTCGCGAAGGATTGCCACAGGATATTATTTAAACCCTCAGCACACCCACGCCCCTTGGCGGCCGTACATGAGCATGAGCAATTTTTTAAAATGTCTGAGTCGACGTCAATTGATCCAAGAAACCAGCCGGAGTACCTCCAGCCAAGGGCAAGAAAGCCCGCCAACCCACAACTGCTCCGGGCACAGTTTGATGACGGAGGTTTAAAACCGAATGGCATTTCTACGCTACCAAGCTCCGGTCTTTCAAGGTAGTCTAGTTCTTTCAATAATATCTAATAACAAATTCTAACCGTAATTAGCGGTCGCTCAACACCAATACCTCCCGATGCGCCTCCTTCGGTGCACGCTACGTCTTCTGCGCGTCGGCAGATACGGGCTCAACAGAAGCAGCGCCTCTTCCCCACCATTGAATATGCGGCGAGAGTCTCTCACTTCGACCCGAAAAGTGACTATCGAGATTTTCGAGGATTTTTCGTGCTCTTCTGGATTGGTTTGGCGATAATGGTGATAAGTACGATGCTTCGTAACCTGAAGGAAACGGGGTATCCCCTGTCGATTAGACAGTGGGGCTTGTTTACGGAGAATGTGTGGGAGCTTGGCCTCTCCGACGGAGCAATGGTGGCTAGCGCAGCTTTGAGCTTGCCGCTTCACAAATTATACTCGAACAGCAACAGAATTTTCCGGTGGAGCAGGCTCGGAATGGCAATACAGAGCATATTTCAAGCTGTATGGCTTGCTTTTTGGGTGGAGTGAGTGAACGTGACTATAATGAACGGCAATCGTTAACCGTATCCGTAGTTGGCCGTTCTTGCGCAATTGGACATGGACTGCTCAAGTCTTTTTCACTCTTCATCTTTTAATAATCTTCATGAAAATGCATTCTTACGCGTGAGTAAAAGTTTGCGGGTTTTTTTTGGAGTCTCTTTTAATCAAATCTGTAGGTTTTACAACGGACATCTGAGTGAGACAAGGCATCGCCTTAATGATCTAGACAATCCAGAGACAGCCTCAAAAGCAGCAGCATACAAATACCCTAGACCACGCACGCATCTCCGAAAGGGTTTTCAGGAGGAAACGGAAAAGGAGCATTGTAATGAAGAAAGTGTGAATCAGCTTAGAGAGGATCTCGCCTACGAGCTGAGTTCTCCCCTTGGTCACGTTTCATACCCACAAAACCTCACATTAAGCAACTACGTCGATTACCTATTTTGCCCAACGCTTTGCTATGAGCTTGAATATCCAAGAACCCCCAATACCCAGTGGCTTGAGCTCTTTTATAAGACACTTGCTGTGTTTGGATGCATTTTCCTTATGACAGTCATGAGTGAAGAGTTCGTTATACCAGTTTTGGACGAGTCAGCGATCAGATTGCAGAGCTCGCGCAATATATCAGAATTCGGATTAATCCTAGCTGAAGCAACTAGCAAACTCCTTTTTCCGTTCATGGTAATCTTTCTACTCGTCTTTCTTGTAATTTTCGAGTACGTTCTGGGCGCATTCGCAGAGATTACTCGTAAGTACCGTCCCTTCTTCATAGACGCTCGGAATTGTTATTAATGAATCATTTTAGGCTTTGCTGACCGCCAATTCTATGCCGACTGGTGGAATAGCTGTGACTGGCTAGAGTTTTCAAGAGAATGGAACATTCCGGTGCATCACTTCTTCCGCCGGCATGTTTACTCGGCATCTCGTGGCCACATGTCTCGGCCTGTTGCAACTGTCATCACATTCTTTATCAGCGCTTTGGCCCATGAGCTGGTCATGGGCTGCATTACAAAGAAACTGCGTGGCTACGGCTTCGTTGCAATGATGTTACAGATGCCCATCGTAATGGTGCAAAGATCAAAATGGGTTCGGGGCCGAACCTTGCTCAATGTAAGCCTGTTGCTCTACTTACACTAATGAATATGCTGATAAGGGTAGAATGTTCTCTTTTGGTGCTCAATGATATTAGGATTATCTATGGCAAGTGTTTTTATGAGGCCAACTCCAGTTTATGTACTGATAAGTAGTAGATGTGTGCTCTATACGTCCTGGTATAAAACCGCCTTTTTGACAAATGTGTTTCGAATTTGCGCTGGCTATGTTGCATGAAAATGGTTTTTATTTTAGCATGATATCTAGATACCCTTCCCTGCTATACCTGTATCTTTAGATGTGCCTAGTCGACATCAGATTCGATTTAGGCTAGGAATGGATCTAGACATTTATCTGATCATCGCATCGATTATAGATTTAGAGTTTCCTTCGTTGTAGCGGGGTATTTTCTTGACGATTACCTATAGCTTAGCCAAGTTTTTAAGGAACAAGTTATCCTGCCGAGGTGGATATTTTAAAATAGAATCAAAAGCTTCATGAAAGGCCGCAATGACGATCTTTTAGATTTGTCGTAGTGCTCCGCCTCGGTACCCTGGCTACTCCACAAAAGCTTGGCCACTGCAGGGTGCGGGAAATGACGTCCAGGGTTGTCATCCCACCAGCTCAAAGCAATGTACATTTTCACTCGTCAGCAAACACAGCCTTGACTCCGGGATAAGACTCTTGATTCCTTATTGCTTCCTTTTAGCCTTCTAACATTCAACTTCTTCTATCTCTAATGTGCTAACAATAGTGACTTCATCTTCCTGGTCACTCCCCACATCCTCCGGAAGCTGCGGCTTCGCTCTGCCCGTATATAGCTCAGTTCAAAGGGCTCTCTACAAGCTTTTACTCCTCTAACATCCAGATTTTGATGGCTATAAATCGTCATGTCTAAACTTCACGAGGCTCTCTCAACCCTCCGCCCCAAAGACTTCGATGATATCCCGGTCGATGATCTTAACGTCTTCCTTACCGACATCTTTTCACAAGCCGAGCTCGTAGCCAACTCTGTTCCACCTCCGCCCGGTGGTTCTGATTTCCAGTCTTCACGCCGCTCCCGCTCCGACGTCAATGGAGCTTTCTCTGCGTCTGAAGTTACAGTCTCCTCGGCCCGGCGCCCTCCTCCAGCCCCAGAACATGCGGAATTCCAGAAAGCATGGGGCCAGCCATTGAAGCTGTCGGCGAAGGATAGTGCTTTAGGAATTAGTGTGTTTAAGATGGCAGGTCATGATCGGCATGGAGCATGGTTTGCGCGGACCAGTGTACATGAGGGATTAGGGTTTGAGAAGTGGAAAAAAGCTATGATGAGGGAATTCCCGGAGAGTCTGGCGGTCCAAGGAGGACCAGGTGAGGGAAATATTAGAGGTATCGGAGGAGATAGAAGATTAGAGAGTAAGGTCGCGGGTGGAGTGGGAAAATTAGAAGGTATGTCCATAGTGTAAGTCCTGGGGATGAATTACAGCGCAAGGATTACAGATCCATATTGATAGGGGGTATAATCTGGACATTTTATCGCTAATGTTCCGTTTATGCAGTCTATCAACTATCCGCACAATTCCCTGGTCCTACAACACCTCGAGAATTCATCACCCTCCTCCTAACCTCCGACAACTGTCTCACCGAAGCTTCTAAAGCCTCGGACACAATCCCTCGCCACTACATGGTAGTATCAATACCTGTAACACACTCAGACGCACCTCCACGTAACGGGCTTATACGAGGCTTCTATGAGTCTGTCGAACTTATTCGAGAAATCCCCCTAGCGCCTTCCAAATCCTCGTCAACCACCGATCTGTTAAGGTCTGGGCGCAGCCGCTCGAGAGCAAGGGGCAGCACAATAGGATTCGCGGAGTCTCGCGGTCCTGAAGCTAAGGGCGAGAGAATCGATAGAAAATTCGATGCAAGCGATGACGATCCAGAAACAAATCCAGTAGAATGGATAATGATCACTCGGAGCGATCCGGGAGGTGGAATTCCACGCTTCATGGTAGAGCGAAGTACACCTTCCAGCATTGTCACAGATGCAGGCAAATTCCTGGACTGGGCGTGTAGCAAAGATGACATACCAGGACCTGAAGAAGATGGAGAGGCACAGGAAGTCGTGCAAGAGAAATTCAGAAAGAGCATGGAAAGCGATAGATATTCTGTCTCGCATGCCAACGGATACCTGGCAGGCGTAGGCACTAGTATTGCGGACAGGCTTGACCCTGCTACATTTGTTCGTCCCCCAAAAGATTCAGATGAATCGCAACCCGGAGTAATTTCGTCTCTTGCAAACGCCCTCGAATCGGGCATCGCCAGCTACGCCCCTAATGTAGTTCAGCAAAATCTCCCTAATGCCCTTCAGCGCTCCCAATCTCATTCCTCATCCTCAACCGAAACCTCATCGCTCAACTCATTCGCTTCCGCCGAGCAGTTTAATACCGCTGAAGAAGGCCTACCATCAGGACACTCAGCTGACCCAAACATCGCTACCCCGTCATCCCTCTCTACAAAATCCTTGGCCCTTTACCAATCCGAGTCGTCAGGTCTAGGCGGCAACGGCCACGCAAGCAAAGAACTCCAGAAGATCGAGCAGAGAAAGCAAGCCCTAGACGCAAGACTGGCCGAGTCCCGCGCAAAAGAAGCACAGATCTCGCAAGAGGCGTCGGCCAAATCGATTAAGGAGCTAGAGAAGGTGACAGAGAAGCACACGAGGGAGCGCAGGAAGCAGGAGGACAAGTTCGAGAAGGAGGTCCGCAGGCTGGAAGAGCGACGCGAGCGCGAGACGCGCAAGTTACTTGCTAAGCAGCAGAAGGAGGCTGATAAGAATAACCTGCTCAAAACACAGAAGGAGCGCGATGAGTGGAAGGCCAAGGCTGAGACGGCGGAGAAGGAGAATAAGCTGCTTAAGGAGCAGGTCGGTGATCTACAGCGTGAGAATACTGTGCTAGTTGCTCGGATTGGGAAGAGCGAGGGCGGGATGGAGGTCTTGAGGAAAGTGAAAGAGGAGATGCAGGGCCGGGGACGTGCGAGTAGCAGAGCGAGTACGAGGAGCCAAGAAAGTAAAGCTAGCAAGAAGAGCGAAATCCATGGGAATGGGAACAAATGAACTCCGCCTGGATGATAGATGCATAGTTAGGAGTCGCTGTTGGTTTGCAATGGGTCTGGTCTGATAATGCCGAGCAATGAGACTTTTTGGGGCAATCAGGGAAGTAACGAAAATTGAAACGAATATATGAGTGTATCAAATATGTGTCTAGGCCCGTATATATTATCCAGTTCCCGGTAATTAAGTCAAGCAAAGTGTAGGGTTGGCACTGTTGAACCTCTCAACGCCGTTATGTTGAATTTTCCTTCAGGCTCCCACTGAGTTCTACTGAACCCGGTTCTGAGGAAGCTCACTCTGCCACCCGAAAACTTCAAGATTGTATGGCACTTTTCATTTCATAGTGATTCGGATTTGGTGTTGCTGTATATTCATGATTTGGTATTCCGTAGAGCTACCGTGTCCCTTCTAAACACCAGCCCAAATATCCTCACTGTCGTCCTTCACCTTCGCCTTTCCCCTCCCTCTCCCACTACCACCACCTCTCTTCTTCCCTCTTCTCCTACCCCCGGAAATCTCCTCATCCAGCGCACTTGCATCCACCTCAACACCCTCAGGCAAGACCCCATCCCGCATCAACACCCTCCCGCCCCCTTTCCTCTCCTCAACCCGTTTGAAGAACTGCGAGCCCACCAGTCCACGCCCATCGCCTTCAGAGAGCACGACGCCGTTATCACTCTTCCAGAACTTGAGACCGGCATCGAGTGCGGCGGCCAAGTCGATGTAGATAAGGACGGACGACGAGGCGCGCATACCCGATATGACGGGCGCGGCATCTACCGCCGCCATACCATCCTTACCCTCAAGCTCCGCTGCGCCATCGGGGGCATCAGCAGCAGGCTGGCTGAGCGGTTCGATGGGCACGAAACCCTTCGGCAGTCCCTGTGCAAAGTGGATGTGGTTCCGGCCCATCCGTCTCAGGCCGCCGGTCTTCATGATCAGCGGCCATGCGGCGGTCGTCGTACCGTGGACCACGAGTTCCGGCATGTCGTCCTTCGTGATGGGAGTCAGCAGGCCTTCGGACTCGACCTTGATCGAGTGGCCCTGGTTTGCGCGGATGAGGAAGTTGCGAGGCTCTGAGTCGCCTTGGGTAGCGGCATCGTTCGCTGCGGAAGCGGCAGGCTCTGCGGTTGTAGAATCACTGGCGGGGGCGGAGGGGGCGGAGGCGGGGATGAGTGAGAAGCGCTGTTTGTCGTTTTCGGCGACGATGGTGCGCAGCTCGGGGAAGGTAACTTTAAGGGATTTGAGGGTGCGGGTTTGGAGCTGGATAATGCTTAGAAAGGGTGTTGGGGAAGGGATATTATAGCCAAAGAATGATAGACAGTAAACAGTGACGAGAGGAAAATATCAAAATGAGAACTAGCTATAATAAGTGGTCTAGTTTGGGAAACATAGACTTTACATGCAATGACAATGGTAAAACATAATCAGCAAAGGAAGGAAAGAACAGAAAACACGTCTTAGAATAACACTGAAAAAAGGAAATTAAAAGGGTTAAGAACGCTTGTAGCGGCGGGTCATCTTTCAGTTCAATACTTACCGCATCCGCAACGTTCACATAACCTCCATCCCCGAGCATTAATCCTTCCTGCTCAGCTCCATGTCTCAATAGCCAGCTAATCTTTTTCGATACCACCACTTCACGCGGAAGCTCTCTACCGTCGCGACCGCCGCGACCACCACGTCTACTGGACATTCTTGCAAATGAAGACACTGAATGGAAAAGTTTGCTGCTAATAGTGGTAGAAATTGTGGCGGGGAACGGCTCAGGGATTTTACTTATTCAAGAGACCCAAAACGTGGAAAAGTTAAGTATTTCTAGATTTTTGGGATCGAGAATTCTGCTGCGACGTTGTGGTGTCAGTGAATGAAAAGAGCCAAAGGTTGTAAGGAAGTTGACTTTTTGCGAGGCAGCACTCAGCCACACCATGGAATCCGTGAGTCACTATGACTGTACCACGTTATTGTCATGATGGGATATTTCAAGACATAAGGCTTTTTGACTCAAATTGCAATCTCGATTATTGCAAATACCAAATGATATATTTCATGCACTAGTTTTCAAGTGTGGGATATCACTATGACCGAGCCCGCTAGTGCATCACAAAACAAACCTATCAAGAGACAATTCAAAAGCTAAAATAATTATTTACTCAAAGAATGCAATCGCTAAATCATTTCATTAAACCACACATGCACTGGCAATCCGGCACCGGACACATGGCATGTCTCGCAAACCAGTCCCTAGCATGATGCCCATGAAATCCATGAGTGCACTTCATACAAAACACCATCAATCGCCCTTCCAAGTCTTCCTCCGATAGTGCGGCTGCCGCGCCCGGCTTTGCGGGATCAGGACTCCCGAGCCACATCATGCACAGCCCACATCTCGGCATTTGGGTACCACAATTTGGGCACATGAGACCAGACCCCAGGCTCTTTCGGTTTAAAAAGCGTTTGCTAGGCGGAGTAGGCTGATGCGAGTCCGCGATGAGGTAGTCGCGTTTGGCTTTGACGTCACGACGTAATGCAAGGTTCATCTGGCAGTTGTGGCAACGGACTGAAAGAGCAGGAGCGGAGGGTTTGTTGAGGGAGCGCTTTTCGCGTGTGACGGATCGGAGGTTGTGTTCCTTGATGAAATGGGTGCGCTCCAGGAATGTTCGCCAAGTCTGCATTTGCATGAGGTAGATGTCTTTCCAGAGCGCCCAGCGGTGGTCGCTCACGTAGAGGGGATTTGTTCGCGCCATGGCAAGTACAGCGGTCTGGATGTCGCCAAATTTGGTGACGTAATGCTCGAATAGGTCCATAGCACGTTCGGTGAGGCCGGTTAAGGCGATGCCTTCGATATTGCCGTAGATAATCGCTTCGCTCTGTGCGAATTTTAGGAAGGATCCTAGTCGCTCGTCATCCAGATATTTAAGGGCGACGCCTATGCGATCTGTTAAGGATAGTTGTGTCATTTCCGTAACAGCATACCAGTCGCCACTAATGAAGTATGCCAAAAGTGCTTTCAGGTAGGGATCATCCGTTTCGTCTGCCATCCAGGAGCACATATGTCGTTGTTCCTCGTTCACCGAGTCACAAGCAATGACAGCCCCTAGGCCAATATTTTGAAGTAATTTTTGCTGAACTGCGTATTTCAAAAGGTCCAAAGCAACGTCTTTGTACCCCTTGAAGACAGCTAGCACGATAGCTTTGTGGCATTCGCCTATATCGATAAGCGCCATACATCTTTCGCGCAGTCCTTTCTTCGACAAGTTCCATCCACATATAGAAAGGCAAAGCTGCCGGTGCTCGGGGAAGTTGGTATGAATACCTTGAAATGCGGGAAACTCTTTGCTATGACAGATTGCCTTGATGGCATCTATAAACCTGGATTTTGAAGTTGTCTCGATATCAATAAGTCGTCGATCATTTGAGCCTATTTTGTTGAACCAAATCGAGGATACGCCAAGATAGCTCAAATCAAGACCTTCACCAACCATGCCATCTTCAAAAGCAAGGATATCCATTCTGGATACGAGACTCCATAGCTCAACAAGCCAGGGGTCATTGGCGACAATCTCCTTGTTTTTCCGGCAGTCCAAATTGTATCCTTCTTGGCATCGTCTCTTCTGTGTTTCAAGAAGCTTTAAGGTGTCTGGCAGATCGAGTTTGACGTCCGGATATACCATGGTGAGGATTTCCTCGTGCATGTCTCTGCTCGAATGTGTTGATGAAGGGATTGTGATAGTTGATGACTTACGCCTCGGATGATCAATGGCTAACCTGTCAAGTCTACCAGATAGGCTGTCTCTTGGAGTAGGGCTGACGGAGTGCTTCTCGCTCAAGACTCTATTTTGTAGGTCCACGAGATCTTCTGCAACAGTTCCTTGCTTTGGGCTTGGCCGAACGAGAAGGTCGCGATTCCTGAATATTTCATCCATCGCAGTAACATTGATACACGGTGCTGGAGCCGGGACCTTCACTACTTCAACCTCTCGGCTGGGGTATAGAGCAAGTGCACACTGCCCACTAAGCGGGTTCCCAGCAGTCATAAAATCGCACGCTATTACGCGTGTGCTCTCATCTTGGCCATGNCGTTCATCATACCATGGGTATCGCAGATTATGTGAGACTTTTGTATAGTGAGGAGAGGTCCATCCTAATATACCATGGGGATTGGACGGAAGCTGATGCTGTTCAGACTTATGCGAATGCTGTGCAAGCTCGTTAACCCTAAATTCTCCAGTATTTGATAGAACACCAAAGCAAGCCCGTTTTGTGCCAGAATATCGAAGGCTCCAAATAGTGGCTGCCTGGCTGTTTTCAACAGCCGGCCGGAGTTCGAGTACAGCACCGCTTTGGGGCCCATCAGATGGCGTTCCCGGGTTCGTCCGAGACGCAAATCGCCGATCCCACACGCTCACGGTAGGGTCGCCTGTAGGTCCCGCTGAAATAAAGTAGTTCTCATCGAGTGGATCTATGGCAACATTGTGAACTTGGCGGGTTGGATACTGCGCAATACCACCACCTCCGGAATCTGTTGCGTTGCCGACTTAGTCTGAATAAAGCGTACGAAATGCACCTAGGATGCGTGTATAAGATAGTAGTATAAATTCAAATGCTTACCTCTTAGATCATACAGTCGAATACATTGCCGCAAAACCCCAGCAATCAAGGTATCTGGTTCCCTGGAGAAGAATTTGATGCTTGTAATAGCTTCGGAGCTGGCAAGTTTCTTGTAAGGTTCCTGGATAGTTGAGAGCGAAGAAACATTAAGGTCATAAATATTCATGTCTTGTAAGGTTCCTGGATAGTTGAGAGCGAAGAAACATTAAGGTCATAAATATTCATGCAAAAGTCATTCCGCACTCTGTCCAAGCCAGTAGCTAGGTAATTCCTAGGGCTGAAGGCTAAAGAGTTGCATTTTCTCTGATGCTTGATTGGAAAAGCGTGAATAAAATCGGATTGCGGTCTATCGGCGTCTATCTGAACGATAGTGGCTTCTCCAGATGCTGAACCAATGCCGACAAGATGCTCATCTCTCTTAGACCAGTCAAAAGCGGTGAAGTTGGGTAGTTTGTCTCGTTGACAGAGCTGCTTGTATTTCACCTTATTGTTATTAACTGATTCAATCTGGCATAGCCGCAAACGATTTCCCACCACATCTATAATGAGAAAGCGTGGTTTCTGCTTTGTCGAGTGTGGGGACCATCGGATCGCCGCTTCCATGTTATTTCTTTGAATGGCGCGTGTGCTTATGGGTAAGGGAGCGATTAGGAGGTGGTAATACAACTTTGAGAAATATTCGATGGCCGAGCGTTAAAGCCCTAGTATTAAAATGATATTACACATCCTTCCGCGATCCTTCAAGGCCTCCAACTTGCCTTGATAAAGGTTGAATGTGTCACGTTGATATCGATCTGTCTTGGCGCTTTAGCGGTGAATCTTGACTTATGGCAGAACCTTCGTCACTGAAAACTCCCAACTTAACTTTGTGAACGACTACACAGCAAGTAAAGCAATGCCTCGCAAACGAAAGCTCGAAGAATTTATCCGCAGTGACCACGGAGATGGCAATCGCCATGAGAATGGGGATAACTCTCATACGAGCATCGGACACAGCGAGATGCCAGTAACTAAAAAGTCGAGAAGCGGGAGAGCAACCAGTGGACCAAAACAACCTCGGAATTCAAAGAAGCCAGTATTCTTCAACTCTCTAAAAACCCAGATCCGCGACCTCAAACGTTTGCTCGAGTATGGAGACGACAGGATGCCTGCAGATATACGCATAATTCGTGAAAGAGAATTGGCGGCGTACGAACATGAGTTAGCGCAAAAGCAGGCTGAATCCCAGGCAGCAGCGCGGAGGAAGAAGATGATATCTAAGTATCATCAAGTGCGATTTTTCGGTGAGCAATCTGCCGAGCCTTGATTCTAGTACAGCAATTCCTAACTCCTAGTCGCAGATCGACAAAAGGCAACCCGTGCTCTGAAGAAAATTAGGAGCGAGCTGAACGCTGCTACTGAACCCGCTCGAAAGGACGAGCTGCTAGGGAAGCTCCACGCTGCAGAAGTTGATGTTAACTACACACGCTATTATCCCCTCTCGCGACCCTACTCCGCATTGTTCCCAACTACGAAACGGGAAGATAGCAAAATGAAGGACTTATACCCTGAGTCAGAGAGAGAAGACAAAGAGAAGGCGCACAGTTCAGAAATGGCTAAGGCTGTTAGAGGCGATCCTCACATGTGGGGCATAGTCGAGAAAGCCATGGAGGAGGGAACTTTGAAGGCTCTCCGAAATAGTGATGGGTTGGAACCGATTCCAATGGCGTCAAGGCCATTACTGCACTCTCTTATGGTCAATAAGGAACAGAGGCAGAAAAAAGAGCGTGATTCAAAGCGGAAGCAGAAGACCGGGCAATCCGGAGTTCTTAAGGACATGTTGGAGCATAGAATGGCAGGTGTTGATGAAGGTGGAGAGAGCGATGGCGGATTCTTCGAGTAGGCAAGGGATATCAAGCAGGTCGGGAGGGGCTGTGCGTTGTTACGAGGTGCCGTGTGGCGTCGGAGTTTACAATTGGACGGGATTATTTTCGATTGCTTTTGAGTTGAGGATTGATGATACCATGTTAACTTGTGTAAGCTGGGAATTTTACCCAATATGAAATTATAGTATTCGCGGAGTATCATACTAAATCAATAGGCCTTCCCGGTTTGAAAAATCGAGAAGTTTCTTATAGCTCTCAAGCACTGTTAAGGTAAAATGAATACATGGAAGCGCTCTAGTTGTAATCAGATCAACTCAATAAGATTATAACACAACTCATTTCGCACTCGCAATCTAGATGCGAGTCTCTTAAGCGCCCATAACTCAAACCATAAACAAGCTAAGAAAACCACATATTCATAGGTTCCTTTCCCACGCTAACCACACCGTTTTCTCCTCAGTCAAATTAATAGCCTGATAAATTATTAAGGTCATAATAGTCATCATAACCACACATCATCAACGACAATTCTTGAAGGCAGGCTGAGGAGAAACTCCTGCATGCTCACCCACGTGGGCGCATCATAAACAATACGTGTAAGAAGTGGTTTAGAGGGATTTGAGTGATATTCACATGGCTTGAAGACGACTGGATAGCAATGCTGCATGATATGTCATAGAGAGAGTGATAGAAGGCGAAATGTTTCACTTATGCAGTATAGGGCAGAGCTCCATGAACCACAGTACAAATCACTCTCCCAAAGGTGAAGCTTCAGCAATGTCGATTTGAATGTCTTGATAAACCTCAAGAGTGCGTCCTCAGTAGCAGTGAACCCTTTGAGGGAAAGGGTTGCCAATTTTGGAAGCGTAACGTGTTTTGAAATATTGTGAAATATGAGATCACAACAACCCCAGTTGGGGAAATGAATCTCTAAGGTGTGGAGGTTGCAAGCAAGTGATAAGAATTGAGAAACTCGAATCATTTGGATTTCGCGGGATGGTAAGTCGGTAATAGGTGGGTCGAAGGGAAATTTGAAGACCTCCAAGGCACTCAAAATAGGTGAAAAGCATTGGAGATTCCATGAAGGAAGAGCAAATGCTGTGGCCTTAAGAGGCATTAGTCTTGCGGACACGGAGAGCTCGAACGAACGTAACTGGAGTCCGCTCATCTGTGCAGCTGATAGGAGGATTGGGAACAGCCGCAGTGGTGGTTTTCCTGGGGGAGAATAGCACTCGCGAGTATTTGGGAGACGGCCAGTTGCATGATATATAGTCATTGCGCCGTAACTATGACGAAAGCTCTGGTCGTGATTACCATGAGATCTCATCGATGGCGAAGCCTGGACTTCTAGCGCGTGGCAGTTCTTGAAATTGCGGAAAGCAATTGTGATCATTGAGAGGTCTAAGCCTGTTTGTTTGATGTATTCTTGGTCGCCCAACAGTTGGTAATGATTGTCTACCTCATCAGATTTTTCGGGCGAGAATTCAGGGTAGTGTTCGGTGAGTTGGTCTGTCCCGAAAATAACCCTCTGTACGAAATATCATGTGACGTCTTGAAGAGAAGTACAGCCGACCGAAGACGTTGAATGTCTTTGCCTCCAGCCCATGACACGCAGCCCGCAATGAGCATAGATCTGAAGTAGTAGGAAGCTCAAGAACAATATATTCAAGGAGTTCGGTTGGCAATGCAACTAAGGGTGAAGACACTGTAGAAGATAACGGTTAGCTTAGCTTGAGGAATTCAATGCGCTTATGTGGTAGGTGATTGGGCAAAAGCAGGTGTCCGATGAAAGATGTAGGTTTAGTTGAGCAAATTTCAAGATGCTCTAGTATGACGAACACGCTTACTTGTGGGACCCGTGCAACACGTCTTTGAAGGATTTGTGTGCTCTCAAGAAGCAGACTTTACTGACTTATGGAAGATGTAAGTTAGGAAGGGTGGTGGCAGCGCATTGCCTCTCACTTGGTTCTCTCCAGACAATGAGACCTCTGGTTTCATATAAAAATCCGACCGTTGGTAAAAAAAGTTATTACGTGTTAAAGTTTTAGTGTTCCATGACTCTCTACGTGACGTGAGCAATAAGGTTATGACGGTTCCTAACAAATTTCGTCTGTGCATAGTTTTGATGTTCCAAACCGTCATCACTATGCTATATTCTTATACGCATTTTTATTAAAATATAATTTTACTCATATAAAATTTCATACAGAAAATAGTGTAATAAGAACAAGATTTTTTAAAATAAGGTATTTTAATGTATCTTTATGAGAGATAGGGGGGGAAAAGAAGTAGGTGGACGAAGCCTTGGAACACCTAAACTTTAACACGCGATAACTTTTTTCATGACTGTCGAATTTTTATAAAATAATACCGTTGGGTTCAGCTTGTTAATTTCTACACTTTACATCATGAAAGCCTATTAGGGAGTATGCGTGGCTAAAAGTTATTAAGGTTCTTGCACTTGGTGTTCCAAAAAAATGTTAATTCGACGTTGGCGGTTTGGCCCACCATACAAAACACTTAGCCCTAGCCCCATTTCGCTCATGTGGCTTCGATTCCGGGCACGGACTTCTCCTCACCACGGTCCCGGGAATGTCTGCTTTATCAATTTGCACAGGACCTCGATCTTTTTTTGGGCAGCTGAAAGAGCGCCCTTGGCCCTGATCTCGTGCCTTGCTCAGCCGAACAGCTGCACCATTGCATGGCGACATGCTTGAGCCTCGGATGAGGCTTCCAAGGATCATCATGATCCATTTCCCCAGTCTCCAATCATTGGGGTTCGGAAGTCATTCTTATTGCACAGATGACAAGGTAAGACAAGACAAACTTGTGCGGGCGATGATCCCGTCCCAATATCGGCAAGACGCCCGCCCTATCCTTGCAACGTTGATTTGGGTCCTATTCTTATCGATAAGCTCCAGCCAATTAGATCGTAGAGCTGTGATGAGGAATATGAAGCTCTGGCAAAGGGCTCGAAGGCAGCCGCCAAAGCTCCGGAGACAGTTCTTTTGCTACGAGTTGGAGGAACGACGTATTTGGTAGGTTGGACGATATTAGGATCAAAAAAGGCACGATTAGAAGGCATGGTGGTTGATTAAATCAATCTTTCTGATTCTGGTGTTCCGCACGGACCACCTGCAGGAGAACACCAACGTTGCATGGGATAGCGCGTGTTTCCCCACAAATTACCCCTGCTGTTGGAGCAACGCCGTACTACAACCTTCCCAACACCATGCGCAAAATACCACTCCCCAGAAGCAGCTTAGTAGAGGGGCGGCATACTCCGTGAAAGGCTGGGATCGCCGTACACCTTCATTTAGCAGCCTGAAAAGCTGGCACTCTCGGGGTCTGTCTTGAGTACAGCTTCCCTGCTCGGTACCCTAGCCATATCTGCCTCATGTGCTGGAAGCACAATGGACCGTGTAGGGTTAACCTATAAAAACTAAAATCTCCACCATCTCCCTCTTTGTGGTCTTGCTTGGCGTTCACTTGATTTGAACCTTAACGAATCTCACCGGTGAGGGATACGTAGGAACAACGAGAGTGGCTGTGTCGTTTCGTAGTCGTTTCGCTGCTTCCCTACCTCTGTTTCTCATTCACTTTCGAGGTAATGGGGTGGTTGCAGTTCATATTTCTGGGAGCTTTCCTTCCTCTCACCTTTGGTATTCCCACCTACCAGAGAAAGGTCAGTAGTAGGGCATATGGGAACGGCACGGAAAGCCAGTATCGGGCAAACGCAGTGAAGGAGGCTTTCCAATTCTCTTGGAATGGATACAAGACATATGCATTCCCTCACGACGAGCTTCATCCCGTCTCCAACACATACAGCGATTCCAGGCAAGGTCTGTGTGAAATCTAAATCAGACGAAGCTAACTTGGCACAGAAATGGTTGGGGCGCCAGCGCCGTCGATGCTCTCAGCACTGCCTTAGTCATGGAACTTCCTGATATCGTCAATGAAATTATCGATTATATCCCCACTATAGATTTTTCGGTGACTTCGGAGCAAGTCAGCTTGTTTGAAACTACGATCCGCTATCTGGGAGGAATGCTTGCTGGCTATGACTTGTTAAAAGGGCCACTATCGTCATTAGCAGCTAATGTATGGAAGCTCTCCCCTTCTCTGCTGTTGGGAACTTAAATCATACTCACGTGGCCGTAGGACAGCAATGTTGACGCTTTACTTACTCAAGCAAAGAATCTTGCGGACATTTTGGCATATGCTTTTGATACGCCAAGTGGAATTCCGCACAATGGACTTTATATAGAGAACAAGACAACCGACAATTCGCCCAATAACGGACTTGCCACTACGGGTACGCTTGTGCTCGAATGGACTCATCTTTCCGATCTTACGGGTGACACCACTTATGCCGACCTTAGCCAGAAAGCCGAGTCATATCTCCTGAACCCTCGGCCGGCATCAAGTGAGCCATTCCCTGGCCTTGTTGGCACCAACATCAACATCACTACAGGCTTGTTCGAAGATGCTTCAGGTGGCTGGGTTGGCGGTGATGACTCGTTCTACGAGTATCTTATCAAGATGTTTGTCTATGACGCTTCCCGCTTTAGAGAGTATAGAGACCGGTGAGTGAACCTGGAATGATCTCGAACCACCTCAATTCTAATCTCTGTAGCTGGATTGCTGCTGCCGACTCTACTATCGCGAATCTCACTTCTCATCCTACAACTCGACCAGACCTTACTTTTGTTGCTATGTTTAATAATACTCTACTGGTACTAGTTTCTGAGCACCTTGCCTGCTTCGACGGCGGCAATTTCCTTCTTGGTGGAGAAGTACTCGGTCGACAAGATTACATTGATTATGGGCTTGCTCTCGTCAACGGTTGTCACGATACTTACAATTCTACCGCCACAGGTATTGGTCCAGAAGCATTTTCGTGGGATCCAAACTCCGTTCCAGCCAATCAATCCACATTCTTCCAGGCAAACGGATTTTATATAACCAACAGCATTTACGACCTTCGACCAGAAGTTCTAGAATCTTATTACTATGCCTATCGCATTACAGGCGATACGAAGTATCAGGATTGGGCATGGGATGCGTTTGTCGCTGTTAACGCAACTACCCGGGCAAATTCGGGGTTCTCGGAGATTGAAAATGTTAATGCGCCCGGTGGAGGTGCCAAAGGTGACTTTCAGGAGAGCTTTTGGTTTGCTGAAGTCATGAAGTATGCATATATCATTCATGCACCTGATGCTGAGTGGCAGGTCAATTCCGGGGGTAAGAATAAGTGGGTTTTCAATACGGAAGCGCATCCGCTGAAGGTCCGCGGTCCGCCGATTTGAGATGGCTTAAGCACGGCTTACAAGAGCCCCAGGCCAAAACAGGCTGAAATGGGAGCACAACATTCATGAAGTCCTAATATTAGAATAATTTGGATATCGAACCCCTCTTCGACCTTCCTTTGCGAAGGCTTAAACGTCACTGTATGATGCAAAAAAGGCTATTGTGACATTTAACAAATATCTTAGTCTTCAATTTTCAATATTGCCTAGGGAATCACTGAATTGCTTTTGTGATCGACTAGCTATATGACATTGGTACTGTCTAGTAAGGGGTATTATGCATCAGTGGTCCCCTACACTGGACCAATCTACCCGCTTCTAGCCCTATGGTATAGTAGCCCTTTCTGGTGTCAGTTCTTACTACCTCTAGTCTCATTCCACAGCCTCAAAATCTCCTCAGTGATCATTAGCGTCTCCTCTCCTTCCACCGGCAAGTGATGTCCAACCTGCAACTCCATTAATGTCGCCTTGCTCTGATCAAAGTATTCCTCTTTTAGCCTCTGCCCATTGTCTCTCCATTGGTCCTGCGCTCCCACAACATGGAGACTTGGAATGGAAATTCTCTTCGTCTCTTTATCAGTGGGAGGAGGCACGAGAGGCGGCCAACCCCCCATGAGAAATACTCCAAACTTGAAATTTGTCTTTAATGAAACGTCTCCTTTGATTTTGCCGACTAGTTCGTGCTCTCTCTCTTGCTTCTCTTGCGCATGCAGAAGCCCAGAAGCCATTCTTGTTCCTTGCGAGAATGATAACACACCCACAACTTCCACCCCCGCTGCCTCTTGCTTCTCTAGCTCTTTGGTTATAACTTCAAGGGACCTTTCATTCATTACGCCATCTGGCCAATGCTCCCCTATGGGGGTCCAAGAATAGAACGGTCCACATTCCTCAAAAACCGGAATCACACCAGGACCCGGTTCCGATTCGAAAGGTGCATCAACCAAGATGAAATTAAAGAGCGGCGAGAGCACCCTCTGTAGGCGAATAAGCTGAATATCGAAGATCAGGGCACTAGTGCCTCTACCATGAAGGCAGAGCAACCCAGGCTTGCCCGGCGTATGCGCGAAGGCTTGGTGCATTGAAGTGACTACGGATAGGCTGGGGTTGCGGTAATTTATAGAATTTGGGACTTTGTTTTGGGAATTGGGTTTTGGGTAACGTAGCTTATGGGCTTTTGACGGTTGGGGGGCTTTTGACGGATGGTCTTACCGCTTGCCTATTTAAGCTTAGACAGGGATCAAGCTGCGCCAGCCAAAGCGCTTGCGATCGCTGCGGCAGAGGCGTCTACTTATTACATTTGAGGCAGCAACGGCTCACTCAAAGGCCTTGATTATATAAAACTAAGGCTTCGTTTTATTAATATTGTAGATAATGCTGCGTGATACCTTTTATTAAGAAAATGCCTGCAATTAACCATTTGAGGCATTAGTTTTGATGTTCAAAACCGTCAAAATCCCATAAGCTACATTAACGTACAGCATCCTGGCGCATCCGGGGTTAGCGTGTTTTGTCAACTTTCCCCTAAACAGCAAAAATACCAAAATTTCCCTTACAAAAAGGCCGTGCGGAAGTGGCTGCGCTAACCACCGGAATTGAGGAGATGCTGAGGTGATGGTCGGCATAGTTATGACGGTTTGGAAAATCAAAACTGCGCACAGACGAAATTTGTTAGGAACCGTCATAACTATGCCGACCGTCATAACCCTATCACCTACGTTAAAGCGGGCTGCATTCACTCACAAATTTGATTGAGACCTCTCACGTAATATAAAGGGCGACGGGTTTCTTTTGCTACAGCAGATGTCTTCTTTAGCCCTAGAGTTGGGCTTCAGTGGCACGGGTGGCTGCATTGTCATCCCCTTCGCAAGGGTCATGATTGGCTCATCAGTGCATGTATGGGCTGAGTCAACGAGCGAAATTTACAATCTCCGCGTAGTACCGTACTTTTTGGCTCGGTTGACCACACCTCCTGCTAAACGACACCTCGTATCATCTACACCTTTTCCTTTCAGTCTGAAGGTGGCCCTTGAGCTTCGTGCAGCCTTTCCGGTCAATCCATCTCCAATTGGGCACTTTCTCTACCCCCGCATCGTCTGCATCAAACGCATAACAAGATGGCTGTCTCGTATCCTCCTTAGTCACCCTCATCATGCGGAACGCCACGCTTTCTGTCTCCACAACTCCAACACGGCTTTGAGTCGCCAACCTGAACTAAGTTTCCACGTCGCCCCGCATCAGGACATGTTGCCAAGCGGCCCTAGTATTCGTTTAGAGCTCGCGAATCGTATTCCTGTGCCTGACGATCAGCTATTTTTAGCAGGTCCAAAGTTATGTTTTGAATTTTACGAGAAGCCACCGTTTTTAGCTAACTGTCATTGGACGGCTCTCGTAACGGCAGTCCTGCTTTTCTCTCTCGTCACAATAAGTGGGTTTTCGTTGCAGATGCGTTCAATATTGGCTGTCCTGCTGATGCAGAGTTCTCCTTGGCCGCAGGCCACGTCTGTGCTTGTTATAGAAAATAAATATACCGCTGTTGCTTCTCGCTCCCCCCTCATTTCTGCAATTATCAATAACTCTAACATCCAGAAAGCCGACACTATGGAACTACTACTAACAACCTTTCTTCTTACACTAGCCCTGGTTAATCCAGGCGCTACATCCCCCTCTCCCACTCCAACCCAGCCCCCAGTAACTTCCTGCACCGTGGGCAACAACGCCCCCTGTGGAACAGGAAGCACCTGTACTCCAACCATGATCAGCACTTATGGGCAGCCCTGGTTAGGACAATGTATCGCGACGCCTACTCCCGTCACCGAGACGCCATGCGTCATCGGAGACAACAGCCCTTGCGGCTCCGGTTCGACCTGTACACCAACAATGACTTGCACAAGTGGTCTTCCATGCAGCGGCGCCTGCATCTCCGCCCCCGCAACGGCCACAACCATCTGCACCGTCGGCAACAACGCACCTTGCTCCAGCGGCAGCACTTGCACGCCGACTATGGTTTGCACATCCGGCACTCCGTGCGGCGGCGCCTGCATCGCAACTCCTACTCCCGTCACCGAGACGCCTTGCGTCATCGGAGACAACAGCCCCTGCGGCGCCGGCTCGACCTGCACGCCCACCATGGTTTGCACGACCAACCTGCCGTGCAGCGGGGCTTGCATCTCTGCTCCTGCCTCGACCATCTGTACCGTGGGTAATGACACACCGTGCTCGAGCGGGAGTACGTGCACGCCAACTATGACGTGCACATCCGGCGTGCCGTGCGGAGGTGCGTGTATCGCGACGCCGACACCGCCCTCCTCGACGGCTACACCCACACCGTCGCCGTGTGGTGGGAAGGACCGCCCGTATTGTGCGCGGGGATATAAGTGCGTGCAGGCGCCCGGGAAGGATTGTGGTCCTGAGCCGCGTTGTCTGGGAATCTGTGTTCCAAAGTAAGGGAGCTGAGAAGAGTGGAGGAGGATGAGTAAGATTGTCGAGAGCAGTAAGTGGGAGGGGTTTAGATTGTTTGTGGATGAAGTGAGGGTTGATTTTAAGCTGTTGTGGTTGATTCCTTTTCATTGATGAAGATATATCTTGCCAACCAGGAAAAGACAGTAAATGACGTTATGCGGTTGATGACCATTGTTTCTTCTTTTCACGCACATTAAATTAGGCGATTATTATTAATTTGAGGTATATGCATGCCATTTACATTAACGTTTGATTGGCTTGCCGTGACTTTGCGAAAGGTAGGTAAGTAAGGCTTGTCGCTATCCAATTAGTAACTTCTTCCTTGTCACGTCTAGTGCTGGGTTGAGTGCTTATCTCGCAAGTTCGCCCTTTCGGGGAACATTGCCTTAGAGGCAAGTGTCTTCGGGTGAAATCTGGGCATTTGGAACTTACTCCTGGATCCGGGATGACTGTTGTAGCGAGTTTGCTCCGTACCATGTCCGTGCTCTTGCGCGTGTGCCGAAATACCCATCCGCAACCGTTTGCACAGTTTTGGGCACACTGTTCCTCTGTAGGCCTGTTAAGAAGCCGCCAATCCAAGAGCCTGCAGGTGTCTTAGTGGCCTCATGAATTGACTGCACAAGGTTACTATATTCTTCTGTCGGAGTCTCGTTGGCTGCCGCGAGGTAATTCAATGCCACACCCAACGGAAATGAAATGTTTTGTGCACCATGAAGACCTGCTTCTGGCTGGAGGAAATACTTTACGCTCCGCATGATGTACAAGGTGTACTTCTGGGGATCAGTCCTGGCCGGTTGTACGCTGAAAGAGCCACCAAAGTGGAGCCCTGGGAACCACTGAAACATGATCCGCATTGTGCTGTACAGAACCGTGCATGCCGTCCAATACAGCACCACGCTATGCAGGACCTCCAAACCCTGATGATAAAAGATCTCAGGAGAAAGCTCGTCTGAGGCTGTATTGACCGCTTGAATTATCGGCAGAAACTCTGTCGCTACAAAATGTCCAGAAAGCTGAAATATGAACTTTCGATACCACTTTTGAAGACAGTCATCCAGCTTCCAACATTTACCAATCAGAATTTGACCTCGTTGAACGGCTTGTGAGGTATCCTGGCACAGCTTGATCTGGTCGAACTCTTCGCAAATATGTGGTAACAATACCATAATATCCATTAGCTCGTCCCGGATTGTCTTCGGTATAGTTTCCCATGGTACCCTACTCCAGTCCGGTTCACTGAGGAATGTCGCCTTTCGGTTCGTTATTGCTAGGATAACCTAGGAGAGATCAACATACATATCAGAGCAGTTTGCCAGACAGATACACACGAACCCCGGACATGCGAGTCTCTACAAACATCTTGTGCCCGTGTTGCGAGGAGTGTTTCTGCGGTCCTCGAAATTCAATGAGCTTGCCGGACCCCTGGACGTGATGCTGCCAGTTGCGAGCCTGTGACAATCTGTCGGAAAGTTCCGTTGGGCAAGAGACATTGAATTGCTAGATGAGATCAGTCTGAACTTTTCATTGCGTCAAAGCTGCAGAAGTGAGTCTAGCATACCTCGTAGAATGAAAGTAACCTGCAAGCCGCCAGGAGTTCATCTCCTTTAGCGCGATTTGGATCTCGCAGGGCCCTGTTGACTTGAAAAAGAGCTTTGCCGTATAGTTCCATACCCTTTCCAATCATAGAGCTATCCTCGTTGCTCCTACCTATCCTTGACACACTCACAGCGAGGAGTGCGGACCTCAAAACATCGTGTTCGGGGCTAAGGTCCTGAACCACTTTTGCCCACCCTGCTGCTGTAGAGCTACGAGAATCCGAAGGAAGGAACCGAGCTTTTGGGAGATAAAGATCCCAAAATAGGCTGAAAGATTTAACTTCGAATGCAGTACGGCTAAGTTCTTCTGGCAGAGGATGAAATACTTGGTTTGGCTGAGCTGCTTCGCGTCTCACTATAGAGTTATTTGATAACCATCTCGCAGAAGACTGGCGTATGGTTGCTTCATCCGCTTTCCCCAGATATGATTGGTCATGCCGTATAAAGGTCACCTCTCGCTGGTAACCCCGACAGATGAAGTTGCCTTTGATACATTGACCACAGTAGGGGCGTTGGAGATCGCACTGGATTCGATCAGCCGGAGAACTCTTAAGTTACCTACAATAAATGAAACTTGCCCCCTTCTTTCTAGCGCGGCATGTATGGCAGCCTTCAGATCTGCCCGGTATTCCTACCATCCCAACAGCTTGCCAAGTAAAAATTCTAATATGAGTGTTTTAAAGAAGTAGCTCCATTGCCTTCGTAATTTCAACGTAAGTCAAGAGAGTAGGATCATTTTACCAAATCTATTAAACGGCAGTCATTAAATTGTATGAAGAAAGAGGAAACTTTAAATCATCTGCTGAGTCAGACGGAGTCAAATAATCCGAAGTCCCGTTCTCTTTATCTCATAAATCGGACGCTCCGTAGTAGAATTTGGTTACGGGACAGGGAAAGCACGTGCAACGGCTCTCTCTACTCGGTGGCACGTTATTTGCGAAGAAGGCTAAGAAGGAGCTTTTAATAGATATCATAGTGTATTTATATAGGCCACCGCTAGTTACACCCCCAATTGATACGCGCACACCCCAACCTAAGCAGGCTTTATCTCATAAATCAGACGCTCCGCAAAAGATTTGTTCCGTGACACGGGATAACGCATAGACCTCTAAAACGCCTGCAAACTCCTGAGCCAATCAGAATAGCGCCCTAACTCCTGCCAACTCCTGCTAACTCCTGGACCAATTAGAACAGCGCACTAATTTCAGCCCCTGCATACCCCTGTTACCTAACAAAATCTTCTGCGGAGCGTCTAAAAGCTTATAGGCCTCGCTTTAGTGCGAAATAAATATTTTGGATCGCGTATTTTAACTTTAACTAGCTCTACCAAGGCCCCACTAACAGTTATTAATGCTTTATTTAATGCGTTTTAATCTTAAGGTAATAATCTTTAATTCTATATATATAAAGGCTAATTATAACGCAGTTAAAGGTATAAGATATATTATATAAAACCTTAACCGCGTTTTTAAAAGGAATCTTCGTAATACCTATAAACGGTTCCTCCTACTACCATCCATATCGCAACTATATTATATCTATTTTTATTACCAGCTAAGTCCTATAACCTCCTATAAACTCCTATAAACTTCTGCAAACTCCTAAGCTAGTTAGATCGCTTATGTATAGAACCCTAGAGCACGTTACTAGTGTTACTCTTCTATATCTACCTGTTACCAATTAGAGTACAGCCAATTTGTATTCTTTTTAACTCCTATAAACTCCTATAAATTCCTGCAAACACCTGTAAACTTTCGTCAGGAAAAATTTTAGCAGCATTTAGCTAGCATTTTCAGCATTTCGCAGCATTTTGTAGTATTTAAAACAGACTATACGCATTAAGTAGCATCTAGGCAGCTATATATATATATTATATATAAAAAATTTATTTTTAGATAGATAATTGGATATAGTATATTATATAATAATTTTTTTTATAAATTACTTATAAATTACATAAGTTATTCTACTTCTAAAAAAAAGTTTTAATTTTTTTTAATTTTTTTAAAAGTAAAATAACTTATATAATTTATAAGTAATTTATAAAAAAAATTATTACATAATATACTATATCCAATTATCTATCTAAAAATAAATTTTTTATATATAATATATATATATAGCTGCCTAGATGCTACTTAATGCGTATAGTCTGTTTAAATGCTACGAAATGCTGCGAAATGCTGCGAAATGCTGGCTAAATGCTGCTAAATTTTTTCCTGACGTTTAGGCCAATTAGATGCCTAAATAAAATTGTAATTATAGGAAGAAATGGTATAAGGGTTAGCGGAAGACTGGGGTAGGTGGGGTAGAGGTTTGTTTGCGCCTAATACTACAACTAGGTTATATTACAGCAATTAGTTTAATAGACCTAGAAGAATTGCCATCTATTATTAAGGAAGCTTGGCGTAAGGAAAATGTTTTATTATAGATAGCCGTTCTAAAAGCATATCTTAAATAAATACTCTAGTATATAAACCTGGGAGGCCGCCCTTAAACCCCTTATTTTAAATAGATACGCACCTTAAGACGTCTAATATTTGGTTTTAGTAATATACTTCTTATTATACGCATAGGTTTTAAAAAGAGTCTTATTTTTTATACTTTTTTAATCTTAACGGGCAAGATTACTATCTAGTTAGTCCCATTAAGTAAGCTTAGTAATAAATAGTTAGATAACATCTGGAAGCTTAATAGTTCTAATCCGTGCCTTATTACTGCTAAGAGTAGAAGCCTAAATAGGGCCCTAATTAAAAAAGTAAAGGATAGTGTATATATATACGTACTTCTTAGTCCTAAGTAGGCCTTATTAAAGTCTTTTTAGCATATATTAAAGAGCCCAGAACTATAGGCTAGGATTAAACTTATTATAATTAATAAGTATTATCTAGTAAAGTAATGGGAATCGTTCTAACCGATATTTATAATATTAGGCGAGCTACGGATAATACTTTATTAGGATGTAGTTTAGTTTAGTTATTCTACTACACTTAATAAGGAGGTAGAATAACTAGTTCTTAGTAACGCCGGTTTTCGCTCTATAGGTAATTATATATACTAGACTAAGGTTATTAGGACTTCTATAGATCGCCCTAATGTTTTAATCTACGTAGTGCCGCTTAGTAAAGGCAAGGTGGATTTATAAAACATACTATACTTCCTATTAGACGCGTATATAGATTTAGATACTATAGTCCTAGAGCAAATACTAAAGATAATTGTCTTTATAGACGGTTGTTAGTCCATCTAGAAAGCAGCGGTATACTTTTAAAGAGCACTCTTTATAAAGACTTTAACCTTTACACTTAATAAATAGTATACTACTAATACTAATAGTAAAGCTTATTACGTTACTAATATAGTCCAGGTATATACTGTATATATTTAAGAGTATAATCGTACTACTTAATATAAAGAGTTTAAGAAATCCTTATTATTTATAAGGATTATAGTAGCAACAACCTCTTTTAGTATCCTTTAGCACGTTAGGGTTTAACGAGTGGGTGGTCCGTGCGGGAACACCGTTTTCAAAACAACGCGTACATCTACATAAATTCCAGCAATTAAATACCCACCGCAATGCCTTCTAATCGCGCTAGAATTGATACAGATCTTGTTCAACCTACTCAGTATAATATTCGGCCGGATAGGAAAGCCAAAAAACCATGTCCCAAGCCCTGGCCGTTACCCAAATTCAAACCCTTCCACGTCGATAATTAGGACGACCATAGCTCACCAAACCTCCCCCCCAGCGTCGATAGTCACAATCCTTTTAAGCTATTTAGTCTTTTCTTTACAGATAAGATTATGGATAAGCTTATAGCTTGGACGAACAAGCACATAGAGCTCTACCCGCCAAATAAGGAGACAGAGCACCCATGCGCGTGGCAGCCAACATGCAAGCAGGAATTGTACGCGTATTTTACTGTGCTAATTCATATAGGCATTACCATAGAATCAAGCATTAAGGACTACTGGAAGGATTTAAAAATATATAGGGTAGAGCATATCGTCAAACAGTACATGGGAATTGTTAGATTTTAGTAGCTTAATCGTTACTTTCGAGCTTTACCACCCTGGCTAAAATCCGATAAAACACCTAGATCTACGTTTGATAGAGTTCAAGAGCTTTCTAAGCATATCCGGCTTACTTGTAGGAAGCTCTACACACCTAGTACCCACCTTGCTGTCAACGAGACGATCCAACGCTTTATGGGTCGTGCCCCCGAAATCATTAATATTCCATTAAAACCGATACCAGAAGGCTTTAAGATATGGGTGCTGGCTAATAAGGGTTATATATTAGACTGGCTATAGCACGCCAAAGGTAATAAGAAGGGGCCAGTTGACCTTAATCCAAGCTTTATAGAAGATAAAGGTTTTTTAAAGACGCAGGCAGTAGTTTTGGACCTCCTTACGCAATGAGATAGGAAGACTAATAAGCGGCTCTATCCTCTAAGAAAGCACGTCGTTTAGCTTAATAACCTTTTTACTAGTATTAAACTTCTTATATAACTACGAGACCTTGGAATTGGAGGCGCTGGAACCGTCCGAATAACTAAAATAAAGCGTAAGGAATAGGGGGACCTGGAAGGCGATATTAAGGAGGCCGCAACTGCAGTAGGAAAGGTAAAGAAGAAGGTACCTACTAAGTAAATTAACCAGAGGCTTGCAGAGCTTAAATTAACCCACGCGGCTTAAATTCCGTGGGGTATATTATATAGAAAGCTTTCTAGTAACGAGCAGGTAATAGAGTTTGCTTAGAAGGACGCTAATATAGTGCTTTTTATGAGTACTGTTGACGACGGTAAGTTTTATACTTTAACACTAAGGCTTAAAAGCTGATGACGTTATATATTGCCAGGTTACCACACTATCAAAACTATACAAAAGCGTCCTCCCCTTACTGCTAGCAGTGCTAGACAGACTCGGAAGGTCTTTAGCGATATAGATAAGAAGGAATTACCTATTTCTACCTTTATATTCTGGTACAATCACTATATATGCGGTGTGGATATTGCGGATTAATTGCGCTCGTATTTTAATACGTAGAGAACTCATATAAGGACCTGGAAGCCTCTACTCCACTTCCTACTAGATATAGTACTTAGCAACTGCTTTCTACTGTCTTCCTACACCCCTATTGACCGTCGAGCAAGCCGTTATAATGGCTATAAACAGTTTCGAAAGAACCTCCGCGACGCCTTATTTAAACGCTCAATTCGCAAGCAAAAGGCACCTACATTAAAATACCCTCCTTAACGCTCTATAAACTAGATTATATGGGTGCCTATAGAGCTGCATAAGCTGGAGAAGATATTAGAAAAGGCTACCTTCTGCTCGGCTTGCATAGAGGCTGGTAGGAAGTCTCAGATACGCCATACAAAGGCTAGGAAACCTCTAGCAGATCTATCACCAAATATAATAAGAAAATCTCGCGATAGTGAGGAATGGGGGAGGCGAGAGCGTGCTCTAAGGACTCTATTTGGCTGTAGTATATGTAAAATACCGTTCTGTAGAAAGGATGAGTGCTAAAAACCTTATATTGAGCGACTCGACTCTAAAGAATAAGCTTATATATCAAAATACTATGGTGTTTGGCTTCTATTAAAAGCTTCGTATTCCTGAGAACGGGCGTTGGATGCAGCTTAATTGATTGGCTGGATCTTATCGATAACAGTTGGACCCGAATTGACGTGCTAAGGGATAGGTATTAATGTCCTGGATATTAAATAGGTAGCGCTTTAGAAGTTTCTAATTATAAAGAGTCTTACAGATTATTGGCAGCGTCTTAGTCGCGGTAAATAGGGCTACGGTTAGACTAGCAAAGGTTATATATTTTTGCCGTATTAGGCCTTTAATATAGAAGGTATTAATAGACTAGAAATTAAACAGCTATAGTTATAACTAGATGCACCTTAGAAGACCACTTATAGGCTATATTAGAATTAACTACTAGCTAATTAAGTAATAGCACGTAGTTAACTAGCTAATAGCTATATGCCTAGCGACGCAAGTAACACGGAAAGTGTTTTTTCTTAGATATTAGCTTTAAGCCAGGCTCCTGCTCCTATTAATAAAGCTATAACTAGATTTTAGAGCAAGGTAGAGATATCTTATCGCGCTAGGCTATTAGCTATATAGATAGAAATAATTAACGGTATATGCTATTAAAAGGCCTTTTTAACTTATCTTGGCGAGGATAAGTTACTACTACAAATTTAGGTTACCTGCGTACCGCTAAATTAATATTATAGTCGTTACAATCTAGTACTACTTCCAACTCTTACTTAGGCTCTAGATATCCCATAGCTAATTATTTAGCTAAGAAATAGTATACGAGCCTACCTTACCCTAACTCTTATTAATAAATAGGCAACTACGCGGATAGAAGCATTATATAATAGTATATATAGGCGCATCCCTATGCCGCTATCTGCGTATATAAATATAATATACTGCTAGCAGCTTGCGTATACGTATAAACTAGGACTAAACTTTTAGAATACGCTAACCTTTAATTATCTCTATACTAAAGCTTCTTTACTTTAGATATAGCCTTATAAAGAGGAATCTAGGCAACTGTTAGTAGAGCAACTTTAGTACTTTATTAAGGAGGTTAATAATTTATATACTAAGATAAAGGATATAAGATATGTAAAAAAGTAATAATAGCAGCTATAGGAGCTATAAGGCCAGCATAGTTAGAAATCTTATACCAGTGCATCTAATTACGCCGCAACCATTCGTAAAAGGGACGACACTCTTACTACATAGGTTGTAAGACAAGAGGTATTAAGGGCTGTATAGTTATATATAATTAAGACGGCCAGAGTAAATAAGTATATATTGTTAGATATAGCGAGAGTTAGTACACCGCCGTTAACCTTATAACTAGAAGAATGGGTTAACGGAGTTATTAGTACGCTAGTATTACTATTACTAACCTTATCTATTCCACCTAATAGTGTACTAGAAGGTATTTAGCGTATTATAAGATAACTTAAATAAGCTTATACTTTAGGAGCAAACGTCGCTAGGTATAGCCCTAATAATAGCTAGTTAAATATCTAGCAGCTAGTTATTAATGTATTAGATATATAGAAAAGCGCTACTCCTAATTAAAAAAGATAAAGGTAAAGGTATAAAAGTATAGAGCCTACTACCCTATTAATACGTTAATTGCCGTTAATAGAGAGAGATTTAAATGCTAATAAAATACTAACCTTTATACCTATTTTAAAGAGAGGGCGTATAAGGTAAGCAACTTTAAAGGGTTTAGAGAACTTTTGTATTAATATATAGAATATATTTAATTGGCCTAGGAGTTTATAGGAGTTCTATAAGAGGCCAGCTTAACCAAAACGTATAATTATCTAATCGACAGTGTCACTGGTAAGTAGAAGGTAAGTTAAAGGTAGAATAAGTTTTACGTATTAAAGGACAAATGCTTCTAACCACTTCTATTCAAAGACTAATCGCTAGTTCTTCTCTAGAGGAGAACCAGCTCCCTATATAATCTTTCTAAGACGCTAGCAAAACCCTTTACCCCTTATCTGTCTAACTGTGTTTTCTAGGACGTAGATGGAACATAGATAAGACCTCCTTTTGGAATATAGATAAGACCTCCTTCTATCTTATCTGATATGTACCTTCTAGGGAATTCCGTTACAATTGCCTCCCCTTTAAGGGTCTTAGTCCTCTAAGACTTCGCCTCTACTAAGCTTTTATAGAGTTCCAGCTAAAACCACTAGGAAAATTCTTAGTGGAAAGGTACTTTATAATGCGGCTTATAGCTAGTTCTTTACTAGCGTAGAACCTCACTTTGTCCTTAGTTCCTCTACTCTTTTCCTACTATAGTTCCTTATAATGCCTTTATAATGGAACTAAAATAATAATAATAAAAATTAGATGGGATTTACCTTTCTTATTATAAGAGTTTGTTATAAGTTAATCTAGAGGTTATCCTATGCAACGCGTCTACGAGCCACTATCCCTATTTACCTAAAATAGATTCTAATAATGACGTCTTTATTTTAATTTTCTTCCAGTTTATAAGCTGTCGCCTCTTACGCGTCTTTTTATTAATAACACCATTTATCTTATCTTTTAGTAGACTATTTCCTTTATATTTCTACTTTTAGCTTCTATATCTCTAGCTATTCTTTTATAGCTACTTTATTCTCTTTTTATAATATATTTATAAGCAATAGGATTCTTACCTTATCTTCTTATAATAATACTAACTTCTTAGAGTATTTTCTTATAATAGCTCGTGGTCCCTAGACTGGCGGTAGTATCATTAATCTCCCGGTGACGCCCTAGACAGCATTTATTGCTTTTACGGCAGTTTCCCTAAAATGCTATTATTGCTACATTTATACTCTTACGCAGAACCCTTCCTACGTCTATAAGATGCCTTACTTTAGCGAAAATAAATCTAAGTACTCCCATTATTGTAGTAGGAGAAAAACCTGCGTCCTAGTATTTCCTATTCCGTCCTATTCTAAATTTCGCTAATTATACTAGATCCCTACTATCTATGCGCATAAGACTTATAAGCTCTAACGCGCTATCTAAGATTTCTGTTAATATCCTAATAGTAATAGGCGGGGATAGAAGGTATCTTCCCTTACTCGCAGACTCTTTAATTCTATAAGGGTTTCCACTACTATAAAGATACAATGTTCTCGGATATATAGTATTTAGAAGCGTATATGTGAACAGCTCGTCCTTATTAATAATAATATTTATACTCTTACGCGGGCTACTTTAGCTAGGTAAGTTTCCCTAGTAACTTACTTAGGAACTATACTAACTCCTTTAGCTAATATCTCTCTAATCCCTACTTAGACGCCAATTTGGAACCTAGGGATATTAAGGATAGTGACAAAGGTTAAGATAAACGTTCTCCTCGCTAGTCTCCCGCCCGTACTAGTCCTTTTAATACCCGTTATTCTAAGAAGAATATTAGTGGAAGTGCTAATACTTCTAGGGATAGAGGAGCCGATAATACCGTTAATAATAACGTTAAGATAGAAGAGGAGGCTCCTATTACTGCTGCTAGTATTTAAGTTATTATCTAGCTCTTTCCTTCTTCTTATAGAATAGCTTTATATAGTGCCTCTTAGGTACCTTTAGGATACCCTATTATTAGGAATTAACTTTATACTTTAGGGATACCTTTATTCTAAGCTTTAGTAACAATTTATATAAACGCAGTGCACTACTATAATCCCTATATGTAATAAACGGGTAGTGTTCCTATAGGTGCCTTATAATTCCTTAAAATTTCTAATTCTTTATAGGCTGTCCTTTTACTCCTCTTTATACTATTAACTCTACTACATATCTCCGGTACCAGGCTAGATACTCTCTTTTTATCCCTAGGGGATCTTTCTAAATCCCTAAGGCCACTTCTTATAGTGCTACTACTCCTTCTTATACAGCGTCTTCTTTAAATAGTATCCCTAGTGGTTCTCCTATAGATCCTTATAGGCTTCCTCTTATAGGATTCTAGGATCCCTATTATAATAGCGAAACATTTCCGTTCTTAATGCCTATACTTAATTCTATAGTTTTAATTTACGGGGTCTTCCCTATTACTTTACCTATGGTATATCTAGAACTATTTCTAAGTCTTTACCTTTAGTTCTTAGGAAGGTTTTAATTGCGGTATTATATCCCGGCTAAAGGTACTCCTTAGGTTCCTAACTGTTATATACCTAAAAGTATCCTTCCTAACAAACTAAAAATTCGCGCTTCTTTTAGCGCCATCTTTAGTCTAGAATATCTTCTATATTCCATTCTAGTTCCCTATTAATTTTGCTAGGTAGGGGCGGTTCCGTACTATCTCTTCTCTAGTATAGCTTTAGCAAGGAAATATAAAATATAGGATATATTAAATAAGATTTTAGTAATTCTAATTTATAGGCTTAGTTTCCTTTAGTTTTCTTAACTATCTTAAAGGGTCCAAGCCACTGGTGATCTAGCTTCTTCTTAATGCGTTTTATTTAGATTTTTTTTATAAATAGTAAGACTTTATCTCCTATCTTAAGTTCTTTTAGTATATATTTTTCGTTATAGTACCTTTTTTATATAGCCTAGGCGTCTAGTAAGTGCTTTTTAAGTTCCTCTCTGCGAATTCTTATTTACTTAATTCTTTCAGACGCCGCCAATACCTCTTTTTTAGGAATAATATCCTTAACGTTTTAGGGGTTATTTGCTTTTACCCTAAACAATACTTTATAAGGGGTCATTTTTATACTACTATAGATGCTTATATTATACACGTACTACGCTAGAGCTAACCATAATGTCTAATTATCCTATTAATAATTAATATAGCAGCGGAGGTAGTGTTCTAACAACGTATTTAAACGCTCTGTTTGCTCATCTATTTATAGGTAAAAGGTAGTACTTATCCTTTGCCGTATTTTTAATAAGAGATAAAATAAAGACTAAAATACACTATTAAATACGGTGCCTCTATTAGATATAATTCCCCTTAGCATACTAAATAAGAGCCACCGTTCTAAAAATAGGTCTGCCAGTTCTACTGCTGTAATTATTATTATAATAGCAAAGTATTCTAAAAACTTTATATACCTATTAACAATTACTAGGATAGCGTTAGCAACCTCTTCAGTTCTTATCTTAGTAGGGGGTAAGCCTATAATAAAATCCATTATTAATTCTAATATAGGTCCCTATGGAATAGGAAGCACTAATAACTCGCCATATAGGCGATGCCTAGATATTTATATCCTTTAGTATATATCACACCTTAATATATAGTCCTTAACCTCTTTAAACATTCCGTCCCAAAAGTATTTCCTTTAAACAGCCTTAAGGGTTCTATTAGCACTGTAGTAACCCCTAAAAGGGTTATTATAAAAGACCTTTAAAATTTTATTTTAAATTACTTAGTCCTTTAGGATATATATAGCACCCTTAAAGCGTAACAAACCCTTTTAGTCTTGCTACTATAGCTTCTTAGTAACTCCGGCTAAGTTAGTCTCTACTATATCTTTCTACCTCTCCCTAAAGGCGAAGGCGTTCCTTTATTAAGCTTAAAGAAGAAGATCCAAAAAGGTTTTATACAGATTACTTACTTCTATTTTACCTACCGCTATTACAGACTTAAGGCATAGTACGAGATGTTTTAAACTATTAGTGCTAGTAGATTCTCCTACCGTTATATAGTATGCTATACTACGGATAAGTATCTCACCTATCCCCCTTAAATCCAAAAACTTGCAGCTAATACGCCGTTAAGTTAAAGGTGCTATAATACCTCTAGCACATCCCACAGAATTCTCGCTAATTCTAGGGTACGCCAACTTTATAATATCTGCTTAGTCTATAACCTAGTCTATAACTATATCCTATAGCTTTACAATTATGTCGCTTTATAGCTATATTACTAGGACCTCTACCCTATTACGAAATTCTATAATTCTAGGGAAAGAGTCTTCTTTCTTTTTAAGCAAATTTTATAATATAGGGATTATTTCCCCTATACTGTCCTAGATCCTCCCTATCTTATAATCCAGACGTCTTAATAACCTATTAGTAGGATTTATCTTTTCTAGGCGGTATATAATCTTAAAATTGTACTATAATAGTGCTTTTACCCACCTAGCTTATTAACCGCTTAATACCTTTATAGTTATAAAGTATTTTAGGTTGTTATAGTCTATAAGGACTTTAATAGGGTAATTGCTTTCTATATAATAATATCGCCAGTGCTTTATTGCTATAACTATTACAAGCAACTCCTAGTTATGTATTATATAACGCTATTCTATAAGGGTTATCTTCCTAGACTAAAACGCCATAGAATGCTATTTTCCGTCTTTTAATTAAGATATAATTGCCCCTAGGGTAAAGCCGGATATATCCGTTTTAAGGTATATATATAGCTCCTAGCAGAAGTATATTAGGATAGGCACCGACATAAATAAATTCTTTAACCGGTCTATAGCCTGCTTAATAGCTTCCCCAAATATAAAGGGTCCTAACTTCTTGCTATTTTTAGATCCTTTTAGTAGATTGGTAATTAGGAGCATTACTTATAAGTAGTAAACAATAAACGTTTAGTAGAAGTTCGCCGTGCCTAAGAAAACCTATACTTCTCTAAATGTTATAGGGTAGGGCTATTCCCTAATAGCGTCCACCCGACTTTTCTCTATTAATACTCTATTAACGCTAATAATAAAGCCTAAAAAATTAATACTAGTAGCATAGAACGTGCACTTTTTTAGGTTTATATAGAGCTTATATTCCCGCAGTCTTTCTAGTACTATTTATACGTGGTATATATATACTTTATAGTTATTAGAGTAGACTATAATATTATTAAGGTAGACTATATATATTGTGTCCAATAGGCCTAATAATACCTTATTAATATAGGCCTAAAATATCGCTAGTGCGTTAGTAAGCCCAAATAGCATTACTAGGTACTTAAAGTGGCCGTACCGTATTTAGAACGCCGTTTTTCACTTATTACCGGCTTTAATCCGGATTTAATAGTATGCATCTTTTAGATCTAATTTTATAAATATCTTTACGCCTAATAGCTTATTAATAAGCTCCCCTATTAAGGGTAACGGGTAGCAATTCTTTATAGTAATCTTATTTAGCGCCTAATAGTTAACATAGAGGCAAAGGGTCCTATCCTTCTTAGGTATAAATATAATCGGTGCCCCTACTAGGCTTATAGAGGGCCAAATCCATCCTCTCTAAAGATTGTCTACTATATATTAACGTAGTACTACTAGCTTATTTTCTAATAGGTTATATAGTGGTCTAAAAGGAGGTTATTTGTCCCCTATGTTTATTTTATACTTAACTAATATAGGGTTAGGTAAGGTTTATATAGCCTCTTTACTAAAAATATCCTCTAAGTCCGTATATTCCTATGAAATCTCTAGTTCCTTAACTGCGTATAGCCGGACATCTAAAAATAAATATCCTGTGTCCCCGTTCTTGGTGTTAAGAGTGGTATATATAGTATATACCTACCCTTCTTCTTATATATAGTTTAAGAAAGTCTCCTAATCTTTAACTATAATGCGCGGTTAAGACTTCTAATGTTGATATAAGGCTAAAGGCTAATTAATATCCGGATTAACTTGGCGAAGCTATAGGTATCCCAAAATAAGGTTATACCCCTTAATTTCTGCGGTATAGAAGCGTATCTTCTACGTGTCCTATAGACCATTATAGTCCTAGCTAGCCACGGAAAAAGCTTATTCCCTATAGTATGGAATCTAGTAGCCTCCAATGCTTTAAATAGTGCGCACTTATAAGCCGCTAAGATCTAAATCTAATTCTTTTACTAGTAATTAAGAAATAAACCCTATACTCGCGCCGCTGTCTATAAGGCAGTCTTATATTACCTATTTATTATTAACTTAAATGGAGATAGGAATAACCATGTGGTAGTTTACTCCCTCCTTCTTTTACTAGCCTAGTGTAAGGGAGTAAAGATCTACTAGGCTGTCTCTTTTCCTAATTGGGCTAACTTTTACTTCTTTTACTGGTAGAAGCGGCTTATATAGCCCTTCTTACCGTAGTTATAATAGGTGCGTGTCTCCCGGTTTCTCTCTTGCGGATTAGGTCTTTGCCTATTATTATTTTAGGGTTAACTAGCATTACTCTAGGGCTGTGAGGCCTACTTGTATTATCCTTCCGTAGAGCGGTTAGGTCGGAATCTACCCCTATTATTAAAGCTAGGTCTAGTCCTATGCTCTTTATTATTGGCGTCTTATTTCTTTCGCTTGCCTAAATGGTCTCTTTTAGCACTCTTAATCCGAGTAGCTTTAGAGATAAGCTTTTCTTAAGAGGTAGGAATTTCGCCCTTTTCTTATATAGCCTATTAAATCTTAGGCTATAGCTTAGTAAGTAGCTAGTGAAGTTATATAGCGTTATCCCATAGATTTAAGTAGGGTATATTGTCTTCTAGTTCTTCTAAGTAGTTTACGAACTAGACCATAGTCTAACTATCCCGCTGTTTAGCGTTGTAGTATCGCTGGTTATAGTTTATCCCTTAATTAGTAGGGTTTTGGACCTAATTAACTAACTAGGTCCTAAGTTTGCTAAATTTAAGGGGTATAGTAAGTTTCTTCTTATAGCGTGTCTATAAACTCTTAATAGTGCCACGTAGGAAGGTAGAAGTAATTAGTGTCTAATTATACTCATTAGAGTAACGTTTCGGATCTAGCCGAAACTTAGTTTTGCATTATTAGATAAAACAATTATAGTTCCGAAGACTATCACTATAGTACTTATTAGGTTCCTTTATGCGGAATTTAGGTTTTTTTAACGTCATAGCATAGTATAGCGTTACCCCTTTAAGTCCGCTTTATGTCTAGGGTGTTTATACTTCCCCTAATTGTCCTTATAATTATTCTTAGTAGTCTTAATATACTTATCTTAATTATATTTCTAACTCCTTTGTTTTTTATAGGGTCTTATATAGTGACCGCTCTAATAACTTCCTAGCGGTAATCGTTTCTAAGGGTCTTATAAGGTTAGACGGACTAGCCGTGGCTTCTTTATAGGAAGAGGGAATGCGCTCCTCTAGGGAGACTCTTTAAGCCTCTTGCGGTAAGGGCGTTGCTTTGTGGGGTATAGGAGTATAGTTTATTATCGTTAATTAATAGCCGTACGTTCCTAACGGATTGTAAGCAATTAGAATTATAAGAGGCCAGCCTAACCAGAACGTATAATTATCTAATTAATAGTGTTACTGGTAAGTAGAAGGTAAGTCAAAGGTAAATAGAAGGTAAGTTAAAGGTAGAATAAGTTTTATGTATTAAAGGATAAATGCTTCTAACCACTTCTATTTAGAGACTAATTACTAGTTTTTCTCTAAAGGAGAACTAGCTCCCTATATAATCTTTCTAAGACGCTAGTAAAACCCTTTGCCCCTTATCTATCTAACTATATCTTCTNGGACGTAGATAGAATATAGATAAGACCTCCTTCTAGAATATAGATAAGACCTCCTTCTGTCTTATCTAATATATACCTTTTAGGGAATTCCATTACAAGTTCGTAGGAGATAGTATATTATTTTTATTGGCCTAGGAGTTTCTAGAAGTTCGTAGGAGATAGTATATTATTTTAATTAGCCTAGGAGTTTATAGTAGTTTAGAAGATTAAGAATATTAAAGTAAATATAAATTAAAATTCTAATTTCATTTAATAATATCTTTAACTACTTTAAAATTGTTCTTTACACTTACACCTATTAACTATCTCCCATTAAAGCTTTTAATAAAAAGCTTTTAAAATATCTTCTCCTGCTCTCTAGGTATATACGTACCCCCCTAACGTCCTCCTTAATAAGGAGAGAACACTACAGGCTACGGCCCTCCTTTATTATCGCCAGCTTTAGTTTAGTAGAATTTGGGTTAAGATATAGTTAGTATTAGAACTCTAACCACCAACTATAAGATATAACTAACTGGTTTTAATAGGCGCCCTCGCCCTCGCCCTCGCCCTCGCCCTCGCCGCCGCCCTTCCCTCCTAGTAGCAGCAATAGCAGTAATAGCAACAGCAGCACCGCCGCCAGCGCTGCCGCCACCGCCGGCCGCCGCCGCTGCTAATAACGACGACGACGACAATAAGGATAAATAGTTTAGTAGTAGGGAGTTAGGAGAGGAGCCGTAAGTATTAATAACTATATAGTATATACTTAGCTTATATATATTTATAGACCACCACTACTATTACTATTACCGGCCCTAGCTCCGGCTCCTGCTCCTACTCCCGCCCCAGCCCTTACTCCCGCCCTAGCCCTCCCGCCGCTAGCCCTTACTACCGCCGGGTTTACCCTCGCCTAGCGCGCCAACCCTATCCGCCTGCTGTAGGCTTAGGCCCCCTGCGGTAAGGCAACTGCTATATATACCCCTACCGCCTAAGGCAAATAGTAGTCGTAGTTGGTGGTGGGGTTGGCGGCTATAGGGCTGAATAAGTAAAGAGATTAGGGCTATATTGGCTGGATAATAGAGACGGAGTTAGGGGTAGAGTTAGTAGGTAGTAAGCGGTACACTACCTACTAAGCCTTAGGTAAGGAGTGTTGGGTATACTCTAAAAAGGGTGCGTAGTAGGTAAGTAGGCCTAGGGATACCTACGCTCGCTGCTAAGTAGCAGCCCGTTTTAGTAGGTACAGCCTCTTAAAGTATAAGCGTAAGAACCCTAAGAATCCTTCGCCCCTACCTCCTAGGCCAAGGTCTTTGGCGGCGTATAAGCCGTCTAGTAGTCTACCACTAAGTCCTAGCGGCAGTGGTATTACGGTATAAGGGGGAGAGGGGGTTAGCATTGCTTTCTGGCACTTTAGTGCGCTAAAGTAGCGGCTTTTATAGCATATTCTTTGTAGGTAAGCTTTAATCCAGCTATATTAATCTAAGGGGTAAAACCTAGATAATAATACTATTCGATATAAGCTAAACCGTAAGGTATCCTTTATAGGCAAGCTTTAATCTAGCTATATTAATCTAAGGGGTAATCCTAGATAACAGCACTATTTAGTATAGGCCTAACTATAAGGCGTTATGGAAGCCCTGGAGTTGCCTAGTAGGTAGTATAGGTAGATAGTAGTTAAATACAGTTGCTAGGTTCTTTCGTTACCTTATATATAAAAGTTCATATAAAAGGTCGTGCATAGGTTCGTACATAAGTTCGTATGGATTAGTTAGCCTAGTTAAACAAAAATATAGGCATCTAATTAGCCTAAAAGTTCGTAGAAGTTCGCAGAAGTTTAAGGATTAAGTAAATTTAACCTAAGGGAGTTATTATAGGTATACTAGTTTAGGGCATTAATAAATATAGGCATTTAATTAGTTTAAGAGTTTGTAGGATTTTATAGGAGTTTAGAGGGGTTTATAGGAGTTTATAGGAGTCTAAAGATTAGCTAGCTACTCTAATTCCTATAAGGTCGATTATATCAATTATTATAAGGTTAATTATTAGATTAATAACCCTATCTAACCCCTCCCCAACCTAGTTAGTATAATCTTCTATATTAGTAAATCTATTAAGATTATCTGGGGTATTAAAAGGGTATAACCCCCTAAGTATATCTAATTATCGGACGTGCTACTAGTTAAACTAATTAACTTTATCTGCTAGCACCTTAATGCCTTCTTATAAGATATTATAAGAATTAAAAAACTTCCTACTAGCTAATTATTTAGCACTCCGCGGTTTAGCTAAATCTAAAGTAAAGAGGGTATAAGCGAGTAAAAATATATCCGGTAGTATAGTAGCAGTAGTATAAGTCCTAGGCATATACTCGCTAAATATAGCCTCTACTCTTTTATATAACGCCCTAACCTAAGTATTAGATAGATATACTTGGTTAAATATAATATCTATATTATAAGTTAAGTTCTTATAACACTTTATCTTAATCTTATAACTGCCGTTAAGATACTTAAGCATAAGGTCAATTGCTTTGTGTATAGTAACCCTATTAAGCTAGTTAATAAGCCCAGAGGATAGTATTATATACTATAATTTAGGAGTATTTACTAAGGAGAGATTCTATTAATAGAATAACATCTCGCGGCTATAGTTAAGCTAGGACGCGCTAAAAAAGTAGATAATAAGAGGGTTAACAAAGTGCCTTAGCATGCCTATATTAGTATGTTTAACAATATACCAAATAGTTAAAAATAGCTTAACCTTCTAAAGTATACAACATATTGTCTGGAATTTAATATCGTTATATAGTTACTTATTAAGGCTATTACCATTCCACACATCTAATATAAAGGCGGCTAGATAAACGTCTTTAATAAGTTCTAAAAATTAATCTAGTGTAAAAGAACTAATAGCGTTAGTAACGTGGTCCATTTACTTAAAGAAGTCCCTACTAGAGGCAATAAGGTAGCCCTTACGTTACATTACTATATAAAATAATGCAACTACACGCGCCGTAAAGCCCTGCGCAACAATTAGTTTCATTAGGTAATATTTAGCATTCTCCTAACTACACTAACTACAACCCTATATAGTAGTATTAGCTTATAAGCAATAATAAGCCTCCTCTTTAGAAATAATAGGTGCCTAATGCGTACGGATAATAGTATTTAGTAGGTTTATCTAGATATGGAACCACACAGGTATACTAAGAAGCCAATCCTATTAGTTATATAGTCGGCAAGCCTAGGTTTACTTATTTTTAATAGCCCTAATATAGATTACCGTAAGTTAGTCTCTATAGATAAGCCAGAGTTAATTACAAAAGTTGTTATAGATAGGTCTAGCTTTAGTAGGGTCTTCTAGTGCCTATAAACTAAGCTAATTTAGAAATATACTTTTATAGATGCCGTAAGTACCTTTAATAGTACCCTTATCCTTAAATATAGCCCCAAATTGCCAGAACTTAGTCTAATTTATATTAAGATAATGCATACTTAGCATTTTAAGATAACGATCACTATCTCTAAATATAAAGTTAATGCTAGCTATATAAAGTCTCTTAATTACATCTAATATAAGGCTTCGCGTAATATTTAACCTAATCCTACTATCTTTACTAGATATACTAGGGGCAGCCAATATATCTTTAAGCCTAAGTGGTATTATTAGATTATGTATAGATTAATATAAACCTAAAAGTAGTAGTCTAGGGTAAAGAACAATAGCCGCCGTTATTATTAACCGTATAGTATTTATATAGCCTATAACCTAGTTACACTTCTTATCCTTAAAGTTAACATTATTATAGACAATTACTACCTACTTATTTAACGCTTAAAGCTTAAGCTATCTCTAAAGACGTTAGCTAATTAGCCTAGGAGTTTAAAGTTAGATACTATACCTCTACCTCCTTAGTAATCTTACCTATTAACTAATTAGCCTAATAATAACTATAACACACCCTAAACCCTAATAGAGTCTTAATTACCCACCGCTTTATACTAAAGCCTATTAAATAGACATCTAGTATTAAAGAGAGGAAGCTAGATTACTTTTTGGCCCAAGAATAATATACTATACTAGTAATAGCAAATAATCGCCTGGATAGCACATTAGACTAAGGTATAGTGTTATAACTGGCTTAGTAGGCGCGCTAATTACTTATAAGTCTTAAAAGAATAGCATACCATATCGGGGCAACCTCCTTAATAGTCCTAAAGGCTAGCTTAAAGTCTAGTGTCTTTAGGTCTATAGTATAATTAAATTAAGCAAAATAGGGCTAACGGATAAGATTATTAAGCTCTACAGCAAAAGAATTTACTAAAAAAGAACGCTAGCAGATGCCCCTTATACGTAGATTGTCTATAGCACGTATTAGTGCACGCCGTCGCTTTTATAAATGGGCATATTAGAAGTTCTAAATTATAACCTCTCTACCCTCTTCTACTTTAGCCTAAGCAAGTATAAAGGTTTAAAAACTCCATTAAACGCGGCGTAGTGTATTAGCCACCTATTATAGCTTAAATTGCGTAGACTACCGTTCCCTAAAACTTATATTATATTAACCGCAGGTAGAAGAGGAAGGTTCGTTAGAGGAAGGCTAAAGAGCCTTAATAGCGTCGCTATTAAGCTCATTATTAAGGTAGTCTATATCGCTATCAAAATACCTATTAGGGTGTCCGTTAGGGTGTTCATTAGAAGGTAGAAGAGGGCTAAAAGAGGCGCTAGATAAAGGACTTTACAAGTTATTAGATAGGGGCACATACATTCCGCCGGCAGCGTCTATTACTTCTTAAATAGATAAAGGAAGTAAATAGCTTTTAATTAGATCTAGTTATAAGTATTTTAGAGTTAATTTAGGGTATAAGATACAGCGTTATAATAGAAGAGTTATCGCCTAATAAGAAATATTAATTTCGTATATAAAGGGCTCCTATAAGCTCTCAGACCCTTAGGGAGAAATTCCTTTTAGTGTAATATAATTAGTCCAGGAGTTTACAGGACTCCACAGGACTAGGGTAAGGTAATCTTATTGGCTCAGGAGTTCGCTGGGCTTCACAAGCGTAGCGCTAGCCCTTAGCGCCACGCCGTGGCGCAATTTCTCCCCGGGGGTCTGATTTATGAGATAAAGCAGGCTTAGATTCTTCATCTTCAGGTTAGAACGTCACGTGTGTTTGACTTGTATGTATCTGCATCGCGAAAATCAAACTTTTAAAATGCAACTTCTATAACTGTACCACCGGAATCAAGTCTTGATTTCAACTATACAATCAAACCTCCTTAATACGATATGGGGTATATAACGATCCTCTGCATTATGATCTACACCCCTTGATCAAGCCTTTTTTGGTGTAATATTACAATAATCTGACTTTTGACTATCCTTAAGCACCTACCACCAATAACGGTATAACCAGTAGAGAATTTGTATGAGAGAGGGCCCTATTTGGCCCGCGAGGTAGATATCCTAAGCCTTTTTAGGTATCAAGCTCCTCTTTTTCCTACTTATTCACCTAACACGTGACTCTTGATATAACAATACCATTGGTATTACGATACGCTCGGCCGAACAAACGGTATCGTACTAAAGAGATTTGACTGTAGTACAACTTGTAGAGTTTAAATTAAAGCTGGAATACACCAAAGGACCCCTCAGCAAAGTCGTGCTGGGGGAGCAAGGCCCCACGACCGCTGTAAGCCTGTGAAATATTGCCGCCAATACTTAGCAAGCCATCTGCAGAGGCATCTTGACTTCCACCACCATTCTCACCACCTGTAATACTGCATAGCCCTGCCCTTTAGCGAACTCGTTGATATTATCAAGGGCAAAGTTTGCGCAATCGTACAGCTTCAACGGAGGCGGGTTGAGAGCTATGGTAGATGTAGGGAAAAGTAATGCAAATGCGAGGTGTTGATTTGATGAGCGCGTCGCACACTGATGCAGATGTAAACAAGTCAAACATACGTGATGCTCTAACCTAAGGAGGAAGAATCTAGGCCTATTCAGTGGGGGGTGTGCGCGCAGTAATTAGGGGTGTATAACTAGTGGTGGCCTTTATATAATAGGGTAGATTTAGGGTAGATTTTAGGATTAATCTTGATTTTGGTTAGAGTCCGTGCACGCATTCAGGAGGACCGCGCGAAAATAGATTTCTCCTTCCTTTTTGGGGTTAGTGGTTTTCCCTCCATAAGGTCGCCCTAAGGGTTACTGTGCTGAGGGGCTTTGGCGGGTCTTATCCCTTCATATAGCAAAATGCGATTTTTGATTGGGGCGTATTTAGCCGTCCTGCTTCAGCTAGCACACCTCAGTTAGGCTAGTTAGTGGCGTTTTAGTAGACCCCACTACTAAAAACACGAAAATCGACCTAATGGAAGGATGCTTTAAGAGGCCATTATAAAAAGGTCATCAAATATATATTTTTGAGGAAGCTGGGCGGAAAGTCGTGATATATAACGTCATGGTTATACGTTCCCGGCCCTTCTCTATTAACTACCTGCTAATTATATAGGAAAATCCTCCAGAGCCCCCCCCCAAATCCTTACTACCTATACACTTTATACGCGTTCTTAACGTTAATAAGGATAAGCTAATAAAGGACCAGCTTAAGGCCATAAGGGAGGACGTGTTGTATATATTAAATAAGGTAAATTAAGTGCTATAGGTAATTAAGCGGTTTAATTAGTAATTATTTGGTATAGAAGCCCGATTAAAGGCAGTAGAGGAAGGCTTAAAAGAGGCTAAGATATATACTGCGGTAAAGGCTTAATTAGCTTTAGAGTCTTAATATTAAAGGCGTAAGGAAGTAGAGGATTAAAAGTAGCTACCTAATTATCGTCTACTGAATGAAAGTCGGTAAAGCACCGCAAGTATAGAGGAAGCCTATAACCCTTACATTCGTATACTGTCCGTCTTACCTTTAATATAAGCTTCTTTGCCTACTTCCATTTATATATCTAGCACGTTAGTAAGCCCTTATAGCCCTTCATCTTTATATAGCCTTTAATATATTAATAAGTTCGCGTTTTACACCGTTAAATTATAGGTAGTAGGGTTTTAGCAGTAACATAGGTGGTGCTTTAATTTATTCCAATATTTCTATAACTAGGCCTAACGCCAGGCTAATATTGCCTATACTTTAGTAAGCTTAAATAAAGAAGACGCTTAGTATCTTGCTTATTTAGGCCTATCTGCTAACTGCCTATAATAATAAGGTTCTAGGCCAGTTATATATAGAAGCGGCAATGGGTTTAAAGGAAAGGTTTGCTTAATATCCGGAAGATTTTCTTGCTAATAATATAGGCATTAATTATAGCCGCATTAAGCGCCTAGAAGAATAAGGGCATCTAGGTACGCATAGTAGTAATCTAGGTAGTATAGTAGCTCCAAAGCTGATTGTAAATATTAACGCCGCCTATTTAGTTATTGTAGTCAATAGAGAGCCTAGGAAGTGTTAACTTCTTAATTAAATTATCGCCCTAAATATTAGCTACTAGCTTTTTAAGGAAGGAATTATATGCTTGCGGCTAACGCCAATTAACTTTATTAACATCCTTATTGCTACATAAGTAAGCTATCGTTAAAAATCGTACTAAGTTCTTATCCTACCATACGATTAAAAGCACCGAATTAACTACGCTAACAACTATTCCCGTAATAAAATTAAACGGTAGCCTTACCTTCCTTTTATTAGCCCTTTTATATACCTCTAGATAGGCCTTTAAGTTTAACTAAGCGGTGCCAGCTGCAGTAATTCTAAGTTGTTAAAGCACCTAGAGCAACGGAATATTTATAAAGTAGTTATCCAAGAATAGGCAAAATTAATAAGCCTAAAGAGGAAGCTGTTAGGTAAGGTAGAGGACGCACTTAGAGGTTTTTAAGAGGGTAATATCTTAATAATCTGTTTAAGAAGGAAGTCTAAAAAAGTAGCTAGGTAAGGTAAATATAAAGCTATAGTAATATCTATACTAATAAAGGCTTATTATTTTAAAGCCCTTAGGTATTGGCTTACTAGGCAATTTAATTAATAATAATTCATTGCTTAACGTCCGATTTAAATCCCTATTAGGCCTACGCGGACTACTCCTTATTTATATATAGGGAGAAAACTCTATAAATAAGAAAACCCTATAATCCATCTCCCCGCCTTTTGGGACTCGCCTACTTAGCGCCTATAAGTCGCCTATAGTGCTCTACTACCTTACTATTTAACCTCCTTAGGAACTACTGCTGCTGTAACAAGCCTACGGACGCGCTAGTATCATAAACTATTACTCTACTACTGTAGAGTTACTAGGGGGCACCTACTGCTCGCCCCCTTGCCTTCTATTACCATTTCCCTTATAACCCGGAACTGATTTAGCATATTTTAACTAATAAGCCACTAGGTAACCGCCTTGAGGCCTTTTTATATTAAGAGTAGTGTATTATAGTTCTCTATGCCAGCTACTAAGAGTATTATTTCTTAATTAGTGCGTAGGGGGCATAGCAGTATTACGTGTTTTGGTGTCTGTCTTAGCCAGCTATATTCGCATCTTAGGCTACCTACTAGGATACCTACCTAGTAAAGCCAATCTTTTAGTCCTATTATTCCTATTCTTAAGAGTGTTACTATTATATTTTCTGCCTTTATTAGGCCTTCTTAGAGCCCTTAGGTATTTACCCCTTATAGCGTTAACTATACTATAGCTTAGGTTCATCTTGCCTAAGTTAGCCTCTATACCTTTAACTCCTATTTACCTCTTTAGTGTTAGTCCAACCAGTATTATATTACAGTAGATGGTTTCCTAGCATTCTTACGTATTCTACTTTGGCTCCTTTCTCTATCTTACTATTATCTTTACTAACCTCTTACGCGTCTCCCTTTTTCCTCTATATGGGCCTAGGCCCTAAAGCGGCACCATTCTTCTTCTACTTTCTTTACCTATTTCTCTAATATCTCTTCCCTACTTTAGGGTTATTGGTTTGTTCTCCTATAGGGTACCCTAGGGTCCCTTTATAGTTTACTTAGGCGTGTCTTAATATACTTTATAATATTAGAGTTACGTTTATTTTACGTCCTTTATATTACAGCGGCTTTAATATATAACTATAGGGGGGGAATATTGGATTCCTTCTTAAGCAGTACTATGGCCGTTCGCTTGTACCCGCCTATAATACTTTAAAGGCAGGCTATTTAGACCTTTTAAAGTGGTTTAAAAAGTAATTTAGGGGGGCCCTTTTTAGTTTCTCTAATGGCCTAAATACTAGATCTATATGTTATAGTTGGCCGGACGACTACTATATATAGTAGGCGTGACCTCTAGAAGTATGGACCCTATATGGAGTTAATAATCCTAAATAAAGCAATAAACTATGCTTGGCCTTTATGGGCTGTTTATACCGCATATACGCTTTACCGGAGCTTGCTGTCTACCTATACTCCTAATACCCTTAGGCCCTAAACTGGTTAACCCCTAAAGCCTTAAATATAAATTATATGCTAGAGATCTATAGATTAGTTACGTTTTCTTATAAAATAGATTAGCTGGTATTTCTCTGGTAAGAATTAGACTCTATAACGTTTTGCCTATTTTATATAAGTATTATAGGCTTTCTCTAGTGTTCTGCAATTCTTTGCGGCTGTTGGCCCGTATATAATTAGGTTTGTGTTATTAACGAAGCCTATTCCCTGGGTTGCCCCTTTTTTAAAGGAGTTAAGCAGGTTGTTTATAAAGAAAAGGAAGAGTATAGGCGAGAGGGGTGATTTTTATGGTATTCCTATTGCTATTATAATGGGGGGGCTCTAGTATCTGCTAAAGACCAGTAATATTTCTTTCTGGCCTATAAACCCTTAGATAAATTGTATAATCTATTCTAAGAAGCCCTTTGCCCTAAGGATATATAGAAGACGCTTATGGGGTATATTGTTATAGGCACCACTAATATTTAGGCTAAGTATTAATACTATAAAGTCCTTTCGCATCGCCCATGCAGTTTTAATGGTGGTAGCGAGTAGCGTAAGTACTAATAGTGTTAAGCGGTTCTTTCTTGCCCCTATTTAGCTTTGTGGTAGTAGGGCGTATTCCTTTACTATATCTGCTATATGTTCCACTATTACCCTTTCTAAGATCTTGCTAAGGGTGTTTTTTAAGGTAATAGGGTAGTAGCTTTCTAGGATTAAGTAATCTACTTTACCTTCTTTTTATAGGATAACCGTTATTATAGATCTTCTGAGTTATAGGTAGTAGCCTATAGTAAAGTATGCTCTAGCTATATCTATAAGCTAAGGTGCTATAAGTGGCCTATAGGTTTTTAGGGCCTTATTTAGAATCCTATTTGGTTCTAGTACTATATTATTTAAAAGGCGGCTAATAGTTCTAGCTATTTCCTCTATTATTATGTCGCTGTTAACCTATAGGCGAGTTACTAGTGTTTCGCCTGTAATATTACTAAGGTCTACTAGAGCTAGTTAGGGGAAGAACCTTTTTATAAAGATCTTTGCCTTCTTATTATTATTATTTATAGCCTATAATTCTCCTGCTCTTTATAGGGGTAGTAGGTATAAGTCTTCTACTAAGCGCCCTACCTTTTTCTTTACCTATTTTGCTATAGCCTAAAGGCCTTTATTATAGGGGAGGCTTAAGTTAGAAGTATGCTTATTTATAAACCGTCTCCAGTTATTCCTTACTTCTTTTTTTAGGGTATTCTTTAGCTAGTTTCTTGTGTCTTTATATTATCTCTCGTCTTTAGGGTTATAGCTACTTATATATTTCCTTTTTACTCGTTATTAGCTAGTAACTAAAACTGCGTATTATATAGACTATGCGTATCGCGTGTAGGGGCCTAGTTTTAAGATCGGGCAGTGCTCTTTTAGCCTATTTTTAATTGCTGCTTAGATCCTTTCTAGTCTTCGGTCAATTTCCTTAGGGGTAGCCAATAAGCCTTGCTTGTTTGGTATTAGGTGGATTTCTTCTAGGTTTTAGAGTTATTATTTAACTATATTAAGGAAACTATTTGTCTTAAGCTTCCTTATTATATATCTTTTTCTATTTAGTTACGCTTTAGTATTTAGGTCTAGCTATATCTAGATAGGGATATAGTCTAGGGTAAGTGCCCATTCTTCTTTGGGGTTGTACCTTTTAAGTCTTTGGTATAGGCCTTCGTTTATAAATATAAGGTTAATTATGCTTCTAGCGGTGCCTTATTGCCATATAATTACTCCTAGGGGGGTAGCTAGCTTAAGGCCCTAGATATTTATAGCTCTTAGTAGGCACTCTAACTGTTAATCTATAGTAATATAGATACCCCCCTACCGCGGGTGGTAGAGGTTTATATCTCTTAGTAGGATAAACTCTGTACCTTTAGTTTCTAATAAGCTTATTACTAATATAATATTCTCTGTTTATAGAACCCCTTTAACCTTAGGGTTATATATATTAATAATTTATACCGGTCCCCTATATATTTAGATTATTATAACTGTAATATCTAGGTTAACTGCCTGCTATAACTATAAGGATAGGCTGATAGCCTTACTAATTATAAAGTATACGCGTATGGCTGCTTTTGGTTTGTATAGGAGCTAGAATCCTTAGGGGCAGTATGTTAATTATATGAAGGTATTATAATACGGTTCTTATATAGTAAGGATATAGTGTTTTTTTAGGTCTAGACTGTCTAGTAGGGGCCTTATAAGGCGGTGGTTTGTGTTGCCGCAGTTATACTATATAATGGATAGGTGGCGGACCCCTAGTAAGGGTTTTTTTACTTTCCTTTGTTCCTTACTTCTTCTATTTCTACTTTCTCTAGGATATTTAGAGCTTCTATCTCTTATATCTATACCCTAGTTACTACTTATTTTATATAAAGCTTTTTATTTCCGTGTCTTGTGTTCCTGTTAGCGCTTTTATATCTAAATCTATTATTATTACTAATTCTTCCCCTGTTCTTATTGGTCGGCTATATGCCCTTTATAGGTCGGCTGCGAATATTATATTTGCTGTATTAAGTCTAATTCTTAATTGTCCTGGTTTTAAGCCTACTATCGCTATCTATAGGGGTCTTCCTATGGGGCGTCCTCTCCCTTATGTCCCCTATGACTTTTATGTCCCTAATTGGTCTAGTAATGTTATACGGCGTCGCTTCTAGCCTATTAAGGCTTGGGATGGCTGGCCTAGCCCTCTAATATTAAAGGTAGGAAATGCTAGAAAGGCGCCTACGTCCCCTTAGCTTATTACCTATTGTTTCTATTTATATAACCTAGCATGTAGTTATTCCCGCAGCTGTTAAGCCCTTACCTTCTATCTCCTGTATTTAATGCAGTCTTCTCTCTCCTACGCCTTATATATGCTTTAGTAGCAGTTTACGCATTTTATTTAGTCTTAATTTAAGCAATATTTTATATTGTAGGGGCCTATATAGTGGCCGCAGCACACCTGTGCTGCGCATATAGATTAGGTGTGTCCCTATTATATATAGCGATAGCATTGTTTTAGGTATAGTCTGTGGTTATAAAGCCTTATATTATATATAAGGCTATTTATAATTATTCCTTTTTAGATAAGGAGTTTTTGCATTCCTGGTGTATATATACTAATAATAAGGGAGCTATGCGTTCGTCCGGCGTCTCCCTAATAAGTCTCCAGCGACCTTTATATCCTCTTATTATTCTTATTATATATTTAGTTTATATTTTCTTATTAAAGCTATTAGATTTAGGTGATTTTAAGTCCTAGTATAAGGCGTTCCGTTTATCTTACTATCTTTTATATAATTGCTGTATTGTCTGCCTAGCGTCCCTTTTCTACCCTAAGGCTTATAGAAACTGCTGGGACTTCTACTAAGTAATTCTTATAGAGTACTTTTATGCTAATACGTTCTCCTAGCCTATCCCCTACCCTTACGGCTTATTCCTTTACCTATTAGTCCTTTAGGGTAACTCTAATATCTNNNNTCTTAAGGTATTAGACTNTAANAGNGTTATAAACCTCTTTATNTATNTTTATAAGGACTTCTATTTCTAATTATCCCCTAAGCCCCTCTACTTATTCTATATTTAGTTATATTATAATTATATACCCAGTTATTAACTTAAGGGGGGTAGGTTCCCTATGCTGTAAAAGTGCAGCTACGGCGGCTTAGGTGCGGTTTACCGGTAAAAAAGGGTTATACTTATTTTTAATTTTGCTTAGCCGTTAGAGGATTTAATTAAGGGTTTACTAGAGGGGCGCCTAAGGTTCGCTAGACTAGCGGAGCTATTTTACTAGCTATATTAGTTTGTTATAGCTAACGGTTACTTCCCTATAATTTTAAATACTAGACGCGTCTAATAGGCTTTATATTTTATTAGATGCCTTCTTAATAGAGGTATTTCCGCTTTATAGTGTGGTATTCGCCCGTCTTTATTATGGAGGGCCATTGCTAGGCGTAGTTCTAGCGGTCGCGCGCGAGTGCGAGCCACCGTNATTTAACGTGTGCCTCCCCTGNNATNCATGCATCTTAGGGGGATTCTCTAGGTGTTTTTTAGGGTTCTTTTGGTTGGTTTTGGTCTTTTTAGGCCAGGTGCAGCAAGAGCTCCTTTTTCTTGATTAGAAAAGTATTTACCTCTTCTTATTTTTAGGCAATTTAATTATAGCTATAGATTGTCTAGTAAACCTTACTATTATTTTATTAAAACTAACTATAGATCTAGGTATAACGTATTTCCTAAACGCCTCACCTAATGGAGTTGTTAACGGCTTAATCTTCTTAAAAACCTAATATTTAACGCCTTTTGGTGGAGGTGGTAAGACGTAAAAAAAGCGCTTAAGTTACTCCCATCTTTTTTGGCCCATAAATAAGCTAATTAAGTGTTTAGGATATTTAGGATCTATAGCCTAAAGGTCTCGCACTTAAGGAGTTTTAAAGACGCCTATATATATAACAAGTCCTACCCAAATTATTAACTCGCTAGCAGAGGTCTTCTTCCACGCCCGTAATTATTTACCAGTATACCGTCCTAATTAGTGATATCTGCTAGCGTTTTAAGAAGCTGTATAAAGGTTTGTGTTAATTACAAGCCTCTTAAATATACTAATACTAAAGAATAATAGAAACACTCAAATTAGCAGGTCCTATCTAGATCTATACCTACTAGACGCTATACTAACCTAATCTGCTATTATATAGTAAGTAAAGCGCTTAGTATCCTCATTTTAATCAGGAAGATTATTAGATTTAATACCTGTGCTAGAGCCGTTAATAGGCTTACTAGCGCGCCGAGCGGCAAATAGTAACTTATCTAGAAGGTTAATAACTTTAAGATCTAATTTAGGAACAGCGGCCATAGGCTCCTATATAGTAGGAACGGCAGGAAGGTCTATTCTTGTAACTTCTTTAGCTGATAACTCTAGTAGTTTAGTCTTATCCACCTTATCTACCTCATCCTTAGCAGTCTTACCGCGGGCCTTAAAAACGGCTCCTAATTCTTCCTTCTTAATATCCTCCATCTGGCCACTTAACCGGGCCTCCTTACTTAGCACTACCTATTATATAGCTACTGGAGCCACCAAAGCCTCTAAAGGCTGTGCAACTAAGCTATTATGTATATACTACGTCGCTTAGAAGGATTGTGAATAAGACTCCTAGGCTTCAGGTGCTTTTGGAGGCTTTAGACAACCTTTTTTAGGCGGTATAAGGACGATATTTTGCAGAGGATTTAATGGTCAAATAGAGGGCAATAATATTGAAGCTTTTTAATTAACTACACCACCAAATATACAGCCTTCCTAGCCACGTCGCTGCTGTTTACCGCAATATTCAAGCGTTAATGAGGCGCCAGCACCCCTGCCGCCGAGCAGTCGCATTGACCAGCGGCTTCAACACCAAGTCATATACGGTATAGAGCCTCTAGATTGGCTTGAGAGGCTTGCATATACGAAAAGTGCAAGAAATCTTTGCCACACGAAGGGATGGGCAGAAACCGCCTAAAATTTTGTTGCTTAGGCGATAGAGCCGTAACTCTAGGACCTTATTGAAAGTAGCCCCTAGTCCCAAAAAGGAAGGGGAAATCTATTTTCGCGCGGTCCTCCGTAGTTGGCTAAGACGTTAGTGTATTAGAGCGCCTTGGCCGTTGGGTGCTGATCTCAGCTGGCACGGCCCACCATCCACTGAACGCCTCATCAAAATACCTTCGACCTCGCCGCACATACAAGCCCAACCAGCGGAAAGTCTACGTGGGCCATCGAGTCTTGTGGTCCTTTCACCAAAGTCTAGAAGTCTGCTTCAAGTGATCGAAGCCTAATACTACCCTTCCCAGCATAACCACAGCACTGCATGGAGCTCTAGGGTCAAGAAGTCAAGATATTTTTCCCATATTATTTGCAAGAAGTAACTCTCTATGCTGACCTTCGATGCTCTGATCAGGCAAAGCTCCGGCTTTTATAGACATACGTTCTCATTGGACCATCTGCACAGGCTGCATGAGAGGTGCCACGTGCCGGGAACAAGGGTCAGAGCATATCAAAGTATCGTTCAATAGTGCCAGCATTACATCAGACATACGTGTAGTGCGGTAAGGCGGCCGGAATGTGCTAAAAATGTTGTGGAAAGGCTGATACGATGGGCACTCATCTCTAAATTTGGTTCAAAAATGCCTTATAATCACCCCTACCCTCTTTCAACTATCAGGTTGCTGAGCTTTTTCTTGTATTATCGGCTATCCGACGCCAATTGGAGGACATTGTATTGCCTCACTTCAAACGGCCAGCATTAGGATAGAATCGGTCACCCCGAGATCTTGGTGTAAGGAGGTGTGTAGGTGTCTCTTCACAACATTACTCTGATCACAGCCCAGCAAGCCTGATATTAGACACCAATCGGATTCAATGACTCTATCGTCCAGAATGGTGCTTGAGAAAGAAAAAAGTCAGCCTTGCTGCAGTGAAAGCACGCCTTTCACCTAGGTGCTATCTCTTGGGATCTCTTCTAACTTGTTGTCTATGAAGAAAAGGATGGAGGAAGACGAACAAATATTGACGCCTCGCGGTTTCTCGTTTGCAGGACTGTGTTCTTCGCCGAGATTTTGCAGGGCAAAGGTTCGTTCTCCCCGAGGCCCATTGCTACGGATATAACCTGTCGGGAGCACCGTTCTAGGTAATTGGAAACACGCAGTCGACGTGCTCTGTGCACTAGGCTGCAATTCAGCTTCCTCCTACTTACGCGTCCCTTCCTGACCTCAAGGTGTTTCAGCAAATTCAATGACCCGCGAGCCGAGTTTCTGGTAACAAGGCGCAAACTTGATGGAACGAGAGTCGTCTATAATATTCAAGGTCCCCTCTTTGAGTTCATTGAGATCGTTACTGGCACAAACGGACGCTTCTTACGGATCCAGCGCATTCCGCGATGACGCCACATATCGAATCGTGGTTCTTCGTGTGGCTATCTCCGAAAATAATGCTTCCAAATATTTCTAGCTACTCAGATGCTCATTAATCCAGCGACCAGATTGAATTAGGCCTCCCTGTTGCCTGTGGATCAGTTTCAGCTCCTCTCTCTCATCTTTTCCTCTTACCCAAGATAATGAGCCCCAGTGGAGAAAGTTGGGCCGCTCTTTCACCCCCTCATTTGTACTCTTCTCTTCCTACGATTCTCTTGACCGCTCTATCACATTACCAATCATTGTCCACAGACGGACTTTCACCACCTGAATTATTCCCAGTAGTTTATATAAAATAATGATCCTTGATAATTACATTCTACACATAGCGCACTGCCGAGCCCACATCAGCGTTTCCGAGCCGACTCATACAATGCCAAAGCGTCAGGACTTGATAAGCCCTAACTTTAGGACCTGTGATAGTCAGCTCTCCAACGCACCTGGCGAAATAATACGCCTTATCACTCTCCATTGGGAAGAAGATCCTGCCAACAACAACAGAGGAGGCAAGAACTTTAGCGAAGAAGCTAATGAATTACGAAAAATCTGCCAAAATAAGTTAGGATTTGAGGTTGATAACTTCATTATCCCCTCTGAAAATCCACAGTTTAAGCTACTTAACTATATCGAAAAGACGGTGTCGGAGACAAACCAGGCAAAGAGAGAAAAGAGATGTCCTGCGCTGATCATATTTCACTATGGGGGACACGGAGATCCGAATGATCAAGACCGAGATATTCAGAAACGAGGCGAAGCTGTATGGGCACAGTGGGTTCTTCTGCTAAGCTATTTAGTTGAATTGTTACATACAAGTAGTGAAATAACTCACTAACTCCACCATCAATGACAGGAAGGAACGCGGCGGACCAACTTTGTGGTGGGGGAAGATTCAGGAAACGTTGAATGCTTCAGAGGCAGATATCCTCCTCGTAATCGATTGTTGCTACGCAGCCCACGCCGCGCGTAGTTCACTTACACCCCGGCCTCCTTATTCCGAGTCCAGGATTCAGCTGTTGGCTGCTTGTGCAGAAAAGACGCTCGGCCCCGGACCAAGATCCTTTACTACAGCATTCATGAGCCACCTCCTCGCGGAACTCAAGCGACATCCCTGTGTACCCATTAGCGAAATCCACCGGAGGCTATGCAGTCGTGAGGCTCGGCTATACTCTGTCCCGATATTGGTATCTCTTGTTTCAAACACCAGAGGTGAAAGTATTCAACTACGATCACTCAAGGCCCTCCATGATCCAGCTGCGGATGTGGAGTCACTTATCCTTCCATGATACCCTACGAGGGATATAACTTTTTAATCTCTCCCCTTCACTGGCGAGGCCATGGATGCTTTCTCGAGAACCTGGACCAACCAAAGGGCACAAACGAAATTCAACTACGTGGGCTTCAAAGCGTAGTACATGCCCAATCTGCTGGCGCTAGTGAGGTGGAAGGGAACTTTGTTATACGTATTGTACCTATTTATTATTGCAACCGGCTTAAGCATCGTAGAATAGGCCACTACATGTCCCTGTGCCTCCATGGGTGGTCACGTGCTGTTTCTGCGTTGCTGGGGTTAGCGTCCCAAGAGAACCTTACCGAGTGGAACATCCGCCTTTCTATCAACACAACTAGCCTATGCCTATGTAAATTAGACTGATCTGTTCCTGATTTCAACATACTTTGTACTTTCATCTCTGGTCGTTTTCTATTGGTATTCTTAGTTGATGTGGAGGAGGAGGAAGAGGCAGGAGTATTTTCACATTGCAATGGTCCACTGGGGCCCCAAAGCCGTCACTCAAGTTTCAGCAAAGTCTTAGAGACGACAATGTTTTTATTAGATCATTTTTCCTCTAGCTAATTCCTTTCCAAGTTGAGAGCACCGCTGAAGCCTTTTCAAGGTGCGAGGCGGAGTTCGTCTTCAGGTACTTCTTTCCTCCACGGCGTCCCATCCTCCTTGCATAGATTGTAGGTTCGTGGTTTTGGCACTTCTTCAATCACGAAAGGGCCTTGAGGCTGACCGCGACCGCCTGGCTCATGCCAGTATACCAGGTCGTTTGGATAGAATTGGTTAGACTATGGTACCGTGAGCATGAGATTTGGAGTTTCGGAAAGTGTGGGGCAGTTTACATTCTGATATTCGGTGATTCGAGGACGAAAGGTGAGGTTTTCTTCATTCTCGGCGGTATCCTGTTGCTCTTCATATCAGCTCCTCAACCTGAACCCCATTGCAAAGTCTCCACGGACCTGATCTGGATTTGGAACCATTCTGGAAAAAATTGCCTGTGCCTCCTGCTTTCTCGACTTCGCCGATATTTATATTCGTCCACGTATCCCCTCCGTGGCTGTGCTTTATAGCGTGTGCTAATCCGTTTTATGTCTAGAGTGGTCTCCGTCACAAGGCTGATAACAATAATGATCCCAATCCTGTTGTGATACCTACTACGTTCCAGCCTATGAAAGTGGTACTGGGCCATCGAAACGGTTCGAGTTGCCTTGTCAGGTAACAAGCACAGAAGCACTGCAGCAGCGCTAGCTTTCTATACGTCCAACGCCTCCACTTCCACTCCGCAGTTGGAGTATTAGACCAATCCGGGGTAACGAGCTCTTGGATACGCCTCCAGGTATGCCTCGCAATGGTGAAGTGAGAAGGCTGAGATTTCTTTCAGTGTCCCAACTCACCGGTGCTTGTCTACCAGAACATTCCAATTGGCCTTCAACCTGCCCGTCCGCTACTATGAGAGGTCTTGAGGAAGGCGTATTAGTCTTTCTGTGCCCCACAGCTCCATGTGCAACACTAAAAACCTCCGACTCCCATCCATTCACCTTACCACCACTGTGCCGCTAAAATGCCAGCTGGGAAATCTTCCCCAGTAGATGAATTTGAACGTACGTGTATCACCGGCCTCCTAACCAGCTAAGCCACATTAACCGTGGAGTATAATCAGTGGATAGCTTCCAGCTAGGTTATCCTCGCTACTCAGCGCTCCTCAGCACCCATCCCGCATTCTTTGTCTTTCGTCGATTTGGACGAGTGCGCATGAGGCTGCTCTTGCTAAAGCAGAATGAAGTTCTCGCGCTTCAAGAGGCCTTGGACAAATTGGACGAGGAAGAGACGAACAGGCTATCTCTAAGCTGCTTTCAAAGAGACTCAAATCGTGAACGACAGCAGATCCTTGAGAGATTGACAAAGAGTCTTGAAGAATACGGTATGCTGCATTGGAACCAAGAACTTTTAAGAGATATGATCGTTGACGAACAGGTTTGGAATCTGAAGATAAGCTCCTCGCTCAAGCCTACCAAGCTTTCAACCTCCCCGACACTAGCGAAAGAGATGTCACAAGTTTAAAGAACTGGGTTCATGGGAATTCCTGTATTGCGAGGTCGGAAGCCACTTACCTCAACCAAAAAGACGACCTCGCTAGCCTCACGGCCGTCCACGATGATACAATTTTTCAAACGGAATCTATTCTAGAAGATTTCTTGGTCTGGTGGGACACTTGGATGCGCCCTGTTTGTATATATCCCCATTGTCTTCTCCATAGATAATTGACAAGCCATCACAGCGCTTTTGCAGTCGCTCTCGCCGCAACCACAAGTACACGACCGACCCGCATATATTCATTTTCGGGCCATGTCTTCAGCGAGTGAGCCGTGGGTTGATTGCGTGGGTTACAATATTGACGCTACTTGTTCCAATTGCAATACTGAACAGTTTGAGCCAATTGGTCGGGCGATTCATCACGATCATCATTGCCGCGGGAGTGGTGGTATTTGCTATGTCATTATTAACGAGGGCTAGGACATTGGAAGTGTTTATGGCAGGGACTGCGTGAGTAGAAAAATGGTTTTGTGCTTCTTATCTCTGGTGAGCTAATTTTATATGGCGTTAATGTAGATATGCTGCCGTTTTGGTGGTCTTTACGTCTAGCAATAACGGATTGAGTGCCGGGCTGAATTTTTCCTGTCCTCCAAGCCATTGATCCGAGGCTCTCTTATCAGATAAGACAGTATAGTTCAATATGAAAGGAAACGAGATCGAGACAGCAATAATAGGAACAGGGAAAACTTGTCTACTAAATGCTGATCTCACACAGGATAAGCCTTCGGTAACCTCAATTTTTATGATAATGACTTTATCTGTATCTTTCTCCGCAGCAGAGAGCGACCCTACTGTTGTCTGACCTGAGAGACATTGAATTTGTGGAGAGCCGTGGAGAGCTGCGGGGAGTTCACCCGGGTAAAATTATTCCTAGCTATGTTCGACACCGATTCTCGAAAATTCCGTCATTCAGGCTCTAGAACATGTTTTGAAAATTTGTGGCTGGGAGAGGAATGCTATTTTCCTCGTACGATGATGATGCCTTTGCATGTGAGCTGGTGTCCTACCCCTCCTAAAAAGCTGAATCGTATCTTCGGATATAGAACGAGAGGATAAAAATTTTGGAGCCTAATATTCAATGGCGTTGATGATGCGAAGTGCCAGCCCGTTTACGCATGGCGGAGCAGAAAAGACTGATGGCGTGAAGTTCGAAGGAACTAGGAGAGTTTGTAAATGCCCAGCTGCTTAGGTGTCACCGTTAGCTCGATCGCCAAGAAGAAGTTCCTAGCATTGTGATGTCGGTTGAAAACCGGGCATGCAGCACGCCCACCCAGGATTTCCCCAGCTAATTGCCACATGTATCAGCGGCTCGCCCGCGGGTCGACATCGGTAATTTAGCCTTTCCGTCAGGTGACCCTGCTTAGGGATAACTTCGTGAATAGGAGCAGAATACCACGTCGGCCTGTCACCCAACCCCGCATCTCACCGACATCGTTGTTGCATCTGCCGTGAAAACACCGGCGTCACAATACCGACGTTTACCCAGGCCGTGACCGTTTGGGGAGCATGGCCGAAGCTTTAGCTGCCGGAGGGCTGCGGGTGCGGCTTTTCGGGGAAGCTTATATCCACAACTCAGGTAAGAAATGAGTATGGCCGGTGTGCTGACAGTGGCTGGGCATGCCATGAACACGAGGGCACGAACGAACACGAACGGATATGCATGAGGGAGAACAGGGTGACGTGTGACGTAAGGACAGTACGAGGGTTGCTTGGCATGTCGATATATTGTGTGGGAATACCGACAGTCCTTTGGCGTATACAGGGAGAGCTCTTTGTGGCACGTTGGAATCTTGGGAAGGGGGTTCTCCATTGTTTTCTGTGCTGGGGAAGCCGTGATTTGGCGCAGCTTAGGGATCTGCAGCATTGGAGTTGCCAATAAAAGTCGGCCAAAGTCGGGGCAATTGCCCGGTCGATGGACTATATTGAAAAGCAAGGTGATCACCAGGCACCTTGGCTTGTTGAAGTAAGCTCCCCCCCCACCTCCCGGCAATGCGCAGCGATGTTGAAGTCATGTCCTGGCGTGAATGCCGGCCAGGTCGAGGATTCTCTCCCATGCTGTCCCACCAAATATTAAATGGCAGATCCCCTTACTTTCCTCGACAGTTTCTTCAGGAACTCACATACATCGACGCGTTACTTATTCAAATATTTTAGGTTGATTCCTGCTGCTCCTATCTTTACCACAATTCCTTTGCAGCTAGGATCTTTAGCTAGTAATTAACGCCATGTTGTGGCTTGCTCAAGCGTCAGCCATTTTGGCGATCCGCTTGGCTCAAGTCGGAGCCGTGGCAACAGCTGTAAGTGTACCAACACCAATTTTTAAATTTACACTTTCTACAATTTTTTGCAGCAAGCTTTTATGAATGAATTTGAAATTCCTGCGCTTTGTGTTCTCGCTCTTCCCCTTCCTCGCTGTACTTACCTCTCCTTTCCGCGTGTGTTAGGCTTAATTTCTGACCTTTTAACCAGTTTCCTAACTCCACCAGCCCTAATAATCCGTCTAATTCCACCAACTCACCCACGCTAAATGAAGCTACTTCTCCTCCTTATTACCCCTCACCATGGATGGACGGATCGGGTCAATGGGCAGAAGCGTACGCGAAAGCACAGGCTTTTGTCAAGCAATTGACTCTGCTGGAGAAGGTTAACCTTACGACTGGTGTCGGGTGAGCTTCCAGAAGGCATGAAGCTAAACAGAATGCATGCTAAATGTTAGTAGATGGGAAAGCGAAGCTTGCGTCGGCAACGTTGGGTCAATCCCGCGTCTTGGCTTTAGGTCGCTCTGCATGCAAGATTCTCCACTGGGTGTTCGAGATAGTACGTTGTGGCTTGTTGTGACCAATTCAATAGGAGCTAATGCGCGGGTCAGCTGACTACAACTCTGCCTTCCCCGCCGGTGGCACAGTCGCGGCCTCATGGGATCGTGGCGTTTGGTATCAGCGCGGATATCAGATGGGCATGGAGCACCGTGGAAAGGGAGTCGATGTACAGCTTGGACCAGTCGTTGGACCGCTTGGCCGCAGCCCTGAAGGTGGCCGTAACTGGGAAGGTTTGTAAATGCTTGAACAAGCTTGTTTTGTACAAGGTTCTAATCGAGTTCAAACAGGCTTTAGCCCCGATCCCGTTCTATCCGGCATAGCTGTTTCTGAGACGATTCGTGGCATTCAAGATGCAGGTGTTATTGCTTGCACCAAGCACTATATCTTGAACGAGCAGGAACACTTTCGTCAGCCAAGTTCTGTAGATGGGATTGGAGCAGTTGATGGCATCAGTTCTAATATTGATGATAAGACTCTTCATGAGCTCTACTTATGGTAAGATTTCATCAAAATGTTAATTAACTCATGACTAAATTTGTCCAGGCCATTTGCTGATGCTGTGCGTGCTGGCACTGGATCAATCATGTGCTCGTACAACCAAGTCAATAATAGCTATGCTTGCCAAAATAGCTATCTCATGAATTATCTTCTTAAGGGTGAGCTTGGATTCCAAGGTTTTGTCATGAGCGATTGGTCAGCCCAGCATTCTGGAGTCAGCAGCGCTCTCGCCGGTTTAGATATGTCAATGCCTGGTGACACTGGCTTTAACACCGGTTTATCTTTTTGGGTAAGAAAACCATCTCTCACTATAAGGCTAAGCGAACACTAACCGCCATTGTTTTAATAGGGAACAAACCTGACAATTGCCGTCCTTAACGGCACGATTCCAGAATGGCGTATCGATGATATGGCTACCCGTATTATGGCAGCTTACTACCTGGTAGGCCGTGATAAAGCGCAAGTCCCAATCAACTTTAACTCGTGGTCCTTGGATACGTACGGCTACCAGCATGCGCACGCGCAAGCAGACTATGGATTAATCAACCAACATGTTGACGTACGCTATGAGCATGCGATGAGCATTCGTTCTGCAGCTGCCCGCTCAACTGTTCTTCTGAAGAACACCAACAAGGCACTGCCACTGACCGGCAAGGAGAAGTTTACAGCTGTCTTCGGTGAAGATGCTGACAGCAACGTATACGGTCCCAATGGGTGCTCTGACCGCGGTTGCGACAACGGTACTCTGGCCATGGGTTGGGGCTCCGGAACTGCAAACTTCCCTTACCTAGTGACTCCTCTCACTGCTATTCAAAACGAAGTGATTCAGTATGGAGGCGTCATCCAGCATGAAACAGACAACTGGGCGTCCCAGCAAATCCTGGCCCTTGCTACACAAGCCAGTGTCTCTATTGTGTTTGTGGATTCAGACAGTGGTGAAGGATACATAGTTGTTGATGGCAACGAGGGCGACCGAAACAACCTCACTCTCTGGAGGAATGGTGATACTCTGATTCAAAATGTATCAGCAAACTGCAACAACACGATTGTTGTCATTCATTCCACCGGACCCGTCTTGGTTGATGTTTGGTACAGCAATCCTAATGTCACGGCCATCCTCTGGGCAGGTTTGCCTGGAGAGCAATCGGGTAACTCCATTGCGGATGTGCTTTACGGAAGGGTCAACCCAGGAGCCAAACTGCCCTTCACAATGGGAGCATCTCGGACAGATTACGGTACTGACCTTATCTACGAGCCAAACAACGGAAATGCAGCGCCGCAAGATAATTTCGTGGAAGGGGTATTCATTGACTATCGCTCTTTCGACAAGAATGACATCACTCCAATCTATGAGTTCGGTTTCGGATTGAGCTACACTACATTTTCATATTCAAATATCATCATCATCAAGGCTACTGCCAGCCCGTACACACCGACAGCAGGCATGACAAAGGCGGCACCTGTGCTTGGAAGCTTCAGCAACGATACAACAGAGTATCAATTTCCGCCTAACCTGACCTACGTCGCTGCCTACATCTACCCGTATCTTAATTCAACAAGCCTGTCAACGGCGTCGGAAGGACCAGACTACGGTCTTCCAACTGACAAGTACATTCCTGCCGGCGCAACTGATGGCTCGCCACAGCCCCATATCGCAGCTGGTGGAGGACCAGGTGGTAACCCCGAGCTCTGGGACGTCCTGTTCACCGTCAAGGCGACCATCACCAACACTGGCAGCATCCCTGGTGAAGAAGTGGTGCAGATGTACGTATCTCTTGGTGGACCGGACGACCCGAAGGTTGTCCTCCGCGGGTTTGAACGCTTGAGCATCCAGGCAGGCCACTCAGCCGAGTTTTCGGCTGATATCACTCGGAGAGACGTGAGCAACTGGGACACCGCGACACAGAACTGGGTCGTTTCGAGCTACCCAAAGAAGGTGTATGTTGGGAGCTCGTCGAGGAAGCTCCTGCTTAGCGGGGATTTAGACCTGTGAGCGAAAAACTTAATCACTAATAGTTTGGTGTAGTGGAGGCAGTATCTTTTTAAGCATTGGGGCAAAGTAGGGCTGAAAAACTGAGAGAAGACATGGGGGTGGGGAGCTTATTATTGCTATGACTGAAATGACCCTTCTTGTAGATACTTTGGTTAGACTTTGGATGGAGAGGAAGGGAACATTGGGTAATGACTGTTACACCCGAGGTAGTCTTTATCTAATGACATGTTTACTGCCGTACTAATCAGCACCTCCGAATATGGCAATGCCCAGGGGCTGTAGATGTGACATCTGCGAACGAGTGGATCGATGGTGTCTTGCATTCTTGCGTGTGCATGATGACGAATGGCGCTGCGAGATGGCACATGCGGTGTGCCAGCACGCGTTTGCGACCAGACAATGGAGCAGTACACTCGAATGCGCAGGGAAACGATGAATAAACGCACGATATCAGCGTCTGATATCAGCGAAATCATTCGGATTAGTCGAAAGTTTTCTGGTGAGAAGTTTGACAGCAGTCTTACGGGCCATCGCCAAGCCCACGTCCCTCGCATTCACCCCGGCCCGTCGCCCACAAACCTTTCAAACACTGGATAGCGGAAGGGCAAGCACTCATTATCTGCGCGTATCCCGCTTGTTAGCTATATCTGCTGGAGTCGACCTTCTCCTCCTCCGTCGCCGCTTCTTGCTTAGTTCATTCTTACCTTGTCCGGCGGGTTCCAACGTCGCTTTCGTCACCTTTTTGCTGCGCGTCGCTGCGGGAAAAACAACACGAGTTCCTTCCCTGCCTCGCCGATCCACCTCCAGCTAACCACCACTCGACCTTGTCGTAGCACGCCCTCGCGTTAACTCTGCTTGAGTCGCGATACAACTGTATTCTACCCTGCTCGGAATTGGGCTTTTCGTTGTCGCTGTCAGTAGATTCCTCTTTCTCTCTGACCTAGTGGGGCGATGTCTGGAGGATACAGCGTCTAACTTAGAACACCACCACATTTCCCATTTCCACACATCCGGCGTATAAATATCATGAGAATATTCTTCGCTGACCTTTCCCAGTCATATCGCAGACTACATGCAAGATGCCGGCATCCTCAAGTAGAAGACTTCGCTCCCGCAGGGAGCTTGACCTGCAGCAACAATCTGATGCTGATACTCCAGAATCAATAGCGACGCCTTCCAGAAAACGCAGGCGTGTAAGCAGAGCCTCTCGTAAGAGTTGTATCATTTGTGGACAGATGACTGAACTCTTCAATAGTTGAACGGCGCCGACCGGACCTCCGCTCTTACAGAAGATGCCACCCGAAATCGAATCACAGAATCAGCTCAGAGCGACGACTCGAATAAGACTCTTTCAAATGGAGCGGATGCAGACACACCCTCAGACCCCATTGAGAGGCAGAATCTCCTCATTGCCCACCTATTGACCCCGAAAACTTATATTCCTCGTGCGGCGATCGACTATGCGAACGACCTCCAGGCGCGCATGAACCCAGGCACAACTCCAGCATTTGCGAAGATAGCTGCTCGCGATTGGTGTTTTTTCGTGAAAAAGATGACGCTTCTCATAGGAAGAGCTGACAACACTCGACAGCAACCGGCAGCGAGTACTACAGTACCATCAGGAAACGCTCCCAGTGACGATCCTGATATATTTGCCAATTGGGGGGTCGACATCGATTTAGGCCCTGAGCGGCAAGTTTCTAGAGTCCACGCGCAAATTGATTACGATACCAACGAACAGGCCTGGTTCATCCATGTCAATAGTCGGAATGGATTGAAGCTAGACGATAGGGTTCTTGAAAGGGGGGATCGAGCACAACTTCACTCAGGCATTTGCATTTCTATCATGGGAACCCAGATGTTGTTCCTTCTCGCAAATGCGGAGGATCGTTTCCACCCTATGCTTGATCGGCAAGTCAAATATGACCAAGAGCATGAGGATTCTGACGGCGCTGGCAACCCTCCATATCGCTCATTACCGCATGCACATCCACGAGTTTCTTCGCCAAGCCGGCCACCACTTGATCCTTTTCCACCGTCTTCTCATCCGCGCAATCAGCATTCGTCACAGCACCGGAGCAGCCAGATGACCACTACTCCAGGACGTCACCACCAACCAGGCACGCCACTGGCTCTATATGCTAGTGAGAAAGAGCCGAGGAGCAAGCCATCGCCGTCCGCTTATCCCCGCGGAATGATGCTTGACTCTACGGAGGAAATTGATTACAGTCTGGATTCTTCCAAGGATATCAAACCGCCGCACAGCTATGCACAATTGATTGGACAAGCCATATTAAGTAGCCCGGAGGAAATGCTTACTCTAGCGAATATCTACACTTATATTAAGGAAAAGTATGCCTTCTTTAGGTACAGTACTGGAGGATGGCAGGTAAGTAAGCCCTATAACGCACTCATATATTGTGCTAATTTTGGGAAGAATTCCATTCGTCATAATCTATCCTTAAGCAAATCCTTTGAGAAAGTGGCTCGTCGCACAGATGAACCTGGAAAAGGCATGAAATGGCGCATCGCAGATGACCAGCGTGACGAGTTTGTGAAGAAGACTCTTTTCAGCTCCCGCAAAGGGCAAGCGCGAATGGGCTCTTCAGGACCAAGCTCTCCAGCTCGCAAAGAATCTGGCTCAACCTATGCAACAGAACGTCTTATGGGCGTGCTCAATCAGGGCGAAAGCAGCCGTCCAACGTCCAAGCACGAGTTTGCTGGCCCACATGTCAAAACGCCCCCGCGCTCCGCAACCCCACCCCTTGCGTCCTACCCGTCAGCCAATGAATCATTCACGCCTGACCGGGGCCCACGTGCTCAGTACCCATCTCACGGCGGATATAACCCGCCCACAACAAATGGCGAGCTAACACACACTACCCCAACCGCCAATCGCCTGTCGCAAGGAGACACTCACAGTACCGTCCCCGTCTTTGCTCACAACTCCGATTCCCGCGCACCCATTGACCCAGCCATCAGACCTCTTGACCTCCCTCAGCCCCTCCCGACCGCCTCCAACAGCAACACCAATCCGCGCGGCTTGACAGATGCTGCAGCGAACTCCCCACCTACACTATACTCAGATCCCACTACCAACACTGTCAATGGTCCTGATACGGGGAGAGCCAATAATGCCGGCTTGGTTACACCGCTAGTCACTAGACATGCACCCCGTCTCGCGCCTCCTAGTACTGCGCAGGTACCTAGCCAGTATATCAATTTCTCGAGCCCAGCACCATTCTGGAAATTCGTCGATCTTCCAAGCACTCCTGCGCGGGCTCCGAACCTAGATCTGAGCCCGATCAAGATGATGAGGACTGCCGAAGGAGAAGTAGACGGGGAGGAGGATCAACCGCAGCCAAGTTCACCACCGCTAATGTTCGATGGTGCAGATAAGGATGATGAAGACATGGAAGACCGGGATGACGGCGAAGGCGCAGAAGGAGATGATGACATCGAGATAAATAGCCCGAGTCGAACTGTGTCGAGGCCTGTGAGCCGACGAGAAGTACCAAGTATTGGAACCAGAGAGAGAACATCAGGACAACCACCATTAAACGGTCTGGAAAGTGTGAATGGTGGAATAGTTAGAGGACCTAGCCTGGCTGGACTAGATGATGATGAGGCTGAAGGGATTGACCTTACCAAGTAAGTATTGGCAGTTATAGCTAGTGGTTTATGAGGACGAGATCTGACTCTCAGCTAGGGGATTCCAGAAAATTGGTAGCTTCCATCGCAGTATGGCACAGAGCCACGGCGCAGTTCGAGCGCCATGAAAGTTTCCACCACTTTATTCTCTCCATGGCTATTCACAAGACCATTGACAATCCTGCTCTGGCTACTCGATCACACTCGCTTGTCAATATACGTTTGGCTATGCCTCCACAGGCATACCATTATTGGACCCGTAATATTGATGGATTGGTGAATCGGTGGATGCTTGGGTATCACTTTCCCGAGATTGACCCAGTACAGTTCGCAGGTATAGGGTGTTCTACTTTAAACTGATTTTCCATTGCCTTTCTTTTCTGCCTTTTCCCCTCATTTGATTTTTCGAATCATGCTTCACCCATGTTAAATACTACAGCTGTTGTTCTAGTGATTGCATTCGTTGTCTTGCTGTCACTTTCTACACTTTTCAACTTCCCCTTCAATGTCTATATAGATAAGGGTGTTCAGTGTTTGCGGCGTTAGTATATGGGCTACGTGGTTTTGACGAAATGCGACTGCTGTTATGTCTCTCTTTTCGCTAACGCTGGGGATTCTATTTTGTGTACCAGAGTTAACGGGCTGCTAGAGGGGAGACAGTGACTTTTAGCTAGAATTGTGCATGGTCTAACGCTGATATCACCTCTAAATTTCAATCTTGTTCCACTGGCATCGTAACCCATTGAAACGACTCAAGCTTTTGAAAATCATCGAAACTTAGCATCCAAGAACGTTGCCGTTTATGCGTTGTACGCGCCTATCACACAACGAAACATACTATTCACAGATATATTTGGATTCGTGCCTCGCCCTCTACCGCAATGCTTTAGATATTTACAATTCGTCCCCCTCCATTCCCAATCCCCATCGCTTCCCACATCAACCCTAGTTAATCTCCTTATGTGGCAGCCATTTAATGGGCTTCAAGTTCTTCTCCTCCAGTGGCGCATCCAGCAGCCCTAGACTCCGTATCTGACCGGCGGACGGGGCATCGTCGCGCGGTTGGGCGGCTTGCGCTTTGCGGTAGGCGGCTTGGAGGGCCAGTGTGCGGGCGGCCTGGATGTGTTATTAGTCGGATCTACGGGAGGGCTACAGAATGGCGGGGTGGGATAATACCTCTTTCTTGTGATGCAGGCACTCGTAGTAGTCTTCTAGCACGGGCGCACACTTCACTTTGCCGGAGTCGTCTTCGGAGTTCGTGTTGGAGACGTAGCAGGCGAGCACTTCTTGCCAGAAGGGAAAGCAGCGGGAGGGGCCTATCTCAGTAGGACAACATAAATGTCAGCTCAGTCTCTCGTCTGCTGTTCGGACTAGGGCAGAAGGTGGTGGGTAGCTAGTATGGGATTTGTGCTCTGCGGATAGGATTGGAGAATGCTGATGCTGGATTTGGTGGGATGAGCCGCGGCAATTGGACGGGGAGAGGACTTGCCGCCTGCTAATCCGTATCCTGAGGCCATTGTGGACGATTGTTTGGGTGGGCAGAGCTTGGGGGTGAGCTTTGGATATCGTGAAGTGAAGGTTCAGGTTCGGCATAAAATTTAGCACGTGATTTGTGCATATAATGAAATCTAACCTCCTATCGTAGGACGGAGCTCCTCTTACTCACCACTGGCTATTAATATCCATACTTAGATCATTTATAATTTTAACATCTGACTCTAGTTATATTCTGAAGTATAGACTTCGTACCTATTACTTCCTTGGTGGGATACTTCTTAAACCAAATGTTCAGAGTGCCTTCTCTTCATCCCGTGAACATTCTACGGAGCAGTTAAGAGAGACTAGCTCTCAGGCTGCTGCAATTAACATACTTCACCCGCAATGTCTTGGATTGAGGCTATCCGTTGCTCGGCCCATGGAGGAGGAAGAAGAAGAAGAAGAAGAAGGAATCGGCGAAATCATAACTTCGGTCGCCCGAGTGGAAAACTCATCGCATACATCTTTCACCTCGTACTCAGGCCTGACAACAGGTTTCGGAGACGTGTTGGAGGTATCACAGTCAGCGCGGTGGGGCACATAGAAAGCATGGAGAAAGAAAAGTCGGTTGTCAGTTAGTATCCACAAATTAGAAACTATCTTCTTAAGTGCGCCGCTAATAACGATCAGTTCAAAGCTATGTGGTATTGTGCAGGATTGGCTCCAGAAGGAAAGGGTATGAAGGGAGGTCTGGTAGGCGTTGCCACGCAACATGCACTTTAGATCGTAGCCTTGAGCTTACTAACTGCATATCGCCATCATTTTTCCAGTACACTCTAACCAGAGAACGTGGAAGTGAAACTTCTAGCTCTAGGCAACAGGCAGTACCCTAATTGTAGCGTTTGAAGGTACCGCAGATTTTTTTGAGCAGAGCATCGTTACAGTAGATCCAAAGGGGCACAGTTTCCATCCATGTGCAAGACTTGTGTTCAAAAGAGACTACGGGGATTTTTACCGCGGGCCATGCCCAAATATCCGTACAATCCACCAGAGGGTACCTTGCCTCCCAGAGCGCTCTTCCGTAAGCGGGTGCCTTTCTGCAAGTAAGCGCTCTAATTGATTCGCCTCCTCAGGTTAAAAAGCTACTTGAAGTATTCTTGGAATTGTAAGAGGCACAGTTCCGGCATAGGCTATCTCGTTAGTACTAAAATCTGCCTCATACTTAACCAACAACTCCGCTGCCTGATATTGAGCCCTCCGTATGTCAGGGGGGACATCATTCCTATTGATCCGACAAGCACGGTAGCAAGAAAGCAAAAATAAGTCCCATACTGTTTACCTGTCATAAATGCCTATTTCCTGGTTCGGGTTTGCAGCCGTAGGGGGGAACGGCCGCACGGTGTCATGTGGCTAGGGGTGGTGGTGGCTGCTGTGTTATTGCCTGAGGCCCCAAACTCCGAACACACTCTCTCAGAGGTCAGTGGAAATGGTGGCTGGAGGGTGCCTTAGGCACTGCACGCAGCTCTTGATTGCAGCACCCTCTCGTCAACAAGCACCATTTCGCCATATTGCCGCCCCGTCTTTGGTATATTGCCACCCCTTTGCCTAATCTGCCAGCTTAGAATTTCCCTGCAATTTGAATCGAGCAATAGGCTTTTAGTACTGTCTGCATCGCACCGAGCACAAAGCTCGCCCGACTATTGAAAGTTAGGGCTTTGAAATGGGCGGTCGAAGTGCTGGGTCTGTAAGTGTGGCGCGCGCGCTCTGGCGGTGCGCAAGCCTAAGGCCTGACAAACTCTGCAAGGCCACAAGTGCTTGAGCTCCTGGGCGCCCTCTTCGGCGAAGAAAAAAGCGGCCGAAATTGGCACGTGCATAACACCAAATTTGATACCTATCTAATACTTTATCATTTGCCTCCTGCCCTCCTACAATCATATAGCCTTTTAGTATATTTATTATACATATATTGAATTGATTTTTGGACCATTTCCTTCTTAAATATCTGGGTGAAGCTATAAAAGTTGGTTTATTTACTTGTAAATAGTTATGTTTTGGTGTTGACGCACAGGCCAATTTCGGCCGCTTTTTTCTTCGCTGAAGAGGCGCCTTAGGCGGTTGGAGGGCGAGACTCTGATTGGGTAAACGCCCTCGCAATAGTCAGACGAGGTGGCGTAGGGGCCATAGTAATGGAGGAGCGACACGTCTACGAGCCTTCGCTATCGGGAACACGAGAATGAGAGCGTGTGCTGTGTGCAGGAGCGTCTTCAAAAGGATTTGTCATAAGGAGTAGACGGGATGAATATAGGATGGCGGAGAGGAGCGACGGCAACGGCCTGAATTCAAGGCTTTGAGGGAGGAGACTCGACGGTTGAATAAGATCGGAATGGATGAACCAACAGCAGCTTCAATTGACGAGAACTAGCATATTCGAATTCAATTAGATGATGTTGTTGCTGCTTGAAGTTCTTCATGTTTATCTCAGTTGACTCAGACTGACGGAGAGAAAATCCACCTTACCTCCTGCAAACTCCTGAGCCAATTAGCGGCTGGCACCGCCACACCTAAGCCAATTAGCGACTGGCGCCGCAGCTCATGTACGCCGCAGGCGTTAGTGCTTGCGCTAGCTTTAGCAGCCAATTACAGAGCGCCGAGGTGGATTCCTCTCCGAGGGTCTAAGAGATTATGGGCGCCTTTTGTAAAGGCTATAACGTATTAGCCACCCCAACGAGCCAGCCACCCGATCGAGCCACCCCTAGGTCCCAGCTCTCGTATGCACAGACTCTCACCCAAATTGGTTCTATTTCTTGTTACTATACAAAAAGATCGGTTTCTAGTGGTAGTTCATTCAACACCTTCTTCGCGAAGCCTACTTTACCACGTAGAATCCAATAGCGTTCCTTTTTAAGAGCCTCTGCTTGCTCCTTCTTCTCCCGTTCTTGGTTCTTTCGAAGAGCCTCCTGCACTAATAGAACTCGAGCCTTACCATATGATGTCTTCTCCTTTCCTTGACGCTGCCTCTTATGCTTCTCTATAAGCTCTGTATTCATACGCTAAAGTATAACCTTATTAGCAAGCGTTCTTAAGGCAAGATCTTGTAGATTATATAAAGCTTTAGAATATAGGGGTGTAACACCTTATAAAACCAAATTAATAACCCTATTAATCCTCTCTCCAATAGAAGGCGACACAGGAATATTAATTTAAATACCATCCTTATTTGTAAGGCTCGCAAAAGGAAGAGTCTCCGTTTAAATCTTTGAGAGAATAGTAGAAGGATTATAAGGAATAAGGCCCGTTGCCCGCCATGCACTTGCTATATTGCTTGACGATATAGCCTTACTACGTGCAGCTTAGTAGATCTTTAAGAACTCCTTCTTTATAATAGCCAAGGCTCCATATATTACTATATTGTGGAGTCACTTCTTATAAGCTTTCGCTAGAGGCCCAAATATACTAATGTTTAAGGGCTGTAATATATGCGTCGAATAAGGAGGAAGGCAGAGAAACACAATCTTGTAAGCCTCGCAATATTTAATAAACGGTAACAAGACGTGGCTCTCGTAGCCATTAAGAATCAATATACAATAGATTCCTTAGAGTTATGGCTTAGTATAAGAGTTAAAGTAACTTAACCAATTAAGAGCTATATCCGAATTTGTCTAGCCCAAATTACTTACTTAAATTACCGTTTCGCGATTAAGACGTAAGGTTATCTAAGCCCGCTATACTTACTTACCCTTAAAGATAATATAAGGAGGTAGTTGAAATCGACTTCCTAATATACATTCAATTAAGGATACCCAATCGCGATTACCTGGCATGGTAGCAAAGGCTTGGGCCTGCGATTAAGGAATTAACACCTTAACCTTATCACCAACTCCTAAGGCAATTCCTTTCTTATCCATATTGTATTGATTATCTATAGAGACTCCATATTTTGCAACCGTAGCTGTATACAAATCAAACCATTCCTAAATAATTTCTGGGTCCTTAGCGTCCTTCCTTTTTTAATTAAGGCCTCTAGCGAATCTAGCTTTAAGTTCTAGATGGCGATTAAGGAAGTTCTTATACCAGTGTTGGCCTAAATCGGTAGGCTTCCCGTTTAATTTAAGAATATCTTTGGCCATCGACTCTAGGTGTTTTACCCTTAGTAGCTACCCCCAGCTTGCCATTATATTAATCCATCTAATTAGAGAGTCCTCCTTAATGACTGAGAGCTTTTGCTGAGCTTGCGAAGTTACTTGGCTTAATATTCGGCCGTTTAAACGGTGTTGGAAAGTAGTGCGCAGTAGCTGGAAAATTTTGGCGATTTGTTGAATAGATTGGTCGGGGTTGGCTCGTCGATGCGCTATCGCAAGTGTCATTCGATCTTCTTGATTAAGATCTGGCGATTCGGTGGCCGTAGAGCCCATGGTTGTGGTNTAGGAAAAGGTAGAATGCATCAAAAGGGGGTGATTTGAATCGCGATCGGCAGGTGGCTCGATCGGGTGGCTGGCTCGTTGGGGTGGCTAATACGTTACAGCCTCGCTAGTAGAAAACAGTTCTATCGCCTTTAACGTTGTATATCGCCCCCTAATATAGCGCTGCTTAGCTCGCCAATACCTCTATTCAAAAGCTCATCTCTTACTCTATATATTGCATCCGCAATAGAGCCCAACCGTCCCCCTAATACCCCTACAAACGTCCCTACAAACGTCTACGAACGCCTGCACGAACGCCTATACAAAGCCCTGCTCTGCTCAAAAGCTCTGCTTAAAAGCTCTACGCGAGGCTCCTCAAAGCTCTACTCGAAGCTTAGTACGGAGCTCCAAAGCTCTCCTAATATGCAGCACTAATATACTACTAGGAAGGCTCTATAATCGTCTACACGAACGGCTCTATAAACGTCTATATGATCNATCAACCAAACGCCCGTACGAACGGCTTTATGAACGTCCATACAATTAATTAATCGCACGAACGCCCGTACGAATGTCTGCACGTCTGCACGTCTGCACGTCTGCAATCTACACGTCTACACGTCTGCAATCTACACGTCTGCAATCTACACGCCTGCACGCCTGCACAAGGCTCTGCACGAAGCTCCGCATGCAGCTCTGCACGAAGCTCTGCACGAAGCTCTGCACGAAGCTCTACTAAAGCCCTACACGAGGCTCTGCCCAAAGCTTACCCTGCTGCAAAGCAGCCCCCGCAGCACGACGAAGGGATAGGATTTGCAAAGCAAATCTATACCTACTAGTTTAACCAGGTGAGCTGGTTATTATAGGATAGAAGAGGCACCTCTGTAAATTTTTAAGGAAATAGAGTAGTAGTGGTAGAGTACGGCCGTTGTTTCGATGCAGCCGGTAAAAAAACTAGTTTTAAAAACACATCTTTAAACTTTAAGGCTGTATATCGCCCCCTAATACAGTAGTTAGCTAATTATAATTATTATAATTAAATAAAAGAAGAGATTTTAATTTAAATGCATCGCGCACTAAGACTATAACTGGTATATTTACGCTGCTAGAGTTGCTTAAAGTTGGCATACGTTAAGAATCGCGCCCGGTTTACAGCAAACGCGCGCCCTTCGCAGAGGAATTTTGGGGTTATAGGGGGCTAGGGGGTAGCGCGACGTTCTATTGGCTCAAGAGTTCGCAAGAGTTAGTGCGCGCCGCTAATTGGGCAGAGTGGGACAGTGGCAAGAGAGTGGGACCATGCAACGCCACAAATTCCTCGGAGAAGCAGCTGAGGCACCTGAGATAACTAGCAGTGGCCTTAAATATTAGATTATTTTATGTCGAACGGACAATTAGGTCATAGAAGAAGGACTCGTGTGTAGATTGATCTACGAAGAAAAGAGACTATATATACATGAGGTAGTACGTAATGACTAGGTAATAGAAACAGGTTCGTAAGACATTAGCGGGGTAGTGAGATATAGGGTGGTCCGTTCGACATTTTACTAAACGGGTGATTTTTAAATATAAAAGATTGGAAAGTGTGCATGAGGCGGGATCGTGCACTAGGTGGAAAGGCCTTCTGTCGCCAGGTCCCAGCCTCCATAAGAGAAGTTCAAACAGCCTTGTCTTGTGGCCATAGAAACTGAGCCACTTCTTATAACTTGTTCAACTTCTTCGCCATCCTCACACCCCCCTGTTTTCCTATCCTCCGTCGACCATCCGTTTCGAGTCTCCACCTCAAGGCAGTTATCCAATTCAATCTTGAAGCTTTTCATGGATCCAGGACCCCGTCAGACGTTCATTTTGCGAAAGGCAAATTCACGTCCATGTGTTTGCGTTTTCAACTTCTGCCTCTTCCGACTCCCACCCTCCATAAACTTCTACGAATTCTTGGGTTTTTGGACTTCGACTACAACCTCCTACTTATATTTTCTATACGATGGCCACTTCACCTAAGGAGCTCCTAGAGTCACTCTTTAATCATATTGCATTGCCTCCCCGTCTCCCCGGTCGACAAGATACGAGACTCGACCAAGTCGAACGCGCTCTCGTTGAACGCTTGCTAGATGCAGCTGTCAAATTGTCGCGTCTTCCACACAATGACTCTGTCGACGAGTGGGAATCACTTCGTCGTTCTCTTGAGACTTGCAAGCGAGTGAATTTTGGTGGTAGGCTCACAAAAACCTCCCTTTTGACAGCCCTGCGAGAACTTCAAGGTCGAGATTTCATCGCTCTTCACATTACGGAGCAAAATGCCGCTCTCATCATACGACTACAAGAAGAGTAAGTTACATATCGCCATCTACTAGTCCCCTTCCTCCTTTGGTCCTGAATAATGTTTTCCTCTTCTATTAGTGGAGATTCGGTTTTATTCGAAGCATTCGAAGCATCTCCTCTGTCCGAAGATGTGCTTGCCTCTAAGAACGTCCTACGATGGGACTTCCCTGGTTCCGCCGTGGCGATTCCAATCTCCGAATACGAAAATACCTGCTTCCAAGATGAGCTGGCGACATTCCTGGAGAAGGTGAGCACCGAGTCGATTAAAAGGTTCGCCGCGCATACAAGCAAAGCTGGGTCCTTCGCATTTGAAAGCCGGGATACTGTCGACCCTGCGCTCATCACACAGATGCTAATGACTCTCCTGGAAGTCAATGGCTGCCGGGCATTTCCTCCACTACTTCAAAAACGCGTACGGGATGATGTTTGCTGGAGCGAAGGAGGCGAAAAGCCCTGGAGACGATGCCCCTTTTGGCTGGTGCTTCGCGTGGCGGTGCACAGACACCTGTCAATCACCCTTGGTGGCGGTGTTGGAAGAATACAATACAAATTTCTGATTTGCTTCGCCCTCTCACGCTTTCTTGACGAGTGCCTTGGTCAGATAGGCCTTGATCTCGCGCTCTTTCTAAAGACCAAGCTGTGCCGCCGTCTTGTCAAGCTTGAGTTTGACAAAGACAGAGCTCCGGCCCACCACTCCGTTCATCATAAATACTGGTTCGAAGTTCTTGGGCCAGACTTCCGCAGATCTACTAGCACTGCTACAGAGCAGATTAGTGTGGCTTGGGAAGGTTTTAAGAAGCGTATACAGCGCCCCATCCTCACCCTGCCAAAATACGCCGACCCGCGGCATCTTTTCCTGTCGCTTCCCAGCAGCAAAAACTATATCCAGAGTGTTCTAAGCGACCCTTTTTATCGATACACTGCACCTCCGTTGGTTCCTCTCTACAAGCTGCCGCAGGATTATCAGTTCTCCTCCTTCGTTCCAAAACCTGGGACAGTCTTCGCCAATCGATATTTCAGACTCTCCGAGATCGAGACGGAGATTGAAATTGGAGACTCGTGTTTCGATGTGCCCGCCCCGGCCACGGGTATTCTCTATAAGCAACGTTGCATAGAGCTTGCTAGGAAGATTGAAAATTATCTAAGTAGTGTTGGGGATGCTTACGACAACAACCCCGAACAGAAGAGTATCATGCTCATCACGGTCATGGAACTTTGGGTAGTGATGGACGCATATGCTACCGAGATGTTCAGCCTGTTGAAGGACTATAATCCAGGCATTCCTTCTGATATTTTGGACGTCCTGCTGATAGCTCGCCTTAAGGATATGCACCGTCTTCACAAGATCCGAGAATATCTGCAAGGCAGACATGCGACTTGCAAGGGCTCTCGGATGACTATCTTCAACGATCCAGGAAAAGGTTGCTTTGCAGAGCGCTATTACAACGAGTCGGACGATTCTTTAAGGCTGCAAACCCTTCATCAACGTATTGAAACCGAAGCCGAACAAGCACGCGCGACCAAGGAGCAAGAATGGCAAGAAAAGACCTCAGAGTAAAGTTCCCCCAATTTCATTTATTTCCCACTCCTGCTACAATATCCGAGGCTATGGCATACTCACCACGGAGTCCATGATGGGCTACCACATTGACTTTCAAAGGCTTCGCCAGATCTCTCATCAAAGTCGATGATGAATTCGGAAACTACGAGAATGGGAAATTGACTTTAAAAACTCTTAGGTTTCAGAAACTCGCCCAAGAGGCATCCGAAGCTCACTGTGTCTTCACCACTGACGAATTCCTCATCACGACTCACGACGACAGACATTGCACAAAGTGTTACCTGGATCGCAAAGTTCGACGATTCAGAATGGACGCTCACGAACACCCGCTGCCGGCAGATCCCACCCATGCCAAAGCGGTCGTATTTGAACTCAGCTGTCCCAAAGCTTTCGCTGCATACCGGGACTGCTCTTGGCAGATAATCAGCACCCTAGCGTCCCCAACAACTCAAGTACCGGCTTTCGAGCCTCGAGTTCTCCTTAGAGATTATTCCGAGCTCAGGCCCTACATACATTTCAGGTAAGCAAGTATCTCTTTTAAAAGGTATGAATGACATTGCAGGCCCAGCTTCGACTATAGACATTCGTGGACCATGGTCTGGCTTGGATTGTGGACATTCGAAAATATATGTTGGGCTTGATTATAAACATAGTCCCGTTGTCTGGGGTTAATTCTCGACATTTAAGCCTGACTTTATTGAGGCCTTCGAAGTTCTCCCTAGCGTCAACAACAAAATCGTTCTTGACAACACATTACGCGAGCCCAAGATTTCCCGTCGGTGTCGAAGACATTTGTCTCCCAAACGGCCTGAAACTTGGGTACTTTGATACACGGCTGAAGGTCTGGCCAGCTCGACTGCCACAAACCCAAAAAACCACATTTACGCACCACTGCCGGTTCACCATGCCAGCAAATTCGCCATTCTCGTCTTTGAACTTCTCAACTGACTTTGGTATGGATTTGAAGGGGCCTTCGTCCTACGAAATCGTTGCCAGCCAAAGTAGGTGCCCTTCTGGGCTCAACGTCCATGAATATATGTCGTTTCAAACCCTTTTCTCTGGGCAATCTCGACGATGGCCTCAGATTTTGGTCGAACTTGGGTCTTCCAATCTGAACTTTAGTACGGAAGCGACAACGACGTTAATGACCCTACTAGCACTGCAAATAGGACCTGGAGGTAGAAGAGATCCTCTTGGGGCTGTTCATGGAGTCTTCCGAGATGAGGCTTTTTCTAAGAGACTTGTGGATCAGCTTGACCAGCGCCTTGACGGGATCTCCTCCAATTGGCGGGAAACAAATTGCATGGAGACTTCGATCACTATTGCACATCGACTGTTTGAGCTTGGCGATTCCGTGTCTGCAGATTCTATTAAGCTGCTTGAAAAAGCACGCGCAATCACCTCTAACTGGATTTCTGCGTTGCGATCGGAGATCCAGACAGCAACGGATGCAGAAACCTCCCGAAGATGCTCCCGTTATGCATTCCGGGCCGCTTTACTTTGCAGACAGACGTTCGCCCTATACAGAGATCAGCCAAAATTGGAGCCTGCAGCACTTCAGAGTTTCATTGAGTGCTCCATCTCTTTGCAAGATAACATGGTCAGCAATCCCGCTATGCTACCGTTGGCTTTAAAAAACGCTTTGATCCGCGATTTCAAAATGGTCCACAGGATGAGATTCACCCTCAAGTATTCTCTTGAAGCCAGTCAAGACAGTCTGATATCGTCGATTACTACTATCTGGCCAGATGTTGGAGGGACCCAATCAAGGAAGTTCTCTCGATTCGAATTTCTTCCAGATCCAGACCAATGGTGGGTCCAGATCATTATTGATGCCACCGCCCAAACTACGCAGCAGACTGTGCATTTCCACCTACTAGAAGGACATCTGCTTGTGATGGGGAAACCTATCGGCAAACTTCCACCGGAATGGAGGACAGCAGTTGTTTTACAGCAGCTCTTTGGCAATCAGAGCTTGCTGGCATATCCTTCATCTCTCCCTGGCATGACCTACATGCTCGCCATCATCATAAACGACCATCAGATACATCTTGGATTCCGCAATAGGGAGATATTTGTTAGGGCACGAGTGCGTGATACTGTTTTAGAGCTGATCCCGCCACAAGTGTTTGGGGGTCTGGATCATTTCGATTTACCTGCATCGTTAGTCGACAATTGTGTACATTGGCTGGATCTCAGGACCCGAGTTATTGAGATTAGGCAGCCACCAAACATATGGAAGTCGAATCAAAGCAACTGGCTTCTCAATTTTAGCACTGGCCACGCAACGCGCTGCACCTCTACTCTAGTTGATCCGCACTCTCCGTTGTTCCAACGTATTGCGCGCACTTTTGAGCACTTCGAGAACCGTCGACACTTGACGGCATTCCAGCCAGACCCGGGCAAATTGACCGTCGAGCTGCGGCGCTTAGAGCTCTCATTCCTTGTGAATGGAAACAACCTGTTTGAGTCTCCTCAATTGAGATCAGAGATTGATCCCAACCAAGACGCTGGTACGTGGTACGGACTGAATTCGAAGCTCGTCCTGAGAGAAGTAGTGAGAGTGCGTGATCCAGTCACCCATTGCTTGTCTTCAGTTCCACAGCGTCAAAGGAGTATTTTGGTGCCTATGGGAGATATTAGATATATCCGTCACGGCCCGCATATTTCACTCTTTGTTGCGAACAACGGTGACTATGCGAAATTCACGATCAATGATGTTCTTGGACGTCTTGATTGTCCAGCTGAACCCCGACTTCTCTACTTGAAAGCCATGTATCATGCGTACACGTCGTTTGTGCTCCCAGATCCTCTGACAAGCCGTACTGGAACCGAAGAGGCTTTGCATTGTCTGAAATCCGGATATTGTCAGCCGTGGACTCCCGTCACGACTGGACCCTACCGAGGACTGCAATTGATCGCGAAGCTGACTCCTCGGCGAGAATACTACCCGAAGGATATGAAAGTAATGCAAACGACTTTCTGGGACCCTCACCTGACAACAATTATCCAGCATGACGGATATTGGGCCATCGTGGATGCAATCTTAGAGAAGTCAAGACAGTTGTCTGTATTCTCTCTACAAAAGATCCAGCTGCCTCCCCTGGAGCCCGTTGGTGAGACTCACCTGATTCTGCGGAGTCGTTTGCGGCGCGAGTCTTACCAACGACAAAACTCAGACTCGCACGGACTACAACCAGCCAAAGACGAGCCCTACGCTGCGCGAGACCGTTGGCGGGTTAGCCAAGAGCGAACTAATGTCGCCGAATGTACAGATTTCATTCGCGTATGGCCTTCAGCACTCCCAACCACTCGAGACCTGGCTGGGATTTTGCAGAATTGGCCAACTATTGGATGCTGTAATGGATGTTTTGGGAAAGTCCTACTCACGGACCTCCTCGATGTGCAATGGGCGACGGACTGGGGATCCCTAGTCAATCTTTGCCGAGAATCCAGCTTTAAAGATGCTTATCGACTGATGTTCTTGTTTGCCATCATGTCCTTCCGTCATGACGTGGATATGGATGTTCTCAGGACCTTGGTTGCTTTCGCTGTGTTGCAGGATTTGAAAGTACTCAGTCCGCCAAAGTGGCCAGCTTACGGTCAGTTTCGACAGAACCAAGTCCCTCGAATTGACTACCTCTTGCAATTGATGAAGTCTTGTCTCGTTCCATATAGGGGAGATGAACTGCCTACTTTCGCGTTCAATCTTAATCCAAAGCAGCGTAGGAAACTCGAATCTGCTGAGTTATCACATGAGAAGCAACAAGAGGCGGACTCAAAAGCGCTAGCTGAGTTTCTTCTCAAGCAGTGGCCCTGCCCTGAGCCAACGATCGAGGGACTTCTCACGTCCACGTCTCTGTTGGTTGATGTCGGGAAGGCTTTGCAAGTCATCCGACCCGAGTGGCTGCGTTTGTTCCAGAACTTGGAGTATTCTAACTATGTTTCTCAAGTACAACGTGTCCTGGATTGCCATCGCGCCAATCCCCGCCACCAGGAAGAACCACCGGTCCTCGGGTTTGGAGAGCAAGAGATTTTTCAATGTCACGTCCGAGATGGGACATTCCCAACCTTACAAAAGCTGCTTTCCAAAGCTGAAGTCAAGCCCGGAAACCTCACTTCATCTCAGATATCCGGGTTGAGCGGATCGGTGCCAAAGGGATTACACCAGATCGTTTCGAAGGCAACGTCGAACCTATATCTAGACAATGGCAGACCACAGAAGCTTGTCCCAGCTCTGTCTCCTGAGATCCGAGAGCTTGAGACCATCATTGGGACTATTGCCAAGTCCAAATCCGTAGTCCGGCGGCAGTATGGGGAGGATTTGTTTCAAAGTCTGAAAGCGTTACAACAGCTCAAGAGCGCTTCACAGAAGCACCAGCACAATTCAGTTAATGCAGCTAGACTAGCCGCAGAAATCTCCCAGGCTCGATTGGACATTCAAAATCAACTGGATCGGCTTCAGAAGGCATTGGAGCGGGGCGAATCCGCTCATTGGTTGCAACGAGGTGGGCTCTGGCCACCAATTACACCCGTGACACTCCTCGAAAACTTGCGCTCTACCTCGAGTTGTGAGTTCGGATATGGGATAAGGAATCTCCTACACTCCTACGCACAATCAATTACAGCATTACAGCGACTCCTGCGAGTTGAAGATGCCCTTCAGAAAGGGAATATGCAACGGTTGATGGAGGAGCAAGAGAACCTTGGACATTCTAATTGGGAACCACTGAATTGCCCAGATTGGCTTCTCTTTGAGATTGACTCCAATACCCTGATCCGCCCCGGTCAGGTCGACGTCACTCTTGCAACGATATCCCCGGAGTCCGGGTCTAATTCAGTGTTGCAGATGAACATGGGCCAGGGTAAGTCCAAATCGTTCAGTTTTCCGTGCACAACGACGGAGCTAAAACCTTTTTGTAGGTAAGACATCATGCATTATGCCGATGGCTGCTGCAGTACTCGCGGATGGCAGCAATCTTCTGAGGGTTGTTGTGCCTAAGCCCTTGCTGTTGCAGACTGCCCAATTACTGCATGCTCGACTTGGCGGACTGCTTGGTAGAGAACTGAGGCACATTCCTTTCTCCCGCAAAACTCCGACCAGATCAGCTACAATTGAGGCATTTCACAGAATTCATCGGGATATTCAAAAGTCATCAGGCATTTTGCTGGCGCTACCGGAACATCTCTTATCGTTTATGCTGTCTGGCCTACAGCAATTGTCAGATGCGCGTATACCTGAGGCGGCATCAATGATCAAGGTACAAGATTGGCTCACCATGCGGGCACGAGACGTGTTAGATGAATGCGACAATATCCTAGCTTTGCGTACACAGTTGATCTATCCGTCTGGCTCCCAGAAGACCGTTGACGGGCATCCACATCGGTGGGAGATCGTTCAGGCTCTACTCGGCCGCGTCGATGGCCACCTCCACAATTTACACAAGGGCTACCCTCACAGCATTGAGGTTGTTCGGCGGGAGCAAGGTAAGAGAATTTTCTTAGAGGCTGTTTCTCTTTTCCTTCAAATAAGTTCCAATAACTAGCCATTTTGAGATGTTCAACGCTGACTTTATACGGGCGGATTCCCCGTCGTATTTTTCCTTCGCAAGGATGTCGAAGATGAGCTCATCTCTCGGCTGGTCGATGACATTTACCGTGGCCGAACATCTATCCTGCCAGAGTGCTCAAAACCCGATCGGCTGTCTATTAAAAAGTTCATCTCGGATGCTAAACCTTCCCCTGAAGTTACGTATTCGATATCCAAGTCTTTCTCCGACAAGCCGGCTCTTAAGCAAGCGATCTATCTCCTCAGAGGGCTGCTTGTTCACCGGATTCTTCTGATGACGCTTAAGAAGCGTTGGAATGTTCAATACGGGCTGCATCCAACACGAGACCCCATCGCAGTTCCTTACCATGCCAAGGGAATTCCTAGCGATCAAGCTGAGTGGGGACATCCAGACGTTGCAATTCTCTTCACCTGTCTCGCGTTTTACTACGACGGCCTAAACATCGCCCACCTGCGCCAGACTCTAGAGCATGTTCTTAAATCTGACGACCCTTCTCAAGTATACGACCGATTCTCACAGCACTCGAGCCTTCCAGACTCCTTGAGAGAATGGAATGCAATCAACGTTAATGATGAAGTCCAGCTGAAAGAGATATGGCAGCACGTCCGTTATAACGTCGTAGTGATCGACTACTTCTTGAACAACTTTGTTTTCCCGAGGCACGCTAAGCAATTCCAAGTCAAGTTGCAAGCTTCTGGTTGGGATATTCCGCTGTTCTCTGCCGGTGAAGATCGAAAACTCAAGCCTTCCACAGCATCAACGACCGGATTCAGTGGGACGAATGACTGGAAGGGGATGCTACCTCTAACAATCAGTCAGCATGACCTTCCCGGACTGTCGCACACAAACGCCGAGGTCCTGACCTACCTGCTCCAACCTCGAAACCGCAAGTATGTCCTTGCCGCAAACTCTAGTGGGAGGCATATATCCGAGCACGAGTTGCTCGAAAAAATCCACCAGGAAGGCATCCGAGTGCTGATCGACGCCGGCGCTCAGATCTTGGAGATGGACAATCTCAGCCTAGTAAAAGCCTGGCTTGAGGTAGCCAGCGAGGCTCCGGCTGCCATTTACTTCGACAAGAACAACAAGCCGCAAGTCTTGTATCGACATGGACATCAGATCCCTCTCGTGGCGTCCCCTTACGCCGACGACTTGGGCGAATGCCTCGTCTACCTTGACGAGGCGCATACTCGAGGCACGGACTTGAAGATGCCTACATATGCTTGCGGGGCTTTAACTCTTGGTCTTGGGCAGACGAAGGATCACACGGTTCAAGGTTTGTTAAGTCTCTCTCATTATCTCTCCCAATCCTGTTCCTCACCACTAGCTAATGTAAAATAGCTGCTATGAGGCTGCGGCAACTGGGAACCTCGCAATCAATCACCTTCTTCGCCCCGCCGGAAGTCCATCAAAGCATTCTTGACCTCCACAAGAAGAAGTTAGGTGACCCACTCTACTCTCACGACGTCATATACTGGCTCTTAGAGCAGACCTGCAGCGGCATCGAGCAACTCCAGCCGCTCTACTTCTCACAAGGTGCCAGCTTCTGTCGCAGAGCGCAGGCGGCTTTGGATCATCCAGAATTTGTCGCTAATCCACAGCAACGTGAGGCTTACCTCGGATCATTGCGACAGGTCGAACAGCAGACTCTAGAGCAACTATACGGGCATAACACGAAGGCAAAGCCTTCCATCCCACTTGGGAAGCTGTCTCCTAGGATAGCAGTGTTTATGAAGGAGCTCAATACCCGCCGCAAGGGCTTCCAAGATACGGGTAATGCGGTCCACGGATCTGCACTGCAGGAGGTCGAGCAGGAGAGGGAGGTCGCTTATGAAGGTTCGTCTTGATAGTTTCTACTTTTTTTTCTACCTGTAGAGTCTAGAACTAATCAACATTCTTTGTAGTGGAAGCTGTTCGCGAAGTGCAGAAGCTAGCTCATTATCCGGCATTCACATTCCCTGGCCTGCATAGGAACATTATCAGCTTTGCTAAGACTGGCAGACTTACTGCTGATTCAGCTGCTTACGAGCAGGCTTTCTCAGCCCTCAGGCGCACTGCTATTGGCAGAAAGTATGGCATTACTTGTGATGCTACATCTGGCAAGCTGTATGTTTCTACGGAGTTTACGAAGTCTGTCAACGTCCCGTCAGGTCGACCTTATGACCAGTTCCAGCGCCAAGTCAATTGGGTCCTGTGGAGCACCGTCTCTGAAACAGCTTTGATCATCATTCCCGAAGAAGCCGAGCACCTCCTCCCGCTCGTCAGGGAGTCCGCATCACCACCAACCCATGTTCTTACATATGCTGCACCCGTAACGCGAAAGATGTTGCACTTCAACGATTTACAGTACTATGCCGTTCCAAGCCTTCCATCAGATTGGGAAGCTCCGTTATGGCTGCAAACTGAGCTGGGAATCTATTCTGGACGTCTGTATTTCGAGTACCCCGAATACAACAGAGTGTTAAAGTATCTCAGCGTCCGAGAAGAGACTGACAACGTGGCAGACGAGGTTGAGGAAGAGTTAAAAACGTCCACGATGGAATTAGATATTGAACAGAAGACGAAGGCCTTTACCCCCAAGCCTTTAATCTTCCTCCAAGAATGGCTAGCCGTTCGCCGTAAAGGCCAGGATTTCGCGCATACGCCAATGGGGTTTGTCTGCCAAGGAAAGCAGTTGCTAGAAAGTCACCCCTTCTTCTTACCGAATGATAGTGATCCAATTAAGGAGGTCCAGATCAAGAAGGCAGGAACTACTAGTGGCGGCGAGGAGGAGGGCGAGGCTGGGGGTGAGTTTTATGATGTCTATAGCGATAATGGAAAGGACGAGGATGACTTTAATGACGCGGAGTTGCTGGATGAGGAAGTGGATGAGGGAAGTGAGCGATTGTGATGTTTGATGTAGAGTTGGAGATTGCTAAGAGATAGTAATATCGACGGCTGCTTCGACTCACCGGAGAAAGAGCAAATTGACGTTAATCCTGTAAGGCTCCTTCTAAGGCCCTACCACTTGTTAATCCTTCTCCTTCTCCTTCTGCTCCTTAACCAATCCAAAATCAGCCGAATATAAGGAGAAGAAATTTAAAGAAGCCAGCATTTAAAGTCAGCTTTATCCCTTAACCCGCTGGGGTGCAGCTTGGCATTGCACCCCAACGGGTTAAGGGATAGAGTCTTAAACTAGGTAATGGTTGAAGTAATAGTAACGGAAGCAGCAGGCTTCAAATAGGCATAATAATTAACACTCTAAGGCAGCAGATATTTAATGAGTTATAATTAACCAATCTACAAAATAGGCGTCGACCCAGATCGTGTTTACGTACGATGTCTCAGTTACCACTTTTCTTGATTTCGTATGTCTCATCGAATGTCTCATTACCTGTTTCCATTAACTATCACTGACTGAATGACGACTACGTCGTCATTCTATTTGCCACCTATTTGGTGTATATAGTGAGGCTCTAGAGCCTCTTGCAATACTACACAAGTTCTACCGTTCGACAATAGGTAAAGAAGGATTAAGCGGAAGCCCTGCGGAAGGCTCTACTAGAAGCTTTAGAAGCTCTGCAGAAGGCTATGCAGGTAGCTCTACTGGAAATCTGCGTTAGGCAGAGCCTCCTACAGAGCATCCTCTAGAATATATTTAACACCAAAGGCGTAGAGTGTTATGGCACCGTTATAGACCCAGTTATGGCTCGGCGAAAGACTTGGCGCTATGTATATAGACGTATCCTTTCCTTGACCTTCTTTTTCTCCTTAGTTTAGTATCTTTTGTATTATAGCAATCTACAAGCTTTACCTTGGAGGCATTTATACGAGCTATTACAATTATATTTATTAATAAGAATCTTTTTAACTTAATTAAAAGCCTAGATATAAGCGTATCCTACCCTATAACTAAGTATATACTAATCTAACTTAATCTAACTAAGTTTGGTTAAATTCTACTATAAAGTGTCTAATTCATAAAATAAGGTAGGGGGAGTTACTTAGCAGTCTCTTAAGCTTGGCGACGTTATATAACACTATACTAACCACTTTATAGATAATTTTCTCGAGTAATTAAGTGTTAGTCGGTAGTCCGTGCACCAATTATAAGAAAAGAATAATAACTCTATCTATTAAATGTGGCTCTAAGAGCCTCTATATATATATAGGAAAGGTATAGGAAATAAGAACGAGAAGGTAATGGGGGGGGTAGTAATGGAAATAAGGGGTAGGTGACCAAGTCAATAACTAAGTCAATAGGAGGTAGCTAAGTTGGTGATAAAATAACCTAATTTAGGTCGATATATCCCCCCAGCTAATTAACTAGTAGGTAATTAGCTAGATATACCTAAATAGGAAATATCTATAGTGTTAAACTAAAATAGAAACCATTTAAAAGTAAGAACTTAATAAGGAAATTATATAAATAGGTTAAACTATATAAGGAGGTTAAAACATTATATAAGGAGAGAAGGTAGGAAAACGGGAAGAAAGGGTATATATTATAGACTTAATTGCTTAGTTAATATATATATAGAGTAAAATAGGATTTAGGTAGTGGTCTTAGTAGAACTTAGTAAAACTTAGTAAAATATAGTAGAATACAGTAGGTTACCGTTAGATTGCCGCAGATTGCTATTAAATTGCTATCTTATGGTTAGTCTTTAGTTGCTAAGTTAGTGGAAATAGGTGGACGTATATAAGGTATTATAGGGGTGTCTTATAATAAGACCTTAGGGAATAATAATAATATTAGGGAACTTAGCGCGCATTCTAATTAGCCTAGGAGTTTATAGTAGTTTGCTAGGAGACCTTAGGGAATAAAAATAGTAGGGAACTTAGCGCGCGCTTTAATTAGCCTAGGAGTTTATAATAGTTCACTAGAAGACTTTAGAGAATAACGGTAGTAAGGGGCTTAGCGCGCGCTCTAATTAGCCTAGGAGTTTATAGTAATTTAGATAATATCTAGATAAGGAGTTTAAGGGACGTCTAGCTCTTAGCCTATATTTTAATTAGAGGTAAAATCCACCTTATCTAACCTATCGCTAATAATATTGGTAAACTCTTATATATCCGTAAAGCTAGTTAGGTTATTAGTATTTAGAAAAGAATAGGAAGTAGTAGCTAAATATAGGTCCTATATATAGAGCTAGTTAAACTACTTAATCCTCTCTACTAAAACGTCTATACTAGTATAGAGAATATTATAAGAGTTAAATAGCTATAAGCCTGCTAGCTGCCTGGGGTCTTATAGTATAGCTAAATTACTTAAATAGATTATACGAGTAAGTAGGAATATATTAAGTTCCGTAAAAGCCTATATATAAGTACTTAATATCTTCTTGCTAAATGTCACAGCGACTCAGTCAATCGAGGCACGAGCGCCGTAGAACGTATGCAAGCCTNTACAATTGGTAGTCTATTGACCCGGATATCAAGATGAGGAGCANAAGAAGGTCGTGGAAAGGACACGTCTATATACATGGAGCCAAGACGTAAGCGAACCCCCCTGACTAGGCCTTATCCAGGTTACGCGCGTCAGTGCCGTAACACTAAATATATACTCTATCTTATTATATACTGTCCTAACCGTCGCGTTTAATAAATATACTCGATTAAATATAATATTAGTATTATAGGTAGAGTTCTTATAACACTTTATCTTAATTTTATAGCTACTATTTAGGTACTCTAGTCTAAGATTAATAGCCTTATGCGTATTAGGAGACTAAGCTAGTTTATAACCCCTAAAGCTAGTATTATATACTAAAGTTTAGGTAAATTTACTAAAGTAAGATTCCACTAATAGAATAGTATCTTATGGCTATAATTATGCTATAACGCGCTAATGAAGTAGGCGATAAGGGGGTTAATAAGCCGTTGTAGTATACCTATATTGGTATATTTAACGGCATACCAAATAGTAAGAAGTAGCTTAGCTTTTTAAAGTAGGCGATATATTATCTAAAACTTAATATCGCCGTACACGCGCCTACTTAAGTCTACGCCGCTCTATACTTTAATAGTAAAAGTAATAAACTAAATATTTTTAACTATTTTTAGGAACCGCTTTAGTGTAAGGCAATTAATTACCTAAGTAACATTTTCTATACGTTCCAATAATAACAGATTAGATAGGTTAGATAGTTTAGGTATTATAATAAGAAGACCTTAGCGCTATATAGCTGTATAAAAGAGGGCTATTATACATGCTATAAAGCCCCACTTAATAGTACTTAGCGTTCTCCCGTATAAATAGTATATAATTTTATAAAATAAGATTAAATCTTAGACAATAGTACGCCTCCTCTTAATAGTCCTTAGGCGCTAAATGCATGTATATAATAGTATTATATAGGTTTATCTTAATATAGAACCATAAAGGAATACTAAGAAGCCAGTCCTAACGGTTAAAAGAATAACCCGCATAGGCCTATTTCTATTTTACCGACCTTATATAATATATAGTAAGCTAGTTACTATAGGTAGGCTAGAGCTAATTTATAAAGTTATTATATATAGAGCTATAGAGGTTATCTAAAGCCTAAAGTCTAAGCTAGTTAAAAAAGATATTCTTATAGACACCGTATATACCCTAAATAATACCCTTATCTTCTATTATAGCACTAAACTACTAAAACTTAGTCTTCCTAGTATTAATATAGTATATACTTAGCATCTAAGGGAAATAATTACTTTTAGTAAAGACGCGCTCTACCCTATATAGATAAACCCCCTTTATTACGTTAGTAATAAGGTAATAGCTAATCTTTACTATTAACTCATCTCTAATAAAGCTAGATAACTAGAAGATATTATTAAGTTATAACAGTTTTATTAGATTATATATTAATTAGCGTAGCTTAGATAAAGGTAATTCTAGAAAGAATATAATAGCAGTAGTTATTAGTAAATATATAACAGATATATAACTAAGCAATTTATCGCGTTTTATATCCTTAAAGTTTATATTATTATATATAACTACTATTTATAGATTATACGCTAGGGTTTTAAGATGCCTCTATAAATATTAGCCCCTAAAGGAGTCTATAGAAGCCCTTTTAATTAGTGTTACAGACCTTATATTAGCAGTAGTACGACTATTAAGGAAAGATATAAACGGGTTAGTTAAGATTGTCACAGCGACTCAGTCAATCGAGGCACGAGCGCCGTAATGAACGTATGCAAGCCTGTACAATTGGAATGTCTATGGACCCAGATATCAAGATAAGGAGCAGAAGGTGGAAAAGGACACGTCTATATACATTTGCCAAGGCTCAAGCGAGCCCCCTAACTAGATCCGTTACGGTGCCGTAACAAGATAGTACAGGAGGCGCTGGAACTGATCAAGCTATAGAATAAGGGGTAGCTAAGTTATATAACTGGTTACGTTATAAGTTTAAAACGTAAAAACGTAGGAATATAGGAACGTAACGTACTAACGTACTAATATACTAATGTACTAAACCCTTTACTATAGGGAGGAGTTATATATTTAAGGACGTATGGTCTCTACTAATAGTTTCTCTTCTTTATAGTAAATCTCAGAATATAATTAGAGTTAATCTATTAGGTAACTACTCTACTAGTTATATTTACGTTATTAACTATTAGTCACATAGGGTGACTTACCAATAACGACTACTCGAGTAGGGTTACAGTGATGTTGGTTGATAAAGCTTTTTTGATTGGAATAAGGAAGGGCGAGGAGCTTAAGGCTCCTTGCCACGCTAGTGCCGCGGCAACACGTGATGGCAACTTGCCTCATTCCCAACACTGGCAACTCTTCTTTTGTAGTTGCCCTCTATATATAAATACTGCTTAACTATTATAATAAATATGGATCCTCCTTACTTACTATTGCTATTGTAATATAAGTCTCGCTATCCTAAAATTTGCCTCTTAGCACGTGGTGCTTTCTTACTAAGGAGTTATAGGTAGATATTATATTAGGGCCGTTAGGGCCGCTAAGGCGCTAGCTATAAGCGAGCTAATAGCGATTTTCCATGCCGGGTATAGAAAATCCTAATTGGCTAGTTAAAATTAGGGTCTATAGAGCGTTATACTCTTACTCCCTTTTAACCTAACCTTTAACTTATACGCGTAAAGTATTTGTATTAATAAACGTTTCTAGAGCCTTATTTAGGTTTACCTTTATTATTACATCTACTAGGTTATCTTAACCGTTAATTTATTAAATCTTAAAGAGTTTTTACCGTTTATAGGATTAATGAAGTGCTATAATATTAATTATAAGGCGCTTCTCCTTTATAGTACTAAGCTTAACTAAGTACTTATAGAGGGAGTATAAGTCGGTATATACGATTATAGGGATAATAGGAAGTTTAAGTTAATCTATAATTATCTTTAGGGTAGTTCTAATTGTAATTACTATATTAACTCCGCTAACTATTCTATATATCTCTAACGCTAGAACGCTTTAAGTAACGCGCTTACTCTTAGTTAAGCTCTAATAGATAAGATTACTATAGATTATAAAGTTATTCTCTCTAGTAGATTTGTTTGTAATAATAATCTTATATCCTAGCTAGGAGCTAAAATCTTTATTATTTATAAACGATTTATTAATAAATATAAAGAGCTTAGTGGTAGGAAGATTAATAGGCACGTAGAGTAGTCCCTAGTTAAGATGGTTTATTTGCTAGAAGAGACGCTTATTTAGGGTAAGGACGTTATTTTTAGTTAGTTTCTAGTATTAAGCGGTAATAGAGAGATTAAATAAAGCCTTAGGTTAACAGATAGAAGTAATATAAGCTCTATAAGCGCGTTGCTCTACATATCCTTATTTTAGAGAATTAACGTTAATAACGTTAATCTTCTTACCTTAACCCTTCTAGTATAAAGCAATGGAATCCTTATTTAGGGAGAGGATATATTTATTAAAGAGTAATAGTGTTATTAAATTAAGCTTTTCCTTTGGCTTTGCTATAAGATTTACCTTTACTAGCTCGTCTTCTTTAAGAGCTAAGAATTAGTTATCTTCTAAGATAATTATATTATTGGTTTACATGCCGATAATTCTAAATAAAGTTCCTGTAGTTATAATAAGAAAGCATAAATTAAATATAGAAGTAGTTATTAAAAGCTTCTCTTTATAGTGCTTGCTATAGGTAACCCACTAGTAAGTTCCTGCCTCTGCGATTTTATATAATAGCTTAAGCACAACCATAATTGTATCTTTGGAGTATTAGTGGCGAATTTACTCTAGAAGGTATACTAATATTAAGCGCTAAAGGTGCGTCTCTAATTAGGTATAGGCCTAAGTAATATCTTATAGATAGACTACTATTTTATTCTTTATTAGGGAGGGAGCTAGTATAATAATAACTTACTAACTGGCTCGTTAAATCGTGGGAGATTATGTAAGAATTACCTTCTTACTATTATTGTTATAGCCTTAGATAATAAGCCTTAATTTCTTAAATAGGGCGTTAGTAGCTTTACCTTTAATCTTGTTAACTATTCTTAACTTAAAGATGCGAACTTTATTAAACTTAGTAGGGTTATACTTCTTAAATTTAAAAACCCCTTTTATAATAAGACTATCGATCTCCTACTTATTGGATGCTTAGAAAGGAGCTCCTGGAGTTATAATATAACCTTCCTTTTAAAGCTGTTTTGCGAGTTTAAAGTTAGCCTTCTCCTTAGCTGTTATAAAGGCCATTAATAGCTTAACTCTATTCTTAATAGCGGTAATAAATTACTCTTTAAAATTAATAAGATGTTAGTGATTTTATGATCCCTTTGGGCAACCTCTACCGCGTTATAGTTGCGGCGTATCTACTACAATTATATTAGGATTATGGTCGCCTTCTAGAGCATATTAATCGTGGCTCTTTTTTAGAGTATCTTCTATAGTATCCTGTAAAGGCTTAAAACTATTATCTTTATAGTAAGGCTTAATAACAGTTAAATGGAATTAAGTAGGTCTGTGAGGCATCTAAATAGTATAAGTTTAACTATTAATTATAATAAGTTAATGTGGGCCTAACTATCCTCCCTTTTTACGCTATACGCGTACCTTAGACTAAAGTGGCAGATTAAGCGTAGTTAAGGTATTTGGGCCATTTCTTATTCCTAGTGCGTTGTTGACCTAGCGTATAGCGTAGAGATATTATACCTTCTTTATTGCCTTATAAATAGCCTTAGCTTATTATACAACGGAGGGAGATAGTAGAGAATTATTAGTTATTTAAGGGTAGGCGTTAAAGACTAGTAATGTAGGTATAAGTCTATTTAGGCTAGCGGAATTATTAATAGCTTTAATAGTTATTTGCAAGGTAAGTTCTTTGCTAGCGTCCTCTAGTTCTAAAGAGATAATCTTATATATGCGGCGTAATAGCGCGTAATATTATTCTACTTTTCTAATATTATTATATGCCTTAATAGGGACTTCCTTAACCTTAATTGCTATTGCCTTTATTTATTATTAAAACTCTATAAATAAGAAGTTCTTTTCTATATTATAGACGATTTAATTAGGGGGTCCTAGGTAGATATTAATCTAGTATAATTAAAGGGTATCCTATACGTTCCTAGCTAATATATCCTTTAAGAATTGTGCGGCTTAGAAGGAGGTTAAGAAGTTAATAATTTGGAGTACTGGCTTGCTACTAAGATATATAACGTTAACAATGATATAGAAGTTAAAGTTATAGTTATCTTTAAGGGTAAACTTAAATCGGCTAGGGGACTTCTAGTTTATTTGGCATTAATAGTAGTACTTTATAAGATGCTTAATTACCTTAACCTTAACTTTATAGCCTACCCGCTAAAGAACCCTAAGTAATTAGTAAACGGATAGGTGGCTAAAACGACGGTATAGTTAACGTAACTCTAACTTAGTTAAATAGCTTTAAGTAATACTCTTTTCTAGTTAATAAAGGAGTAACTAGGGGTAATTCTACTTGCGTATAACGGGCACCTAATTATCTCCCTAAATGAGTATATTCTTAAGGTTATTAAGCTTAACGCCTAATTTATTTATATCTCTAATGTAAAATAGAAATAGGGTATTCGTAGAAATAACGTAAAAGGTAATATACTCTAAGGGGGTTTAGACCCTAATTGTGCCAATAGAGATTGTAGTACCCTTGCTAAAACAAATCGTGTGTTGGCCTACTATTAAATAGTTAATCTAAATAGAGCTATTAAGCTACTAAAGGGCTCGAACTTAAAGTTCTCCTACTATAGATACTCCTGTGGCTCTAGTATCTAGCATAATACTATAGAAGACGTTCGCCGAGTATCTGTTATTAAAGAAGAATGTGGAACTCTCCCTTAGCTTATTAAAGATATCTAACTTCGTAGTAAAATAGAGTGTAGATTAGTTATTAAGAATAGTAATAGTTTATATACTATCTACCTTACCATACTTAGTGAAGTATTAGTTAGGTAAGTACTTTTTAATTTCTATATCTATAAGGAGCTATTTAGCCTCATTAACCTTACCCTTAAGATCTTCTACGCCTTTATATTAAACTAGGAAGCTTTAGAAGTAGGCCGTAGTAACCTTATAATTTTTAACATTTCTTATACTTTAGCGGAACTTATTATATACCTCCTTTTATTTATTAAGAGAATGCCTAGTTAACTAGCAATTTAGTTTTTTATAAACGTAGTACTTCTTCTAGCGATTACTTTAAAATAAACCTCCACGAGGACCTCTACCTTTACCTTATAGTCGTTAATTGTACCCTTTACCGTATTGCCTACCCCGGCTACTATATATTTAATTAGTCCAGTTATAATTATATTAGTTAGGCGGGTTAATTAAAGTAGGTTAGAGTTAGGCGTTAAATTACTATACTTCTTAAGAGTGTAGAGCGGTGCTAATAGAAGATCTTAATTAAGCACACACTCCTTTATAAGTATTTGTAGGATTAAAGAGAGTAAGGTTATATTCTTTAACACCTTAATATACGCTAATAACTTAATTATATAGGCTAAAGTCCTCTTAATATAATTTGGATAAACCACGCTAAATTATTTAAAGTTAATTAAAGAACTTTTAAAGATAATTAAGCTAAGGGACACCTAGGTTTATAGTAATAATCCTTAGAAAGGTAGTCTCTCTCTATTCTAATATATACTGCTACTTATTCTCTTCTATTTTAAAGTAGCATTTTAACTTATATATTATACGGTTAAAATTATATCCTTTTCCTACCAAACGATTATAATAGAAGGTACTAGCTCGGCCCTTAAGTATAACAGAATAGACGTTATAGTATTAATTAGACTCTATTTTTACCTTCTAGCAATAGTTATAGAAGATACGTAGTTTCAAATTAAGAATATTGTATAATTCCCTGCTAAACTTCTTCTCCTAATCTAAATAGAGCTTTATAAGCTCTATAAGCAATTTTAAACTACCTCTGATTTAAGATTAAGATAGAGGAGGTAAGAGTTGCATTGCAGGCTATAGTGGGGACGTAGGTTTAGTTGGTAGAGTCTAAAGGTTAATAGATTGCGAAGCAAGGGGATCTTATACTTACTCGTATTAAGAGGTAGTAGTTAAAGTTATAGGTTAAATTAGTGGATTCTAGGGAACTAAAAATAGAGGTAGAGGTAATAGATATAGAACGGAAGAACTTATGCCTAGAGTAATGGAATTAGAACGCGTCTCTTATAGTATATTACTTGGATTCTATTGTAAGTTAAGCTTCCTTATAGTACGTAGTTAGTGCTTAATCTCTTATACAGTCCATTCGTGCTCTTCTTTTGCGTTAAGAACCTGCTCCTAAATATTATCTTTAATAGTACCCCCGTCCTTAGGGATAAATACTCTATTCTTCTAAAGGAAGTTATGGAAGTTCTATACGATATCCTTATTTATAGGGGCCTATATTTCCTTTATCTATTTAATAAAGTCCTCCTTTATACATTCCTATAGCGCGGTATTATTGTATTTACTATCCTTATAATATGCTATACGGTATAATAAAAATCCATTTAAGTCTTGTTTATTAGCGTTTATAAGGTTAATTATAGCTTTATTCTATATCTTTAGGTTAATATCTTCCTTATACTTCTTTAAGTAGGTTAACGCTATAGTAGGTATAAAATTAACGGGGTGTCGTATATTGAAGGTAGGTAGGATTTTCGGTTTTATAGGATCTTGTAGGTTTACTATTAAGAGGTAGGCAATTTAAGATATTATTTAACGCGTTTTAGACATTAACTTAGGACCTTAGGTTTAGTAATACTTCTAACCTAAAGTACTTAACCAAATCTTTATAAATACGGTTATTCTATATAATAAACGCAACTTAGTATCTCCTAGTACTTAGTAACACTTTTATTACTAGTTTTCCACAAGTTTAAGGTAGCACGGTATTGCCGGGATCCATTCCATATAAGCGCATATAGCACCCCTATACAAAACTATCTCTTCTATTTAAAAACCTAGCTGCTCTATAGTTAACTATATATTTAACCACTAATCAGTATTAGTTACATAGGGTGACTCACTAATAACGACTACTCAAGTAGGGTTACAGTGATGTTGGTTAATAAAGCTTTTTTAATTGGAATAAGGAAGGGCGAGGAGCTTAAGGCTCCTCGCCACGCTAGTGCCGCGGCGACACGTGATGGCAACTTGCCATCACGTGACGGCAAATTGCCTCATTCCTGACATTAACTATTCTATACCTATATACCTAGCCTATTAATAAGTTTACCGTAGTATTTCCTACAAGGCTTTGTTATATATTTACTACTAAGGTTATAGTAAAGGAAGTTAAATAATATACTACTAAAAGCAGCAGCTATAACGGCGTCTATAGTGGCAACTACCTTAGGATTAAGTAATAACACTAGTATAGCAGATACTAACTCGCAACTAGTTACTATTAGACAGCTATAAGAAATAGTTAATTAATTAATAGACAATAATAGGATACTTAAAGAAAGGATTAATGGGATTAAAGTAGCTAAGGTTAAGTTACCCTTAATTAAGCGATTCTTAGGGGAGAAGTTAAAGCTTAAGGGATTTCTTATATAAATATACTTTAAGGTTACGTAGGAAGGAGTAAAGCTAGAAACGCCTATTGATTAAGTTGCTTACGCAAAACTATTCTTAATAGGAAGAGTACTTAAGTAGTTTAAATCTTACCTTATGGAGGTATAGAAGTATGGTATAATAACTACTAACTAGGAGGTATAGTATATATTCTTAAGTTAGAACGGGTTTATAGAATAATTAATATAAATATTTAAAGACCTAGAGGTAACCACTATGGTAAAAAGAAAACTTTAAAACCTAGTATAAAGGACTTTAGCAATTAAATACACGACGTAGTTTTAAATATTAGCAATATAGGTTAAATAGAATAATAAGGCGCTTATAGCACAGTATAAGCAGGGACTTAAAGTAAAAGTTTAGGATATAATTATCCTAATAGAAGATGCGGATACTCTTAGGGATTTAATTAATTAAGCAATTAAGATTAATAATAGGATTTACTAAAGAGAGTAGACTAAGAAGGGTTAGGATAAAGTTCTATAGTTATATAAGGCATAGGGCACGCAATAATAAAGTTAAAATTAGAAACTATAGTATAGCGCAAAGCTAATAGACCTAAGTAGTACTAAAGAAAATAAAAAATAAAATTAACGACTATAAAAACCTAGAGGATAAGAATTAAGTAATTAAAGGTCTAAGGAGTAGAGGCTAAACTAGGGGTCTTAGTAGCAGAAGACGTTTAGGCAGACTCTATAATACAAAAAATAGGTTTAAAAAGGGGCTTATATAAATTGCGGAAAATAGGGTTATTACGTTAAAGACTATAGAAGTAGTTAGAGTTACTATATAGTAAAAGGAATAAGACTAGTAGACGATATATATATATAGAGGGATAATAATATACTATAAGGAACAAAAGAATATTTAATTAAGAGTTTTGCGTTTTATTATAATAATGTATACTAAATTTATAAGGACGCTAAGTACGACGTAAGCTATTAGCCATAGGAGCTAAAATTATTAGAGTTTAGAGGAACTAATAAACTATCTTATAGATCGGACATTAAGGACAATAAATTTAATATAGGTAAAATATTTAGTAACAATAAGGTAATAAGGGCAGCTTACTAAGAATATATAGACCTTAGAGATATTATAAAAGAGGTAAATAATAATTCCACTATAGAATAGGGAACACTAATAGGGATTAAGACCCTACTAGACACAATATCTATCGCTTTATAAGACGCAAGAGAAGTAGAATAATAAACTATTTCGGCACTTAATAAAGGCAAAAGGCTAAAGGCTTAAGATTTTTAAGATAAGATAAGATAAGCTTAAGGACCTATAACGGACGATAACCGATAAAGCAAAGTAATGGCTTAGTTTAGTAATATATAAATAAGCTTAGGATAAAGTTTCCTAAAGGTATAAGATTCTTAAGACAAGATAAGTAAGATTTAAGACTCTTAAGATAAGATAAGAACACCGTAAAAGCCTAGTTAGACTAAGGCTGGAGCTAAGCTTAAGAAAGAAGTAAGCTTAGAATTAAGAATCCTATAGAACTAAGATTTTTAAATATAAATAAGGACTATTAAATAAACTAAGATTAAGAAGTAAAAAGACTTTAAGGATCTACTTATAAGGCAAAAACTAAAAGAAAATATAGAGAAATTTAAATAGAGAATCCTTATATAGTAGGAACAGAAACTAGACTAAAGATCTAGTATACTAAGTTATATAAGGGACAGAGTACCTATATAAAGAATTACTAATAGGCTTAGGGCAGGCACGTTAAGAGCTAAGTAGCTTACTAAACTAGAAGATAAAGAGGATTTAGAAATCCCTATTAGGTTTAAAGAACAATATATAAAAGGCTATTACAATATAGTAATAAGAAGATACTTCCTTATAGATAAGCTATATATACTCTAGCAGCTATACTAAAAGTGGTATAGGCAACGACATAATAATAAGTAGGAAGATTTCTATATATAGTTAAATAAGTAAGTTATCTAAGATTATCTAATTACAGAAAAGGCTATAACTTATATTAAAGGAGCCTTAATTATAATATTAAAAGATTTAAAGAAACAATTAGAGGACTAAAAAAGTAAAAGATATATCTTAATACCTATAAATAAAGTTATAATATTCAGATTAATATAATAAAGGTTTAAACTTAAAAATAAAAACGAGTTAAGAGTTAACCTAAAGTACCTAGCACACTATACGCTATTATGGATTATATATATAGATAAAATAGATAAAATAGATAAGAATCTAAAAGAAAAGAATTAGAAATACCCTATAAGGATATATTAGGCGCTAGATAAGCGATAGTATAAAAATACTAAGTATATATACAGATAGCATCTAATAAAAGTTTAGGAGTTAGGAAACTTAATACTTTAACTAAAAAAATTCCTTATAGAAGAATGCTTAAACGGGTGGTAGTAATAGAAATACTTAGAGAATACGTGTCTATAGTATATAGAGGATAAAAAGTAAACTAAGTATTCGCTAAAGAGCGAGCCAAGCGTAATAGAATTAAGTAGCTAAAAGTTAGAAAAAGTAGAGGCCTATAGGACTAGAGGGAGCCAGTAGTAAAGCCTTAGACCCTTAAAGGAATTTAAGAATAACACCTAAATTTATAAGTTAATTAGTAAGATTAATAGTTTAAAGCACTAATAGATAGTAAAGTAATGCGGAACTATATCTTACTAGCAGTAGTTAAGAGAATAGGATTATTTTATAGGTAGAAGGAATAACCCTACTTATTAGTTATAATTTTAGGAGATCTAATAGCCTATAGAGGAGGGATTATTAACCTTAAAATAGGACCTATTTAAATAACTATTAAAGGGAGACAAATTAAGATATCTTTTAATATCCTACTATTAGGACGGGATAAGGCAGTATTAGAAATGCCTTAGTTATAGAAATATAATCCAAAAATTAATTAGACTATAGGTTAGGTTAATATTAGGGATACTTAATAATATAAGATGTAATAGCAAACTAAATTAGTATAGTACTAAGTTGGAGTAATATATAAAGAGACTAAGCGAGGCTTAAGTTATATACTAAAGAGATACTATAAGTATAGTAAGAAGCTATAGAGCCTAGAAAGTAAAAAGCTAGTAAATTATATAGTATAGGACTATAAAATAGAGTTAGAACCAGAAATAAGTTTAAGGTTTTTTTTAACCTATAAGCTTACTTAAGAGTTAAAAGCACTTAAAGAGTTTATCTAAGAGAACTTATAAAAGGGATATATTAAACTATTATAGTTATTAGTAGGTTATCTAGTATTATTCGTACTAAAGAAGAACGGAAAACTTAGGCTATGTATTAATTATAGATAGTTAAATAGCATTACTCGGAAGGATAGGTATCCTTTACCCTTAATTAGTGAAATTTAGGACCGAATAGGTAACGCGTAAATCTTTATTAAAATAGATCTAAGATAGGCGTACTATTAGATTAGAATTAAGGAAGGTAATAAATAAAAGGCAGCTTTTAGGTTAAAGGAAGAACTATATAAGCTATTAGTTATATAATTCGGATTAATAAATATACTAGTAACATTTTAGAAGTAAATTAATAGTAAATTAGGAGAATACCTTAATAAGTTTATTATAGCATACCTTAATAATAATAATATCTACTTAATAACTAAGGAAGAGTATAAAGAATACATTAAATAGGTTTTAAAGAGACTATAAGAAAAACAGATACTAGTAGTAATTAAAAAATATAAGTTCTTTATAAGGAAGACTAATTTTATTAGATTTATTATTAAACTAAGTTATATTAATATAGACCTAAAGAAAATTAAAGCTATAGTAAGTTAGTAAGAACTAGAGAATATAATATTGTTAGTTACATAAGGGGGATATCACGTAGCTACGGTTCGTAGATAGTATAATAATTATTATTGTTTTTGTTCCAAGAAAGGGGAAGGGTAAGAAACCTAAGGTTCCTTACCACGCTAGTGCCGCGGCAATACGTGACGGCAACTTACCTCATATAACGGCAATTTGCCGCATATAATGGCAATTTACCCTATTCCTAATACTAGCAACTCTTCTTTTTATAGTTGCCATCTATAAACACTTATAGATTGCTACTATACAAAAGTACAAAGCTAAGGGGAAGAAGAAAAAAAGGAAGGGTGTTAGGGGGTTAACGCGAAGACGAGTGGGCCGCTAAGGCGCTAGTAGTAAGCAAGCCAATGGCAATTTTTTATGCCGGGTATAGAAAATCCTAATTAGCTAGATCAACAAATGGCGTCGGCAGAACTCCACACCGCCACCTAAATTAATTAGGCGTGGCGCTCTTGGCAAAAATCTAACTAATTAAACAACTTTAACTGGCGGTTAAAGTTCTATAAGATCTTAACTTTTCTAAATTTCCCTCTTAACCTAACCTTTAACTTATATATATAGAGTATTTATATTAACGAATGTCTCTAGTGCCTTGTTTAGGTTTACCTTTGTTATTATATCTACCGGGTTATCTTAGCTATTAATTTATTAAATCTTAAAGAGTTTTTAATACTTATAGGATTGCTAAAGTGCCATAATATTAATTATAAGACGCTTCTTCTTTATGGTGCTAAGCTTAACTAAATACTTATAAAGGGAGTATAAGTTGGTGTATACAATTATAGGAATAGCGGGAATTTTAAGTCGATCTGTAATTATCTTAAGGGTAGTTCTAATTATAATTGCCATATTAACTCCGCTAACTATTCCGTATATCTCTAACGCTAGAACGCTTTAAATAACGCGTTTACTCTTAGTTAAGCTCTAATAAATAAGGTTGCCGTAGATTATAAAGTCATTCTCTCTAGTAGATTTGTTTGTAATAATAATCTTATATCCTAATTAAGAGCTAAAATCTTTATTATTAGTAAACGATCCATTAATAAATATAAAGATCTTAGTGGTAGGGAGATTAATAGGCATATAGAGTAGCCCTTAGTCGAGATAATTTATCTGCTAGAAAAGGCGCTTATTTAGAGCAAGAACGTTATCCTTAGTTAATTCCTGGTGTTAGGTGGCAACAGAGAGATTAAAGGAAGCCTTAGGTTAACAGATAGAAGCAATATAAGCCCCGCGAGCGCATTATTCCATATATCCTTATTTTAGAGAATTAACGTTAATAACATTAATCTTCTTACCTTAACCCTTCTGGCGTAAAGCAATAGAATCCTCATTTATAGAAAGGATACATCCATTAAAGAGCAATAGTGTTATTAAATTAAGTCTTTTCTTTAGCTTTATTATAAGATTTACCTTTACTAGCTTATCTTCTTTAAGAGCTAAGAATTGGTCGTCTCCTAAGATAATGTTAGTAGGGGGGGGGGGTACTTGGGGCAGTCTCTTTGAGCTTAGCGGCGTGTCACGTGACAGCGCGCGGGCCATCGTGTAGATACCTTCTCGGGGCCTTCGAGCCCCTAAGATTCTTCCTTATAAAGCATTATATATATTATTCCATTAGCCTGCTTAGTGCCCTAATAAGTTATAAGCCCTCTTATAGCTTTAATTAAAGCTCTATTAGCTGCTATATTATTATCTAATTAATTAAGTTAACACAAACCTATAAATCCTTAAATTTGGACCCCGGTATAGTGTGATAGAAATTTATAATAAACCAATATAAATACACGCTATGTATAATATGGTTAAACCGACTAATTATATACTATGGCGGATATAGTATAAAAGAAGAAGGAATACTAGAGCTCTTTTAGGGCTGTTCCTATATTAAAAGGGGATAGTAATTATAAAGAATAGTATTGTTGAATTATATAACGACTTAAGCTTTATAACCTCCTACTAATGATATAAGGTACGGCTGTAGAGCCACCTTAGCAGACGGATAAGTATAGAGATTGGCGTCATAAACAGATAACGGGACTTAAGGTAATTAAGGGCGCAGTGTCGGAATTAATTCGCGATCGACTTACTGCATCAGGCAAGCCGCGCGACTCTATTAAGGATCTGCTTAATTTAATTTAATCACTATATACCGCGTAAGGTCTTATTTATAACTACCAGATATAGAATCAATAGCTCGATCTTAGTCGCAAAGACTATACCTCGCTTAAAGCCTACACAGAAGCTTTTGTCTCGGGCATAAGGAAATCAAATGCGGTGTTAATGCTGATATTAAGGAAGTAAGCACACGCCCGACTGCTTTATGTGGTAGAGGAGGAGTTTCCTATTTAGACAGCTAATTATTAAGAGGCAGCTAGGAGAGTTACAAAGGAGGACAACCTTATTATAATTAAGGAACTAGTAAGCAACCTTATAGACAAAAGTCGTACTTAACCAGCTACCTCTACTATAATGTCCTTAATTAGCAGGAAGCTATCTAAAGACAATTAACTAAAATCTAATATAAAAGGATTAGTATTAAATAAGAAGTACAAAGATTATACGCACTACGGTAAAAAATATTATGGTAGTAAGGACAGGTGCTTCTACCTTTGCTTAGACCTTTAACCTTAGACGTAAAAGCCTTCTAATAAGGATATACTATGCGTAGATCTACCCTAGGAACTAGAAGCAACTTTATTAAATTTAACTTCTTAAGTTGGGATGACGGGCAGAGGCTTAGCAGAAGGCCTATTTATTAGCAGCATGGCTATAGTTAATAACTTAGATAACAGTAACTAGGATAACTAGTTCCTTAACTCCTATTCTAATATTATAATAAGCAATAATTAAAGTGAGTTTATTAACTATAAGACTCTATTAATACCTATTGCGATAGGGACGTTAGGAGAAACCGTCCATTATATAACCGGCAAGGGAACGGTGTATATACCCTTACTAATGGACGATAATAGCACCTGCACGGTAGCTACTAAGGCCTTCTTTATATCCAAATTACCTTATAAACTCCTCTTAGAGTCAGCTCTTAAGAAGCGTAAGTAGCTCTATATTAGACCTAACAAGGAAATAAGTGGTTATATAATTTAAAGGTACTTAGATAACTTAATCATGGGTAGAGCGACATATACAAACGGCCTGTATGTAATTCGACTGGCTCTAAAGCCTTAACATATTGCGCACGCCACCGTATAGCAGCTTGACATTAATATACTATATTAGCGTCTTAGCTATATAGGCAAGGATATACTATAAAAGGTAGCTAAGATGGGCGACTTTAGCCTTATAGGCAAGCTGACTTAATACGAAGCCTGTCACCTAGCGACGGCAAAGCGCTAGGTCTCTTATACTACACCTATACTACCTTAGCGGCCATTTAAACGCGTGTATACTAATACCTTTTACCTTACCCTAGAGGGAGTCGGGGGCAATAAGTATATAGCAATCTTTGTAGAAGCGCACGCCAGATACGTATACGCCTTCTTTAGAACTAAGAAGATAATCGCCGTAAAAGGGCTTTAAGAGCTTAATAATCTAGTATATAACCAAACTAGACAATATATCGGCTCGCTTATAATTAACGGTGGCAAAAAATTTAGTATTAAAGAGCTTACTAAATACTCTAAATTAATAGGTATAAACGTACTATATATAGCTTTTTATACCTCTAAGCAGAACGGAACGCCCGAACGCATTAGAGGTATTATATTAGGCATAGCTAAATTAATAACAATTAAGACTAATCTACTAGAATACCTATAGGACGAAGCTTATAAGACAGCGATTTAAATTTAGAATAGAATACCTTACGGAAAAGAGACCAGATTACCGTTTTAAATTAACGCTAAATACTATAACCAGCTGTTTAAAATACGTATACCAAATATATTATATCTATAACATTATAGTATAACTGCCTATATCCATATTAAAGGACCAGAGAGCGTATAATTAAGGAAGCTAGCTTTATAAGCTAAGAAAGGACATCTAGTTAGTTACGAAGGCAATAATGGTCATATCTATTATATCTAGATACCGGCTAAGAACAAGATTATACAATTACGCGACGTAACATTTAATAAAGCTTAAGATCTACTAATCGCCACGCTAGAGGATAAGCTTACTGTATAGGAGCTAAAGCTGGAACTACTACTAAAACTATAAGGTCCGACCACTACTATAGTTACTATAGTTACCTACCCTACTGTAAAAGCACTAGAAGAAAAGAAATACCGTATAAATAAACTAGAAGGACCCTATACTCCTAACTTAGTACTAGGAAAATTAGGCCTAAGAGGGGTAATACTATAGTCGTTTCCTTTACTAGAACTAGGCCCGTCAACTTAGTTAAATTGGTTATTAAGTTAGAGCCTATTAACAGAGTTAGGGAACTCCTTAACGTTAGCGCCAGTTTTTAAGAAGGCGACTAACCTATATAGAGATATGCGACGGTATGCCACTATATTTTAAATAACTAATACACCTACTATAAAGGACGTAGCTAAGGCGTTACGAGCCTTTAAGAAGGCAGCTTGGTAGTTAACTACTAACTCACTCCTAGCGGGTAGGAAGAGCATAATACCGTTAATTGCTAAAAGTAATAACGAAGACTATAACGATTAAGATAACGTTAACTTAGATAATAATAGAGTCTACTAAATTAACTAATAGCTTAAGGGGGGTATAGAGACAGAGGCTTTTAAACTAAAGGAGCTTCCTATTGGAGTAAATACTCGTAGCTAAAAGAAGAAGGTCTCTTACATAGCGATCGCATTCTCGTCCTATATGCAGATACAGCCGGCTCCTTAGGAACCTTATCCAAAAGCTCCATATAAGATTAAGATACCGCGAACATTAAAGGAGGCTCTACAGTTACTAGAAGCTCCTTACTGACGTTAAGCGCTAATGGTTAAAATAACTTAATACTAAAAGGCTAAAACGTATTAACTGGTTAAAGACTAAAGGGCGCACGAGTACTACTATTAAAGTTCGTCTTTAACCTTAAATATAATATATCTAAAGAGGTAATCCGGTATAAGGCAAGGTAGGTTATATACGGTAACCACTAAGTGGCGAATATTAACTACAACAGTATATATGCCGCGGTAGTGACCTTAACTATATATAGGATACTACTAGCGTTAATCGCGGTACATAACCTTAAGGCTTATTAGATTAATATTATTACGGCCTTCCTAAACAGTTTTATAAGGAAGCACTTAATCTACGTATAATAGCCAAAAGGATTTAAAAATGACGACCGTACGTTAGTCTGTCTATTACTAAAGGCGATATATAGCCTTAAACAGGCACCTCTACTATGGTATAATACCCTGACGGAGTATCTAAAGACGATAGGATTTAACCCAATTAACGAAGATCCTTACGTATTTTGACACCGCGAACACTAGGACGCCTATCTCTACTTATACGTAGATAATATTATAATTGCGGCGGCGACGATACTGGTCATTAAGGCCCTTAAGGAGCTTTTACGGAAACGATATAAGATTAAGGACCTAGGAGAGCTTCAATTCTTCCTAGGAATTCGTATAGTACGCGACCGAGTCAATTAAAAGATCGCGATTGTGCAGGACGCCTATATGGCGAGGATCCTTAAGTCCTTTAAGCTCACTAGAATTAACCTAAAAGTAACACCAATGGCTATTGGCCTTTAATTAAGAAAGCGCCATCTAGAAAACCTCGTAGATAAGGCCTATAAGAAGTAGTATCTAGAAGCCATTAAATCCTTTACCTAGCTCTTATGTTAGATAAGGCCAGACCTATCTATAGCTATAGGAAAGCTATTATAATATTTAGCTAATCCACCTAACGAATATTAAGCGCACGTTAAGAGAGTATTTAGATATATCTAAGATATAAAAGACTATAGAATAATATATGGCGGCAACCAGTATAACCCCGGAAGACTTAACCTAGAAGTATACGTTAATGTAGCTTACGGTAATGACCTAGATAACTATAAATTAACTTAGGGCTGGTTTATTAAACTAACTAAAGCTCCAATTAAATAGGCCTTAAAGAAGCAATCAACAGTAGCAACGTCCTCTACGGTGGCAGAGTACCTAGCGATTAAATTAGTAGCATAAGAAGCGATTAAGATCACGATCTTCCTAAGAGCCCTTAGCTATAACGGCACGGATCTAGCTCCAGTTCAGATCTATACGGACAATGCGAATATATAAGCACTTACTAAGGGCGAACAACCGGTGCTAAAAGAGCGCTATATGGATATTAAGCTCTATAAAATTAAGGATAATATCAAACAGGGTAGGATTAAACTACACCATATACCGGGCGTGGACTAGCTAGCAGACGGCTTGACAAAGGCTCTACTAAAGGTCGCCTATAAGGCGTTTAAGATAGGTGTTAGAGTTACCAAAGTCTCCTAGGTTAACTAGGCCTAATTAGGAAATCATACTATAACCGGCGGAACCTTAGAATTAATGCCAATCGACTCAGTTCCAAATTTTAAAAGCTTACTAATACTACTTTTCAGTATAGGAGACGGGCGATCGAGCGTCGTCAATATTTAAAAATTTTCCATTTTTTCCTAATTTCATTTCTTACTACTTATACTACCCCTACCTATTAACCACAACCTTATAAAGCATGGTATAGTCATCCCGGAGGAGTTTCCTATTCGCTAGAGCTTATAGAGCCTAGGGGGGTATATTAGTAGGGGGGGGGGGGTACTTAGGGCAGTCTCTTTAAGCTCAGCGGCGTGTCACATAATAGCGCGCGGGCTATCGTATAGATACCTTCTTGGGGCCTTTGAGCCCCTAAGATTCTTCCTTATAGAGTATTATATATATCATTCCATCAGCCTACTCAGTGCCCTAATAGATAATTATATTATTAGTTTATATGCTAACGATTCTAAATAGAGTTCCTATAGTTATAATAAAGAAGTAGGGATTAAATGTAGAAGTAGTTATTAAAAGCTTCTCTTTATAGTGCTTGCTATAAGTAGCCTACTAATAAGTTCCTACCTCTGTAATTCCGTATAATGGCTTAAGTATAACCATAATCGTGTCTTTAGGATACTGGTGGCAAATTTACTCCGGAAGGTATGCTAATATTAAGCGCTAAAGGTGCGTCTCTAATTAGGTGTAGGCTTAAGTAATATCTTATAAATAAACTGCCATTCTATTCTTTATTGAGGGAGCTAATATAATAATAACTCGCTAACTAGCTCGTTAAATCGTGGGAGATTATATAAAAATTATCTCTTTACCATTATTGTTGTAACCTTAGATAATAAGCCTTAATTTCTTAAATGGGGCGTTAGTAGCTTTGCCCTTAATCTTATTAACCATTCTTAACTTAAAGATACGAACTCCATTAAACTTAGTAGGGTCATATTTCTTAAATTTAAAGACTCCTCTTATAATAAGACCGTTAATCTCCTGCTTATTAGATGCTTGGAAAGGAGCTCCTAGGGTTATAATACGACCTTCCTTTTAGAGCTATTTTGCGAGCTTAAAGTTAGCCTTCTCTTTGGCTATTATAAAGGCTATTAATAACTTAACTCTACTCTCTATAGCAGCAATAAATTACTCTTTAAAATTAATAAGATATTAGTAATTTCGTAATCCCTTCGGGCGACCTCTACCGCGTTATAGTTGCGGCACGTCTACTATAATTATATTAGGATTATAGTCGCCTTCTAGGGCACGTTAATTGTAGTTCTCCTCTAAGGTATCTTCTAGGGTATCTTTTAGGGCATCCTATAAAGGCTTAGAACTATTATCTTTATAATAAGGCCTAATAACGGTTAAACGGAATTAAGTAGGTCTATGGGGCTTCTAAAGAGTGCAAGTTTAACTATTAATTATAATAAGTTTATATAGGCCTAACCATCCTCCCTTTTTACGCTATACCCGTACTTTAGATTGGAGTGGCAGATTAAGCGTAGTTAAGGTATTTAGGCCATTTCTTATTCCTAGTGCGTTATTAACCTAGCGCGTAGCGTATAGACGTTATACCTCCTTTGTTGCTTTATAAATAGCCTTAGCTCGTTATATAATAGAGGGAGATAGTAGAGAATTGTTAGTTATTTAAGGGTAGGCGCTAAAGACTAGTAACGTAGGTATAAGTCCATCCGGGCCAGCGGAATTGTTAATAGCTTTAACAGCCATTTATAAGGTAAGTTCTTCGCTAGCGTCCTTTAGTTCTAAAGAGATAATCTTATATACGCGGTGTAATGGCGTGTAATATCGCTTTACTTTTTTAATACTATTATATGCCTTAATAAGGACTTCCTTAACCTTAATTACTATTACCTTTATTTATTATCGGAACTCTATAAATAAGAAGTTCTTTCCTATATTATAAATAATTTAATTAGGGGGTCCTAGGTAGATATTAATCTAGCATAACTAAAGGGTATCCTATGCGTTTCTAGCTAATATATCCCTTAAGAAACGTGCGGCTTAAAAGGAGGTTAATAAGTTAATAGCTTAGAGAACTGGCTTGCCGTTAAGATATATAACATTAATAATAATATAGAAGTTAAAGTCGTAGTTATCTTTAAGGGTAAACTTAAATTGGCTAGGGGACTTCTAGTTTATTTAGCAGTAATAGTAGTACTTTATAAGATGCTTAATTGCCTTAACCTTAACTTTATAACCTGCTTATTAAAGAACCCTAAGCAGTTGGTAAATGGATAGGTGGCTAAAATAACGGTATAGTTAATGTAGCTTTAACTTAGTTAAGTAACTCTAAGCAACGCTCCTTTCTAGTTATTGGAGGAGCAACTAAGGGTAACCCTACTTGCGTACAACGGGCACCTAATTATCTCCCTAAATAAGTATATTCTTAAGGTTATCGAGCTTAACGCCTAATTTATTTATATCTTAGATATAGAATAGGAATGGGGTGTTCGCGGGAATAATATAGAAGGTAATATATTCTAATGGGGTTTAGACCTTAATTATGCCAAGAGAGATTGCAGTACCCTTACTAAAGCAAATTGTATATTGGCCTGCCATTAATTAGTCGATTTAAATAGAGCTATTAAGCTACTAAAGAGCTCAAATTTAAGGTTCTCCTACTATAGATACTCCTGCGGCTCTAGTATCTGGTATAATATTATAAAAGATATTCGCTAAGTATCTATTGTTAAAGGAGAACGCGGAACTTTCCTTTAGCTTATTAAAGATATCTAACTTTGTAACAGAATGGAACGTAGATTAGTTATTAAGAATAGCGACGGTTTATGTGCCATTTACCTTACTATACTTAGTAAAGTATTGGTTGGGAGAGTAGTCTTTAATATCTATATCTATAAGGAGCTGTTCGGCCTTATTAACCTTATCCTTAAGGTCTTCTATACCTTTATATTAGACCAAAAAGCTTTAGAAGTAGGCCGTAGTAACCTTATAATTTCTAACGTTTCTCGCACTCTATCGGAACTTATTATATACCTCCTTTCGCTTATTAAGAAAGTGTCTATTTAACTAGCAATTTGGCTTCTTATAAACGTAGTACTTTTTCTAATAGTCGTTCTGAAATAAACCTCCATAAGAACCTCCATAATTGCTTTATGGTCGACGTTAATTATACCCTCTACTATATCCCCTACTCCGGCCACCATATGTTTAATTAGTCTAGTTATAATTATATTAGTTTAGAATCCTAGTTTAAATAGGGTTTTCGGTATAGAATTATTAGGGTTCTTATATTCGCATTATAGTGCCTATAGCAGAGTATAGTTTGGCATATACTCCTTTAAATATATTTATAGGTTTATATAGCGCCAAGTTGTACTTAGGAACGCTACGGCATACTAAGATAACCTAGTCCCTTAGACTGTTCTCGTTTTAGTAGGTTTTAGTAAAACTATATTAGATTTTCTAGAGTTTATTAAAAAGTAGTTAAAGATACTCTAGGTAAGTCGTTATTAGGTTAAAAGCGATAACTCTCTAGAATATAGTCTCCCGCTATTCGGATATATAGAGTTAGCGGTTTTTATTAGTTTTAAAGTAGGCTCTAGTAAGCTAAAGTATTATATTAAAGCTATAGTTTTTACCTGTAATATAGTCGTAATAGAACGTTGCCGCCCGTTCCTTTAATATAATAGAGAAAGTATAATAGAACTAGTGGCGTTAAATTCTAACCTTATTACAGCAGTTATAAAAAACCTATAGTTTTGCTCTAAGTATATTGTACAATTCTCCTTTAAACTTCTTCTCTTCGTCTAAATATACCTTTATTAGATTCGTAACTTCTTAAGATAGAGGCTTATTGGTTGGCTAGGATAGAGGAGTTAGAGGTAGTAAAGGTAGAGGAAGAGTACCTCTAGGTGGGAGAGTACCTTTAGGTAGGAGAGTAGCGTTCTAGGGGTTTCGTTCCGAATTAAAGTTGCCTTTTAAAGAATATAGGTTAGTTTTGGGTTTCCGTAGTTAATATATAATCTTAGCTTTTATCTATACTAGTTTTTCTATACTAATAAGAATGGCGTAAATATTACTGGTAATTAGGTTACTGTCCTTAGTAACGTATACCCTATTCCTTTAGAGAGAGTCTTAAAAATCCTAAATAATATTAATATTACTAAGTACCTAGGTGTCGGCGGTCTATCCTATAAAATCCTCCCTAAAGTATTCCTATAACTATAAATCGGNNTANTAGCTATCTTANTAGAATAGAATATAGTNTAGGAGAAAGCNNTTAACTTATTTTNCGGTATAGGTTATTATATTAAAGGTAAATACGTCCTAATCTTTATTAATAAGTTTCGCGTATATAGCTACCCCTAGTAGTAAGGAGTCTCTCCAGTTGTTTAGAGTGGCCATAGTTATGTTTTTGGAGGAAGGGAATATTAGTGGTGTAGGGATTATTATTTAGTACGCGTTTGTAATATATATTTGCGATTATAGAGCTTAGGACTAGTTCTAGCCTTAAATCATAAAGACTTATAAAGCGTGTTGTTTTATATAATAGACGCAAGAATCTATAATCTGGGGAAGGCTTAGGACCAGTTCTGGCCTTTAGATCCTTAGATTTATAGAAGAGTTCTATTTAAGGTTTAGGACCAGTTCTAACCTTAAAAGACAGCTTCCCTTAGCACGAGTAGCACTGGTATAGTGGCTTATCTCTTCTTAGTGAATACCTAGCTGTTCTATGGCATAACTGTAAAGTTAACCACTAATTAGTGTTGGTTATATAAGGGGGATATTACGTAGCTACGGTTCGTAGATAGTATAATAATTATTATTGTTTTTGTTCTAAGAAAGGGGAAGGGTAAGGAACCTAAGGTTCCTTACCACGCTAGTGCCGCGGCAACACGTGACGGCAACTTGCCTTACGTGACGGCAATTTGCCGCATATGGCGGCAATTTGCCCTATTCCCAACAAATATAGTTAAGGTTATTTTTAAAGTTTTATAACTAATATAGGAGGTTTATAGCACAATAGTTAAAGAATACTAAACTATTTACTAGGCTTATATGTTATATTATAATATTTAATTACGCTGTTGCGGCTCCCGTTAGGGTCTATATAGCGGGTCTATATGGGTATATATATATATATATATATAAGAGGGGAACCATACCGCTAGGGCCGGATAAAACCTCTCCTTCTCTTATTATACGGCCTATATGGCTTATTATACGGCCTATATAGCCTCTCTTCTGATTAGTAACTGCTAGGCACAAGTAAATGTCTCTTTAAGGCGCTATAGAAAAGCTATCTTAATGCATACTCCTAGGTTTATCTGGTGGGGTATATAGCTAGGGCCTAGGTTCCGTTCCTAGCTGCTCTAGTTATCTAGGTAGGGCGTAGGCCAGTAGCCTATTAGGCTAGTGGTGGTATAGAAGGTTCCGTTATTTGCATCTACGTTAATATATATAGCTCTATACCTTACTAAGTTTTATTAAGTTCTATTAGGATATTAACCTCTACTAAATTCTACTAGGTTACTAAATTCTATTAAATTTTACCAGGTTGCTAAAGTTCTGCCAACTTCTATTAGGTTATTAGATTTTACTAGGTTACTAAAATTCTACCAAATTCTATTAGGTTACTAAAACTCTACTAAATTTTATTAGGTTGCTAAAACTCTACTAAATTCTATTAGGTTGCTAAAATTCTACTAACTTTTATTAAGTTACTAAATTCTACTAAATTCTACTAGGTTAATAAGTTCTGCTAGATTCTACTAGGTTATTAGAGTTCTACTAACTTCTACTAGGTTGCTATCTATAAAATTCTACTATATTCTACTATCCCTGTAGTATTTATCCTCCGCCTCTTAAAGCACTTCCTAGCCTCCTTTCTTTGCCTTAGCCAGCTCTCTAGCAAATAAAAGGTGTAGTAAGAGGTTTATCTATATAAACCAGTCCATAACTACCTTAGTAGCCTTTAGCTTAGTTAGGAGCTCTTTATATAAGGATATTCTAGTATAGTAATATATTTCTGCCTAACTAGTAGTGTATCTAGGGCAGAATACCACTATATACATTGTTAATTATTAGCTATAGCCGTATAGGTAGGCCGGGGTTAAGTGCTCTAGTACTTTTTAGTAGTAGAGGTATCTATTAAGCCCTATATACTTAGTTCTAAGTAGCGTATTAATTATGCTCTTTACCTTTATAAGCCTTACGTGGCGTTTAAAGACTTCCTTATTTTATAGCTTAGCCTAGGCCGTTATATAGTAGGTAAGCGTACTCTAGTACTTTTCCTATTCCCTTTTTTACTGCTCTTTAAACGCCTCTTATACCCTAGCCCTTCTACTTCTCTTATACTGCGCTTTAGATAAGTCTATTAGCTATATATCTATCCCTAAGATAGCGGCCGCTATTTTCTTAAGCTTATCCCATCTAGTAGGCCGTATTAATAGGCTATTATAGCCTATATAGTGTTGTATTTCCTCTTAATATACTCTCTTACTAGTCCTTCCTATATCCTCTCCGCGTAGGCTATAGCTAGCTCTTTAAGGTATATCTAAAGCGGCGGAAACCCTATCTTGTGCTCTAGTACTACTATTAGTGTTAATTTATACGCCCCTGTAATAGTACAGAGGTATAGGTTCTATACTATACCTAGCTAGCGCAGCTTAGTTTTACTTATCTCCTTAGGCTTTATCTACTCTAGTGGTAAGTACTAGATACTATATCTGTATAAGATTACCGGCCGGACCACAGTGGAGTATATTATCCGCGCCTTTTAGAAGGAGACGCCCTATATAGAGGCCGTGAGCCAGGTTAGTGCGGCTATTTAGGTAATCGCCTTCGCCTTAATAATGTTAACATATAGTCCCCATTTGAGCTTTAAGTTAACTTATACCCTTAATATACGTAGGTTACTAACTAGGCCTTCCGTGAAACTATATATATTAGCTATAACCTTTATATTAAACTTTTTATAGCTCCTTATAAAATGGATAAGGTAGTACTTTTTAGGGGTAAATACTATCCTATACCGGCGTGCCTACGCCGTGTATACCTTATACGCCCTTTCTATAGTTCTATAGTTTTCCTCCGTAGTCTTACTATATATTAGTATATTAGAGTTATTAATAAATCCGAATACTATAGTGGTTCCCCCTTATAGCTCTAGTAGGAGTATATAGGTAAAAAAGAGGAATAGGATTAGTAATAGCGCTAAGCCTTAAGGTATACTAGTGTTTGTTTATATTATTTATACTATATATCCTCTAATTAAGAGCCTTGTTATTTAATCCTTAAGGAAGGACTTTATAAACTATACTATCTAGTAGGGCACGGCTTGGGCCTTTATATTATAGATTATTCTTTTATAGGAGACTTGGTTAAAGGCCCTAGAAATATTAAGGCTAAGTAATAAGGCTACTAGGTTTAGGTTACTCCTTTACACTATATATACCTATTAGGTTAGTAGCTCTAGTACTATCTATATTAAACGCCCTAGCCTTGCTCCTATCTAACTAGCTAGTAGTATACCTATTTCCTCTGTAATTTTAAATAGTTAGCTAGCTACTATTCTCTTAAGTAGCTTCCTAATGGTGTTAAGTAGCGCGATTGGCTAGTAGGCCTTTACTATAGTATAGGATAGCTTCTATAGTTTCTAGAGGACTACTATAATAGAGTCTTTAAACGGTTTTAGGTGATGTTTAATTGCTATACAGCTGCTAAAGAGTTTAGCTAGCACTAGGGCTAGCTGCTCTCCACACATCTTAAGGAATTAGTTAATAATCTTCTTTAGACCTAGGGCCTTATTAGGGGCAAGCCCCTTTAGGGCCGTAATAATATCCTCCTCCTTAACTACTTCCTTTACTGTTCGCGGCTCTAGGTATGTAAACCCTAGCATATTACTAAGGTCCGCCTCTACCGGTAGCGGGAAGAACTGCTCTATAAGGATAGTAGCCTTTTCCTTATTATTATAGTGTAGGGTCTCCTCTCCTAATCTGCTAATAGGAGGAAACTATAGTAGGGCCTTTAGCTTCCCGTCCACTGTACGCGCCTATTTTACTATCCTCTATATCCCTTTAGGGTTATTTATTAGCTTTTTAATAGTCCTCCTCTATAGCTTATTAGCCTCTTATTAGATTACCCTTTTCTTCTTATTCTATACGACTCTGTAGTTAATTTAGTTAGGCATTAACTAAGAGACCTTTTACGCCTAGAAGGCCTATTAGGTTTCCTTTACTACTTTTATATATTCCTCTAACCATACTTTAGAGGCTTGCGGCGAGGGCCGCGTATTAGGTACTATTTTTACTATAGTATTCTTAATTGCTTAGTATATAGCCTCCGCTAGTGCGTTTAGTTTATCTCTTATATCGCATAGGAGTCTATATAGGGGCTAAAGTCGGCCCTCTAGCTTGCTCTATACTACCTTCTAATTAGCCTTCTTCTATAGCGGTCTCCTAGGTAAGGGGGCCCCTTTAGTATCTTTATATCCACCTCCGTAATAATAGGAAAGTGGTCGGACCCTATATGCTAGCGGTCTTATCTTTAACTCTATAGTAGCCTATTAGTGATTTAGGGGGAGGTAAACACTAGGTCTAGCGTGCTCCTTAATATACCCTTTACCCACATCTCTATGCCCGCCTTAGTGGCTAGGCTTAGGCTAGCTACCTCTATAGCGCGGATAAGGTCGTCTACCGCGTTATCTGCGTATATTACTGTTACACCCCCCTAAAAGGGGTGGTGTAGATTAAAATTACCTAATAGTATATATTCTCCTTTAGCCCTTAGTAGCTCCGGTAGCATATAAATACTGCTATTTATCTATTAGGGGTTATAAATATTATAAATCTAGATAGTCCTCTTATAGCCCTCCAGCTTAATTATATATACGTCCGCTAAGTAGTATATAGGCGCCTACTTATTTATATTAATAGCTTTATTTATATAGAAGCAGACCCTTATATTACCTACTCCCGCGTATACTAGGTAATAGGATTTTATAATATATATTATATTTCCTTAATCCCTTCGCTATGGCTCTTAGATGACTAATATATCTAGCTAGGGGTCCGCCTACTCCACCTTTTATAGAAAGTAAAGTAGTACGCCGTTTTTACTATTGTTAGTGTTATATTATATAATTATAAGTGTTTTCCGGTGTCCTAATATAAGAGGTCTATGCTAGCCTCTAAGTTAGCTAAGTTGGTGCCCTTTAGCGTCTGTTTACTTCCTTATAATATAGTTTTAGAGCCTCTAGATGCCTTTCTCCGGATTTAGGCTTCTGCTTCTACCTCTATATTAAACTCCGTATTTAGTAGAGGCTCCTAGGTTATTAGGATTTAAATTAGGGTATATATACTACTATATAGTGCTGTTTAGAGTATTAATTAGAGGGTCCTTTAGCCTATTTCCTTCTTAGAATAATTAAAAGTCCACGGCTGGCTAACCTTTTAGGGGGCTTCCTCTGCCTGTATGGAGCTCTCTTACGTAACTGTCTCCTTTAGCTTCCTTTTCTTAGCTCGTTATAAGACCTCCTTAATAGTGATCTTATACTATAATTATAATTGCTATCCGCTTATAGGTGCCTTATGGGTGCCTATATAGTATATTGGCGTATAGGCCCTAATTACTGCAGCCTTCTCCTACTGTATTCGCTTAATACTATACGCCCCGTTCTATGCCTTGTGGTCTACTTTATAGTTAATACACTTTTTAGGTAAGTCTTTTGTACATTCGCTAGTATTATATTGCCTAGCGCAGCGTCCGCATCTAGCTTCTCTCCTATAACTCTTGGCTATATAGTTAAAGCCTTGGTATTTAAAGCACTGCATTACTAGAAACGTTGTCTCGTGCCTTATAACTAGGTAGTAGTCTCCTCCTAAGAAGAGGCCCTAATTAAATAGCGCATTTGCTAACTCTTTTAACTGTATACCTATAATAAGTAACGATTTGACCTTTTGTCCCGTTTAGACTCTTCCTAGCCTTTTCTACGCCAGCCTTTTTACTGTAAGCCCCGCTATAGTACAGTTCTGCTTTATTATATCTTCTATTATCTACTTAACCTCTAGGCCTTAAATAGCGAGGCTTATAGGTACTGTGTAGACCTTTACTAGTACTAGCGGAATAGCTAATATAGTAGAGCGTCTAAGGACCTTCGTCCACTTTGTTTCTTATAGCAACCTATTTTTTACGTCTTTATCCGTAATATACGCCCTAACGTTACCGCTTTGTAACTTCTTTACGGCCTATATCCTGTGGGTGTCTAGGGGTTCTATAGCCTGGAGTTTATATACTAGGGCTTAGCTATTCTACTTTAAGGTTTCCTTACGGTCAGCGGCGTCGCCTATACGGATTGTAATCTTATGTACTTCTATAGGTTTGTAGGCAACTTATCTTATAGCTTGGGGCATTATAGGTATAGTGGTAGCGACGTGTATATATAACAGCGGGCCTATAGACGTCGGTCCGCTCTTTGTAGCTATTGTTACGGCCTTCCTAAGGGCGCCAATATCTGTCCGGATTGCTTTTATATCCTAGGCATATTGCTCCTGGGTTCCTTAGGTCCAGATAAGCTCTGCTAACGTGGCAAAGGCTATCCAGAGAGTTGTAATTGCGGTAGTAAGAAAGGAGAGCATGGTAGAGCGCTCCTCGTCTATATTAAGAGATCGTTTCTATAGTGCCTGCTAGGTTTATTCTGTGGTTTATATAGTCTATAGAACGTGTTCTTAAAAGGCGCGCTGTTTAATTAGGGTGGTTAGGGTGGTTGGGATTAGGGTTAGGGGTTTATTTGTTTGTTGTAATCCGGTTTTAGGGGCTATATATTAGAAAACACTATATATACCTCCACTAACGCCAAATTGGGGTGTGTGGTTTTAATAGGAAGGGTTTCTGTAGTCCTCTGGAGCTTGTAGGAGCTCTATTGGGCTTATTTCGCAGGTTTCTTTAACAGGCGATTGTATTGTGTCGTGTACTAGGCTTATAAAGAAAGAGAAATTATAGGCATAGGGAGACGAATAAAGGAGGTTTTTTAAAGAACTTAAGGAGTTATTTACCTAGGAGCCAATCCTTAAGATCTACTAATTAGGACTAGATATAGTTATAAAAATAGATATATTAGACTTTATACTAAAAGTATATTTACTATAGAAATATAAGGACGTATAGCATCTAGTAGTATACTATAGTTGGAAGATAACACTACTAGAGTTAAACTATAATATCTATAATAAAGAGTTATTAAGTATAGTTATAGTACTTAAGGAATAGAGAGCATTCTTATAAGGCGTAGAGAAACTATTTATAGTTAAGATAGATTATAAGAACCTAATGAGGTTCCTAGTAATAAAAGAACTTAATTATAAATAAGTTAGATAGGCTGAGATGCTTATAAAATACTATTTTAAGATTTTATATACTAAAGGAACTAAAAATATAAGAGTAAACGCATTAAGTAGAAAGGTTGAACTATAGAATAATAAGAAACCATTAGGAGTAATACTACGTAGAGATAAGAACGGATTAATTAGATATAATTACCTTAAACTAGCAGTAACTTAAGAGGAAGATAAACTAGAAAAAGTCTATAAAATACTAAAGAGCTTTTAGGTATAAAGAATTCTAAAAGTATAGCTAGAAGATTTATAGATAGATATATATAAAAACCAAGAAGTAAAGTATAGCAGAGCATTTTATAAAAGATTTCTATAAGGGAATAACTTAAGGGTACAATAGAGCAATAGGCTTAGTGTTAAGACTTTAGGAAGAATATATTATTAATAGAATCTAGGGTATAGCTAGAAAAGTAATAAAAGAGTATCTAAATTACTAAAGGAATAAACTAATAAGGCATAAGCTATATAGAGGGCTATAACCTATTAAAATACTAGAGAAACTATAGGAGGTTATATTATAGGACTTTATTATTAAGTTACTAAAGTTAAGAGATCCTATTACTAAATAAAAGTATAACGCGATCTTAGTAATAGTGGATAAGTTAACTAAATAGGGCTACTTTATAGCATATATAAAAGAAATATTAGCGAAAGATATTACTAGAATCTACGTTAAAGAAGTGTTTATAAGACATAGAGTACTAAGCAAGATTATATTAGATAAAGATTTAAGATTTATAGCTGTATTTTAGAAGGTATTCTTAGCGGAATAAGGAGTTAAAGCAGTAACTTCTATTATATATTATTCGCAGACAGATAGATAAATAAAAAGATTAAATTAGACGCTAGAATAGTATCTAAGATATTATATTAATTATATATAGAATAATTAGGTATTATTATTACTAGTTATATAGTTTATATATAATATAACACTATAAGAAGGAATAGGCATATTACTATTTAAGGCAAACTATAGATATAAGCTAAGAATATTATTATTACTATAATAAGCGAAGAAAATAAATAATATAGCTAAAGAAAGAATAAAGACACTAATAAATCTTTATATAGACCTTATAGAATTAGCAAAAAAGGTATTAAAAAAAATAAAAAAGTATTATAACGTTAAGAGATTTAAGGGACTAGATCTTAAGGAGGGGGATAAAATATAGCTACTATATAAAAATTTTAAGAGTTAATAACTAAGCAAGAAGTTAAACTACGTTAGACTAGGACCTTTTAAAATTATATAAAGGATTTTACTAGTTATATTTAAGTTAGACCTACTAGCCAAAATAAAGATCTACCCTATATAGCATATTATAATACTAGAGCTAGTATATAGGAATATTAAGCCACTAATTTATAAAGTAGATATATATAGAGGATAAGAAGAAGATAAATAGTAAGTTTTAAAGATCGTTAGTTATAAGGATATTAATAATAAATATAGTATAAGGTTAAGTAAATAGGCTATAACGAGACTACCTAGGAACTACTATAGAATTTAAAAAATACTATAGGAAAGGTATAGGAGTATTAGAAGAAAACGGGTTAGGTAATATTAAAAAGGAGCTAAAAATAAAAGGATTAGTTAAAGGTAATAGATAAGCCGGGTTATCTAAGGGATCTACCGCTAGTATACTAGTTATTTCCACCTCTTCTTAAACGGAACCCTTTTTAGCCTCCTTAGCCTTAAGTTTAGATAGACCTTACTCTACTAAGCGAAGCTCTTTTAAATACACCTTTTTATGCACCTTTACTAGACGGCTTAGGCGAGTATAAGTATCTAATTAAGCTTTTAGAGCCTAAGATACCTTATTAAAACAACGCTAAACCTTAGCAAGGGCCTTAGCTAGCTTACTCTCTAGTTTTTTAGCCGCTACTAATACGCGCAACCCTAGAGTAGATTAAATAAGAAACTAAACGGTTATAAAGAATAATAAAACGCGTATATTTAGCGTTAGAGATAGATTAAATATCGTAGGATAATTACATGTTTACTTATATATATTTAATATAGAAAGAAGGTTAGCAACTAGACGGAGCTATAATCGTAATATATACTAACTTTTTCTCTATATAATAAGAATAGGATAGTATAACTTTACTAAGCGAGAGAATTAACGTTACTAGCTAGTTATAATAATTAGACGCAGAAAATCTAATAGGAGGTATTAGAAATAATAAAGGTTATTAAATTAAAGACAGGAATACTATACCTCTAATAAACAACTTAGAGATAGGAGATATCTTTAAGGATAAAGATAAAGAGGAGGGGGATAGTGTTACAGACCTTATATTAGTAGTAGTACGACTATTAAGGAAAGATATAAACGGGTTAGTTAAAATAGTATAGGAGACACTAAAACTAATTAAGCTATAGGATAAGGGGTAGCTAAGTTATATAACTAGTTACGTTATAAGTTTAAAATGTAAGAATATAGGAATATAGGAATATAATGTACTAATATACTAACGTACTAACGTACTAAACCCTTTACTATGGGGAGGAGTTATATATTTAAGGACGTACGATCTCTACTAATAGTTTCTCTTCTTTATAGTAAACCTTAGAATACAATTAGAGTTAATTTATTAGGTAACTACTCTACTAGTTATATTTACGTTGTTAACTATTCTATACCTATATACCCAGCCTATTAACAAGTCTACCATAGTATTTCCTATAAGGTTTTATTATAATTAGCCTAAGAGTTTATAAAAGTTTATAAAAGCTCTTTTAATTAGCCTAGAAGTTTATAAAAGTTTATAGGAGATAGATATAAAATAATTAATATACCCCTACCTCCTTAGCAATACTATTTATAATATAATTTGCTAAATAATAGCTATAACATAGCCTAAAGCTAGATAGCGTTTTAAACACCCTCCTTTTTACCCTAGAGCCTATAAGATAGATATCCATAAATAAAAGAAAGAAATTAGACCACTTCTTAGCTCTAGAAGAATAGATTATATTAGTAATAGTATACGCCTACCTAACTAAAGCGTCCTAACCCTCTATTTTCTAACCTCCCGCTTTTTAACCTTCTATTTTTTAACCTTTTATCTTCTAACCTCCTGCCTAATAACTTACTCTGTGGGCGCGCTAGTTATTAAAAAGCTATAGTAAAGTTATATACTATATTAGGGCAATATCTCGCATAGTATAAAACGCGACTTTAAAGTTTAGGTCCTTTATATTTAACGTCCTATTAAATATATTAAAGTATAACTGTTACGGACGCTTTAAGTACAATATTACGACTACTTGGAGAAGAGACGGAAGAAGCTAGTTAGTTAATTCAGGCACGGTCTAGAATGGAGCCGATAAAACCATATAACGAGGAATGGTAACCGAGGTTATATAATATGCTACGTATTAAACAAGAGGAACGAGAGGAACTTACATACCTTACGTATAAGACGTACATTACGTACAAAAAAGGATTTCATAGGAGTACGGTTGTGTATTTAAGGACCCTTAGTTCCTACCTAGATAGTTCCTTCTTTGTAGTAATTCTTAGAATATAATTAAAGTTAATCTATTAGGCAACCACTCCACCAGTTATTATTACGTTATTAACTTTTATATTTGCATTTCCTATATACCTAGCCCAATAATAAGCCCATCGTAGTTCTTGCTACAAGGTTCCGTTATATAATTACTACCTAATTATGGTATTAATATAAGAAGTTAAACAACATGCCACTAAAAGCAGCCACTATAACGCTATCGACGGTAGCAACTATTTTAGGGATAGGAGGTGATACCAGTATAGTAGATACTAACTTATAGCAACCTATAACGGTTAGACAGCTATAGGAGGTAGTTAACTAGCTAATAGCTAATAATATAGTGTTAGAAGAAAGACTTAATAGGATAGAAGTAGTAAAGATTAAGCTACTATCAATTAAGAGATTTATAGGAGAAAGGTTAAAGCTTAAAGGATTCCTTACGTAAATACACTTTAAGGTCTTATAGGAGGGAGTAAAGTTACCTATACCTGTGGATCGGATAGCCTATACAGGACTATTCTTATTAGGAAAAGTACTTAAGTAGTTTAAACCTTATCTTATAGAGATATAGGCAAATAGAATGACAACTACTAACTAAAATATGCGATTTATGTTCTTAAGTTAGGAAGGATTTATAGAACAACTTATATAGATATTTAGAGACCTAGAAGAAATAACTATAGCGAAAAAAAAACTCCAGAACCTTATATAACGAACTTTAGTAATTAAGTACATAATATAGTTCCAGACGTTAGTAATATAAGTAGAGTGGAATAATAGGGCGCTTATAGCATAGTATAAATAGGGACTTAAGGCTAAAGTCTAGGACGTAATTATTCTAATAGAAGATATGGATACCCTAAGGGAACTAATAGATTAGGTAATTAAGATTAATAATTAGATCTACTAAAGGGAATAGGCTAAGAGGGGCTAGAATAGAGTTCTATAGTTATATAAGGCGCAGAGTACGTAATAACAAAAGCTAAGTTAGAAACCATAGTATGGCGCAGAGCTAATAGACCTAAGTAGTACTAAAGAAGCCTATAAGAGATAGAGCAAACTATAGAAACCCAAAGGATAAGAATTAAGTAATTAAAGGTCTAAAGAGCAAAGGCCGAATTAGGGATCTTAATAGCAGAAGACATTCAGGCGGACTCTATAGCAAGAAAAATGGTTTAAAGAAGGAGCTTATATAAATTGCGGAAAATAGGGTCATTACGTTAGAGACTATAGAAGTGGGTAGAGTCACTATATAGTAAAGGGTATAAGACCAATAGATAATATATATATATAAAGGGATAATAATATACTGCGAGGAATAAAAGAATATTTAATTAGAAGTTTTGCGTTTTATTATAATAACGCCTACTAAATTTATAAGGACGCTAAGTATAGCGTAAGCTATTAGCTATAAGAGCTAGCACCTATAGAATATAGAGGAACTAATGAACTAGTTCGCAGATCGGATATTAAGGATAATAAATTTAACCTAAGCGAAACATTCCATAATAATAAGGTAATAAGGGCCGCTTATTAAGAGCGAGTAAACCTTAGAGATGTTATACTAGAGGTAGAGGATAATTCTACTACGGAATAGGGAATATTAGTAGGGATTGAAACCCCACTAGATATGATGTCTATCGCTTTATAAGACGCAAGAGAAGTAGGATAGTAAACTACTTTGGCACTTAATAAAGGCAAAAGGCCAAAGGCTTAAGATTTTTAAGATAAGATAAGAGATGACTAAGATTCTTAAGACGAGATAAGGTACACCCTAGGACCTATAACGGACAAAAACCGATAGAGTAGGGTAGTAGCTTAGTTTAGAAATATATAAATAAGCTTAGGATAAAGTTTCCCGTAGATATAAGACTCTTAAGACGAGATAAGTAAGATTTAAGACTCTTAAAACGAGATAAGAACACCATAAACGCCTAATTAGACTAAGGCGGGAACCAAGCTTAAGTTAGAAGCAAGTTTAGGATTAAAGAATCCAAAGAACTAAGATTTTAGAGTACAAATAAGGACACCTATAGGCAAGAGGTAAGGAGCTTCTTTATAGATTAGAGAATCTATAATATAAACAGTAGTTAGACTAGGAGATAGATATATAGACCTAGAAGACTTACTAGGGGAACGCAGTATTCAGCCTAAAGATTAAAAGTTTAATACCAGGATTAAAAAGCAAGACAACTTTAAGGATTAGAGCATAAGGCGCAAACTAAAAGAAACTATAGAAGAGTTTAGGCAAAGAATTATTATATAGCAAGAATAGAAACTAGATAAGAGATCTAGTATATTGGGACGTATAAAGGATAGAGCACTAGTATAAAGAATTACTAATAGGCTAAGAGTAGGTATACTAAGAGCTAAATGGCTTACTAAACTAGAAAGTAAAGAGGATCTAGGGATTCTAACTAGGTTTAAAGAATGATATATAAAGGGCTGTTATAATATAGTAATAAGAAGATACTTCCTTACGGATAAACCGTATACACTCTAGCAGCTGTACTAAAAGTAGTATAGGTAAAGGCATAATAATAAGTGGGAAGATTTCTATATATAGTTAGATAAAAAAAGTTATCTAGAACCACCTAATTACAGAAAAGGCTATAACATATATTAAAGAAGCCTTAATTATAACGTTAAAGGATCTAGAGAAATATTTAAAGGACTAGAGAAGCGAGAGACGTATCTTAGTACCTATAAATAAAGTTATAACATTCAGATTAGCACGATAAAGGTTTAAACTTAGGGATAAAGATAAGCTAAGGGTTAACCTAAAGCACCTAGCACACTATACGTTATTATGGATTATATATATGGACAATATATATAAAATATATAAGAATCCAAAGGAAAAGAATTAGAAATACCCTATAAGAATATACTGGATAATAGACGAGTAATAGTATAGGAATGCTAAATATATATATGGATAGCATCCAGCAGAGGTCCAAGAGGAAGGAAGTATAGTACTTTAACTAAAAAGATTCCTTACGGAAGAATGCTTAGACGGATAACAGTAGTAGGAATGCCTAGAAAATATATATCTATAGTATATTAAAGATAAAAAGCGAACTAGGTATTGGCTAAAAAGCAAGCCAAGTACACCAGGATTAAGCAGCTAATAGTTAGGAAAAGTAGAGGCCCACAGGACCAAAGGGAGCCAGTGGTAGAGCCTTAGACCCTTAAAGGAATTTAAGGATAATACCTAAATTTATAAATTAATTAGCAAGATCAGCAGTTTAAAGCGCTAATAGATAGTGGAGTAACACAAAACCATATCTTATTAGTAGTAGTTAAGAGAATAGGACTACCTTATAGATAAAAGGAGTAACTTTACCTATTAGTTATAATTTTAAGGGATCTAATAACCTATAGAGNAGGGATTATTAATCTTAAAATAGGACCTATTTAGATAACTATTAAAGGAAGATAAATTAAGATGTCTTTTAATATCCTACTATTAGGATGGGACGAGGCAGTATTAAGTATGCCTTAGTTATAGGAATACAATCTAAGAATTAATTGGATTATAGGTTAAGTTAATATTAGAGATACTTAATACTATAAAACGCGATAATAAGCTAAGTTAATATGGTACTAAGTAGGAGTAACCTATAAAGAGACCGAAAAAGGACTAAGTTATATACTAAAGAGATACCATAAGTATGGTAAAAAACTATAGTTACCAGAAAGTAAAAAGCTGTTAGAGTATATAGCATAGGACTATAAAATAGAATTAGAACCAGAAATAAGTTTAAAGTTCTTTCTAATCTATAAGCTTACTAAAGAAGAAGGTAAAGTATTAAAAGAGTTTATTTAGGAAAATCTATAAAAGGGATATATTAGACTATCGCAATTATTAGCGGGTTATCCAGTACTATTTATACTAAAGAAAAATAGTAAACTAAGACTGTGTATTAACTATAGATAGTTAAACAGCATTACTAGGAAGGATAGGTATCCTTTACCCTTAATTAGCGAAATCTAAGATAGAATAGGTAATACGCAAATCTTTATAAAGATAGATCTAAGATAGGCGTACTATTAGATTAAGATTAAGGAAGGCAATAAATAAAAGGCAGCCTTTAGGTTAAAGGAAGGACTATATAAACTATTAGTTATATAATTTAGGCTTATAAATGCACTAGTAATATTCTAGAAACGTATTAATAATATATTAGAAGAACACTTAAATAAATTTGTTATAGTATATTTTAATAATATTATTATCTACTTAATAACTAAGGAAGAACACAGGGAATACATTAAATGGGTTTTAAAGCGACTATAAGAAGAACAGATACTAGTAGTAATTAAGAAATATAAGTTCTTTACTAGGAAGACTAATTTTATTAAATTTATTATTAAACTAGGCTAACTTAATATAAATCTAAAAAAGATTAAGGCTATAGTAAATTGGCAAGAACTAGAGAACGTTATATAGTTAAGATTGTTCCTAGGGTTTTATAATTACTGTAGAAGGTTTATAGCGCAGTGGTTAAAGGATATTAAGCCATTTATATGGTTAATAAAGAAAGAAGAACTATAGGTATAGGGAGAGGAGTAAAGGAAACTCTTTAAGAAAGTTAAAGAATTATTTACCTAGGAGCCAGTTCTTAAAATCTATTAACTAAGACTAAAGATGGTTATAGAGACAGATATATTAGACTATACACTAGGGGCGTACTTTATATAAAGGTATCAGAATAGATAGCACCTAGTAGTATACTATAGTTAGAAGATAATACTACTAGAGTTAAACTATAACATCTATAATAAGGAGTTATTAGGTATAGTTATAGTATTAAAGAAATAGAGAGCATTTTTATAAGGTATAGAGAAACTATTTATAGTTAAGACGGATTATAAGAACCTAATAGGATTTCTAATGATAAAGGAACTCAACTAAAGACAGGTTAGATAGGTAGAGATACTTACGGAATACTATTTTAAGATTTAGTATACTAAAGGTACAGATAATACGCGGGTAGATACTCTAAGCCATAAAGCTAAACTACAAAATGAGGAAAAGCCATTAGGGGCTTTATTGCGAAAAGATATAGACGGATTAATTAGGTATAATTATCTAAAAATCGCAGTAACTCAAAAAGATGATAAACTAAAGAAAGTCTATAAGACACTGGAAAGCTTTTAGGTATAAAGAACTCTAAAAGTATAGCTAGAAGATCTATAGACGGATATATATAAAAATTAAGAAGTAAAGTATATCCTAAGAAGCATAGCAGAGTAGTTTATAGAGGACTTTTATAAGGGACTAACTTAAGGATATAATAGGGCTATGGGCTTAGTGTCGAGACTCTAAAAGGAATATATTATTAACGGAATCTAGAGGATAGCTAGAAAAGTTATAAAAGAATATCTAGATTACTAAAGGAATAAACTAATAAGGTATAAGCTATATAGAGGGCTACAACCTATTAAAATACTAGAGAGACTATAGGAGGTTATATTATAGGACTTTATTATTAAGTTACTAAAATTAAGAGACCTTATTACCGGATAAGATTATAACGCAATTTTAGTAATAGTGGATAAGCTTATAAAGTGGGGATACTTTATAGCATATANANAAGAAATCTNAGNGGAAGATNTNNCTAGAATNTANGTTAAAGAAGTNTTTATAAGANATAGAGTACTAAGTAAGATTATATTAGATAGAGATCTAAGATTTATAGTAGTATTCTAAAAAGTGTTTTTAGCAGAGTAAGAAGTTTAAGTAGTAACTTCTACCGTATATTATCCACAAACAGACGGTTAAACGGAAAGATTAAACTAGATACTAGAACAATATCTAAGGTATTATATTAATTATACATAGAATAATTAGGTATTACTATTACTAGTTATACAATTTACATACAATATAATACCTTAAGAAGGAATAGGCATATTACTATTTAAGGCAAATTATGGATATAAGCTAAAAATATTGTTATTACTATAATAAGTAAAGAAAACGAGTAGTATAGCTAAAGAAAGAATAAAGGATTTAATAAATCTTTATGCAGACCTTATAGAAACAGCTAAGGTAGTATAGTAAAGAATAAAAAAGTACTATAATACTAAGAGATCTAAGGGACTAGATCTTAAGGAGGGAGATAAAGTGTAGCTACTATATAAAAATTTTAAGAGTTAACAACCAAGTAAGAAATTAGACTATATTAGACTAGGACCTTTCGAAATTATATAGAGGATTTTACTAGTTATATTTAAGTTAAACCTACTAGCCAAAATAAAGATTTACCCTATATAGCATATTGTAATACTAGAGCCAGTATATAGGAATATTAAGCCACCGGTCTATAAGGCAGATACATATAGAGGGTAAAAAGAAGACGAATAGTAAGTTTTAAAGATTATTAATTATAAGGATATTAATAACGAAATATAGTATAAGGTTAAGTAGATAGGCTACACTAAGACTACCTAGAAGCTACTAGAGAATTTAAAGAACGCTATAGGAAAGGTATAGGAGTATTAGAAAAGATTAGGTTAGGCAGCATTAATAAAAAAGGATTGCTAAAGAATAAGTTACCTAAGGGGGACTTAAGAAGAGTAGTTACCGAACTACTTAGATTTATTTCCTTCTCTATTAAAGAAGAATCCGTTTTTTTATTATCTAGTTTTTATAAACCTTATTTTATAAGTTTTTACTCCTTAAAATAAACCTTCTTATAAACCTTCTTAAGATAAAGTAGACAAGTAGACGCCGTAATTTAAGTATCTAGGGCCTTCTATTCTGTGTTATGGGAACATTTTAACTTAGCAAGGGCTTATAATAGTTTACTATCTAGCCGTATAGTAGTAGATTAAATATGAAACCTTAAGACAAATTAATTAGGGAACTAGATGACTATTAAGAGTAATAGGTTGCGTATATTTAGCATTAGAAGTAGAGTAAATATTATAGGATAAATAAATATTCGCTTTAGTACACTTTAAGCAAGAAGATAATTGTTGTAAAGATAGGTTTACTAACGCAATATAAACTAACCCCTCTTTTAAACAACAAGAATATAGAGACGGCATAATCTCACTAAGAGATAATATTATAGCAATAGTGCGAGTATAACGTTGGGCGTATAAAGAAGAAATTGCTTTAAGTATAATAAGCAATAATATTAACTAAATTAATTAGACGGATATTATACCTCTAGTAAATAACTTAGAGATATTTTAAATCTTTAAGGACAAAGATAAAAAGGAGGGAGATAGTATTATGGACGCTTTAAGTATAATATTATAACTACTTAGAGAAAAAACGGAAGAAGTTAGTTAGTTAATTTAGGCACAGTCTAGAATGGAGCCAATAGAACTATATAACGAGGAATAGTAACTAAGGTCACATAATATACTATATATTAAATGAGAGGAACGAGAGGAACTTACGTACCTTATATATAAGACGTACATTACGTATAAAAAAGGATTTCATAGGAGTACGGTTATGTATTTAAGGACCCTTAATCCCTACCTAGATAGTTCCTTCTTTGTAGTAATTCTTAGAATATAATTGGAGTTAATCTGTTAGGCAACCACTCCACCAGTTATTATTACGTTGTTGACTTTTATACTTACATTTCCTATATACCTAGCCCAATAACGAGCCTATCGTAGTTCTTGCTATAAGGTTCCGTTATAATAACTCCTATATAAGGCGGTCTAACTCTATAGTAAAAGACCCTACTAGTATAACTGCCCCTTAAATATAGCTAAGTTATGGATTTTTCGCAACTATATCTAATAATACTTACTATTATCTTTTAACGTAACCGTACTAATAGTGCTTAATTATAACCCCCCTATTATCTATATTATTTACTTTAACCTAAGTAAATAGGAATAATATAAAGGTTTAATCCTTTTATTTTAGGGTATTAACTATAGCTTATAACTTCTTTATGCGCCTTTACTATTTTATACTTTAGTTTAATAAAGGAGATTTAGGCTTACTAGTATTAGGTTAGCTATTATTATCTATCTAGTTATTGCTATTAGAGGAATCCTTAAATATATTAATAAAGTATTCTAGCGGGCTAGAAAAACTAGATAGGCTAAAATAGCTAAATAAACGACTTTAAGTATCCTACTCAGATAGACGCCTATTAGGGGGACGGTTAGGCTATATTATAGATGCAATATATAGAGTAAGAGATAAGCTTTTAAATAGAGGTATTGGCGAGCTAAGCAGCGCTATATTAGGGGGCGATATACGACGTTAAAGGCGATTAAACTGTTATCTACTAGTGAGGCTGTACAGCCCTTATAAAAGGCGCCTATAATCCCTTAAACCCTTAGAGAGAAATCTACCTTAGCGCTCTATAATTGGCTGCTAAAGCTAGCGCAAGCGCTAACGCCTACGGCTTACGTTGGGCTACAGCGCCGGTTGCTAATTGGCTTAGGAGTTTATAGGAATTACAGGGGTTACAGAGGTGTGGCGGTGCCAGCCGCTGATTGGCTTAGGAGTTTGCAGGAGGTGAGGTGGATTTTCTCTCCGAGGGTCTAAGTTACAGCGATGTGCACGACCAGCTTCCACTAGAAAAATATTATTTCGCTTCGGTACGCGAGCTCGCCAAATCGCCACCAACTGTACATAGTAATTGTAGCGAACACATGTGCAAGGACCTTTTAATGGTTGCCCTGGAGAATCGCCTTGGTTGGACGTACGCGCCCTCCCCTCCCCCTTAACTGCGCCCCCCCGCTGTGGCCGCCAAAACGCGAATACAAAGCTGTTCCTGCAATTGCCGATGAAATTTGGCGATATCATACGGGTGAAAACCTCGTGCACGATATTTGACAAAGATCACGACACTGCGGAGGAAGGCCGATCGCGAAGTCTGCCAGAAGTAAAGTTCTTGCGTTCGCTACAATTGCTGGCGAGCTCGCGTACCGAAGCGAAATAATATTTTTCCAGAGGGGGGTGGAAGCTGGTCGTGCACATCGCTGTAACTGAGATAAGTAGAACTCCGGGGTAGAGCTTTAGTGGGATTATTATCTACACGTAATAAATCACGTGTAGATAATATCACGTGTGGGTCCGTGCCAAAAAGGTATAATCAACGTAACTAACATAACGTAGTCTGCGGGCAAGTGGGCCATGCGGGCATGTGGGCTACCCCACCAAGCTACCAAGGGCAAATACAGCGAATTACTCAACCACGAATAATTATATTCGGTGTAGCTATTTACTAACTAGTTGTCTGACGTCTAGGACATGTACGTGCCGTGTGTTCTAATGAATTGCACATGCTGCACTTGCGTGGTGCTCGTTGCGGTCGCTCAGCCGCTGCCTCTGCTGCCCCCTCTACTACACCTCTCTGGGCAGCTTATGCACGAGAGGCCCCTTCTGCTCCTAATAAAACACCCCCCCTAGCTATATACGTGCACTTCTTTACCCTCTTCCTTTTCTGGCGCTGATTTTCCATGCGTAGCTTCTCATTTTCGCTTATAAGCAGTACAGCACTTAACATTACTATTTCACACCCCTTAATAAGCTAGCTAAGGGCTTATTCTGTTAAACTTGGTAGGCTATGCATACGCCGTTTAAGATAACGCCTAATTAGGGCTGTCTGCTGTTATAGGCCAGTGATATTATAGGGTGTTTCGGCTGCCCAAGAGGCATTTAATGGTGATAGCGGACGTTAGGGCGACGGCGTCCGATATTCGGTATGCAGCAGTAATAGCATGCGATCTGGATCGTACGGAACTAAGCCAGTAGCTGCGAATCCTGCCTGTATATTATTTCAATGCAGTACTGCCTACCTAGCCTGCCTATATAGTGGCAGGAATTCGTATTTATTAATATGGTTAACACTATAGGCTATAATCTATTTAATAAGGCGTCCGTATAATTACTTAAGGACTAAAAAGCAGCTTATATTTAGTGGCTGCAGTAGATATAATAAATGCGCTAGTATATAGAGAACGACTATTTAATAATCCAGGCAGAACTAATCAAATTTAGGCAATACGTGGCTATTATGGCTATTTAGTACTAGCAGCCGATACGTGCTAATAGTGTAATCCTTTATATACTTATAAAATAGATTTAGTTAGGTTAGGCTAATCTCGTTTATTATCTAGCTATTATCGCTAATACTAATTAACTAGTTATATAGTATAATATTGTCCTTATACTAGGCTACCTGGTATATTACTACCTTAAAAATAATAAGTAGTGGAATTGCAACCCCAAGGGCATTAATAGCTTTAATAATTATAACCTATTCTTAATTACCTAGCTATACTAATCTAGGCTAGCCAGCCCTATTAGTTCTAGTAATAACTTTTATAGTTATAATAACACCTATTTAGAAGCCAGTCTCGTTAAAATTCCAAATATCTTTATTAAGAATCCTATATTATATTTTTATATCTTAAATATGTTTAAACTAGCCCTAAATAAGTATAGGATCCTTACATTTAGTATACTAGTAGTTATACTTATAATTCCATTTAGATTATAGGTCATTATAGCGCTTAATAAATTCGTATACCTATTACTTACTAACTAGTTAAGATCTAATGTGCTAGGTAGTTAAAAGGCTAGCTATCTCTCGCACGGTAATAGCCTTAGGTAATATACCACGTTAATCCATTAATAGGATCCACTGCTTAAGGCTCTTTTCTTATACTAGTATAAGGCGGCGATTTAAGGCAATAGAACCGCGTTTTGCTTAAACGCCTTTATTATATCGCTAGGCTATAGTTTAGGGCACATTATATATACTAGTAGCAGCTTAGAAGCTTTAAAATTGGCCTTACTTATAGGTATTAATAGCTAGAATAAGTCTGCCCTCTTAAAAAAGGGGATTTTATTATTATGGTGTAGCCATTAAGGTAATAGTTAAGTAACGCGTCGCGTTTTTTACGATATTTTAATGGGGTGGCCTACATACCCGCATAGCCTACTTGCCCGCAGACTACGTTAGTCGGTAAGCTAATAGGCTATGTAAGCCTCCGGGCCACCCTACCAAAAACGCGAAAAACGCGACGCGTTACTTAACTATTACTTTAATGGCTACACTATAATAACAAAACCCCCTTTTTTAAGAGGGTAGACTTATTCCAGCTCTTAATGCCTATAAGTAAGGCATAGTAGGTAAAGTATGCGATTGTCCCTTAGGTATTAAGGCACCAGTTTTTAATAGCTTAAGTAGAAGGCAGATAAATAGCTATTTATAATTTAATTACTATAAGTAGCTTTAAATGCGCTTTCTACCTATTTTTCGTAGCTGCTCGTACTATAATAGTAGCTTAAAGATCTGTCACTAAACCTATATTTAGCCCCATTTTAACTATTAAATTTTATCCTATTCCTTAATATTAGCGACTTAGTCAATCGAGACATAAGCACGGCAAAAGGGTCGCGTAAGCCTATATGATTGGATTGTCTATAAACGAGAATCTAAAGCTAGGGAAAGAAAAGGAGAAGAAGAGTAGCGCCGTTTAGTATTTTATAAGATCTTTATGTTACGTAATTATAATATATAGCAATCTATAGCAATCTATAGCAACTTACCGGTGCAAAGTTCTGCTAAGTTCTACTAGTTCTGCTAGTGCCGTAATATTACCCCCCCTCTAAAAAAGCCTGCCCTTAGGCTTTATTACTAAAAGTCTTAGCAAGAAAATCTAACTAATTAGATAACTTTAACCGCCGGTTAAAGTTCCTAGATATCTTAATACCTTATATAACTAAGAAATTTCTAGGGCGTTTTTATCCTTATATTCTTTTAGTAGCTTATTATCTTTATTATGCTAGCATTCTATTTACTTATTTAGGTACTTTAGTAGTTTGGGTTTATTAAGGTAACGGCTATAAAACTCCTAGAGCTTATAGGGACTACCTATAAAGTTTTATATAGGGTACTAAGTAGGATTTAGGTTATATCCTTTCTAACTAATATAATACTTTAATATTCCCTTTATAAGTTTATAGGCTAGCATTTCTTTAATTTCCTATTTATTATCGCTATTAACTTAAATTAATAGGGGAGGTTTATTCTTTTGTCTAGGTAGTAGGTTATTTATAGCTTTTTATAGCTTATCTAGTAAGAAAATAGGGTAAACTTTAATTAAGTTTAGGAGCTTAACCTTATATAAGTTACCTACTTTATTAAGAATTTTATACGGTCCTACTATTTTATAGTCTAGCTTATAGCTAGGCCATTCTATCTTCTAGTTCTTTATTATAACCTAGACCATATTACCTATAGTAAAGTTAGGCTTGCGCCTATACTTATTTGCCTACTATTTTATTAATTTTTAGGCCTTTTTTTAGGTTTATATGGGCTACTTTCTAGGCTTCTTCTAAGCGCTTAGCGTACTACTGGGCTTCCTTATAAGATAGTTTTTCGCGTATAGTTTAGGGCCCTTTTAGTCTTTCCCAGTTAAAGCTTATATAGGGTAAGTAACCTATTTCTAGTTAAATAGAGGCAAATCCAGTAGAGTTGTGGGGTAGGGTCGCTTAGGCGTAGTCTATTAAGGGTAATAGTTTAGCCTAGTTATCTTAGAAGTAGTTAATAAAAGGCCAAAGTCTCTAGTCTAAGTATTAATTTATAATCTCCATTTAACCGTCTATCTGGAGGTAATATACTATAGAAAGCTTTAGCTTAATACCTAAGATCTAGGTAAACTTATTCTAAAAGGCTAATATAAACTACGGCCTATAGTCGGATATAATAGTATCTAGTGGTCCGTAAATTTGGTAGACGTAATAGATATACAGTTAGGCTACCTCTTTAGTATTAATATTCTTATAATAGGGAATTAAAAACAGGCGCTTGCTAAAGCAGTTAACTAGGATTATAACTATATTATATCCGTTATGGTCTAAAGGTAGCTTATAAAAGTCTATTAAGATATATTACTAGGGGCAGTTAGGTATTAAAAGGGGTTTTAATAGTCCTAAGGTCTTATCTCGTGGAATTATAGACCTATAGCAGTTATTACAGTTCCGTATATAGCGGTTAATATCTATAATTATTCCGGGCCAGTAGTAGCGGTCGCTAATAATCCTATAGGTCTTATTTTTTCTAGGGTGGGCCGTAGAGACCTAGGTATGTGCTTCGGAAATAAGCTAAGTCTATAAGTTCTATTCCTCTACTACTACTAGCCATTTATAGTGCTTAAGTAGTCCACTTTTAAGGGACTATAGGCTAGAAACGTTCTTTGCCTTTTCGCAGTACTCCTATAGAGAAGGGGCCGTATAGTTTACCTACAGTAGTTTATTAATAAGGTCTAGTTCTATAGAGTTAATAGGGTATATTTTGGTATCTAAAGAGTTTGTATTTAGTTCTGCCCGTATTTAGGAGTTAAGGTACTCTAATTATAGTAGCGCTTAGGTTTATAATAAGATCTTTACGGCTATCTGGTTATTTATATCCTATTTACGCCTTATAAGAGCATCTATACGGTTAGTAGCGCCTAGCCTATATATAATTAGGAAGTTAAACTAAAATAGGGTATCCGCCTAGCGCGCCTATCGGGCTATAAGGGCCTTTATTATTATAAAATATTCTAAGGCCTTATAATCGGAAACTACCTAGATAGACTTAGGGGTGCCTTCTAGTTAGGCTCGCTAGTGCTAAAAGCTAGAAATAATAGCTAGCATTTCTTTATCGTAAATTGGATAGTTTAGCTTAGCATCTACTATAGTCTTTAAATAGTAAGCAATAGGGTACTATTCTCCATTTATTTGCTTTTAGGAGTAAACGCTAGCTATAACACTATCTAAGGTATAGGTTTCTAGTATTAAGGGCCGTTTTAGGTTAAAGTGGGCGAGTAAGGGAGTAGAGACCAGTCGTTTCTTAAGCTCGTTAAAGGCCTACCTATAGGCGGTGTTAAAGTAAAAGGGCCGGTCCTTGTGGGTAAGTAGGCTTAGTAGCTAGGTAATCCTGCTATAGTTTTTAATAAAGCGTTAGTAGAAGTTATAGAACCCTAAGAATAACTACACCCCCTTTACGGTCCTTGAGGGTACCTATTAGTTAATTACAGCCGTCTTTTTTAGGTCTGCCTTAATCCTATTTATACTAATAATAAACCCTAGGTACTTTATACGCTTAACACTAAATTTTAACTTTTTAATATTGGCTTAGAGGCTAGCTTTCCGAAGCCGTTATAGGACTTTATAGATATACTCTTTATATTTTAGTTTGTTTTTAGAGTAGATTATAATATTATCTAGGTATACTATATAGAAGTCATTAAGGTAGTTAAATAGTACGTTATTTATATATCGTTAGTATATAGCCGGTCCGTTAGTTAGTCTAAAAGGTAGTACTTTATATTTATATATTCCGTAATAGGTCCGAAATATAATAAGGTCTTCTAATTTAGGGTTTATCCTAATTTGGTAAAAAGCCTAGCGGATATTAAGCTTTATAAAGATCTTAGCTCTACTTATTTAGGCCAAAGTCTTATTAAGTAAAGGTAGTGGGTAGTGGTCTTTAAGGGTTAAATTATTAAGCTTATGGTAGTTAATATAGAAACAAAGTCCTTTATTTAGCTTTTTAGTAAAGAGAATAGGTAAGTTAAAAGGGGCTTAACTAGGCTTAATAAAGCCCTTATCTAGGTTATTAATAAGATACTACTTTATGGCCTATAATTTGGCAGTAGATTACTATCGGAGGGGGCTATAGTTAAGGGTAACCACCTTATCCGGCTTAATTTTAATCTTATAGTTATATAGTCGGTAAGGCAGGGGTATATTAGACGCTGCTTTAAAGAAGGTATCTTTAAATTTCTAGTATTAACGGGGTAGTTTTTATTCTACTAGCTCCTTATCTATAAGCTTACCTTTCTCTTAGGCTAGGGCTTTTTTCTCTCTAATTATTTAATTAATTTCGTATAAGCTAGTTATAAAGGTAACGGTATTAGGCTAAACTAGGTTTTAGTAGAATTCTATAGCGCTAATATAATAGATATTAACTAGCGGGAAGTCTATAGGTTTCTTTACAGATATTTATTAGGCCGTATTTTACGGTATAGGGTTTATAGTCTTCTTTAGCTTATATTCCATTTTCCGCAAGTTATCCTTTTAGTCTACTAGTTTAGTATATTGTCTAATATCCCTAGCCTTTCTTTATAGCTGCGTAGGGCCTAAGTTCTCTATTAGGGATTTAGCTAGGCTACTACCAACTTCCTAAGTCTCTAGTGCGGGTAGTATAACATAGGTAGTCTAGGGGCGGTATAGTATACAGATCCGTTGCGGATTAAGCTATATATCCTTCTTAAAAGCCTAGTCCCTACGCGTCGCGTCAGCCTAGTAAACGGTGTTTATTTACGGCTGTATAAGGTTTTCTATTACGAGAATTCCGTTAAATTTTCCGAGGAAATTTTCCAAATTGCTGACTTACAGCCAGCAATTTGGTTCCTTGGGGAAATTTAACGGAATTCTCGTTCTATTATAATACTAATCTCTTTTATAAAGGAAGGCGTTAGGGGCATAGTTTTAGGCCAGATAAGCTGCCTATTCCGTATATTAAGCTATAAGCCTAAATAGGCTAGCCATTTTCTCTTTAAGATTATATTATAGCTTCTAAGGTCTATAATAAGAAAGGGGACATTATACTACCTTTGTCCGTTAACGCGGAGGTAGATTTACAAGATAGTTATAATAGGTAGTCCTATCCGTCTATTATAACCGCAAATAGGGACTAGTTTAGGCAGTTCTTTAAGGGGTATATTTAAAAAGTTGGCTAGTTTTATAGCGCACTTTATATTAATTAAAGTAAAGGCATTTACTCTTAAGTTAGCTAAAGTAGAGGTTAAAACTTAATATTTATTATAAAATAAAGTATAAGGGATAGTATAGCTTCTTCTACTAACTAGCCGACCTAGATTAATATATAATATATTAATCCCTTTTAACTCTAGAGAGGAGTCTTCCTTTAAGGTTCCTCTTTTTCTAGCTCCGTACTATCCTCCTAAATTAATAGAACCTTATTTATCTTTGCCTTTATTAGGCAGTTCCTTATAGGGTAGCCTATTTAACCATATAAGAAGTAAGCTCCTTAATCGCTAAGGGCCTATATATAGGGGTCGCTATATATAGGCTAGGTATATACCAGGCCCGTAATAGGGGTAGCTACGCGGCTAGCTGCTAGATTAACTATAGGAGTTGCCAATTATGCTAGGGCACTATAGGCCGTACTTGTAGTACTTATAGCCTAGTTTACAAGGTTTCTAATTTTTAGCTAGTTAGCACGTGCCTTAATTTGACGGAGGCCTTAGTTAATAGCTAGGCAATAGTCCGTAAGTTTCTTTAACGTCTATACCGTAGTATAAGCTAGTAATACGGCCCGCTATAAGTCTAGGGTAAGCTTATTAAAGAGGTCTAGTAGTAGGTCTTTCTAGGGGATCTGGGCCTGTCCTACTAGGTATAAAAAGCGGGTTTAAAAGGCTAAAAAGGTCTCCATTATTTTTATATTTAGGCTTTTATAGCTAAGGCGGGCGTTTTATACTTTAAAAGGGCCTTTATAAATAGAAGACAAGTATTTAATTATTTCTTCTTTAGAGATTGTCGGGAATGAGGCAAGCGGTCATTACGTAACGCCGCGGCACTAGCGTAGCGAGGAGTCTTAAGCTCCTCGCCCTTCCTTATTCCAATTAATAAGCTTTATTAACCAACATCACTATAACCTACTCAAGTAGTCGTTATTAGTAAGTTACCCTATATAACCAACACTAATTAGTGGTTAAATACACAGTCAACTATAGAGCAGCTAGGTTTTTAAATAGAAGAGATAGTCTCGTACAGGGGTGCTATATACGCTCATATGGAATAGATCCCAGCGATACTGTGCTACCTTAGACTTGCGGAAAACTAGTAACAGAAGTGTCACTAAGTACTAGGAGATACCAAGTTGCGTCCATTACGCAGAACAACCGCGTTTACGAAGATTTGGTCAAGTACTTTAGGTCAGAAGTGTCACTAAACCTAGGGTCCCAAGTCAACGTCCGAAACGCGTTAAAAACAACCACCTCAATACCTCCGTGTACCTTCGCAGATCTCAGGATCACGATTAATACCCAAATCCACCTACGCACGTCCGCTATTATGGCGTTAACCTATCCAAAGAAGTACGAGAAGGACATTAACCCGAAAATATAGAATACCGATATAATCGACTTTGCAAACACCAAGCAACAGGACCTAAACGGATTCTTATTACACCGTATGGCGCACTATAAAGACAGCGAATATAACGGTACTATGCTATAGTACTATATAAGGGAGGACTTTATTAGATGGACAAAGAAAATATGGGCTTATGTAAAGAAGAATATCGTATAAGACTTCCGTAACTTCTTGCGGGAGTACATAGTGTTTATACCTATAGATGGGGGTGCTATTAGAGACAATATTTAGGAGCAAGTCCTTAACGTAGAAGAAGAGCACAAATGGACTCCACAAGAGATTAAGATTAAGCACTAAATACGCGCTATAAAGAATAACTCTCGAGGGAATCCTAATAACGGACAGCCACAAGCAACACTATAGTAGCAATCTCCGCAGCAACTACTATAAACAACCTCAGGCTATTAAATGCCTTAAGCTGCTGTATCTTAACCCATACCTTAAGCTGCCGTATCTTAACCCGTACCTTAAGCTCCGTCCCACCCAAGATTCTTAACCCCATTTAACTCAAGCGCCGAGACGTTTCCTCTAACCCCTACCGCGCCTGGACAACCAGCACAACAAGCCAGATCTATAAACGATATCCCAACCCACCAGCAACCTCCGCAAGAACCTCCGCAACAATCTCTACAGCAATATCCGCAGCAATATCCGCAGCAATATCCGCAGCAATATCCGCAGCAATATCCGCAGCAATATCCGCAGCAACCTCCGCAGCAACCTCCGCAAAAGCTTCCGCAAAAGCCTCTGCAACAACCCAGATCTACAAACAGCATCTTTGATTAGCAGCAATAGTCATCCATTCCTCCACAAACATTTAACAAGCTTCAGAAAATTCAGCGTGGAGGGGAATTCTAAGATACCTATGGTTCCTAAGGTAGCTACAGAGGTGGCTACCAGCGTGATTTAGATAGGGAGTTCTCATAGAGGGTACCGTAAAAAGAGAGTAATATAAGGGGGAAGCGGTTGGAACGGCACAGTTACGCCAGCAACGCCATAAGCATAAAGAAAGAACTGCTAGTATCTACGGCAGTTATAAACCCGATAACTATTGTAACTAATATACCTACAAACCAACCCTATAATAAGACTCCGTGCTAATCTACCTACGGAACCAACCCTATGCTAATACTATACTGCTACCCAAACGACCTATCGCTGGCGCCGTACTACTATTACAATAGACCCCGCTGCCCTGCCTGCAGTTAACCAACCCTTGCTACTTTATCAGTAGCTAACCAACCAATAGACAAGCTCTATAATTCTCTACTATTTCTATCTATTACGTAATAAGCTAAGGCTATCTATAAGGCAATTTAAGGTTATAACAGTTTAAGATTTACCACTTAGTTAACCACCATTTCTTTAGCAAATTTTAGGACAGCGAGACTTATATTATAATAGCAATAGTAAGTAAGGAGGATTAATATTTGTTACGCTAGTTAAGCAGTATTTATATATAGATGGCAACTATAAAAGAAGAGTTGCCAGTGTCGGGAATAAGGCAAGCGGTCGTCACGTAACGCCGCGGCACTAGCGTAGCAAGGAGTCTTAAGCTCCTCGCCCTTCCTCATTCCAATCAATAAGCTTTATTAACCAACATCACTATAACCTACTCAAGTAGTCGTTATTAGTAAGTCACCCTGTGTAACCAACAGAGATAAAGGGGTCTGCTAAGTCTTTAGTATATTACGGGCGTAAATACGTCTAGGCGTCTCTACTAATATAGCCGAAAACATAGGCCATTTTGGCTTAGGTATTAGGGAAGTGGTCTATATTAACTTTAAGCTTATCCCGTAATTAAAGCTTCTAATTATTAAATATAGAGTTAGTTCCGTTTATAAGTAGTAGAGAATCCGCGACCTTTACCGACCGCTTTAGTGCTATATAGGCCTTAGTAGGTCTACTAAGGCGCTAGAATAGGGCCTAAAGGACTATAGCAAGTCTTTAGTTATCTAATAATGACTTATTATTAGATATAGGGGTATCTCTAGCTTTAAGTAGCTCTTATAGTCGTTTAATTTCGGTATTAGCAGCCGTAAGCTCCGCCTAAGGGGTTAAAACGTTAATTATTTCTTTGTCTAAAGTATTTAAGGGTCCTACAGCTGCTTTACCTACTACTGTAGTTCATAGCATGGTAGTAGGGGTATTAGGTAATTCCGGGTAATTTCTTTAGGGGTTTTAGTCTATATATGTCTTATAGGTCCTTTCCTTAGGGTTCTATTCTTTTCTTTTAGGTCCTGTCCTTATAGTCCTATTCTATATTCTGGTAGATATATTTAAGTTCCTTCTTAGAAAGAAAAAGTAGAGTAAGCTTTAGATAATATTAGCGACTTAGTTAATTAAGATATAAGTACGGCAAAAGGGTCGCGCAAGCCTATATAATTGGATTGTTTATAAACAAGAATCTAAAGCTAGGGAAAGGAAAGGAGAAGAAGAGTAGCGCCGTTTGGTGTTTTATAAGATCTTCGCGTTACGTGATCGCAATATGCGGCAATCTGTGGCAATCTGTGGCAACTTGCCGGTGCGAAGTTTTGCCAAGTTCTACCAGTTCTGCCAGTGCCGTAACACTTAATAGCTATAGCCTTAAGCTGCTTATAGGTTTTTTACTTGTAATAACGCTTCCTAATATGCTATTTAAAGATATTCTAGATGCCCTTAATAGGGTTTAAATCTAGAGATTATAGGGGGTGGTTAAGCACCTTAATATATGCCTTTTTCTTTATCTCTTACGCTATATTAACCTTACTCCTAGTACTATACAACCTATTATTATCCTCCTATAGTATACAGTTTTTATATTTTAGGTATTCTAGGTTATTATAGTGCTTATAAAGGGTGGCAATAAGGCTAGAAAGTAACTACTTAGTATAATATTTCTACGTTATAAAATTGCCCTTTAGCTTTATATTAACCCTATAAGGTACCTTAGTACACTACTATATAAACCGCTGCTTATACTATATATTAGTCTCGCTCTTAGGACATTAGTATGGCTTTAGTATACGCTTTAGAGGCTCTAAGTAATTGTTCTTATTATTATAGAAAATAAGAGGTCTAATATAGTGCTAGCTTATATCGCTTACTATATAAAGTTAAAACCGTATATTATCTTTCCCAGAATTTACCTATAAATTCTTAGGATTATAGCGTATTCCCTTCCTCTAATAGATATACTAGCTGCTCTGCTAATGCGGGTTAATATACACTTTATCCATAAAGTATATAAATTACTAAAAATTGGCTATAGTATGGTCCTTATGCTCCTATCCATACTATATATACTTCTCCTTATTATAGCTATATAAAGGCGTTACTGCTGCCATCTTATAGCGCTTCTAATTCGCCTTCTAGTTATATATTTAGAGAGTTTAGATGGTTGCACGTATACTATAGTGCCGCATTTAGGCATTAAACGGTGCTCTGCGCATTAAGTTGTTGTTGCTTTATATAGCAGCTAGCTAGGCGTCTATAATTGCACGATAGCTCTAGCCATTGTAGTGCTTGCTAGGCCTATAGTCGGCCTCCTTACCCTCTATCCTACGCAGCCGGAGTATATTCTTGCACGTATTATAGTAGCCTCTAAAGTTAATCGTCCTTATAACATCTTTAATGCCTTTTCTTAGGTTTCTAAGGTTATATGCGGTATAAAAACGCGTGCGAGTATAGGTAGAGAACTCTCTACGGTCCGTCTTGCGATTAGGAGGCGTTGTAGGCATTGTTTTGGTAGTAAATTAATAAAATTGTGATGATTTTGGTCTATCTAGGGGTGCACGGAATATTGGTGCCTTAATGCCTGAGGGACAATCGCATGCTTCGCCTACTGTAAAGGCCAATTCTTAAGTCTCCGATCTGCCGTAAAGATATATAGTTTGGTGGGGTGGCCCGGAGGCTTGCATGGCCCATTAGCTTGCCGACTACGTTATACAATCAAATCGCAATCGTCTCTTTTGATTATGATTTTGTAGTTATTGCTATATCTAAGAATATGTAATAAACAATATAATATAGCTAAGCTATATAAATACAAAAGAATAGCTAGCTGATATGCTTACTAAAGCACTAATTAGACCTACTTTTAAGAACTTAGTTAGGTAGATAAACTTGCTACTAATAGAGAAATAAAATCGATAAACAAAATTAATGAATAAAATATTGCAATTCAATATATTATTTATGGGGGCGTGTTAAAGATATGAGATGTTGCTTATATAAGAACACCCTGGAAGATTCCTGAGGATTCCGATACTTCGGAATCCTATCCCTTCGTGTGGCAACGATTTCTTGCACTTTTCGTATATGCAAGCCTCTCAAGCCAATCTAGAGGCTCTATACCGTATATGACTTGGTGTTGAAGCCTCTGGTCAATGCAATTGCTCGGCGGCAGGGGTACTNGCGCCTTCTTCACACTTAAACCGTTCCATCACCTGCAGTACTTAATCTACCCCATTTGACGTATACAACACGTCCTCTACTAGCTTATCCTTATTAACGTCAAGAACGCGTATAAAGTCTACAGGTGGTAAGGATTTGAGGCTCTAAGGGAGGATTTTCCTATATAACTAGCAGGTAGTTAATAGAGAAGGGCCAGGAACGTATAACTATGACGTTATATATTACGACTTTCTGCCCAGCTCTCTCAAAAAAAAAATTTGATGACCTTTTTATGGTGACCTTTCAAAGCATCCTTCCATTAGGTCGATTTTCGTGTTTTTGGTGGTGGGGTCCACCAAAACGCCACCAACCAACCCAACCGAGGCTGAGCAGGAGGGCTAAATACGCCCCAATCAAAAATCGCATTTTGCCACACGAAGGGATGTATTTGATGGTGTATCGGATGGTATCAGGTGGTGTATCAGATGGCGGTGTATTAGGCGGTATCAGACGGTGTATAAATGGTATCAGATAGTGTATCAGAATACGAACCGGAACATAGAGATTCCGGAATCAGGGAAAGGACGTTGAAGAAAGTTTATAAAAATGAATAGGAATACCTACTCTTTTCTAGAAAGATAAGGGGTACTCCTCAGCTCACCTGTTTTCTGGGATTGAAAGATGAGAATTGATTTGTCTAAGCGTAAAGAATTAAGGCAGAGCCGGGCTTATTTAGCCTCGAAGCAGCGGTGAAGAAGACCTGAACACTCAACGTAACGTCCCGCCTGACTAGGATTAAAAGCACGATGAACACGAATCACATCCGGCACGCAAGTCAGAAGACCAAGCCCTTAATCTTTCTTTACGCTCATGNTACAATAAAATTTAGACAATTTGGTGTCTTGATCCTTTCCCTCCATCACTTCATTTTTCCTCTACATGAAGTTCTCTCTCTTAGACTTGGTCCACTCACGGCTGGGCATGCGCTCCCAGACCTCGACCTCGCGCGGCTTGATCCACAAGGGCTCCGTCTCGGCGGCGTAGGACTTGTAGTAATCCTTCTTGAGCTGGACCTGCACAGCTGTCAGTCCAATGCTCTCCCCTAATCACCAGCCCCTAGGCCCCCCAGCCCAGCCCGCCGTAGCCTCTCAGACCCCTTCTCTTTCTTCTCAGACAGCAACCAATCATTCTCCCAGCTCATCCAAAAATCCCTAGCTCCTTTTTAAGATCGGTAAAGAGAATATAACTCACCTCGAATATTTGCTCCTTAGTGGCGTTCCAGTTCTCCACGAGGCGGAACGTGCCGGGATTCTCCGGGTCCTGGAAGACCTCGAAGTAAGTGCACTCAGGCTCAGCGGCGAACCCCTCGAACACCGGCTTCAGCGCCGCGAGGAACTTCTCGGCATTCTCAGGTGCGACGGTGATCTTGATGTGGAAAGAGAAAGGCATATCTACTGGTATAAACTGGTGGATGAGAGGGAAAGTTCTTGGATTGCGAAGAGAGGCTTTTGGTTGCTTTGTTGGTTGATGTTCGATGTTTTTTCTCTACTAGAGGTCTATATACTCCATCGGATCCTGCTCCCGAGCCCATAACCTCGATACCCCAAACTTTCACGACGCTTATCCGTAGCGGACTCCGGCACTCTCGCACCAGCGTTAGCAGTTAATCCAACCTGCCCCGCACAGCTGCCCAGCAGCGGACTTTCACCAACTGTGTTGGTAAGCAAGAGGTCTCTCGCTAAAACGCTTACCTCAGCTTAGACCAAGGAATTGATGCCCCCTGTTTGTTTTCGGATAATTGAACATTCGCTAAACTATTTTTGAACAGAGGGTCAATTCCTGGTCTGAGACTTTAGCATATTTTGTTAAGCTTATCGGCCGACTTTGTATGGTAGGTAACGTAAGTGACAGAGTTATGACGGCGATAGGGTTATGACGGTCGGCTACTACCGCCTTCCTAGTTGGGCTTACGGTTTGGAACACCAAAATACTGCCCCCTTCAGCGACCGCGACAGTGATATGCACGACCAGCTTCCACTCCCCCCTTTGGCGAGCGCTCCAAATTTTTAAATTCAGTATGTGTATCCAATCTCATACAAGTAAAAGAAAGAGAAAGGGGAATGTTTATTAAGGAAGTATATGTCAGGCAAGTTCTAAGCTAATTCTCCTGGCTAACCAGAATAATTCTCTAAGGCATAGTCCTTGCGCGTAGCCACAACCGTTTAGTGGCGACCAAGCGAGATTAGATGAGGAGCGCTCGTCAAAAGGGGGTGGAAGCTGGCCGTGCACATCACTGTCGCGGCCGCTGAAGGGGCAGTATTTTGGTGTTCTAAACCGTAAGCCCAACTAGGAAGGCGGTAGTAGCCGACCGTCATAACCCTATCGCCGTCATAACTCTGTCACTTACGTTAGTCATTGACTTTAAGGAAATTGATCTATCCTCCTACAATATCTACGCCCTTAAAAACAGCACTAAATTTATCAGTAGTACCTGCTATATAATCGATTAATATGTTAGCCCTAACTACGCCCATGCCGTTGAGTAGAAAGCGCCGCCGAATAGTTGATAGTCCGCGATCGAACGGCCTGCCCCTACTATAAATATAACGCCAATCGACCCTCTAAGGTCTATACCGACTCTAATAGATACATCCGCTGAGCGGATACTAAGGCCTCCTGCTAAAGAGGCTAAGATCCGTATTATTGCGGAGCATTTGTAGGACTAGCGGTGGTCTTTTGCCCGGCTGTGTGTGGAATAGTTGGAATTGCGCGTGGAGTTGTGGCCCAAGCTCAACCAATTAAACCTACTTGTTATGGGCGGCCAGGAATTCTGCCGCAACACCAATTGGTAGTGGGGTTTTTAATGTTCTTGAGGTCACGCACGGGCCACATCTGCACGGCTGACGAGGGTTGATAACCTTAATAATGCGTTTTTGAACTTCGAGCGAATTGATTACTTGCCTAAGCAATTACTGGAATATAAAAATTACTTCTTCTAAAAGCCTATATTCTAGTATATAATCGATTAACTTTTAAAAATGATGTCGCATGTTGTAGTTAAATAATTTGAATATCCGCACCGTCCGCAGCGCTGATATTGATGATAGGTTCTACAAATCGTGACAAACAGGCTCAGACGTGATTTTGGCGGTGCGTCCATAAAGGGTTTGGCTAGCGCAGTGGGCCAATAGAATATCCGCGCCAACCAAAATCACGTCTGAGCTGGCTGAGGTAACTAATACGCGGCATTTCCCGTTTCCGGGTTCGGACACGCTAAGGACTGCTTAATCCTGCAGGAACAGGACGTTGCGATAGGTCCTGCGTTGAGAGAGGGAGGCTTTGCACGCTTCACCGCAATCAAGTCTGACGGACATGAAGGACGTTGATTACGGCGCGGAGATACGTGCTCACAGGGCTGGGAATGACACGCTAAAAATACGAGATGTCAAAGGTGGGAGGCTCGTCCATACGGAAGCTGTTGCCAAGACCGCTAACAAGAAACAAACGTCCGTCAGAAACTCGTCGCATCCAAAGCAAGTGGTAAAACCCAGGAACAAGAGAAAGAGTCTAATAAGAGAAATAAACCCCTTCGCTATCTCATCAAGCGCAGCTGGGGCCCAAAAAAAATAAAATCAGGGTGAATCAACAGCATTAAATCCACCCATCTCGCTCCCCTCCCTTCTCCCACTTCCACCTTTTCATACTCTTCTTCCTCCCAAACTGATACTGCCTCTCCCTCGCCTCCTCTAGCCTCGCCTTAAAGCTGCTCTCTCCACCCAGCGCCAGCGCACCCAACTCCATATCCTCCCGGACCCCCGCCTCGCGAAACCCCAACGCGTTGCCCGCGCCGCGAGCGGACCGAGTTACCCTGCCGCAGCGTCGCGCCGCTGCAGTTCGTCTCATCGCTCCTCACATGCCTGAGCCTGCGCTTCAGCTCGGCCGCATCCTCGCCCAGCAGCACGCGGCCCTTGCGGTTCGACGGTGGGGTGTGGTAGTCGAAGCTGCTGTAGACGCGGCGCAGCGGGTGCTTGCGTGGCGAGCAGTGGAGCATGTCAGCAAGCTCATGCAGGTCGTCGGCGTGGGCGCGCATGCGCTCCAGCGACTGCATGCGCGGTGCGGCGAAGGCGCGACCCTGGACCGAGGGACGTCGGCCCAAGGCGCGAGGGCGAGCGTGCGCGCGGGAAGGACTTGTGCGCGCGCTTTTCTTCGATGGCGGCGGCGACTTAGGCGGCGGAGTTGGTGACTACGTCGAGGGAGTTCTGAGGGTGTCAGTGCGGGAGTGCAGGTTTCAGCGTGTTTCAGCGCGGCAGGCTTACCATGTGGATGAGGACGATGGGGAGTTGGACGGTGACGAGTTTTCGTGGAGGGGTGAGTGGCTGGGATTGGAGGGTGGTAAGTGGGACTTACGAATGGGCGCTGCTAACAATTACTGAGGAAGTATCGGACTTCGAAGTATTTACCTGCCAAGACGTTAGGTCAAGAGTCTGTAACATTGAAGGCCAGAGGTTGAACCTACCGCATTTAATAGTGGCGTGTCCAAGAGGAAGCTCTAGATCGCAAGTCCGGAGATGAGTTGTGTGAGCAGCGACTCCGTTCCAGCCTGCTGCACCTTGCTTGACAGTAGTTTTGCTGAGGATTGAGCGTTCATTACTGTCAAAAATGCGTGCCTGGCTAGCTGACTTTTCCATCGTTGATGCTGCAGCCTGTAAAGATTCTGTTTAGTAATGATAGAAGGTTTTCCATGACCTGTATGATGACGGACGTGCTTATAGCATAATATATCCCTTTCCAGCTGCAGTTCGATCTTCTTAATAGTTTTACGACTGCTATTCACAATGTGCATGTCGACATATATACTTGTTCCGCTGACCCAGACCTGCCGATGTAGCCCTGCCGTGACCCTTATGACTTCGATGCCTGCATCTCGGGTTCTCATATATTCGTCCGACGCCGTGAGGGGACTAGGCTGTGGCATTAAGGCCTTTTCAGCTGTTTTAACTATGTTGTAGGGTGGTGGGTTTTCCAAGCCGATGATCTCGGTGGCTAAGTCCAAAAAGACCGATTTCCTTGACCCAGTCATCTCTTCTAAACCGATAAGATCCACTGAAATGCTCGCAATGTCTAGGGTTCTCTTGTGCCGTATTCTGTTAGCATCGTCGATACTGATTTGAGCTGTCTTCGATGCTTCCCCTTCCCACGAAGAGCCCAGCAGCGAGTTCTAATTCAAGGTCCACCCGAGGAGGCGGTGGTGGCGGCACGGGAGGTAGAACTCTGGGTCGTGACGCACTTCGTGCTCCAGGCTGTGATGAGGAGCATCGAGGGACGTTCGAGCGTGGAATACTGTAGATGCTCGAATATGTGTTGTTGGCAGGACTGGGGGGTGACGGAGTCGCAGAGTGTTGACCTCTACTATCTGAGATTCTGTTTTCTGTCCTTTTGGGCCGGGCCTCTATTATCAGCCAAATGACTGTCTACACTTGGACGACGGTTGGAAGCGACTGAGCGACTTCGAGAAAGTGAAGGCTTGCAGGCGGTATTCTCAGGAGGTAGCTTACGAGGTGCAACCTCAACTAGACTAGGCTCTGTGAGTTCTCGAATATCTGACAATGGACGTGTTTTGGTAGCCCAAGGAGGAAGCCCCGCAATCACCCAAGCCAGCCATTCAGCAATGGTAAATTCCCGATTGCGTTATTGACCATATTTTCGCGAGCTGGAATCGCGGGCGGTTGGGAGATTCGAGGCGGGTCATTGACACTTTCACTAAATGAACTCGAAGCGGGAGGCGGCCGTTTGCCTGGTGGTGGAACAAACCCTTACCGATTCAGTATCTGATCCGTGATTTCGCAGAGGGCCATGGAATTCATACCGCTGGCTTGTCTCCTGCTGGAGGGTAGGACGTCAAAGTCAACGCCACGTACGACCGGATGAGCAGTTAACTGGCGCAGCAAAAGTTAGAGCTCGTCTGGCTTTTGTGATGCAGGGTTGGTTACTGCTGGAAACAGTGAAAAAGCCATATGCAACTAACGAATTGTTTGATATTATGGCCTGTAGACGGTTTGTGGGAGTCGCTTGGGGATGACAGAAAATGCGAATGAATCGTGAAGACCTAGGCACTGGGTAGGAGATGAACCCTGGGAGACTGAGACCCGAGGGCATCGCAATTGCTGGAAAGCACGAATGATAAGGAACTTTGCTAATCGAGCAACACTCTTTCTCACTCATGTGGAAACAGCTATCGTGAAGATTGATTTTGCACTACGGAGCCTACAGTTGAGGGTGGTTGCTTGGAATTACTCTCTAGATGAGCTGATTGCAGAGTATAGATAGAAAGACGCGGATTGCTCGCAGCTCACTTTGTGATGGTAACATTTAGGTCGCTGAGGCAAGCATGTCTTGGGTGTTGTAGCTACCTAATTTTTTGTGGTGTCTTGGAACTGTCCGCATCTGTCTTTGTCACAATCACTACAGGGGTTGACGATCTCACTCAGCTCACTCGATTCTTCGGTCACGATGGTATACTGCGTACCAGCAAGACTAGTTGAGTAACAGTTTCTTTCGGGACGGAGAAAATCGGAGAAGAGAAGTAGAGCCAGGAAAAGTGCCTACTGAGTGGGCTAGTTTGCCAAGTGAGAGGTTCGCTCTACCTAGGTAATTTCATCGTGCTTGACCGAGCCTTTCCGATCGGGCCTTCGAAACAATTGTTTCACGGGGAAATTTCTTCCGAAAGTAGCCTTGACAAGGGAGAGAAACAAGCGGTTAGGTTTGAAACGGGATAATGAATGGGGGATATGAGCGGGTGAAGGCTTTGCAGCCAGGCGTTTGAATTTGGAATTGTTGATACCTCAGCACCTGCTCGGAGAGATGGATGTCATTGTACGCTCTGATCCCGTCATCATGGTGCAAGTTTCCACCAACCTTAATTCACCGCGGAGTGCTCCAGTGGCGTGCTTGGAACTTGTGTCTTGGTTACCTTTGATGAGTGCACGTTTGCGCAGAGTTTCGGGGTGCAGAGTGCGGATGAGGTAGACAGGCAGACGGGGCAGCGAAGAGAGTGAGGGAAATATCCATGGCATTTAAGTGAGCGCTATATGCAGACTTGCTCAGCCCTATGAGATGTTTCGAGAAGCTGGGCTGAGAGGTTTTTGGCCCAGCGACTCCACTCTCACCGTTGTTGTACGATGGTCTACGCGTCAAACTACTCCGCTCGCCCGTTTCTAACGTTTCAGAGCCGATACGCGGGGGTTTCCGAGACAGGTTTGGCATTTTTGCTTTTCTGAAGGTGGAGGCTTCCCCAGAGGGCAGACCGCATCCAATCTAGTTCCAATGCTGAGAATCAGAGAACCGGCCGAATCAAATGACATCACTTTTTTTTTCTTTTTGTTTTATCGGATATCGCAGTCTCACAATGGCGACTACTGAAGTGAAATATATTCTGAAGTATTTCGGCGAGGCTCGGTAGAGATAGGCAGAGCCCGCAGAAGAAGGCAGGCCGCACGGCTGGCAGTGCCATGGNGATCCGGAGAATGCATTCATGCAAGTCTTGGGTGGCGCCGTCTTTGCGCCGTCTTTGCTCCATGCAGCAAGACAATCCAGGCACCCCCAGCACCGGCCAGCACAGTGACCAGGGTGGCAGCTGACCTTCGGTAGCACTCGCCTGTTTGGTCGGCGCTGTTCGGCTCTTCGTAGGTCTAGAGCGGAGACGACACCGCAACCGCTGAGCTTGTACGGCCACCAATGCAACGTGCTGGAGCGTGAGAAAAGTCTCTGATGGGCGTGAAAATTTTCGCTGCGGCCCCCTCATCTGCGCTCATGCTGGTGGCCGCCTCCTCTGCCTGTCATTTGCTAGCAGCTGCCTCCGTGACTGACTGATGCCCTGGGACAACTCACTGGGGGCGTCTCTCGCTTCAAAGGCTTGCACGGCGGGATCTGGAGGTCAGGCCGGATGAAAAGGACCGCCGTGTTTGAAATCTCCAGCACTTCCACCCCTTCCTGAACGTTTTCTGTTTCCATTAGCCAACGGCTTACCTCACGCAATCCCTCGTCCACCCAGCGACACACGTTTCTCTGCGAGGTTATCGTCCATTATCAAAATCCTACACAAACACTTTGGGGCCTTCCTCCCGGCCTCCTGGGACTGTCTTGAACGCGCGCTTAGCCCTCTTCCGAGCGTCTGTCGTCGTCTGTCGTTGTCCTTGGCGGTTCTGTGTCCTCTGATAGAGGGGTACAGAGGGGTACCTTGCAGATGGGAGATTGTAGCGTAACAGATATGACCGCCGTGGGCAAGAATGAGCCCTCGCGCGATGGTTCGACGAGCTCTATCGCATCGTCGCCCGAGCCAGAGGCCGAGACTTATACCCAGGAGCACCCGCAGACTCAGAAGCGCAAGGGCGGCCGTAAACCAGTGAGCTCAACCACCCTGCCCCTTTGCTGCAAAAGCCAGTCGCCATGTCTAAACTCCCGCTAACCAAGCGCCGTAAGATATATGCCACCTCAGAGGAGAGAAAGCAGCGGAACAGGCAAGCCCAGGCTGCCTTCCGCGAGCGCCGCACTGAGTACATCAAGCAATTGGAGAGTACTATCAAGCACCATGAGGAGACGCTGCAGAATCTGCAGCAGAGTCACCGCAGTGCCGCCGACGAATGTCTGATGCTTAGGTACAAAAACTCGCTACTCGAGAGGATTCTGCTAGAGAAAGGTGCGCATCTCCGCCGTCTGCACACCAGCAGTAATGCAATTGCTAATCTTTTGAAGGCATCGATGTCCAGGCCGAGCTTCGTGCAAAGACTGGTAGTCCCAATCCGGGCCCGACTCGGACGCCTACCTCTGCGAATACCTCTCCTAACCAACCGCCAATGCAACGCGCAATAATGAATAGACACCAGCAGGCACGACGGTCAATTGGAGTACCGCCAAAGGCAGAAGGTGTGCATGGTTTGCCACTGATTCAACCTGAGGGTGTCCTTCCAAACCGTTCACCACTATCGCAGCCCACCCCCAGCTCTCACGTTTCTTCCCCGTCCACAACCGCGACGAGATCCCCCAACTTCCTCCCTCAGAGTGGCACATCCGTCTCACCGAACTTCGGCCCAGTAGCCCAACAACAGCACTTGCGACCGCAGCAGCCGTCTAGGTCACAGTATACACCGCTAATGGCCCCTCAGCGGCCTTCGATTATAACGAACTATCCCTCTTCGAGTGGAATGTCGAGCGCATCTACAGTTGGTAGTGGAGCAGGAAGTGCGTTGACGGGCAGTACAAGCGGCGGTCCGTCCGCATACTACCCCTCACCATTTCAGAGTCATATGGATCAACTCGGCAAGCTGTCCCGCCCCCTCCTTTCCCTGCTTAGGCATAGAGCTATGTTCGTCCTAGATTGATTCCGTGAGTACAGAGCAGGAATACGACGAGCAAGCCGACATGCTTGAAGACCAAGATCCCAGCGATCAATCAGCTGGTCCCGGCCCGTTCCCGCAAACGTTCTCGCCGCCGTCACAGATGCAACCGCAACCGCAACCCCAACCGCAATCGCAACCGCAGCCGCAACCGATGCAGCCGCCGATGCCGAATTCTGGACAGAATCCGCCGTTCCCGTCCCCCGCGACCCTCCAGCCCGCCGACGGGAATGGTGCAGGCGCCGTATTCGGTACCATGAACCACCTCTTCGACCCTTACGACCCGATGCTCGACGCAGATCCGTTCGGTTTGTCCGCGAGCATGCACTTCCCGACCCAATTCTCGTACGAGACGCGGTAAGGATTGTTTTTAAAGATTTCTTGGCACGAGGCCAATTGTTAAATATGGCTTGATGAGTCACGAGATTTCTTGCTGTTTAGCGGGCGTTTGGGTTCTCGGTCATATCAAGGAGTTGTCCTTGAAGGCGCAAATGGAAGAAGATGCCCTGAAAATGGCTGGCTTGGCATCTGATGGAAGATGGAGGCTATTGGTCTTTGATTTATCAAAAGTTTCGCAACCCTCACAACTCTCACAAGGAATGAGACGGTTGATTTCTCGAAGGTGGCTTGTCCTGGTGATGGCTCGCTATCATTGCTACATTCCTACGGTACTACGTAATTGCTAGAGCATAGTCTGAACAAGAATTGCAGGCTGCTTTGCTGTACATACCATAGATGAATTTAAATAGACGCCAGTAGTGACTCAATCTTGAGCGCGGAAGCAGTCAACTAAAGTGTCTTGGGTTGCATGCAAGTGATGTGTTCATGCAATGTTTTTGATAAAAAAATTTCTCCGAGTGGGAGGGTGTTGGTGTGTGCAGCGATTAGAAGCGCCTCATGAGGCTATTTCTGCGAGATGGTCAAATGGAGCCAAAATAGCTCACGATTCTCAGTTCGCATGGTGATATGTTAGGTTCCCCAGGGTGTGTTTCGTGACATGGCACTGACACCAGCAGCTTTCTGCCGCTGTCCCTTTATCCATGGTCACTAGTCGCGTTTGCGTTTTCGGCCTACTGTAAGCGACCTCGACTCGTCCACAAACGATTTTCATCACCAGGGCATCAACCTCACCTCAACCGCCATCCTACTACATACTCCGCCAGTAGTCGAGAGAGCCTCGGTCCTATCACTGTAGGATCCGCTCTCGAATTCTTTTCTCCTATTCACCCAAATTGCGCGACTAGAGGGAAGAGCGCGGAAGGCGCTTGAACTCCATTAACGATGTCAGGCATCGCATCAAAGGTTAGTCAAATCGCCCATCGACCTACCACTTTATCTGCCGTAACAGAGTCTTAATGGCATCTGCAATCAGAATTCAGAGGTGTCTTTACTGACTCTGCTCATCGTAGAACCTTTTCGAGCTCCTAGGTATGCTGCTCAATTGACGGCCTCAATAGCACAACTTCCATCTCACATACTTTCCTTAGGCAATGATCCCGAGCTCGATCCCGACAGAGAGCCTGAACCCCCAACTAAGGCTATTGACAAGCCCGCCGCGCGAGCTGGCAAGCGTAACGCTCCTGCTGAAGCCCCTGTACGGGATGCTGGCCGGGGAGGTCGGGGCGGCCATCGTGATGGATTCAGCGGTAATGAGGGAGGTACGTTAAGCTGTCACAGCTCATCTCTGTCTAATCGACAGACTGCCATTGCTACTCCTGCTAGTCTATCTTGTAATGATACCAACACACAGTTCGCTAACAACCTCGGTTCGCAGCATTCCGGGATCGAGGTGCTGGCAGCAACCAGAATCGCAGCCGGCCCGCTGGAGGTACGTGGAGCTCCCATATTGACGGGAGCATCACATTTTGACAGATTGCAGATGCCAACGACTCTGGTTACCGTGGTCGCGGCAGAGGTGGACGAGGAGGACGTGGTCGTGGCGCCCCTGGTGACCGTCACAGCCGAACTGGCATAGCGTAAGGTTGCTCATCCACTCTCATCTTGGCAACGCTAACTTGTTCTCTAGCGACCACGAGAAGCAAGCTGCTCATGGCTGGGGTGGACAGACCGGCGGTGAAGAATGGGCTGATGAGAAGGCCGGCGAGACTATTGCCAAGGACGAAGAGAAGGCCGAGGGATTCGTGCCTGAGGCTGACGAAGCAGCACCCGCCGGCGAGGAAGGCTTCAAGCCGGAAGTCACAGGCGAAGACGCCGAAGCCGAGCCCGAAGACAAGACCAAGTCATACGCGGCTTACCTCGCCGAACAAGCTGAGAGGAACCTCAACCTCGGAGCCCCCGAAGCGCGCCGGCCCAACGAAGGCGGCAGCAAGAAGTTCCCCGAAGGCAAGGCCATCACGCGCGAGGAGGAAGAAGACGCATACATTGCGGGCACAGGCGGCAAGCCCAAGCGCGAGCGCCAGCGCAAGGAGAAGACGCTCGTCGAACTCGACGACTCACGCCTGCACAAGGAGCCGCGCGACTCGTACCGCGGCGGACGCGGCGGGCGTAGCCGCGGCGAGGGCGGCTTCCGTGGTGACCGTGGCGATCGTGGCGACCGTGGCGACCGTGGCGACCGTGGCGAGAGTCGTGGACGGGGCGGACGAGGCGGTCGTGGAGGAGAGCACCGTGGCGGCGAGTACCGCGGCCGTAGCGGGCGCGGCGGTTCATCCATCACGCCCAACGTCTCCGACACAGCTGCATTCCCCAGCCTGGGCTCATAGGGTCTGCTCACAGCAGCCGACTCTTTCGCTGGCAATCTGACGGCAAACCTCCACTCATCCGTCAGTCCAGCTGAAAACAAAAATGGTCGAAAAAGCGGCGAATCCGGTCAAAAGTCTGGTGGAGATACTTTTACTTTTCCCTCTATTGTTTCCATCGAATAATTTTTTCTTGGGGTCTCAGGCAAAGCAGACACGGAAGAAAGCGAGTTATGTAGTAGGGTGGGAGAATAAATATTTGCCTTCTTAGTTTTTTGATCACCAACCCGTTCTTCCTCCTAAACCACCTGTTTCCTTGTGTCCCCTTTTTTGAACCTACTTCCTTTTCTTTTTCTCTCTCGAACCTTTTCTCTAAATCTGCGTGTGTGTACTCTGGAGGTCGGTGCTAAATGCATGTTCATGTCCATAAAGCTGCCGAAATTACTAGTTGTGCCCCCCCTTTTTGGTGTTATTGATAACGGTGGCGGTGGAAGTGGTGTGCTCGTAAACTGAACTGCTGCTGGACTGGGGATGGAGAAAATTAAAACGCTAAATAGGAAATGGAACGATATCTTATTTCTCATGATCTTGATTTGGGCGGTCGTAGGCGCCAGACATGCTTAGATGGACGATGGTTCCTTTTGGCTGGAACTAGCCGACATATCCATATCCATATCCAGGTCTATAGCGGTATGATGGCGTAGCGCGGTGTTACTCCAGCGCGGTCAGGAATCGCATCAGCAAAAGACTTAGCTCACGGGATCCCTCCGAAATCCAGGGACGAAGGAAACGGCTTGTGATTCCACGCAACCCCGTTTAGCACGCTACATTGAAATATAAACCCAGGAACCCGCAATGCCAGCAGACCTCCCAGCACGTCACGCCCTCACTGCACTAGTCTCCGAACGGCGTTGTTGAAATATTTATTCTGCTACGTATCCTCTTCCCTAGCCTTAGATCCCCTCCGCACTCCGCACCTCTCTCTCAGCCCCATCAGCACTATCCCAAGCAGAGCTTGCACGCGGCCCGCTCCACCGCAGCCTCACCATATCCAATCTCATTCCATCCCACGAACCAAAAAAGGCAGCGGTCTATAAATCTACTATAAAACCGGCGCAGCCAATGCTGAAAAAAAACGCTCGAATGCGCAAATGCGGCTCTAGCCCCGAAACGCCGCGCTCAAGCCCAAGTAAGTTCCGGAAAAAACCGGACGGACAGACAGATCCGAACGCCCACCCATACCACCTTTGTCTCGAAAAAAAGCACCATCGGGACCGGCTCTCTTCCCCCACCCGCTACCCCTTCATCGTCTTCAAGAAGCCATCGAGGTCGAACTCCTCTTCGTACTGCCGCTCGTCCCACAGCTCGCCCAGCTCGTCCAGGAAGCCCTTCTTGCCCTTCTCGCGCAGCTCACCCGTGGCGTCGACGGCGTCCTCCTCGGTGATGTCGCCGGCTTGGGGTGGCGGCGGCGGCGGCGCGTCCGACGACTCGGACGAGATGTTGAACAGGTCCAGGATCTGGTCCGTCTCCATGGTGTTGAGGCCCGCGTTCTGCTGGTTGACCACCGTGGATGCGACGTCGATTTTGAAGCGTTGGAGACTGGGGGAAGTGGTTAGCAGGGGTGATATGGATAGGGGGAGGGGGAGGGGTAAAAGTGACGTACCTTAGGATCTTCTCCTCCAACGTCCCTCTCGTCACTATGCGGTACACGTTCACGACCTTCTTCTGCCCGATGCGATGCGCGCGGTCCATGGCCTGGATGTCCTTCTGCGGGTTCCAGTCGTGCTCGACGAAGATGACCGTGTCGGCGCCCGTCAGGTTGAGCCCCAGCCCGCCCACCGACGTCGTCAGCAGGAGCACGTCGTACGACGGGTCCGAGTTGAACTTGTTCACAATGTCCTGCCGCCGCGACGCCTCGACGGATCCGTCCAGCCGCATGTATTGTACCGACGGTAGTAGCTTTTGCAGCACCTCGGTTTGCACCATGTCCAGCATCTCCTTCATCTGACAGAAGATCAGCGCACGGTGCTGCGACACGGCCTCGGGGAGGTCGCTGGCGACGGTGGCGCCGTTGCTGTTGCCGTTGCCGTTGCCGGGTGATGGCAGCGTGCCGATGCCGCAGTCGACGAGCAGGTCGCGCAGGGCGGTGAGCTTGGGGGCGTGCGCTGGGTCGCGCAACGAGGTATGCTGTTTCGCGAGATACGCTTGCGTCGCTTCGTACTGCTTGTGGCCGGGCTTCATGACGAGCGCGGGCGAGTTGCACAGCTTGCGCATGTACTGCAGGGCCTGGAAGATGTGCTGCTTGCTCTCGCGGTCGTTGCCGGCGGCCTTTTCGGCAAGGGAACGGCCCTCTTTCTTGGTGAAGTCTTCGAAGAGCTTGCGTTGCAGCTCCGAGAGGTCGCAGTAGTAATTTTGGAGGATCTTGGGAGGAAGATCGTCGAGGACTTCTTCTTTGAGCCGCCGAAGGAGGAAGGGCAGCACTTGCTTGTGTAGTGCTTCGATAGCTAGTGCGCCGGCCTCTTGCTCCTTGGAGCTAGACTTGGAGAAGCGGCTCGCAGCAATAGGTTTGGCGAAACGGTCTTGGAATACCTTTTCGGTGCCGAGGAACCCGGGCATGAGGAAGTCGAAGAGTGACCAGAGTTCAAGGACGTTGTTTTGGATAGGGGTACCGGACAGTATTAGTCGGTGATTCGATGCGAGCTGCTTGACAGCGATAGTGGTCTTAGCTTTGGCGTTCTTGATGAGATGGCCTTCATCCAATACGCAGTAATTCCAGCTTATCGGAGCAAGAACATCGATATCGTTGCGGGAGATGTCGTAAGAAGTGATAACAATATCCACTTTGTCCAGCTGCGGTTTGCGCTTAGATCGCTCAGCAGGAGGCCCAACATAGGCGACCGAGGTAAGGAAGGGGGCGAATTGGCGGATTTCTTGCTGCCAATGTCCGGAGAGAGTAGGAGGGCAGACAATGAGAGAGGGCAAACGTCGGACATCGGGCGCTCCTGTCTTTGCGAACTCTTCAGATCGTATGTGATGATCGCTAGCAACGATGCATAGGGTCTGTAAAGTCTTTCCGAGACCCATGTCGTCGCAAAGAATGCCGTGGAGATGGTAGCGATTGAGGAAAGCGAGCCAGTTGACACCTTCTTGTTGGTATGAGCGGAGAGTTGCCTTAATGGCGACAGGGATTTCGAACGGCTCGACCTTACGGGCATCAAGCATCTGCGCGATGAATTGACGTTCTCGATCCCGGCCCTTGAGTAGTTCCGCTGATAATCCAGGAGGATCAGGTATGCCGGCTTCAAGAGGCACAAGCTTGACGAGAGTTGCAAAACTGGTAGTGGCTAACAGGCGGACATCATTATCTGAATCGCTCATCCGGCCAAGAACAGGGACAATCAAGAAGATGACGTAAGGAAGAATGCCATCGTCCATGACATGGATGAGATGATAGATGCATTCGATAGCTCCTTGTCGACAATGAACGTCTACAGGATTGCTGATGGAAGGAAGGACCTTTTCGACTAGCATAGTAATGCCCTCGACAGTCATGACACTGCAGATAGTAGCGAAGCATTTAGCTGCAGCGTAACGAAGCACGTATAGTCGGGATTGGAGGGCCTTAGTAATAAGTGGGAGAAGACCCTTGACGAAAGGAAGGATATCTGGATGAAACTTGCCAACCAAAGCTCGCAAGGTTGATAGACCATCGACAACCTCCTGCCCTGGTGTAGTTTCCGGATTTGTGATATCAGCTGGTAGAGAATCGCCTGTAAAAGTTCGCTGGATAGGCCGCCTAATTAATTCCCCGAGAATAGGAATCTTCTGGAAGAGCTGACTTCCAAATCTTTCTACTAATTGCTCTAGAGCCTCCCGTGCTCCACGCTTGGTGATGCGAGCCGCTTTGGCCTCCTGCTCGAATTTTGCTGCATCCGGATGATCTCGTATATCCTCTTCCTTCTTGAGGGACAGAATCCCAGTCTCGATCTCGGCATTTGAAAAGAACTCTGGTGTTTCAGCTGTCTCCATGCAATAGAATTTGACGAGGTTTCCAATGACTTTGTTGACGATGGTGGTTCTGCCGGAAGTCACCAGGAAGTCAATCAACCCAGCTACTGCGGCTGCGGAGCGTTTTTGTAGTTCGTAGTTGTCCTCTCTCTTGACACTATCCATCATCGCCTTGATCGTCAACGCTGGCTTCTTCGGAGCATTGTTGAGAGCGACCAGGGCGCCTGCAGCAGCTGCCTTGATGCGAATGTCTCGTTGCTCTTTAGTGTCTTTGGCTTCCTGGATAGATGTTTGCACCTCCATTCTCGTAGCCTCTAAGGATTTGATAGAAAGTAGTCGTTGAGCGGGTGTCATGGCCTTCTTCAGCTTCTCGAAATGGACTTCGATAATCTTCTCACCATCTGCGATTGAGAAAGCGTACTGGCTCGCAGAAGGATCACCTTGCACAACGACTGCAATTGATGGTAAGCTTGAGCTGGGCACATGGCCTTCCCGGAAGACACTAAGGAGCGCTGTGCATTGCGTGCGGACAACTTGAAGTTTAGGGACTAGGTCCTCATAGGCTGGTGGGCGTTCCCCTTCCACGAGCGGAAGAAGCGCTCCGGCGAAATACAGGGCAAGGTCGTCTACGGTCTCTATTGCCTTTGCATATTCTTCGATGATCATAGCCGTAGTTAATTGTGTGCTTGAATTACTACAACCCAAGTGTGGTACGATACGATGCCGGAACGTCTGTCGTCGTGAATCCACAGGCCATGAGGCTATCGCTTTGCCGAGCGCTTGAGCGGCATATATCTTTGAGCGTATCATAACATCAACGCCGACGAGATCAATATCGCCATTCATCATGTGTCCATCTATATTATGGGATGGAGATGCTGGAGGAGCCATGTCTTCTTTCTTGAAATGCGACTTTCGCCGCTTCTTCAGCGCAGGTTCTCCTCCAGCGGGCGGTGAGGGTTTGCGAGCTGCTTGAGGGTGAGTCGGAGGACCGAAGACTTGTCCTGAAGGTCGGATTAAGAGTGAGTATTCCATCGGTATAGGATGACGCGGGACACCAATGGGTGTCAGTGTTAGAGGGATTACAGCATCCATGTGCGGTCCAAAGTGCATGGCGAATTCATTGACCTCGCGGCCTTCTCTGTCACGACGATGCACTAGGGACTCCACTAGGGCGTTCCAGACCTGTAGCGAAAGTTTGAGAACGCGTTCGTCCCGTTCCAGAAGTATGTTCTGATATACCAATCGGAGAGCTTTGCCGTTAACCCAGCCATCGGTGCCTTCTCCTTCAATATTGAGGAAAGTTAGCAAAGCCCGAAGGACAGCAGTCCTGACGGTTGTGATGGTGTGGCGAAGGAAGGGGAAGAGGCGAGGCACAAGCTCAACGAAAGATTGTGATGGATCGTCCTTGGCATTCTCCTTCATAGCGCTGAGGACCTCCGGGAAGCTGCAAAGCTTCGCCAGGAGATCCATAACGTAGCCAGTACTCGCGCTGAGATCATCTTGGAGATTTGACAGACACTCCCAAACTTTGTTTATGAGGGCCTTAAGAGCCATTGGGCGAAGATCGACGAATTCTTTGGCCACAGGCACGAGAGTTGCAGCGCTGACTGCTCGTACATCGTCATCGTAATCTGCAAGGCCTTTCATGACAGCGGCGAGGACACCATTCATGAGGTTAGGATCCTTAAGAAGGATGTCGTCCCGCACGGCCACCAGGTACCGCATGCCAATCATACCTCCATGGCAGACCTGCCAAACACGCTTGTCCGAGAAATCTTGCTGCATAACCAAGCGGTACAGGATTCCAAAGACAGCGGTGACGTTCTGATGAGACAAGTACTGCAGCACAGCACCAATAGTCTGTCCAGCGGTTTCTCGAATGGGGGCAACTACGTTGTCAGAGATGTAGTCACCGAACCGATCGAGCATGAAAACGCAGCATATGCGACAGGCAAGGTCGTTTAGCCATCGTTGGTTGAGGATATCGTTTTGAGCCCGAGTTTTGCCTTTAAGACGTCCTGCGCCAGCGCCGTGGACGCGGATGACCTCTCGGAGACCCATGGCGGCACCGTGCCTTATCTCCCAGTTGTGGTCGAATAGATCAACCATGAGGATTTCGCATAACCGGTCGTACGGCCACTCCAGACCGCTCTCTTCAGCCTCTGTCTGGAACGTCGATTTCTCAGGTAAGGGTGCGCCCTTGAATTCTTTGACGAGCTTGCTATCATCATCGCTACCCTTTCGCTCAAGCGAGAAGTAGTCTCCAACGCTTTCTTCGCTGTTCTCCTGCTTCGGCTCTAGCTTAACAGGATGTGGTTGCGAGGTAGCCGGGGTTTGTGGATGGTCGACTTGAGAGTTTGATCGCCGTGGTCCCAAGTCAACTATCTGGACCTTGTTGGCTCGGTTCTGGACGTCCTTCTTGGCTTTGCGCTTGAGCATGTTGAGTTGTCGCTTGCTGAGACCGGCGCCGGCACCATTTTTCTCATCAGTAGGAGTGCTGACCATGGAGTCATAGGGTGACTGCACCGGATAGCCGGTCCCTGAGGAGATGCCGTCTGTTCTGGGGACCGAAGTGTCGAGCCGATGCATGCTAGGTGTCTGTGCTCCCGGGGTTTGTGCAACGATGTCGTTCTCTGTCATCAGGTCTTCCTCGATGTATTCTCCGCCAAGACCAAGGCGGGCAGTCAAGCTCTTCTTCTGATGAGCCAGTCGCTCCGCAGGATCCATAGCGGCGAGCTTGAAGTCGTACTCTTTGCCGGCGCTGCCAAGAAGCGTCTTACCATATCGTAGAATGGATGATATGTCAAGAGTCTTGAGGTCGAGTTGATCATCGGAAATAGGGAGATCTCTTTCAATCTCAACATTCTCTTCTTTGATGAAGGAACCGTTACTCGCGTTGGCGGGTCCATGACCGTTGCTCCTTGATTTGATGGGATCATCTTCCGCGTTAGGATCAAACTTCTCGGCATTGCTAGCAATGCCGCCAACAGCCTTCGCAGCGGCGATCCGAGTCTCCCAACTTTTGGAGCGAAGATATGGGATAACCCTGGTCAGCAAGTTAAATAATTCATCGGGATGTTGTTTTTGCACATCAGCAAGCTGATCGGCAGCGGTGTTCCGAATAAGCGCAGTGCTTCCAGTTTCAAGAAGTCTGTATCACATTAGATATTTTACGGATATGGGAGTAGCGATAACAGAAAGAAGGAATATCTTACGTTACTAAGCGATCGAGTCTTGTGCCACTGTGGGCACGTGATGTCAGCGGGTTGCCATCCAGAGTTTGGGTTGTGCGTACCTGCTAGCCATAGTGGTCTATGTGGAACAGGGAAAGTCGACCGCGTGCAACTTGGCGGGTTAATTATAAATTATGGAATAAGAGGTGAGTGTAGGGACCAAGCGCACGAAATCCATTCATGAGGGATTCATAGAAAACTGGAATTAATATGTCGTGTCAGGCGAGTTTCTGGTGACTGATTGTCTGGTGGTGATGGGGGGGGGCACGTGAGGAAGCGTGGGTTGTTGCAAGGCGAGGCTTGAAAATGTGGATGGCACACCAATTAGTCCGGAGAAGTGCGGCCGGCCAGGTATTTGCTGAATTTAAATATCTCCTTCAACCTCCCTGAGACGCCTGGCCCGTGCACCGCGCTAAGCCATCAGGGGTCTGCCTTCGAAAATTCAATCACCACCTTGCGCGACCAACCAGTGGGAACTATGACCAACTACGCCTGTCATGGCCCCAGCCCAAGCCTGTCTGTGCTATTATGAGAGATATTTGCGACAAAAATCGCGATAAAAATTCAGGGCAAATATTGCGAGATTCCTTAAAACAAACCTGCCTTTCTCAACTCTCTCTGAGCGCATCATCGCTTCCCCCATCGCGTCTCCCAGCGCCGTCCTATCATGACAAGTGTCCTGTGGCGCCTTCTAATTTGCCCTCGCCGCTTGCCTTGCCGCTTCCCGAAATAGCTACCTGCCGTAACTCCTACCACTTTGACATCATTTGATCGCGATAGCAATTTTCCATACAGTCCACCGACTCGGTGAAGCTTCAAGACACTCGGTCGCATCTGCGAAGAATACCCAGGGCGAACAGGACCCCTCTCAGCTCGCAGCCTGGTATACAAAAACTGACACGTCAGCTGAGCGCGAGAGCGACCGGCCGTAGGTACTTTTGCAAGGCAGCAGCTCACAAGGCTGAGGGCAAGGTGGGCAAGGTAGGCAGGATATGCAAGGTAGACAAGGTAGACGCTGCTCGGCCTGTCGAGGATGTCGTTTGGCATGCTTTTCTGGGTTCTGGTTCTGGTTCAGCTTCTGGTTTCAGCTTCAGCATCAGCAAAGTTGATCTCCAAATGCAGCTGCAGATCGCAGAGGCCTTCCGGTGACTTCCGCGCTTCTGATCCACTCGGTTCAGGTTTGGCGCTCTCGCTAGACTCGCTACACATTTTTTGTGCAAAATCTTTAAATTCTTTTTGCTTTAACGTTAGCTCCCGTCGATCCACGCATCGAACCTATGCCTGTTTCGTCATCAAACGCAGCAAGTTTTCTACTTCCTTTTCTTAATGCTAACCCGAAGTGTTTTCTCTATACAGGCCACTTCAACGTCAGCTATTCCATCTACTCTGCCCGCGCCGTGCGACTTCGGAAGTAACTCCTCTGTACCACATGAGCCGTCCCGTCGCACCTCGCTGGAATCCTAGACTTATCCTCGGCAAGAATGTCATTCAAAACGTTACTTATTCCGTGTTAGGAATATAGCTCGCCAGTCGGCTATTCTCTGGCCGCATTAAAGAGTGGCATGCCTGTTCTAACTGTTTTCCACAAAATCTCAAACGCACCCTGCACCGATTCATCAGACTTGTCAGCCCTCATCTAAATGTCCAACTTGCCGTCGCACACCACCTATCGCGAACAAACTCTCATCTAAGCTACTAAGAACAAATCGGCTACTCAAAGAACAACCTCTGCTGAGCGCATCTATTGACCTTCTGTCTTTACACCCATTACAAGCCTAACCATCTAGTATATACAGATCTAAAACCCTTCGCTCTCTTTCATCATCACCCTCTTCCACCTTCGCTATATTCAAAAATCACCCTATTTCGCCTCCTCTCTATCCCCACCCTTCGCCCACTCCCTCAGCACATTCTTCTTGACCTTCCCAGTACTCGTCTTCGGTAGTTCGTCCACCACCTCAACCTCCCGCGGCACCATGAACTTGCTAATCTCGCTCTTATGCTTGGCCCAATCAATGACATCCTCGCCCTTGAGAGAGCGTCCTGGTTTCACGGTAATGAATGCCTTTGGCCGTTCGCCCCAGTGCGAGTCGGGCACCGCAACAACGCCGGCTTCGAGAATGTCCGGATGAGTCGCTAGCATCGATTCGAGCGCGACGGAGGAGATGTTTTCGCCGCCTAGAGGGGAGTCAGTATCGCCTTCTAGTCAGATCCCTGTGCCTCCCTCCCCCTCTCCCCCTCTCTTCCCCTCTCCTTCTGTCTGTCTGTCCGTCTGTCTGTCTGTCTCTCGTCTCCTAGACTAGCCATAGGGTTCGGCACGCAGCGGCTCAACCCTCTCCCATCCCTCAAAACCTAACCACAGATGAAAACCCACAACCACTCACCACTAATTATGATATCCTTGGCACGATCCAGAATCTGAATCGCTCCATCCGGATGCCACACGGCCAAATCTCCCGAATGACTCACGCCGCCCGCCCACAGCTTCCTCGTCGCCTCGGGATCCTTATAGTAGCCTTTAGCACAAATATTCCCACTGAACACAATCTCGCCGATTTCGACTCCGTTCTTCTCCACGTCCACCAGCATGCCCTCGGCCTGCTCGGTTCGGATGACGCGCGCCGGCAAGCTGGTCACGAATCCGTGGCCCTGCCGCGCCATCTTGGCGTACTTCTCCTTCGCGGGCAGGGACTCCCACGCCGGCATGTGGTAGCCCTTGGTAATCGGGCCGTACGTCTCCGTCAGGCCGTACACGTGCACCGGGTGCAGGTTCAGCGCGGTCATAGTCTCGAACAGGTGGGCGGTCGGCGGGGATGCCGCGACGGTGACGCGGACGGGCTGCGGCAGCGGCTCGGCCTCCGGCGCCGCGCACAGCAGCGTGTTGACCGTCGGCGCCGCGTTGAAGTGCGTGATGCCCTGCTCCTTCAGCAGCCGCCAGATGGCCGCGTAGTCGATCTTGCGCAGGCAGTAGTGCGTCCCGCGCACTGCCGTGATGGACCAGGGGAACGTCCACCCCGTCGCGTGGAACATGGGCAGCGTCCACAGGTACTTGCACCGCCCAGAGTGGTAGTTCAGCCCGCTTTCGATAATGTTGGCGAGCGCGGCGAGGTACGCCCCGCGGTGCGTGCACTCGACGCCCTTGGGCCGCGCTGTCGTGCCACTGGTGTAGGCGAGCGCGAGCACGTCTTCCTCGTTCTGGGCTTGCGCCGAGAGCCCCGCCCAGCCGTGGTTGCCGGTTGCTTGGTCGTGGCGTAGGCCCTCGAGGACGGCGTCGTCGAAAGGGCCGCTGAGCTCGCCTTCGGTAGCGTCGGTGTCGGTGTCCAGGATGATGGGCACGTCGGGCTTGCTCTGGCGGTAGCCGTCTAGCAAGGCTTGGAACTCGTTGTCGACAATTATGATGTCGGCTTCGGCGTGCGTGAAGATGTACGCGATGTCGTCTTTCTTGAGCCGGTAGTTCACCGCTGGAAGTAGGGGCATTAGCACGACTCCTGGAATGCCCAATACTCCCACTGTGCCCAATATGCCCGGAACTTAGAGCCTGGGCCTGTGTCCAGGGCGTAGATATTGAGAGGTTTGCTACGCACCCACACTCACAGCACCCGCGGCTGCAATCCCAAATAAGCTCTCCAGAAACGCCGGCGTGTTCGGGCACAGAATCCCCACGCGCTTGTATCCATGTTTCTTTAGGTAGTACGCTAGTCCACGTGCTCGGTCTGCCGTCTCGGCGTACGAGCGATTCAGGATCTTGTTGTTCGCTGTTATGTGGTAGACAGCTATTGCCTGCCATTCCCATCCAAAAAAGTCAGGTCATAGTTTCAATCTCCGCAAAACCATTGCCATACAATGAAACTACATCAATAGCACCCCAGCTGTAAGGTAGAGAAAGCGGTGACAGAAGAATGAAAGAAGCTGGCAACGCACATCTGGCTCTATCTCCGCCGCACGGGGGAGGAACTGTGTCGGCGAGAGCGTGTGGAAGTTATGGCGATGACTATACTCCTCTGTAGCCTGTCCTGGAATAAAATGCGCCGCAAACCTCTGCAAACGAGACTTCGCACCCGACATTGTGTCCTTCTCTCAGTCCTCTCAGTATCTCTGAATTCCCTATCTCTTCGCAGCGCTGCAAACCAGAATCGCCAATGCTGAGGATGCAGTCAGCCGGAGACTGCTGACGCTGGAGGGTAGGAGAGCTGCTGCGGCTTTCAGCGGCTGCGGTTGCAGGCGGAATTGCGCTGGATGTGCGGGAGGGATTGTGTGCGAATCTGGGCAAAGATGAGGAGCATGGGGGTGACGTTCGATCTGGGCCAAGCCGAAGTCGTGCGGCTGGGCAACGGCACGCTCCACCGGCCCGTGTTGGGATCGCCGGGTCGCGATGTGTGCGGGTGGACTATGGTGGATTATGGTGGATTCAAGTGAGGGTCTTTGATTAAAGGGCAGAGGTGCAGCAGAAGGGGACAAATAGTCTAATTTAACTTTCAAGACCTTATCCCGCCAGGTTCATTCGAAAACGACCGCGTACTGACAATATCAGACATTGTTGCAGCTCCGAGTTTTTTATTTTCAATTGTTCTAGCCATGACCGAGCAATAAAAGAAGTGACCGACCCTTGAGAAGAAGATACCCATATACTCAGGAGCAATTGCATTCCAGTCATATGCCCTTTTCCACAGGAAACACTTCCCACAAGCCGAAGACAATATAGAGGCGTATAGGTTTGAACGTTCCATGTAACCCATGCTACGGCGCCGACCCATGTCAACAACCCACTGAATACCAACCATGCCGCCCGTCAACGTCTAGTATCCATACTCGGCAAGCTGTGACTGCGTCTTCTTGTCCACCGTTGCGTTCTTCTGAGCCTCCGCGAGCTGCCTCCGCACCGCCTTCTTGCGCTCGTAGTATGCGGCACCCTTGACTTTTCTCCTCTCCTCCAGTCTGTGAATAAACCATTAGCATTGTGGCCCCGCCCATCGGAGACAGTGTCCTGATCTATAACGCACCTAGCAACAACATCCTGGTACTTCCAGCCGAACTCATGACCCAGACGTCCGACTGTGCAGTACTTGCGGCCAGGCTTCAACCTTAACACCCTCAGAGCTTGAGGCACAACCACGCGCTTCTTGTGGTCATATGGTGGCGGGATACCCTCGAAAGTCTTCAGGCGCTCCATTGCTGCAGCTCCGCGAGCGGTCTTGTGAGGAATCATGCCACGAACGGTTCGCCAGAACATTTTAGAAGGTGCACGGAAGTGAAAGGGGCCTTGTCAATTCAGTTAGCTTGGATTCGGCATCTTGAATTGATCATCGAATTTTGGGAGGTTGTGTGCGGAGGGGAAAGATGATCTCACCTCCTCGGGTAGGATTGAAACGAGTCTGCTTGCGCAGGAAAGCCTGGTACTTCACTACAATTCCGCTCTTGTTAGCCCTTCATTCAACGAATCCCATATAATCCAAAATCTCAAGCCGAGAAGGGGAGTCATATCCAATCCATCAATAATCCCAGGAAGACGCCAGTGATAATAGGAGATGCTTTAATTGTCTCTCTTCTAGCGGACAGAGGATTTGACGGATGTTTATTGGCATTGACTCCCCAGCCCGGCCCTGCACAATCTGTGGGTAGGAGAACATACGCTTCGCGCGGAAGAACTCTCCAGAAATGTTGAGGGCTTCACATCGGACAACTACAATCTTCTGGCCATTGAGCAGCTGCTTGGCGACGGTACTGGCCAGGCGACCGAGAAGATGTCCCTTGCCATCGATAACAATCTAGAGATAGAGGAAAGACATTAGTATGAGAGCACCGAAGAGCAGCAATATCCAGCTGGTGTGTAAATTGGGAGACATACGACTGGCTCAAAGGTCGACATCCTGCTCGAATCCTGGGGTATTTGGTGGGTTAGTAGCAGGTGGTGGTAGTTTGTCGCCGCTGAGATGGGTCGTGTTGCGAATTGTGCTGCCAAGTGTGCGAGCGACGGCTCAATTAAGCGAATCCGATTTCAGTTTAGCGCGCCAAATTTCACACAGGACGTCAACATCTGGCCAAGCATAACCACAGCCCCTTCCAACATCTATCGCCCTTTTGTCTTTCAAATTTGGTTATGCTAGATTTATAAGGCTGTATAGCGACATTCAACATTGGTGCTAGAATGTATGCCTCCTCATATGGAGGTGACCTGCGCACAATCACCTCTGCGGCATTTTCACCAAAAGAACAACTACACATAACTATCCTGTAGAGCTTGCAGAGATCAAATTCGTCAGTCAGGCTTACTGCACTCGAGACTGTCTTCAGTCCCAGCCTTTCTCTTACTCGGGCCTCTCCTTTGGCTAGCTCACTCTAGTTTGCTTTCTCATACTACTCCTCAAGCTTCTTCCGTACGTCGGGTCCATTTTTGTCAAGCGAGGTGAACTCTTTCGCAAACGCACCATTAAGTATCCTCTCTTCTGCAACACATTTGAATTCCTTCCGGATGTCTGCTGTATCTACCACCATGATGTACTAGCTGTCGGTGAAGCCAGCAGTTTTCTCAAACACTTCAGCCTAATAATGATGAGTCAGCACCTATATACGGATTTACTCTGGATTTGGGAACTAGAACTACTGGCTCCTTACTCAACCACAACTTATGCACCAGCGCCTCATCAGAGCACCCTAAACTCTTCAAAATAGCATACACCTCTGTAAATGTCGCTATCAAGGACGGCCAAAGCGCTTGCTCAGCAAACAGATCCATCAGTGTCTCATCTCTAGCCGAGCACTCAATCACACCGCCCTTTGTAGCGCCAGTTCCCCTGCACAGTGCCAGCGCAACTTCCCGAGCCTTGCCCATCTCATCTTGCTCTACGGACGAAGCATGGAAAACCCTGACCACTTTCGTACCGATCATCCGCGGGGCGACCAAGACGGTGTCGTTCAAGGGAGCGACATTGGGGTACTTGTAAAAAACATCGTAGCCACTGGCAACAACTATGCAAGCTATCTCTTTGAGAGTGAGCGCAAGGGATTCGTCGAAGAATTTGGGTGGACCTTAACACGTTTAACTTTTTTGGGTATTTCAACAGAGACGGTGGAACTACCTGATCCGGAACAAGCAGAAAGAGAATATCCGCTTCCGCTGCGGCAGTCGCCCGGCCAGACGTGAATCCGAAGCTATCTTCTTCGGCCTTGGAGGAGTAGGAGTCTTTGTTGTTTGCAATGATGATCCTTGGTACAGGAGAGACTTTCTCAGTTTTGAACGTATCACGCTGAATGCCTTGCCAGTAATTAGCTCCGTCTAACGTGGTGGAGCTTAGCATGTAGAAATGAATAAGCAGTGCAGCAGCATCTCTATGCTGTCCGGCACCTACAAGATTTAATGCTTGAGCACGTCCTTGGTTGCCCGATGAACACAATAGTCTTATCCCTAAGGGCCTCAAGCGGACAATCCTTATCGTAGAATAGCCGGGCAGGCACTACAGTAACAGATAAAATCCATAAATTGATTGAAAGCTCTTTCAAAGATGCGGTCTGATGAAAATGGAATTATTAATCCTAGAACTCCACTCTCCAGCACTTTCACCGAACCACCCAGTTCACCTCTTTATACACTCTTCGCCGGCTAACACTCCCACATCCAGAAACTAACATGCTATCTAGCGGGTTATGTTTACAGCGAACCTGATAGTGTGGGGTACTGCGGGGTTCAGCCCTATGCCGGTGATCCAGTTTTGCCAGCGATGATTTCCAAGGCGGGTCTGGGCGAAAGAACTTCAACCGCACCACATTCCTTCTCATAGATTTCCTTAATTACTTCATCATCAATTTAATTGGTTGTTTTATAGGAGGCTCTAACCTCTGAGCGATTTGGGGCTATTGTTAGGATGAAAAGACGGTCCCCAAGACCTCTGTTGGTGGAAGTATCCTTTCCTCCGTTGTCGTTGATACAGATGAATGCTAAGAAGGCGCAGTTGCATTGCAGCAGGGGCCGAGCAAGTGTCAACGATAATGCACTCTCTCAACCCAGTGCATCGCACAGTTCCAGGGACCCCCGTTCTGATTCGGGGTTTAACCTGTGATTGGCTAGTGATCAAATCCATCTAGAAATCATTGGATATAGGGCTTGAACCTAAGACTCCAGCGGCACAGCTTATCGACTGTCAATCCATATGTTCATAATCGGCCTATGTCCTGAACTTTTCTGAATAGCATACCAAACCGCGAAACTTGGCCCCGGGGCACCAGCAAATATGGAATTAAGCGTGAAGGAACGCGCAAAATTGCTTGAGCAACAGTCAAACCGCGTTTCGTTCCCCTGCTCCCGCCCAAGTCCTCGGAGACCTTTGGTACCCAAAAGCAGAGCCATTTCGACACCGCATTTTGATGGCAGGGAAGCAAAACAAGACTTATTTGGATCAGAGTCGCACAGCAGTGCGACGGCGCTAAAGAACGCTAAAAGCCTGCTGCCTGTACCTCCACAGCATTGAGCGCCGACGGCTGCAAAATTCCAAGGCCAAACCGCCCCCGCCAGTACCAGGCAAGCCGAACAATATTCAGCAGAAACTGAACGAACTTCAACTGGTGAAAACGCCACGCTGGTCTCCGCCAGGAACTACCAGAACCGAAAGCACGAACGCTGTGCGGCCTGTAGACGAAGAGATCTAATCGTCACCGCTAGCGATGATGAAAGGTATGATGTGGATCATGCTCCACCTGAACACCTATGGCGAGACGAGGAGACGCCGCCGCCTGCGGAAGATGAGCCCCGAGACGCTCTAATTCAAGTCACGCAGCAAGTTTCTACCTTCTCGAAAGATTTCGTCAATAACACAGGGGACATCATTAATCCTTTGGCGACCAAGGCACGTGGGGGTCTCGTTGACATGGGAGTCGGTGCAAAAAAGTTGTTTGATAAGACCAAAATCCCCGCGGTATTCATGGCCACGCAAAACGATCTCGTTGATGTAACATCGAAAATGAACGGCGCGGAGGGTCTCTGCAAAAAATGCCAGTCACTACCGGTGGACTTATATCTATCCAACCCATCCAAGCAAAAGCCAGAGTCACTAGGGTCAGAAGCCCAGTGGGCCACACCATTATCGCGTGTTATATACCACGCGGACTAGTGCCGCGTCTGTCGTCTCTTGCTAGATATGCTCCGCATGCCTGCGAATGATCCGCTCCAGCATCCTGCCGTCGGTTCCCATCTCCAGTCCGGGTTCGCTGGATGGACCATGCGGGATTGGATTTCCAAAGGGGAAATTCAATGACAAGTGCTGGCCCTTTGGACATGGCGACAAGCGGTACGAAGGGGCCACGTACATACTTGGGCCCGGCAGTGAGGCTGTTACTATTGTCTTAAAACGGACGTTCGCACTGCTGGCTGACTACCGCGTTATTCCTGGGAAGGGTGTGCAGCGGCGCTCAAGAAAGAGGACTAGTTATAGGCATAGGCAACAGTTCAGCGAAGCTCGTAATCCACCACAGTATCCTCTAAGCTGTGTTCTGAGGATCTCAATTGATACGCAATGTAGCTCTACCCAGATGCTTAATGTGCATCTTATGGGCTATGGCCGCAAACTTGGGTCAGAGTTACAATGTCTCAGTAGCTTCCGATTACGGACTGTCTCAACCGATGTGTCAAAGCTGCTCCACTCCGAACCGGAATCTAGTTGTCTTTCCTATGGCAGACTGCTGGATCAGAACTGGATTGATCCGTCAATTGGGGTCCTCTGGCTCCGAGAGTGCGAACTCAGACACGGCTCAGAGTGCAGTGAGCACGGCTGGGCTATCGCAATGCAGAAGCCCGGATTCCTTCGCGCGATCGATGTGGAAGATTTCTGTGTCAAGGAGATACCAGATCCTGCTAAGTGTCGCTACGTGGCGCTTTCGTACGTGTGGGGAGGAGCAAACAATTAAACTTGTTCAGGACAACATGATTCACCTGATGTCGAAGGACCACCACGAAGAGCATATTATACTTCCACCACATTCAGGTGCAGATATTTCGGAGATTGACTCGTTTCTGAACACTAACCAATTAGCGACGGAAAATAAGCTGAGAGGAGAAGCACTCAGGCTCTTCAAGAACTTGCAATCCAAATTACGGTCTACAGGGACATTGGAAAAGAGACAACCAGAACAGCAAAAGCAAGATCAACCGGTTTCAAGTTCAGCAGTCCATGCTTCGACGCTAGAGAGCTTGCGAATGACGAATACCCAACTTTGTAAGAACATTCATTCAACTAGAAACCTCAAATACCAGCTAACCCTTTTTCTTTAATAGTGGAGAGGTCTGGCGCATGGCTGGACCTGAAACTGGAAGGCAGTATGTGCCCCGGTCCGGATGTATTGTTATACGTTGCGCAACACCGACGACAACCCAATTGCCCTTTTCAAATGACGATCTCGATGGACACCGCCCTCTTGGAGCGATGCCACAGATTATTTAAAACGTCTCAAAACGAGTCGAGGCTTTGTTACGCATTAAAATTGATGCCGAGGTGTATACATTGCGAGACGATATCTTGTAGCCGAGAATTGCCCATCAAGAGAAACCTGGCATTTTGTCAAGCCGAGAATTGCAATCAGCTAGCATGGCAGACCGTTGGAGTTTATTGCGACCTTCACTATGTGAAAGCAGTGACCTTCTTCAGGGGCTATTATGAGCGACACTTATACAGGGACCAGGCAGGAAGCGTGCCGAAAGTTCTTGTAAATCAGTTAGAAACGATGCACCAAAGGCTCATGCGGAAACGCTTTCAGATACACGATTTCGACACTCGTCAATGTTTCGATGCGTTCCAGAATCGTACGACAGAAGCGCCAAATGTTTTTACGATTGACACTGAGTTTCACCTCAAGAGAGACGGAACGGGCCGGATCACCACAGAAGTCGCAATAGTCAATGTTAGGACTGCTAGGATGGTGGTGCATGCAATACTACATCCGATGAGAACGAACGTCTTCTGGAAGCTCAAGAACCTTACCGCACATTACAGGGCTCACAATACCGAGATCTCTGGTCATGTTCGGACCGCTCTCACGGTCGATGAGTTGGTACAACAGCTAAAAGACGCTCAGTTTACACCCAATGACTGGATTATTGAGTATAGTACACAAAAAGGAACCTTGGATATAAAAAACCTACACAATCTCCTAGAGTCTTACGGATATAACGCACAAAAGCTTGTTCCGGCCAAACATACCGCCTCGATATATCCCACAGCTGTACAGCTCCTAAAAAAGCCACTTGAACTCAACTGTGCAAAACAGCCATTTCTTTTCAGGATCCTTTTTCCTTCCGATCCGCTCGTCGATTTGAATCACTCGGCGGTCATTGATGCCATGCAACTTATTCAAATCTTTAAACTCATGGCTGCGCTACTTGAACCCCCAGAGAAGCGACAACTACCTACTACTCTTTTTCAAGGTCTCGATGAGCTTTTCAAAAGAGACCTGCACCGTCAGGATAGTACACTGGACAAATTTTTCACAAGTCTCGACAGTCCTCGATCAGTCATAGAAACCTATTCAGAAACACTGCACGAGACGGATGAATCATACAGCCACGTTAATGAATTTAATCCGATTCTTCCTGAGTCGCTGAGCGAGGACGAGGACGAGGAAGAAGGGGCAAGCACCGGCTGTAACAATCGCAGCGTCTATGAAAAGATTTAGTTAAGACGAGCTTTGATCTATTTATTCCCTAGCATCAGATAGCCTTTATCAGAGTTTAGTCTCATATTAACTAGCCCAAGTATTTAACGCAATCGAAGAAACACAAATCTACGGGCGTGTTGCTTGTTTTAAATAAAAGTCGAAGGGAAAGTCTATCACAGCCTTTATCCTTGGCTAATGGTTATGGTTACAGCAAAATCTCCTTAGTACGATATGGTTTATTCGGCCGAGCGTATCGTAATACCAAGGGTATCGTTATATGACATACTTGTATGTAAAATGCACCCAAAATTAAAATTAGGTAATGATATTGTGTATCTACGCACTTAAAGTTATAATTGAGCGATTGGCTATACTAAAATACGTCGCGATCGATTGCTGCTTGGTGTTTTAAGGTCGTTGGCCTTAAATTTGACGCTCATGCCTTAATAGAGTCGTAATTACGTCTCTATTAGAATTGCTTTGCTACTCCTTATAAAGACAAAGCTTTTATAAGGCCATAAGCGCCTTATTAAGCTTACTTTAAGGTTGCTTAATAACTTCCTTATCCGTTTCCGTATCGCAATCGGGCCCTGCGTAGAGCTCTACTATATGCTTAATAAGATCCTCTAATAAATCTTCTACTTCCTTACCCAGTAGCTTAACAAATTCCTAAATATTAATTAGAGCGTAAACCCTTCCTACTATAAGTAGCTGTTCTACTATTTACTGCATTTTATTAACTATAGGAGGATCTAGATAATCTTAAGGGTAAGGCTATAGGCTTATACGAGAGCCGAATAATATAGATTTAATAAAGTAATTCTTAATTATTTATAGTATAACTTCCTTTTAAGCTTTAACTAACTATTAAATTACCTATAAGACGTGCATCTGCTTAATTAGATCCTTATCTTAAAGCGAGACCTCTACTATAAATTGCAGCTAGTATCGCCGGTAGAGCAGCCCAAAGTTTTTAATTATTTTTTAATTAAGAGGTTAATATACTAAGGTGTAATTAGGAGGAAGGAACTCTACACGCGTGTTTTTAAAAGAGCTATTCTTAATAAGTTTTTAAATAGCTACTTTATAAGCGCTAAAGCCGTTAATTAAGAGTAGTATCTTCCTACCGTATATCCTTTTATTAAACTAGGTAAGCCACTTAAGTATAATTACCGTTGTTATTTAGGTCTTCTTATTATACCTCTATATAATATTTATTAAGGCTATATTAATACGATTACGTGTAAAGTAATATAGCTTTAGTAAAAAGCTAATTATAAGGAGAGGAAGTTTATCTAAACTATCTATATTAGAGCAATTACTAAGAGAGATTTATGCCTTTTACTTCTTTATTCCTAATAGAGCCTTAGTTATTAGCGACTCAGTTAACCGAGGCATGAGCATAGCAAGAAGGATACATGCAAGCCTATATGATTGGATTGTCTATAAACGAGGATCTAAAGCTAGAGAAAGGAAAGGAGAAGAAGAGCAGCGCCGGTTAAAGTAGGGTTCTTTTATACGGTCCTCTAGTCACGTGACCGCAAAGTTCTGCCAAGTTCTGCTAGTTAAGTTCTGCTAAGTTCTGCCAGTGCCGTAATATTACCCCCCCCCTTAGGCTTTGTGTGTCTATATTACACCTATAGGGCGTTCTTATCTTTATATTCTTCCGGTAGCCTATTATTTTTGCTATACTAGCACTCCATCTACTTGTCTAGGTACTTTAGGGGTCCTAGTTTATTAGGGTAACGGCTATAGAATTTTTAAAGCTTATAGGGACTGCTGATAAAGTTCTATATAGGGTACTAGGTAGGATCTAGGTTATAGCCTTTCCAACTAACGCAGTACTTTAACGTTCTCCTTACTAGCTTATAGGCCAGTATTTCTTTAATTTCCTATTTGTTATTACCATTGACTTAAATTAGTAGGGGGGGTTCGTTCTTTTATCTAGGCAGTAGGTTGTTTATAGCTTTCCGTAGCTTATCCGGTAAGAAGATAGGGTAGACCTTAATTAAATCCAGGAGTTTTACTTTATATAAGTTGCCTATCTTCTTAAGAACCTTATATGGTCCTACTATCTAATAGTCTAGCTTATGGCTAGGTCGTTCTATCTTCTAGTTCCTTATTATAACCTAGACTATATCGCCTACCGTAAAGTTAGGCTCGCGCCTATATTTATTTACCTACTATTTTATTAATTTTTGGGCTTTTCCTAGATTTATATAGGCTACTATTTAGGCTTCTTCTAAGCGCTTAGCGTACTACTGGGCTTCCTTATAGGACAGTTTTTTGCGTACGGTCTAGGGTCCTTTTAGTCTTTCCTAGTTAAAGCTTATATGGGGTAAGTAGCCTATTTTTAGCTAAATAGGGGCAAATCTAGTAGAGTTGTGGGGTAGGGTTGCTTAGGTATAGTTTATAAGGGGTAGCAGTTCGGCCTAGTTATCCTAAGAGTAGTTAATAAAAGGCTGGAGTCTCTGGTCTAAATATTAATTTATAATCTCTATCTGGCCGTCTATCTGGGGGTAGTATGTTATAAAGAGCTTTAGCTTAATACCTAGGATTTAGGTAAACTCGTTTTAGAAGGCCGATATAAACTATAGCCTATAATTAGACACGATGGTATCTAGTGGCCCGTAAATTTAGTAGACGTAGTAGATATACAGTTAGGCCGCTTCTTTAGTATCAATATTCTTATAATAGGGGATTAAGAATAGGCGCTTACTAAAATAGTTAACTAGAATTATAACCATATTGTATTTGTTACGGTCTGTAGGTAGCTCGTAGAAATCTATAAAGATATACTGCTAGGGGCGTTCTAGTATTAGAAGTGGTTTTAATAGTCCTAGGGTTTTATCTTAGGGGATTATAGATCTATAGCAGCCGTCGCAGTTCCGTATATAACGGTTAATATCTATAATTATTTTAGGCCAGTAATACTAGTTACTAATAATCTTATAGGTCTTATTTTTTTTAGGGTAGGCCGTAGAGACCTAGGTATATGCTTTGGCGATAATCTAAGTCCATAAGTTCTATTCCTCTACTACTACTAGCCGTTTGCGGTGCTTAAGTAGTCCGTTTTTAAGGGACTATAGGCTTATAACGTCCTTTGTCTTTTTGTAGTACTTCTATAGGAAAGGGGCCGCACGGTTTACCTATAGCAGTTTATTAATAAGGTTAAGTTCCGTAGAGTTAATAGAATATATTTTAGCGTTTAAAGAGTCTGTATTTAGTTCTACCTATATTTAGGGGTTAAGGTACTCTAGTCGTAGTAGCGTCTAGGTCCGTAATAAGATTTTATAGCTACCTAGTTATCTAGGTCCTATCTATACCTTATAAGGGTGTCCGTACGGTTTATAGCGCCTGGCCTATATATAATTAGGAAGTTAAACTAAGATAGAATGTCCGCCTATCGCGCCTACCGGGCCGTAAGGGCCTTTATTATTATAAAATATTCTAAGGCCTAGTGATTTAAAACTACCTAGATAGGTTTAGGGGCCCCCTTTAGCTATACACGCTAGTGCTAAAAGTTAAAGATAATAGCTAGCATTTCTTTATTGTAGATAGGGTAGTTTAGCTTAGCGTTTATTATAGTCTTTAAATAGTATATAATAGGGTGCTATTCTCCGTCCAGTTACTTCTAGAAGAAAATACCAGCTATTACGCTATTTAAGGTATTAGTCTTTAGTATTAAGGGCCGTTCTAGGTTAAAGTGGGCGAGTAAGGGAGCAGAAACTAGTCGTTTCTTAAGCTTATTAAAGGCCTGCCTATATATGATATTAAAGTAGAAGGGCTGGTTTTTTTAGGTAAGGTAATTAAGAGGCCTAGTAATCTTACTATAGTCTTTAATAAAGCGTTGGTAGAAGTTACAGAAACCTAAAAATAATTATACCCCCTTTATAATCCGTGGGGGTGCCTACTAGGTAATTACGGCCGTTTTTTCTAGGTCGGTTTTAATTTTATCCATACTAATAATAAACCCTAGGTACTTTATACGCTTAATACTAAACTCTAACTTCTTAATATTGGCCTAGAGGCTAGCCTTACGGAGCAGTTATAGGACTTTATAGACGTACTCCTTATATTCTAGCTTATTCTTAGAGTAGATTATAATATTATCTAGGTAGGCCGTATAGAAGTTATTAAGGTAGTTAAAGAGTATATCGTTTATATACCGCTAGTACGTAGCCAGTCCGTTAGTTAGTCTAAAAGGGAGTACCTTATATTTATACATTCTGTAATAGGTCTAAAATATAGTAAAATCCTCAGACCTAGGGTTTATTTTAATTTAGTAGAAGGCCTGGCGGATATCGAGCTTTATAAAGACCTTAGCTCTACTTATTTAAGCTAGAGTCTTATTAAGTAGGGGCAGCGGATAGCGGTCCTTGTAGGTTATATTATTTAGTTTATAATAGTTAATATAGAAACGGAGTCCTCTATTTGGCTTTTTGGCAAAGAGAATAGGTAAGTTAAAAGGGGCTTAACTAGGTTTAATAAAGCCCTTATCTAGGTTATTAATAAGGTACTGCTTTATAGCCTATAATTTAGTAATAGACTACTAGTAGAGGGGGCTAAAGCTAAGGGTATTTTCCTTATCTAGCTTAATCTTAATCTTATAGTTATATAGTTAGTAAGGCGGGAGTATATTAGACGCTGCCTTAGAGAATACGTCTTTGAATTTCTAGTGTTAATAGGGTAGTTTCTGTTCTACTAGCTCCTCATCTATAAGCTTACTTTCCTATCCGCTAAGCTTATTTTTCTTTTCCTTAATTATTTAATTAATTTTATATAAGCTAGTGGTAAAGGTAACGGTATTAGGTTAGACTAAGTTCTAGTAGAATTCTATAGCGCTAATATAGCAAATATTAACTAATAGGAGGTCCGTAGGTTTCTTTACGGCCGTTTATTAGACCGTATTTTGCGGTCTAGGGTTTATAATCTTTCTTAGCTCCTATTCTATCTTCCATAAATTATCCCTCTAATTTATTAGTTTAGTATATTGTCTAATATTTCTAGCTTTTTTTTGTAGCTACGTAGGGCCTAAGCTCTCCGTAGGGGACTTAGCTAAATTATTACCGACTTTCTAAGTCTCTAGTATGGGAGGCGTGGCGTAGGTGGTTTAGGGGCGGCGTAGTATATAGATCTATTACGGATTAAGCTGTATATCCTTCTTAAAAGCCTAATCCCTACGTATTGCATTAGCCTAGTAAATAGTGTTTATCTACGGCCGTATAAGGTTTTCTATTATAATACTGATTTCTTTTATAAAGGAAGGCGTTAGGGGTATAGTTTTAGGCTAGATAAGCCGTTTATTCCGTATATTAAGCTATAAGCCTAAATAGGCTAGCTATTTTCTCCCTAATATTATATTATAGCTTCTAAGGTTCGTAATAAGGAAGGGGATATTATACTACCTTTATTTGTTAACATGGAGGTAAAACCACAAGATAGTTATAATAGGTGGTCCTATATATCCGTTATACCTATAAATAGAAATTAGTTTAGGCAGTTCTTTAAGGGGTATATTTAAAAAGTTAGCTAGTTTTACAGCGCACTTTATATTAATTAAGGTAAAGGCATTTACTCCTAAGTTAGCTAAAGTAGAGGTTAAAACTTAGTATCTATTACGGAATAAAGTATAAGGGATAGTGTAGCTTCTTTTACCAACTAGCTAACCTAGATTAATATATAATATATTAATCCCTTTTAACCCTAAAGAGGAGTCTTCCTTTAAGGTTTCTCTTTTTTTAACTTTATGCTATCCTTCTAAATTAATAGGACCTTGTTTATCTTTACCGCTATTAAATAGTCCTTTATAAAGTGGTTTCTTTAGCTATATAAAAAGCAAGCTCCTTAATTACTAAGGGCTTATCTATAGGGGTTGCTATATATAGGCTAAGTATGTACCAGACCCGTAGTAGGACTAGCTACTTAACTAGCTGTTAAATTAACGGCGGGCTGGACGGTTAGTGCCGTAAGAGTTACAGCCCGTACTAGGGCACTATTTGCTGTTTTTGTATTACTTATAGTCTGGCTTAAAGGGTTCCTAGATTTATACCGCTTGGTATATACCTTAATTTAACGGAGGCCTTAGTTAATAGCTAAGTAGTAGTCCGTAAGTACCTTTAACATCTATATAGTAGTAAAAACTGGCAGTATAGCGCGCTATAGGTCTAGAGTAAGCTTATTAAAGAGGTCTAGCATTAGGTCTTTATAGGGAATTTAGGCTTAGCTAGCTAAGTATAAAAAGCGGGTCTAGAAGGCTAAAAAGGTCTCCGTTATTTTTATATTTAGGCTTTTATAATTAAGGCAGGTATTCTATATCTTAAAGAGGTCCTTATAAATAGAAGATAGGTAGTTAATTATTTCTTTTTCTAAGACGAAAGGGTCTGCTAAGTCTATAGCATATTACGGACGTAGGTGCGTCTAGGCGTTTCCGCTAGTATAGCTAAAAATATAAGCCATCTTGGCTCGGTCGTTAGGGAAGTAATCTTTATTAACTTTAAGCTTGTCCCGCAGTTAAAGCTTTTAATTATTAAATATAGGGTTGGTCCCGTTTATAAGTAGTAGGGGGTCCGCTACCTTCGCGGATCTTAATGGTGCAGTGCGTTGGGCTAGGGCCTTAAGGACCGTAGCAAGTCTGTTTAATAAGTCATCACTAGATATAGGGGTGTCTTTAGCTTTAAGTAGTTCTTATAATCGTTTAATTTCGGCATTAGCTACTATAAGCTCCGCCTAGGGGGTTAAAATATTAATTATTTCTTCATCTAAGGTATTTGTAGGTCCTATGGTTACTTTACCTACTACTATGTTTTGTGGCATAGTAGTAGGGGTGTTAGGTAATTCCGGGTAATTTCTTTAGGGGTTCTGGTCTATGCGTATCCTGTAGGTTCTTTCCTTAGGGTTCTGTCCTTATAGTCCTAGTAATATCCTTAGGGTCCTAGTAATGTCCTTAGGGTCCTATTCTGTGTCCTTATCCTATTTATAGTCTTATAGATATTTTTAAGTTCCTTCTTAGGAAGAAAGGGTAGTTTAAGCTTTAGATAATATTAGCGACTTAGTTAACTAAGGCATGAGTATAGTAAGAAGGATGTATGCAAGCCTATATAATTGGATTATCTATAAACGAGGATCTAAAGCTAGAGAAAGGAAAGGAGAAGAAGAGCAGCGCCGGTCGAAGTAGGGTTCTTTTATACGGTCCTCTAGTCACGTGACCATAAAGTTCTGCTAGTGCCGTAACATTAGTAGCTAATATAGTATCTAGTATAGCCTTCTAAAATAGCCCTATCTTATCTATATTGTAAATATCCTTTAGTAAATAAGGCTTAATAATTACTTAAAGCTTTACTATGCGATCTTCTGCCCCCTCTATATTGGCTAAGGCAGCCTCGCCGTGCTACTTCCTCTTGCGAATACCGTTATAAGATTTAAAGCCTTCTAACTAGCCAAGTGACTACTTTTGCTTAGTTGTTATCGCTAATATAGGTATTCGTTACCATAATTAAGTAGCGGTAGTATATATAAGGTCGCCAGTAATAGGAATGCGAGAGTTCTATAGACGTTAGTACTACTTAAAGAGAGCCTCCTCTAAAAGAGGATGTTTAGCAGCTCTCTTTCGCTCTTGCGTGCTTTGCCTACGTTATAATTTAACTTAATTAAGCTATTAGAATTTATCGCTTAGTATTTTTAATATTAAGGATTAACTAATATTGCGACGGAGCAGTGATCTTTTTGCACTGGAGTGGAGTGGATCTGAGCTTAAATCCACTCCATCCAGCTAGTAAATTATTTGACTCCAGGAGCTCCTTGGAGCTCCAGTATATTTATATACTAAAAATAGAAAGGCTTAGCGTTAGCATGGTGTTGTAAAAGGAAGAGTAGATGCAGGATAACTCACCAAAAGCTACCTATATTACTCCTCACCAATAACCTCAGTCTCGTAGTCAATCTTAATAGCCGCATATTGCCCCTCTAGCTCTTCTTCCTTATTAATTACGTCGTCTTCTATATGAGCAGAGGCCTCTGCGGCAACCGCAGTAGCAAGCTGGGCCTTTGCTGCTTCCTTAAGGGACACCCTTTTGCAAGGCTCTCCTACTAACTTATCTACTTCCTTATTATCAAATATACCCTTTAGCGGTGGAGTACGCGGTTGGTAGCAAGATACTCTTTAAAGCGATCAATTGGCGCCGGGCCGTTACATTTAGGGTGACTTATCGGCTTTTAAGTTGAAGCTCTTGGGCATAATAATCACGTCGTCGGATGTAGGGGGCGATTGAGTTGATAAATATCGATCTATAGTGGCAGTAAGAAAAAAGATGAGGATAACTAAATCAAAGCGACGACGACGATGACGACGACGGGGGCAGGAGGAACGACCCAATTCTAAAATTGGAGCTTATCGTTGGAGTCGCTGATTGGCTTACTTGTACGCACTAACACCTATACGCTCTCTTCTTACGTTACACCTGCCCGAATTAGGTTAGAGAATTGAAGCTCCAAGAGCTCTGCGACTTTAAACCCACTCCATCCAACCAATAAAATTGACAGGATCCACTCCAGCCAAAAGACGGCTCCGCCACGGAGCTCCAGAATTAACCCAGTCCAAAAAGATCACTGCGACGGAGGAAGTTGCTTACCTAGCGAGCAACCTCCGATTATAGTAGACTAGGGTATTTTTAGTAGTGGGCGCGTATTATCTAGCGCTCGTAATTAGTAAAGCTGTAACGGCGTTACCTAGTATTTTAATATCTTGCTATAATAAATAAGATAGAATTAAGTATAGAGAGTAGGGTCTAAGGGTAATTTTAATAGATTTTAATTGTTGTGTAATAGATTTAATGGCTAAACTTACGGTAAGCAAAGGTTAAATCCGACGAATTAAAAACTGCTTATAACGATATTGGTAGTAGGTGCTTAACGATATTATTAAAAGTTAGATTATCGTAATATTACACCAAAAAAGGCGTAATTAAGGGGTATAGATCGTAATATAGAAGATATCGTTATATACCCTATATCATATTAAGGAGATTTTACTATACGTCTCTGTTATATAAGAATAGATCGTCATTATCAATGTATTTTAGCTATTCCATCCTTTCTGCTAACAACAGTCTGGATTAACGATATCAGTTTACTAACTATACTATCGAGTATATCTATAGTGAGCTATAGTAAAGGTAGATTCAATAACACTATAGCTACTCCGCTATAGCGTTTCTATCCAATACTAAAGCATTCCGTACCCCTTCCCTAGCCTTTTGAGCGAGTAGGGCATCCATTAGGACAAGACTAGACATCTAATGGAAAGTTAGCGGCGCTCATTACGAATAGGTAGAGACATGACCGTCAGGTTATAAGAGATTATCTAACAGATTCAAGTATAGGAATAGCTCGCGGTAGAACACAGGGGTCGTGTCTACCCTTAGCCTCCAAAATACCGTCAAGCTCGTCGTAGCTGGCTGTAGTTTGAGGCAGGCCGATAGTTGCCGGTGGTTTGAATGCAACGGTGAAGTAGATATGAGCACCGTTTGAAATCCCTCCCTGGATTCCACCACTATGATTTGTCTTCGTGGTCAATCTCGGCCGCGACATGTTGGGATTTCCTCCGTTCGGAGCCTCTGGGGCTTTGACAAACGGGTCGTTGTGTATACTACCAGGGATAGTACATCCGCCAAAGCCGGAGCCAATTTCGAAGCCCTTCGTCGATGGTATCGAGAGCATAGCGTGCGCGAGCTTAGCTTCTAGTTTATCAAACGAAGGCTCGCCTAGCCCAACAGGAACGTTACGGATGACACAAGTGATAGTCCCTCCGATGCTATCTTGTGCATCGCGGAACTTCGTAATGAGAGCTTCCATGCGTGCAGAAGCATCTGGGTCTGGACATCGTGTAGGAATAAACGAGTCTACTTTCTCGCGAGTTATTTCATTTAACAACCGCAAAAATTCGGGATTTGTTGACGGGTGCGGATGCTCGCTTGTCGGGGGAAAGAGGTTTTCAGAGCCTACAGAGGATGTAAATGCCACAATTTCAACGCCGTAGTGTTGAAGGATTTTCTCCGCTACCGCACCGGCTGCGACTCTTCCTATAGTCTCCCTTGCGCTGGCTCTCCCTCCACCACTTAGTAAGAACGATATATTAGTCTACGCTCCTTAATGTACTAGTTTATCCCTGGGAATACGTACCTCGAGGCTCGGATGCCATATTTCTCCTGATATGTCCAGTCGGCGTGGCTTGGACGAGGGAATTGATCCATTGTGCCGCTTCCATAATCCTTAGGTCGATGGTCCTCGTTCAAGATTCGAAGACTTATGGGTGTTCCGAGGGTAATTCCATGCTCTGTACCCGACTGAATCTCCACGCGATCTTTTTCGTTCCTTTGGGTTGTCAAGTGGCTTTGGCCGGGCCGGCGGCGTGTTAGTTGGGGCTGAATATCGGCCTCCGTAAGAGGCAGAAGAGGAGGGCATGAATCGATGATTACGCCCACGGATTTACAGTGTGACTCTCCGTACCTAAATCAATTAAGTACTGGATTCGCTAGTTGAATTAATTCGAGAACTCACGTGTGCACGCGGAAGTACTGGCCAAAAGTTGACATATCGAATGATGAGATGACTTAGTCGGTAGATTGTACTGTGGCGGCTTCAGTTGATGATGATTTCAAGTAGTCCAGTGGTGGCTTCAGTGAAATTCGAATTGGCTGGGTGAAGTATAAAAATTTAAGTTTAGGTTGCCGAGCTGCAGCAGTCATCACGTGAATCAGGACGTACAGACCCTCGGAGAGAAAATCCACCTCACCTCCTGCAAACTCCTGAGCCAATCAGCGGCTGGCACCGCCACACCTCTATAACCCCTGTGACTCCCGCAAACTCCTGAGCCAATTAGCGACCGGCGCCGCAGCCTAATGTACGCCGCAGGCGTTAATGCTTGCACTAGCTTCAGTAGCCAATTAACGTAGCTGACCAGGAAGCGAGCCACCCCACGAAGCGAGCCATATATGGAAATGCCTACCATTTCTAATTTGATAGCAAATTACACCAAAATCAAAAAGCCTCAGCACATTACACGATGCCAAATCAATCCTTGCCCTCTTGTGAAGCCGAAACTACTATATAAAATATTATATAAGGTCTTTCTTCTAGTATTAAGCCGTCGATTTGTAAGGCCTTTAGCGTATATAAAGTACCTAAATCTATTGTTAGATATTATTCTATTAGCTATCTCCTATAATATAAAGCTTACCTAGGTTTATTATATTCTTTATAAGAATAGTAAATTATTAAATAGCTCTCTAAATATTAATCCTAGGACCTTCCGTTAAAGGCTTATATACTTTTAAAAATAGCTTATTCCCTTTTAAGCGAAGGCCGTATTATAGGTAAGCATAAAAGGCAAAAATTTATTTAACACTACGGTTTTAGTACTATACTAAGTTATTAGCTAAACTGCTAGAGAGCTTAGAATGGCGATTTAGTAGTTATATATAATTAGTTTAGGTTCTTCTGTACTATATATAAGCAATATTAAGTTAAGTATTTAAATATTATTTATAACTTTAACAAAAAGGGGGCATTACTAGGCTTTATAGCGGTGGCCTAAGTAATTGTATTGGGTAAGATATATAGGGAAGGGTTAAAAAATTAAATAGTTATATAGCTAGGTACTTATAAGTTAGTATCTATAATTAAAACGATTTACGCTAATAGCTTTCTACCGCCTACTGTTACGGAACCCCACCGCAGGGGCCTCCATAGAAGAGCCCCGTGCCCTCGCGTACACTTCGCGTATAGCTTATATCAGCTACGCGTAGGTATATCACCTCCTCACGCCCTTAACCCTTACGATCGATCGCGCAAAGTCTTGTAGACTCCTCGAATACATACGCTCTATAGCCACTGCCTCGCGTCCCATAACATTACGTTGCGCCTTTTTTACCATCAACGCTTAGCCTACGACCAATTCTACGTCTCTGCAATACTGTAGGCGCTGCTAAAAGCAGCGTATCTACGAGTTACCCTACTCTATACTTCTAAGGAACCTATAATAGTAAGACAATATTCCTTACTAGCTACTATATTAAACCTAAAGAACAATTTAATACCTATACCTAACCTATGCCGCTAATTAACCCTAGGAGAATTTAATTTATTAGCCCTAGCCTTAACCCCTAAGGGGAAGCCTAGTGGCTTAAAAGATTACAATAACCTTAACAAAGTAGACATTAACAATATTTTATCCTTTATTAACTATATAACTACGGATAAGTAAGCAGAAGGGCTACTACCTATTAAAATTAAAACACGAGACGCTAAGACGTTTATAAAAAAGGTAATACGAGAACTTAATAAATACTATCGCCTTTTATAGAACTACTACCTAAAGCTTATACGAGCTAAGATGCGTACTGCCTAAGATTGCGATATTATCTAAGACCTATAAGCTTATAAGATGCTCGCTAATAATATACGCTAAGAAACTAAAGATAACCTCTGCGTATCTAAACATGACGTCTAACGGTTAAAGAAGGCTAAGATTATACTTATTGCTATAGTTACTAAAAAAGATAGTATAATGAAATACCTATAATCTTAGCTTAATAAGCATATTTGTAAGCTTTGCAGTGTGTAGGAATTGAACGAACGACTTAATTGTAAATCTATGGAAATCAAGAGGTATATATATATGAAATGGTGTAGGTAACAGGATGAAATGGGAACAGTGATCTGCAAGCAATATTGATCTGCGATTAATATATAGGGTGGCGTTGAGGCTGTCTCGGTAGCACCCGTAGTCGGTTACAATATTTATAATAATGCTAGATATCTCTTTACAGTATATAACGCTACCTAAGCCTTTACGCCCCCGGTAACTTTATCTACTTAACGCTTAATAAAGGGTTAGTGCTAAGCAGCTTTACTTAACAGGAACCCCTATTAAAGTAGTAATAATAAAAGCTATAATAATTAAACCTAAGCTGCTACTATAGGGTCTAATATACGTTACCCTAATTCCCTAGTCTTTTAGGGAGACTATAAGGAATATAGCTACTAAAAGATATAAATCCCTAAAAAACTAACCTAGAGCGCCTACCTTTTTCCTATAGAAGATACTAAGATTGGTTATATTATTAGGCAAATAAAGGGTATACTATTTAATAGACTCTTCGCCTAATAGAAGACTAATAGCCCCTAGAAGTAGTAGTCCCACTAAAAAGTCCTTAATAATTTTAACTTAATATACTATAACTATGACCTATTAGCTACTAGCCGAGCTAAACTATATACCCTAAAAATAAGCCCTACTAAATTATTTAACGAATTCTATATTAAATTCTAGGAATATACTAGAGCCCTTACCTAAGATAATACTAAAGACTAAAAGGACCTCTTTAAAAAAGTTACTTATCGCCTTAGTTACGCAGCCGCTAGCTATAACTACAACGATATTTATAATATAATAGCAGCTCTATAGAAGATTAAACAACGACTAAATTAGATTACTATTGCTAATCTTTACCTAAAGACCTCTTTATAAAAGCCTTTTAGGCCTACTAAACCTATATATATTAAGCTATTAACGCCTACTACCTTAAGTACTACTAGAGCTAATATTGATTTCTCTATATTAACTTTCCTATAAAAACTCCTAGATGGAGAGCGTAAGCTACTTTAGAAACTAGGACGCTGCTATAAATGCTATTAAGAAGGCTGTTATTACGATAACCTAAACTGCCTAATAGCTAAGTTTAGTAGCTGCCGCCTAATACCTAACCTAATACACTAAACACTAAATACGTCGCTATGCGCTATTACCATATAAGACAAAAACGTAGTAATAGTAGTAGAATTAGATACGGAAGTGGAAAACGCTAAATCCTAGCCCTAAGTCGCGGGTTAGGACGCCCTAATAATAAAGGGATTTATATATCGGCCTACTTAATAAATAACTTAGTAAAGATAAATAGATAGAAATAGATAGTTTTACCTATAATAGGAACTACTACTAAAAAATAATATAAAAGCCATTCTATAATTAATTGCGGAGCTATTAATAAATTTATAGATACCTAATGTATGCGTACTTATAACCTATTTACCTTACCTCTTACTAAAGCCCGTACCCTATAACTTACTAATAGTAGTTATACCGTATAGAAGATTACCTATATAGTATAACTTTACCTAAATATAAATAGGCACTAGGAAGAACTCTAGGCCTATATTATACTACTTACTAACTACCCTATTATCCTTAAAATAAACTAGCTTAAATAATACAACCTTACTATTAACTAGAAGAAAAGAGAAGTAACCTTTAACTTTAAATACTATAGAGAGACTTGCCTAGGGCATAGCCTAGCCGCCTCTATTTACTCCTTAGGATATTAACCTAAGGAACCCCTTACTACCCTACCTATAACTAACTACTACTATATAAGTGCCCTAGCCTTCTACTGTATAGTATATAGGAAAGGCTAAACCGTTACTATAGCTTCCTAATTATAACTATATAAGCTTAATAAAGAATAGNACNANNTCCTNTATAGTAATAGNATANANATANTNNANCTNNTANAANANNANGCNCCNNNANAACTCTANGGACTTTTACNTTTAGACTTTAAGAAGTTTATAAAGCTTAAAAAAGGACTTACTAATAAAGAACTCTGTATGCTCCTCCCTAAGAGGTACTATAACTTTACTAATATATGCTTATAAAAGGGCGTAGATATACTCCCCCTATATTAACCTAATAATTATACTATTAATATTAAATAAGGAAAAATGCTACCTTATAAGAGACCCTACTTAATATTAAAAGACGAACTTTTAGTTATAAAAAAGTATATTAATAAGTACCTTAATAAAGGATTTATTCGTCCTAGTATATTACTAGTAGCTACCCCTATCCTTCTTACTAAGAAGCTAAAAGGAGGTATTTAATTCTATATTAACTATAGAGGACTTAACGCTATTATAATTAAAAACTAATATCTAGTACCGCTTATATATAAGACCCTTAAGCGGCTTAGTTAAGCTAAAATCTATACTAAGCTTAATATTATAGATTTTAAATACATTTCGCTAGTACTTGGAGGTATATTTACAAAACACCTATATTATTTAACAACACTAATAATTAAGTAGAGAATGGTTTAGTCCATATATATCTATCTAAAGTATTAATAATTTCTAATACCAAAATCTTAAGCGGATAAGTAAAGTATCTTATATCTTAGTTACCTACTTATTATATAATAAAGGATATAATATATCTCTAAAACCCTAGTTTTAAAGGAATTATATCTTTATACGGTTTTATTGCAGTAATATGCTAATATCCTACCTAGGTTTTAGCCGTGGATATACGATAAAAGAGACTTATAATATACTATACTGGGAATCCTTATTTCTACTAATATTATACTAAAATATATAAACTGCTTTAAGATGTTATAATAGAGATAGCTAAAAGGGCATTAGAGGGTTTATTAAAAGAGCTATTAGGGAGAAGGATATATAAGAAAAAGGTGGTTTATACTAGAGATAGAGGGTTTAAAAAGCCTAAGAAATAATAAATTTCTTATAGGGATAGATTTTCATAATTACGCTTATCTCTTTTAGCATTTATTAAAAATTAAGGCATTAATTAAGATTTCCTTAGCTTAGTATTTTATTTCTATCTAGTTACTTCTATATTAAGAATGTCTTATTATTATTTACATATAAAGGAATAAGTTTTTATATATTAGACTAAAGTTAAGACTCGCTTATTGTAAGCTTAATATATACTTAGTAGTAATATATTAGCTAGCCCATAACTTATTTAGTTCTTTATAATAAAAAGGCTTATTACTTTCCAATCTAGGTATCTTAGAATTAGCCTTTATTAGCCTACCCCTTTTAACTTAGTTAAAATGCGCTTATATCTTCTTAATTAGTATAGAATAGAACCTTTTCTTTAAGAGTAGTTAGTAGTTTTATATCAATAGAGAAATAGTGCCTACTAGGTCTTGTAGATTTAGAGGCTATAAAGGGTAATTTATAGACGTATAGGTACAAAATCAACCGTTATGCCGTATTAGGATATAGCAATTTATATTATAGTCTCGCTTTAATCTACTAGCCTTTTATAAAAAGGGTTTTTTTTTACTTTTAAAAATTCTTATATAGCTCGCTTTAACCTTAGTAATGACCTTTACTTTAGATATATTACTATAGTATAGCCTAGATATAAGTTGGCTCTAAATTTTATATTAATAAGGTGAGACTAAATATAGAATATACCCCTTAATATTGGCCTAAGTTTTAACTAAAAATAAAACCTCATTCTAAGAATTGGATCTAATTCTAAAAACCTTATTCTAATTTTGAAGACTATATCCTAATTTTAGGTTCTAGACGTACTAAACGTAATCAAAAAGATATAGTATTAAGCTAAACGGACCATTTTTAGTTTTAGCTTAAATTATAATCCTAAAAACTAGATTTAATTCTAAAGACTAGATTTTAATTCCAATTTTAGGGCATAGGCCAATTAACAACTATAAAAAAAGGCGTAATTTTAAAAACTAAATCTAGTTCTAGGAACTAGAACCTGTTTTTTGGAAATAAGTTAATTAACCGTTATAAAAAGAAGTTAACTATATCTGTATTTAGCGTATTAGGTTTAGCTTATTTTAAAACTAGCTACGTAATTATTTATAGGCGCTTATATTAACCCTATAGTTAACCCATTCTCTAGCCCCCCTTTAGCCTTACTATATAAGAGCCCCGCTATATAAGCCTTAGGCGTCGCGGAATAAACTAAAACTAATAAATATAATTAATTATAGACTAGAAAACGCTGCTTACCCGCATTTAGGCCATTATAGCTTAATATTTAACTAAGCCCTATAAAGCCTTAGTCTAAGCTACGTTAAGTTAGCTTAACTTTTCCGCGCCTAATTTTTAATTCTTATATTCGCTTATGCCTTGCTTTTTTCCTTATACTTTTTACCCTAGTTATTTCCTTATTATAAGACGCGCCTAACATATTCTTAACCTCCCTATATTTATTTACTATTATACCGTCCTTATATACTAGCCTCTTTAATCTCCCCTCTTTACCTACTTATCCGCCTACTATACTAGCCCTCTTAACGTAGCTCTTAGTGTATTTACTTATAATAGCAAATCTCTTTAAATTAGAGATAATTAAAATAAAGCCTATTAGAAAGGGACTAAATAGCTTTTATAATTTATTTAATTTAACTTATTAGAATTTGGGCATCTTTAGCTCTTTAGACTTATTACGCTAAATAGGTAATAAAGGTAATTATTAATTTATCCGTTATAGGTTCTCTCTAATATATATAGGGCTTAAAAATCTTATAGTTAACCTTACCCTAGTATTACAGAACCTTCTTACTACTTAACTACTCCCGTCTAGCGCTAGCTGCGGCACTCTTTATAGTAACCTTCTCTAACTTCTTTTTTTAGTTAATTCTAACGACTTTAATATTAAACGGTTTACCCCCTTTTTTTTTTAAAAAAAATTAGTTATTAATCGCGAATTAGATAAGGGCGTTTAGAGTAATACTATTACTACTATAATAGAGTTTACGCCTCCCCCCTAACTGCTACTACTCTATATTGAATAAACCCTATATTTATATAATATAAGTAGCTTTACCAACTCGTCCAAATATAGGAAACATATAGATTATATTCTAAAGGAGAAGCTAAGCCCTTTTTATATAGGGATTCCTAGCTTATATAAAGCATTCTTTAGGGAAGTAGAAGGTCTTAAAAAGGCAAGCGCTACCATTTTTAAGAAATATAAGGAAGGGGACAATCCACTATATGCTAAGGGTGGCTAGCGTAACTAGCCTAAAAGCGTAAAGTAGATTAATGTCCTAGAGTGGTTTAATAACCTAATTAAATTATTTTTAGGCTTTATAGAGGAGTATAGGTCCGCCCTAAAGATAAAATAAACGTTTATTATATATACTAAACAGCCCTTATAAGGGGCTATAGTAAAGCAAAAGCCAATAGCCAGCAAAAGCTTTTAATGCTATTAGTTGTATATTCTTATACTAAAAGAGCTAAAGAGTAATTTAAATATAGATATAGCCTTATAGGGATGGTTTAATTTAAGGAAATATATAAGAGAAGTCTTTGCCGCTTAAAATACTTATTGCTTTATCCTAGGTTTTACCCTTTATAGATCTATTATACGGCTATAGGAGTATAACTAAGTAGGAGGCATTATATTACTACTATTTAATATTAATAAAAACGGACTATAATTTACCTTAGTAATATTAGGATTTCTCTAGGTAAATAAGGAGTAGCTTAGGTTTAACCCTACTATTTTAATATTAGATGGCAAGTAATATATTAAGATTATATATAATAATTAGACTAAGCGTCTTATTTTTAACAAACCTATAAAGCAGGCACGCTGTATTACTAGTTAAGCGACTACTTACTAAAAAGTATACCGCAAGGAGAACACCTTTAAGATACTCCTTATTATTAAAGGCTTAGAGTAATACCTATAGGGCGAGAAAGAAGGCAAACTGCTATATAAGGTAATAGAGAAAAAGTAGTTAATGTAGCTAGGTACTATTACCATAAAATAGTTTATATAGGCGGTAAAGAAGATAATATTTATAATAACGTCTATAAGGGGCTAGATATTATAAAAGCGATAAACTATACGCTAAAAGATTTAATAATGCCTCTAAGACTAGCTAGAGTAAAAATTAGTATAAGGTAAGGCTAGAGTTCTAGTAAAAAAAGTTGTCTAGCTATACTAACGCCCTATTACCGCTTAGTAAGCGTATATATTTAGGCTCTCCGCCTAAAGGCGGAAGGCGCCTTATAACCCTAAATTAAGGATATTAATATGTTATTACTAAGGACTATAAAAAGCCTCTTTATAATTACCTTAGCGAGCTTAGACGTGAATTTGATTGGAGCGGATGTTCCTTCGGTCCGTTAACAAGTTAACTAACATCTACTAAAATCATGTCTGAGAGCGTTTGGCGAGTTTTGTTAAAAGCATAAGTAAAAATCTTAGTTTTGGCAATTTTATAAGGGGATTTCCTCCATGATATAATAAAATAAAGTTTCTAAAAGTTAATACATAAATTTTAGGGGGCTACTTTATACATTAAACGGCTTTAAATTGCATTATCCCCTCCCGAATCTGAGATTAATTTCGTTAAAGTTAAAATTCTAATTATTAAAAGCATAAGCACTTTTTATATAGGCCTGTACGGGCCTATATAAAAATATAAAAAGCCTAAAATCTCATAATCTATAGAGCTCAATCTCCTAAGTAATTTAATATAATTTTTACCTTAAAATATATTGTGGTGATATTAATTAATTTTGTTAAGGTTTTTGAGTTTTCCTTACTAAAAATGCTTGTGTTTCTATACAAATCTCGCCAAAGTGCCTTAGACTAAGAAATCGATCAAATATCCGAAGGAGATTAGCGCGCCAGCGCAATTGATTTCTTAGTCTAAGCTTCTGAGGTAATCTTTATAAAGTAAGCTCTTAGGCTACAATACTTACTATACTAAAGGGTAGTATTAAAGAATATAAGTCTTTATATACGCGGGCCAGTATTATCTAATATAATATTTTAATAGGCAACCTTATAATAAACAAGGAAGATAATAGCCCTTCTTAGACGGTATTCTTAATTAACTTTAATTTTATAATTAAGAAGTAATAAGAAGGGCCTTTAAAAACGCGGGGTAAGACTAGCATAATAGCGTTTATAGTAATTAGATTGCTCCTAGGCGAGATATATTTAGCTTAGTATAATTTTAAGTTATTTTTTAGGTGCTATTTTAGATATATATTTACTATAATAGACCTAATAAAAAAGGTAATGTTGTTAATAGGTTTAATAAGTGGAATTCTATAGATACGGAAGAGCTAGCTAAAATAAAAAAAGGAGAAGTAGATAATAAAGGGGATTTTCTTAAGGGTATAGGTAATAACTTTTTACTATACTATTAGCTACTAATCCCTTAAGTTAATAGATTGCGGAAGGTAGTATTTTTAGGCGGTAAGAAGTAAAAGGGAAATAATAAAAAACTTCTTTCTTAAATAAAGGAGGTGCTTTAGGGAGGAAAGAAGAATTTAAGGATACTAGCAGAGTAGATATAATAATATTTTATTACTCTTCTACTATATAAGTAAAATTTTGCGGAGATTCTAGCAGCTAAGGCTAGGTAGTAGCCTTAGTTAAAACGCATATAAAATAGTATAGGGTAAGTTGCCTAGGCTAAATAAACCAATCTTCCGCTAGATTATTAAGTCCTATACCCTACTATCCTATATAGGCTTTATATTTCTATAAAATACATAATCTACTCCCTAGCCTATTAGAAGCTACCTTATACCGCCTAAATAAAGGCCATAAAAGAGTTAATCCCCTACTTAAATAAATCTCCTATAGAAGCCAATGCCTATATATTTTGCCGCCCTATAGAAACCAATCCCCTACTTTAAAAAAAATCCCCTATAGGATCTAGTCCCCTACTCTAATAAATCCCTTATAAGATCTAGTCCCCTATTTTAATAAATCCCTTATAGATGCTAATGCCTATATATTTTACCTTACTATAGAAACTAATCCCTTACGGCTTACATTTCTATATAGCTTTTACTCCCCTACGGGAGCCTATAGCTACGTTTTCCTCTCCCCTATAGGAACGAACGCCCTATAGCTTCTATTCTCATATTCCTAAATCTATAAGTAATTCTCCTACGCTTTAGCCTACTATATAGGCTTTATTATTATAGGAGTAAATTAATAGAGAGACATCCTCCTTATAAAGGTAGCTCCTATATTAGCTAAGTCTTCGTCTTTATAATATTATAGCTTACGCCTTATCTATTCTATAACTTCCTCTCCGTTTTTTATTTCTTTAACTATATATAATAGCACTTTACCTAGCTTCTGCAACCTATTTAAAAAAAATCCTAAGTAGGGTAAACTGTCTCCCGTATAAGGGGGAACTACTTAAAGTAAGGCGGAAATTAATTATATCTAGGACCTATAAAACTGTTAGCTTATAAAAAGCTATATTATTTATAATATTTACCTTAGTTTGCTTAAGTCCATTATTAAGAAAGACCTATTTAAAGAATTTTTAAGAAAAATGAGCTTTTTTTTTATTTAAAGCCAATTATTTCTATCCTCTACCTCATGTTCTACCTATTTAATTATTTTTAGCACTCCTTTTATAAGTATAAGATTACCTAAAAGTACCATATATTTAACTACTAAACTATTAAAATTAAATATCTCTAAAAAGATATGTTCGCCGTAATATAGGTATGAGTTATTATGCTAGCACTACCGTATATAGCAGAGGGCAAAAATATCTTTAACCTATAAAACTATTAGACTAATATAAAGGGTATATAGTATCTTTTACCTTAACACTGTTATAATTTATACTAGGTTTATAAAAGCTTTATAGAAAATCTTAAGGAGAAATAGGAGGATAATTGAGTCTAAAAATTAAATTGTCCTTTATAATTTCCAGCAACTTTATTATAATATTATTCTTAAGGGTAAAAGCGCTAGGTAAGGTTAAAGTAATAATAATAAGAGTAGAGGTCTAGTGGCCTCTTTATATAAGACTAGAGGATATATATTTATATACGGTCTATAGTACATTCTCTTTACCTATAAGTATTAAGACAATTTCTATAAGCTGCCTATATCTCTTCTATAAGGTATATTAATACTTAGGCGCGTATTAGGATAATAACGTTTTTAGGAACAGGTGGTATTATATAGGCCTACCCTACTAAAAATTAGCTCCGCTAAAGAAAAACTAGCCCCTTTAAAGGGTCTTTATATCTATTTACTAATACGTTTATTACTTATATCTTTCTTAAACTTATTATATCCGTATTATAGATAGCTTCTAGTATAGATAGCAGATATTTAAATTACTTACGCGCCTTTTTATTAGCATAAAGCCAATCCTTATCCTTTTAAAAGGAGGACTTCCCCTTCTATAAAATACCTAATAGTAAAGTAACGTTACCTTATTTTTCCCTATATATTAAGGTATTTCTAACGCTAGGTATATTAGCAGTATGCTAATAAAAAATATTTAGAAATTTGCTAGGCGGTATACTACTAAAATCCTCCACACTATTAAAAACGTAATCTTCGTTAAAAACTAATATCTAGTATATTATAATAATATAAATAAGGAAATCTAGGCAAACCCTAGGGATAGTATAGTAAAGACTATAGTAATATTAATACTTAGCCCGCTAAGTTTTGTAACAAAGCCTTATAGAAAATACTACGGTAGACTTGTTAATGGACTAGGTATATAGGTATAGAATAGTTAACAACGTAAACATAACTAGTAGAGTAGTTGCCTAATAGATTAACTCTAATTATATTCTAAGATTTACTATAAAGAAGAGAAACTATCTATAGAGACTATGTGTCCTTAAATATATAACTCCTCCTATAGTAAAGGTTTAGTACATTAGTACGTTAGTACGTTAGTACATTACGTTCCTATATTCCTATATTCCTACGTTCTAAACTTATAATATAACTAGCTATATAACTTGGCTACCCTTTATCCTATAGCTTAATCGGTTCTAGCGCCTCCTATACTATCTTAACTAACCCATTTCTAGTAATCGTGCTATAGCTAATATAAGGTCCGTAACACTACCCCCCTCCTCTTTATCTTTGTCCTTAAAGATATCTCCTATCTCTAAGTTATTTATTAAAGGTATAGCATTCCTATTCTTAATTTAATAACCTTTATTATTCCTAATACCTCCTATTAGATCCTCTACGTCTAATTATTATAATTAGTTAGTAATATTTATCCTCTTAGTTAGTAAAATTATACCGTCCTATTCTTATTATGTGGAGAAGAAGTTAGTATATATTACGATCGCGGCTCTATCTAGTTACTAACCTTTTTTCTATGCTAAGTATACGTAAGCAAACATACAATTATTCTGCGATATTTAATCCGTCTCTAACGCTAAGTATATATATCTTATTATCTTTTATAACTATCTAGTTTCTTATCTAATCTACCTTAAAGTTACGCGTATTAGTAGCGGCTAAAAAACTAAAGAGTAAGCTAGCTAAGGCCCTTACTAAGGTTTAGCGTTATTCTAATAAGGCGTCTCGGGTTCTAAAAGCTTAACTAAATACTTATACTCGCCTAAGCCGTCTAATAAAGGTTTGTAAAAAGGTGCGCTTAAAGGGGTTATATTTAGTAGAGTAAGGTCTCTCTAAGCTTAAGGCTAAAGAGGCTAAAAAGGATTCTAATTAAGTTAAGGTAGAAACAGCTTATACGTTAGTAGTAGATCCCTTAAATAATACGGCTTATCTATTACCTTTAACTAATCCCTTTATTTTTAGCTCCTTCTTAATATTACCTAACCCATTCTCTTTTAATACTCCTATACCTTTCCTATAGCGTTTTTTAAATTCTATAGTAGTTCCTAGGTAGTTTTAGTATAGCCTATCCACTTTACTTTATACTATGTTTTATTGTTAACGCTTCTATAACTAACAATCCCTAAAACTTACTATTTATCTTCCTCTTGCCCTCTATATATATCTGCTTTATAAACTAGTAGCTTAATATTCCTATATACTAGCTCTAGTATTATAATATACTATATAGAGTAGATCTTTATCTTAGCTAGTAGGTTTAACTTAAATATAACCAGTAAAATCTTTTATATAATTTTAAAAGGTCCTAGTCTAACGTAGCCTAATTTCTTACTTAATCGTTAACTCTTAAAATTTTTATATAGTAGCTATACTTTGCCCCCCCCCTCTTAAAATCTAGTCCCTTAGATCTCCTAGTGTTATAGTACCTCTTTATTCTTTCTTATACTGTTTCTGCTAATTCTATAAGGTCTATACAAAGATTAATTAATATCTTTATTCTTTCTTTAGCTATACTACTCGTTTTCTTTACTTATTATAGTAATAATAATATTCTTAGCTTATATCCGTAATTTGCCTTAAATAGTAATATACCTATCCCTTTTTATAGTATTGCGTTATATATAAATTATATAACTAGTAATAGCGCTACCTAATTATTCTATGCATAATTAATATAATGTCTTAAATACTATTCTAGCGTTTAATCTTTTTATTTATCTGTCCGTCTGCGGATAATATATAGTAAAAGTTACTACTCTAACTCCTTATTCCGCTAAGAATACCTCCTAAAATACTACTATAAATCTTAAATCTCTATCTAATATAATCTTACTTAATACTCTATATTTTATAAATACTTCTTTAATATAGATTCTAGCGATGTCTTCTACTAAGATTTCTTCTATGCATGCTACAAAGTAGCCCTATTTAGTTAACTTATCTACTATTACTAAAATTATATTATATTCTTATTTAGTAATAGGGTCTCTTAACTTTAATAACTTAATAATAAAGTCCTATAATATAACCTCCTATAGTCTTTCTAGTATTTTAATAGGTTATAGCCCTCTATATAGCTTATACCTTATTAGTTTATTTCTTTAGCAATCTAAATACTCCTTTATTACTTTTCTGGCTATACCCTAGATTTTATTAATAATATACTCTTCCTAAAGTCTTAACACTAAGTCTATTACTCCATTATGTCCTTAAGTTATACCCTTATAGAAATCTTCTATAAAATGCTCTGCTATACTCTTTAGGATATACTTTACTTCTTAATTCTTATATATATCTATCTATAGATCTTCTAGCTATACTTTTAGAATTCTTTATACCTAAAAGCTCTCTAGTATCTTATAGACTCTTTCTAGTTCTTTATCTTTTTAAGTTACTGCTAGCTTAGGGTAATTATACCTAATTAATCCGTTGTTATTTCTGCATAGTATTACTCCTAATAGTTTCTTATTATTCTATAATTTAGCCTTCCTACTTAGCGCGTCTACCCTTACATTTTTAGTACCTTTAGTATGCTAAATCTTAAAATAGTATTTTATAAGCATTTCTGCCTATCTAACCTATCTATAATTAAGTTCTTTTATTATTAGAAACTCTATTAGGTTCTTATAATCCGTCTTAACTATAAATAGTTTTTCTACGCCTTATAAGAATGCTCTCTATTCCTTTAGTGCTATAACTATACCTAATAATTCCTTATTATAGATGTTATAGTTTAACTCTAATAGTGTTATCTTTTAACTATAGTATGCTACTAGGTGCTATGCATTTTTATACTTTTATAGTAAGTATACTCCTAGCATAAAGTTTAATACGTTTATTTTTATAACTGTGTCTAGTTTTAGTTAATAGATCTTAAGAAATAGCTCCTAGGTAAATAATTCCTTTAATTTTTTAAATAGCTTCTTTTATTTCTCTTTTTTTATAAGCCTAGTAAATAGTTTAATATTCTTTAACTACTATACTATAAACCTTTTATAGTAGTTGTAAAACCCTAAAAATAACCTTAACTATATTATATTCTCTAGTTCTTACCAGCTTACTATAGCTTTAATTTTTTTTAGGTCTATACTAATATAGCCTAATTTAATAATAAATATAATAAAATTAGTCTTCCTTATAAAGAACTTACATTTCTTAATTATTACTAGCATCTATTCTTCTTATAATCTCTTTAAGACCTATTTAGTATATTCTCCGTATTCTTCCTTAGTTATTAAGTAGATAATAATATTGTTAAGGTATACTATAATAAACTTATTAAGGTATTCTCCTAACACACCATTAATTTACTTTTAGAACGTCGCTAGTACGTTTATAAGCCCGAATTGTATAACTAATAGTTTATATAGCCCTTCCTTTAATCTAAAAGCTACCTTCTATTTATTACCTTCCTTAATTCTAATCTAATAGTATACCTATCTTAGATCTATCTTTGTAAAGATTTGCGCATTACCTATCTAATCCTAGATTTTGCTAATTAAGGGTAAAAAAATACCTATCCTTTTAAGTAATGCTATTTAACTGCCTATAGTTAATGCATAACCTAAGTTTTCTATTCTTCTTTAGTATAAATAATACTAGATAATCTATTAATAACTATAATAGTCTAATATATCCCTTTCGTAAGTTTTCTTAAACAAACTCTTTAAGTGCTCTTAACTCCTCTTAAGTAAGCTTATAGGTTAAAAAGAACCTTAAACTTATTTTTAGTTCTAACTCTATCTTATAGTCCTATACTATATAATCTACTAGCTTTTTACTTTCTAGGCTCTATAGTTTCTTACTATACTTATAGTATCTTTTTAGTATATAACTTAAGCCTTATTTAGTCTCTTTACATATTACTCTAACTTAGTACTATACTAACTTAGTCTATTATTACGTCTTATATTATTAAGTATTTCTAATATTAACCTAACCTATAACCTAATTAATCCTTAGATTATATTTCTATAACTAAGGCATTCCTAATACTACCTTATCCTATCCTAATAGTAGGATATTAAAAGACATCTTAATTTATCTTCCTTTAATAGTTATCTAAATAGGTCCTATTTTAAGGTTAATAATCCCCCCTCCGTAGGTTATTAGATCTCCTAAAATTATAACTAATAGGTAAGATTATTTCTTTTAACTACTACTAGTAAGATATAGTTCCTTATTACTCTACTATCTATTAGTACTTTAAACTATTAGTTTTACTAATTAACTTATAAATTTAGGTATTGTCCTTAAATTCCTTTAAGGGTCTGAGGGTCTACTACTAGCTCCCTCTAGTCCCGTAGGCCTCTACTTTTCCTAACTATTAGCTACTTAATCCTATCGTACTTAGCTTACTCTTCGGCCAATACCTAGTTCGCTTTTTATCCTCTATATACTATAGATACGTATTCTTTAGGCATTCCTACTACTGTTATCCGTCTAAGCATTCTTCTATAAGGAATTTTTTTAGTTAAAGTATTAAGTCTTCTAACTCCTAAACTTCCGTTAAATGCTATTTATATATATACTTAGTATTTCTAATTATTTTCTTTTAGATTCTTGTACATTTTGCATATATTATCTATACATATAATCTATAATAGCGTATAATATACTAGGTGCTTTAGGTTAACTCTTAACTTATCTTTATCCTTAAGTTTAAACCTTTATTATATTAATCTAAATATTATAAGCTCGTTCGCGGGTACTAAGATTTACCTTTCGCTTCTCTAGTCCTCTAATCGTTCCTCTAAATCCTTTAATGTTATAATTAAAGCTCCTTTAATATAACTTATAGCTTTTTCCATAATAGGGTGGTCCTAGATAACTCGCTTATCTAACTATATGTGGAGATCTTCCTACTTATCGTTATATCGCTGCCTATACTACTTTTAGTATAGCTACTAGAGTATATACGGCTTATCCGTAAGGAAGTATCTTCTTATTACTATATTATAACAGCCCTTTATATACCGTTCTTTAAACCTAATTAGAATCCCTAAATTCTCTTCTTATTTCAGTTTAGTAAGCCATTTTACTCTTAGCGTGCCTATCTTAGGCCTATTAATAATTCTTTATATAGGTGCCTTATCCTTAGTACGGCCTAGTATACTAATTCTTTAATTTAGTTTCTGCTCTTATTACGCAAGGATTCTTTATCTAAACTCCTCTATAGTTTCTTTTATTTTTCGCCTTATAAGTAGATCCTTAAAGTCTCTTTACTTCTTAATCTTAGTGTTAATTTCTTTAATAGTCCTTATTCGTGTGTTAAAATCTTAGTTCTATAGGATTCTTAATCCTAAGCTTACTTCTTTCTTAAGCTTAGCTTTAGCCTTAGTCCAACTAGGCTTCTACGGTGTTCTTATCTTATCTTAAGAATCTTAAATCTTACTTATCTTGTCTTAAGAATCTTATACCTTTAGGAAACTTCGTCCCAAGCTTATTTATATATCGCTAAACTAAGCCGTTACTCTGCTCTATTAGTTGTTATTTATTATAAGTCCTTAAGCATATCTTATCCCGTTTTAGGAATCTTAAGCTTCTCTTATCTCTTCCTAGGAATCTTAAGCCTATAGCCTTTTACCTTTATTAAGTAGTAAGCTAGCACTAGCAGTCGTCTACTTACTAGATCCTTTTTCTTAAATATTTCTCCTTCCATTTTATAAAGCGATGGATATCGTATCTAATGGTATTATAATTTCCATTACTAACCCTTACTCTATAGCGGTCTCGGTCTCTACTTTTAATATAACATCTTTAAGGTTTATATACTTCTAGTAAGCTGCCTTTATTACCTTATTGTTACTATATATTTCGCCTATATTAAACTTATTATCCTTAATGTCCAATCTATAAGATAGTTTATTAGTTTCTCTAAACTCTAATAATTTTAGCTTTTATGGCCAATAGCTTGCGCCATACTTAGCGTATTTATAAATTTAGTATGTATTATTATAATAAAACGCGAAACTCTTAATTAAACACTCTTTTGTTCCTTATAGCATATTACTATCCCTCTATACGTATATATCGTCTGCTAGTCTTATTCCTCTTACTATATAGTAACTCTACCCGCTCTTATAGTCTCTAATAAAATAACCTTATTTTCCGCAATTTATGTAAGCTCCTTCTTTAAACCATTTTTCTTACTATAGAGTCCGCCTAAACGTCTTCTGTTACTAAGATCCCTAGTTTAGCCTTTGCTCCTTAAACCTTTAATTACTTAATCTTTATCCTCTAGGTTTTTATAATCTCTTATCCTATTTCCTATTTTCTTTAATACTACTTAGGTCTATTAGCTCTGCGCCATACTATAGTTTCTAATTTTAACTTTATTATTACATACTCTATGCCTTATATAACTATAGAACTTTATCCTAACCCTTCTTAGTCTGCTCTCTTTAGTAGATCCTATTATTAATCTTAATTGCTTAATTAATTAATTCCCTAAGAGTATCCGCATCTTTTATTAGAATAATTATATCCTAGACTTTTACTTTAAGTCCTTGCTTATACTATGCTATAAGCACCTTATTATTCTATTTAACTTATATAGCTAATATTTAAAACTGTATTATATACTTAATTACTAAGGTTCGTTACGTTAAGTTCTAAAGCTTTTGTTTTACTGTAGTGGTTGCTTTTAGGTCTCTAAATATTTATGTTAGTTATTCCGCAAACCCATTCTAACTAGCAAATATATATTATACTTCTTAGTTAGTAGTTGCTATACCGCTTTCCTATACCTCCATTAGGTAAGGTTTAAACCACTTAAGTGCCCTCCCTGTTAGGAATAGTCCTACGTAGGCTATTTAATCTATAGGTGTTACTAACTTTGCTCCCTTTTATATAACCTTAAAGTATATTTACATAAGGAATCCTTTAAGTTTTAACTTCTTACCTAAGAATCGCTTAATAGATAGTAGCTTAATTTTTACTACTCTAATCCCATGAATCCTTTCTTTAAGTATCCTATTATTATCTGTTAATTAATTAACTATAGCTTGTAATTGTCTAACCGTAACTAGCTAAGAGTTAGTATCTACTATACTAGTATTATTACCTAATCCCGATATAGTTGCTGCCGTTAACGGCGTTATAACTACTACTTTTAGTGGTATATTATTTAACTTTTTTTACTATAACCTTAGTAGTAAATGTATAATAAAGCCTTGTAGGAAATACTACGGTAGACTTATTAATAGGCTAGGTATATAGGTATAGAATAGTTAATAANNTAAATATAACTAGTNNAGTNGTTNCNTAATANATTAACTCTAATTATATTCTAAGATTTACTATAAAGAAGAGAAACTATCTATAGAGACCGTGTGTACTTAAATACATAACTCCTCCTATAGTAAAGGTTTAGTACGTTAATACGTTACGTTCCCACGTTCTTACGTTCCCACATTCTAAACTTGTAACGTAACTGGCCACGTAACTTAGCTACCCTTTATTCTATAGCTCGATCGGTTCCAGCGCCTCCCGTACTATCTTAACTAACCCATTCTTATCTATTCTTAGTAGTCGTGCTACTGCCGATATAAGGTCCGTAATAAGTTTAGGATTTCTATAAAATATAAATACCCTAAACTTTAGAGCGGCAATATAATAGGCCTACTTAATAATACGCCTTAATACTTTATAGGAAAGGGGGGTAAATATACTTATATACTTATATAGGTCTATATAGCTATAGCTTTATAGGAGCCGTCTAAGGCTATAGGTTCCTTAGAAGCAGAGTAAAAATAATATTAAAATATATTGGAAGTGCTATATTGCAAATTCTAATTTAGGTTAAGGCTTACTATATATAGAAATATAAAGTATAAATTAAGAGGAATTAATAGAGGAATTAAATAGATTTTAGAAATTAATAGAGATTTAAAAAGGGGAGGTACTTTAGAATTTAAGTAATAGTCTAGGTTTATATTAGGAGGAATTAATAGTAGATTTAAATTGATTTAAAAAATTAAGGTAGGTTTAAAAAAGAAGGATATCCTAGGGGTTAAGTAATGGCTTAGGTTAAGAGGGATTTCTAAAGGGTATAAGTAAATCTTAAGGATTAAGGTAGATCTAAAAGGTAATAGTATTTTAACAAAGTCTAAATAAAGACTAGCTAGTGTAACTATGCTATATTAGTCCTTTGAAAACATTAGAAATATTTAATTAAAACTCCTATTAGAGACGGCTTATAAACTACTTATTTTAGATAACTCGCGCCTAGGATGTTTAGTATTAGACTGCTTAGTAGTAGTTAATCCTTTTATACCTCTAGGGCTTTAGATGGCGCTACTAGCTTTAGGCCGACTTATAGGATTAGTATTAGCACAATAGAGATATACATTCTTTAGGTTTTTTGCTAAAGGAAACAATTCTGTCTATTTCTAATATTATAGTTGTGTTTCTATCTAAGTAATTAATATATTAAATTCCCTAGGTGCTATATGCCTTTTAATACTATTATAGGTTAGTTGTTAGTTTAATAGAGATAATTAAAAACTAATATTATACTAGAATCTAGGTTATAGAGACTAATAAGTACTCTAGGTTTAAGACAACTCTATTTTTAGCTAGCAATATTATTTAGTTTAAGGCGCTCTCCTCCTAATAGATAGGCTTTCTCCTATGCCACAGTTCTAAAATATTAGCCTTTTTTACACTTATAACCTTTTTAAACCACTCTACCTTATTATCTAGCGTTTTAAATAAAATAGACTTTATTAACCTATAACTAACTATATTTTTGCCTATATTAAGGATATTAGCTAGGTTATAAATTATTACCTAGTTATTAGCTTTTACTAGTTTAATATATAGTTCTTAGAGGGCATTAAGTAATTTACCTTTAGCTAGATTATAAAGGTTAAGAAACTGTTTTAATTTATAACTATTTAGAGACTAAATTTTTATGCAAACTATTATTAGTCGCTTTATAGCTACTAGTAATAAATTCTAGCGTTTTATAAGCGTGGTTTCTACTCCCTTAGGGGTAAGGCTTTTTCTATAAAGTGGGTCTAGGCTTTTGTTAGAAGGTAAGGATTCCTATCTTTTAAGAACCCGGAATAATAAAATTAATTTAACTATAGCTTTTTTAATCTCTAGATCTATAGGGGTTGTTAAGGCCTTTAGGGCTTTTAGGGCTTTTATAGCTTTTAGGATTACTAGGGCGTTCTAGGGGACTAAAACTATTAGGGTTTTATTTAAGCTAAGCGCCTCTCTCTACTTAGTAGGTAAGGCCTTTAGAATTTTATCTATTACTCTTTTATAGGCTTTTACTGCTTTACTTTTATTAGTAGAGCGTGGAAATATATAAATAGCTTAATCTTATTTAATGGTAGCTATTATCTATAGGTATCCCTTAGAAGAGGAGTAATAGAAGGTAAACCTATAGTGTAATAAGAACGGATAGTGCAAGCGAGCTATAATAGTGCACTAGGAAGGACTGCTTCTCTATTCTGTAATAAATAATAATTAGCTTTAAAAAGGGAAAGGCTATAAAATAGAATTACTATAGCGCTAAAATCTATTTTACTATACTGCTAAAATAGAAAGGCATTTACAATTTTATAGGTTAGTTAAACAAAAAAAAGGTAATAGGGTATAAGAGTAAGAGAAGCAGGAAACATTATAGGGGATTATTGTTATAATCGCAACAATAATACCCCTATAATTTTAGCTTAGCGTATATTAGCCTTTTACCTTATTATTCCTAAGACGCCATACTATGCCAAACTCTACTACTATAACTTGCGCTTTAAAGATTTATAATAGAAAACTAAATAGCTAATTAAAGTAAGAATGTACAACCGTCTCCCTAGTTAATTAGATATAGCTTACCCGCTACTATAAAGTCTAGAAGCTCCCGTTAATTTCTTTTTAATAATATAATAATATATTCCGTAAGAATTAAAGGCTAAAGCGCCTTAATAAATCTAAGAATGCTTTAAATTTTAAGGGTATAGGATAAAGATAAGTAATATAAAAAGCTAATTTTGCCCTATTATACTAGGGATATATAATTACCTTTACTGTCTACTTTACCAGTTACCTTATCACCTTCTTCTATAGCTTTTATTTATTACTTCCTTAACTTTACTATTTTAACCACTTCTTTTAAACTATTCCCTAGTCTACTCTATTTTTACTAGCTATTTATAGCCACTTTATATCACGGCACTGGCAGAACTTCGCAGTCCTCTATACTGGCAAGTTGCCACAAATTGCCGCATATTGCGATCACATAACGCGAAAATCTTATAAAATACCGAGCGGCGCTACTCTTCTTCTCCTTTCCTTCCCCTAGCTTTAGATCCTTATTTATAGATAATCCAATTATATAGGCTTACGCGTCCCTCTTACCGTACTTATACTTTAATTAACTAAGTTACTAATATTATCTAAAGCTTACCTGCCCTTTCTTTTTAAAAAGGAACTTAAATATATCTAAAGAATAATAATAAAAACTAGAATAAGAACTAAAAATATAAAAAGAATATAAACTCTAAAATTAGGACAAGCATAGACTAGAGCCCCTAAAGAATTTACCCAGAACTATTTAATACCCCTATTACTATGCTAAGAAATACAGTAGCTAGTAAAGCAGCTATAGGACCTTTAAATATCTTAGATAATAAAATAATTAATATCTTAAACTCCTAGGCAAAGCTAGCAGCAGCTAATACTAAGATTAAACAACTACGAGAGCTGCTTAAAGCTAGAGACACCCCTACTTCTATATTTAGCGATAAATCATTAAATACCTAGAGACTCGCAATAGCCCTTAAGGCCCTATCCCGGCGCCTTAGTAGACCCACTAAGCCCTATATAGCACTATTGCGGTCTATAAAGGTTGCGGACCCCTTTTACTTACGGATAGAATAAACCCTATATTTAATAACTAGAAGCTCTAACTACGGGATAAGCTTAAAGTCAATACCGACTACTTTCCTACCCCTTAGTCCTAAATGGCCTATATCTTTGGCCGTACTAATAGGGACGCCCAAATATACCTACGCCCGTAATACACTAAGGACTTAGTAAACCTATTTACCATTAAAGAAGAAATAATTAACTACTTATCTTCTATTTATAAGGACCCCTTTAAGGTATAGAACGCCTACCTTAATTATAAAGGCCTAAATATAAAAACAACGGAGACCTTTTCGGCCTTTTAGATACACTTTTTATACTTAGTAGGCCAGGCCTAAATTTCTTAGAAAGATTTAATACTAGACCTATTTAATAAGCTTACCCTAGACCTACAAAGGGCCGTACTAATAGTTTTTACTACTATATAGACGCTAAAGGAACTTATAGATTAGTACTTAGCTATTAACCAAGGCCTCCGCTAAATTAAGGCACGCGTTAAATAGTATAAAGCTAAAAGCCCTCTAAATCAGACTATAAATAACCTAAAAACGGCCCGTAGTGCCCTAGCATAATTAGTAACTCCTATAGCACTATAAAGGCTTTTACATCCTTAACGTTCTTAGGTTTTTACCAGTTTATAATTACTTCGACTTTCTTTAGGTCCATTTACATACTATTTATAGAAATAAGAAGCCTAAGGTATAGGACTTCTATTTTATAGAATTTGTATTTATCTATATCTAATTATAGACTAGCTCCTTATAAGGCTTATAAAATAAAATAAACGTGTTTCCTGTATTTAGTTAGGTTATTACTATATATTAGAATATCGTTAATATAAGCAGTATAAAAGATATCTAGGTAGGGACGCAGGGTATTATTTATATAATATTAAAACAAGCTCGGAGCGTTTATAAGGCTAAAGGGTATTACTAAATACTTAAATAGTCTATATTGGGTACGAAATATAGTAAGCTATTTATCTCCTTTTGTAATACGGAGGCGATTAAATATAGAGATAATATTAAGCTTTATATAGAAGCGAGCCTTAGTTAGTTTAGCGTCTCTTCTTTTTATTTTTAATTTTTATATCTATTGTATTATACTACGTATAATACTACGCATGTAGCCTCTAGGCTATAACGCTATAGTTCTATATATATAAATCCTTTTNGGCAGCTTAATATATACTAGTAGCTATATCCTAATAGTTTATAAACCTCTAGACTAGGGGTTTACTGCTCCCTAGTAAAGTACTAGGTTGCTAATAACTAATAGGTAGTTTAAAAATAATAGAAAAGATAATAAGAAATTAAGAAACCCTAACGCCTATTTATATCCAATTTGTAGCTTATTTCTATCCTTTTGCTCTCTAATATCTATCTACTAAGAACTTAGTAGGAGTTACCTCCTTCTAAGAATCCTACTGTTATTAGCCACTTCCTAGTAGCTATTCCTGTCCTATCTAGAAATAGAAAAAGAGCCTCTCTTCCTTTCTTTATGCAAAATAGTTTCTTTAGAAAGAGAGAAGATCCTAGTTGCTTTGCATCTCCTTTCTCTCTCCTCTATATAGGTCGCAATCTAGTAATAAATGCTTAGGGGTTTGTATAGCTCTACATTCCTTAAAGTATCTGCCTTCTTCGTCCTTTCCTATTGTCTTAGAGAAGGATTTAAAGTAGCCCTTTCCTAGCTTTAGCTGAAAGAATGCCGATTATAGCTTTTTAGGATATTTATCCTTAGGGGCTTTAAGAGAAAAGGAATAGCTTCCTTTACAGATTCTAGTATAGTGTTTTCCTTTACTTTTGTTTAGTTGCTAATTGTTTTTCCACTGTTCTAGTATCCTTTCTCTTGCTACTCTCCCTATGTAGGCTAAGGAGGTATAAGAAGATTGTATTTTTCTTCTAGATAGCGTCTCTTATATTAGCGGGATTGGATATTAGTTCTTAACAATAATGGCGTTAAGAGCTTAATAGTCTATATAAAAGCGTAGTCTGCCGCCCGGTTTCTTAACAAAGATTACTAATACAGCTATAGGTAAAGAGCTTGCTCTAATAAATCCTTTACTTAGGTTCTTGTCTAGGTAGTTCTATAGCACTTAGAGTTTATTTTAGGATATCCTCTATAGGGGTCTAAATCTAGGTTACTTCCCTTCTTTAAGTACAATCTTATAATTATATAGTCGGTGTTCTAGTAGCTTATTAGCTTTCTTTTATAAAAATACCTTAAGGCGGTTATAGTGCTTTACTAGTACCTTTATAGCAGGGTTAGTATATTTCTTCGGTACTAAGGCCTTCTTAATATTAGCTATAGTAATAGCAAAGATTGTATATTTAGGTTTTTTAGCAAGTTATACTAATAGAGTAGCTCTAATTATGCGGATATCTAGGGTGCCAAGCTTACTTAGATCGTCTATAGTTTCTTATTTAGGTTTAGGTTTAGTATTAGGTATAGAGTTAGTATTAGATTTAGGTTTAGGTTCTTTAAGTATTCTTTTTATTATAGGGTACTAGTTCTTTTAGTAGTTTTATATATTAAGTTTAAGCTTCTGCTTAGTTCGGGGCGGTATAGTACTTAGGGTCTATTTGTAAGGTTTAGTAGAATTTTTAGATCCTTAATAGATATTAGTAGAAGTCTTATATTAGTAGAATTTAGTAAAATTCTTAGGCTAGTAGAATTAGGTAGACTTCTTAGATATAGGGTAGACGTTAATAGAAATTTTAAACTAGTAAATTATAGTAGATTTTCTAATTTTAGTTTAGGGTCTAGGCAGTAAGTTATAAGGCACTTTTACTTATAACGGAAGGTAGTAAATAAAAGCTTAAGGTTGTTCTAATTAATGGTTACCTTATATAGCTTTATCTAGGGTTATTTAAGGATTACTAGGTAACCTAGGGTAGTAACAAAAAGCTTAATTAGTTCTTTATAGTTTAGGTATTAGAGTCTTAGGTATATTATATAGGTAATTTAGCCTAAGACCGTGCGTTTACTATTAAATTTAAATACGTTAATATACCGGTTAAGGGGGGTTAGGGTAAAACTATTATCTTATACAAAGATCTTATTAATAAATTATAGATTACTAGCTCCTGTATTAATTAGGACTTAAGTACTAGCCTATTAATTATTCTACCAAAAATAATAGTTAATAGTTATACTATAATTCTAAGAGTTAGAGTTCGTAATATTTAAAGCATTTAATAAGATCCTAAGGCAGAGCCATTTTAGAGAGCGACTTAACTTTAAGACGTGCCTTTTAGTAGTGAGCGGGAAGGGGTTCCTATAGAACGTCGGTTATAGCTTTACTCTTATAAGTAGTGCTTACTAAATATAGGGCTAGAACTAGGTAAAGATTAGGAACGGTAACTGGAAGATTAATATAGTAAACGGTTACTAGTATTAGCCGTTTATAAATTATATTTAGGCATAGGGACAGAGTAGTAGTTAAAGAGGTAGGAGTTACTTCTATATTTAAAGTAGAGGCCTAGCTTAATGCGTTATTCTTATTTAAAGAACCCTAGTAGAGCGTATTTTAGGGTCCTAGTGTTAATATCTATAGCGTTAGGGTGCTTAAGCTAAAATAACTTAGTGGATATTTATAGGGCTATTATATTATATTAAGGAGCGTGTTTTAGTATTAGGCGTAGTATATTATTATACCGTTTATTAATAACGTTTATATAGGCATTAAGGGCTCCTAGTAGGTCTACGCCTATTAGGGAGGTTTTTAGTTTAGGGCTTAGGGATTTAATAAGGCTATTAATTAGTACAGTGTCATTCTAGCCTATTTCCCTTATATAGCGGTTAAATTTAGAAAAGTATACTAGGAAACTCTTCGTTCCTTAAGCTATATAGTTTATCTTTCTTTAAGCAGTAGCTTAGCGGTTTAGATTACTATATATAGCTTTAAGAAGTACAACTAGGCTTTATACTAAGTTTAGTTAGAGGGGTTTAATAAGGTTAGCTACCCCTCCTTTTAATTAACTTAGGGCGTAACAGAGTTAGTTAGCTTTAGTTAGGTAATAGTTAGCGTTATTAGTTAGCTTATTTTTAAGCTAGCTTAGAAATAATTAGAGCTCTTGCCGTTTACTAATAAATACTAAAGAGTTAGGTAATTGTTTAGATTATTATAGTATAGTAGTTAGTTTAGGGTAAATAGCTATTATAGGTTTAGGGCTATGTTCTATAAGGGGACTTTATAGATAGGGGGCTATAAGGACACAATTGGAATAGGATAGATTGGTAAGAGAGACGAATCCTTAAGGAGGTAAGGCCTTTAGGAATGTAGAGACTATATACTACGGGCACGTGCCTTTAATACGTGACCGGTAACTATCTAAGGGGCGTCTAGGGGTTGTCCTAAAGGCAACCTAAGGTATTCGCAATAATATCCCTTATATTGCCCCCCCCCCCTTCTTCCAGTCGGCCCCTAATCGCCATTACCTTATAGTAGGGAGATTATAAGGGCTTATCCCAGAAGGGGTTTAGAGAGATATCGGTATACTATTATATATTATCTATCTATCTAACCCCTGCTTTAAACTCCTAAAAACCTTAATAGGGAAAAAACATAACTAGAGAAAAGATGTAAGGATTGCTAGGAGACCTATTAGAAGCCTATTAGAAGTATGCTAGTAACTACCTAGGCTAATATAGGGATTTTTATACAACTCTACTTCTAAGCCTTTATACCAGTCTATAATTAATTACAAGTATTATAGGCAATTTAATATTCTAGTATAGTTCCGTAGAACCTTTTAGTATAGGATTTAATATATAAAGCCTTGGCTTACCGTCGTCTTTAACTGCTAAGATATAGTCTATAATCCTTTCTTATAATCCTTTTCTTATAATCATCTACGTCACTAACTATAACCGACTACGGGTGCTGCCAAGACAGCCCTAACGCTACCCTATATATTAATCGCAGATCAATATTACTTGCAGATTACTGTTCCCATTTTAGCTACCATTTTATGTATATATACCTCTTGATTTCCATAGATTTACAATTAAGTCGCTTGTTCAATTCCTACACACTGCAAAGCTTACACTAACGCATTGCTCCCGCATTTGCCCTTAGGCTATTAGATACGGTTAAGGTATTAATTAGTTAGTTAAAAAGATTTGCCTCTTAAGATTTAGTATATATACTTTTAAATCTAGTAGTCCTGTGCTGTATATTTAGCGTAGCTTTACTACCTAGTAAATAGGGACATTTTATAATAGCAATTGTAACTATTATACGATTATTAAGAACGTCTATAATATTATTCTTTAATACTATAGTATCGTTTTAGGTCTAATTTAACCTATATACGTCTTTAATTTAATATCTTAATTGCCTTCCCCTGGCCGCGTAGTTAGTTTTTATAAGGAAGTAATAGTTAAATAACTTATACGCGTGTTTCCTTTCTTCTAAATAACGCTATTATAACGGAGTTACATTAGTAAGGTTGCGGCTATTTACTAAAAGGATATTAAATGGTAAAGTATAAGGACACCTTTACTTATTAAGCTACTCCTTTTCCTTAATACTTCACTTTCCTATTATTAACCTTCGTCTAATTTTAGACGTATCTTTAATATATTATTAAGATTTTCTTCTTTTCCATTAATAATTTAATATACCTCTTTGTTCTCCTACTAACTGCTCTTTTAAGTAAATTCCATAGTGTATCCTAGCCCTACCTTTATATATAGAACCCTAACCCCCGCTAACCCGTAACTAGTGCTAGTCCTACCTAAATAATTTTACCTATATGTCTTTAAAAGACTAGAAATCTAATAATAGGATTCTAAAGGCTTATAATAAGACGCACTATATTAGATCTAATACCTTTAGTCCTTATAATTAAGGTCAACAATAATTATACACCCCCTAAATAATACGCGTACACCCCTACCCAAACAAGTTTAAATCCTTCCACTTCAAGTTAGAATATCACGTGTGTTTGACTTGTTTACACTCAAATCGCGAAAACAACACCACGCGCCCACACTTAAATTAGTACTTCGCATTTGCCCTCTAAGAGCCTGCAATTGTAAAGCGTCGTCGCGGTCGCCTAAGTGGCTCTACAAATCGCATTAATAACCCTACTTAGCGGGAGCTCTCGGCATTCGGGCGAAACACTGGCTGCACTACCCGGGCGCGGGCCGGACGCAGTCGCGGGCGTGCCGTAGGGCCAATCTACAGACGTCAAGTAGAAGCAGCAGCACCCATCTGGTTCTTATAGCGCCTCGTAAAGTACTCCGTAGTCTACCCCCACTAGTTAACTTAGATCTTCAATGTATTACAGGTGTTGTATTTAACACTTTAATTTTTGTGATTTGGGTGTAAACAAGTCAAACACACGTGATATTCTGACTTGAAGTGGAAGGATCTAAGCTGTTTAGGTAGGGGGTGTATGCATATTAATTGGGGGGTGTACGCGTATCATTTAGGGGGTATATAATTATTGTTGACCATAATTAATGCATACGTACTAAAAGCGGCAGTTACGTTAAGGTAAGCTTTTCTATCCTTAATAGATTTCCATTACTAACTTTAAGCTTTAATAGCTTGGGCTTAAGTGGTGATAATCCTTTAATATTCTTAACTACCACATCGCCCGGGCTTTGTCTTATTCTAGCGCTAATGCTAAACATCTTAGTTAAATTTAAGACTATACTACAGCTATCTACACCGCCTATAATTCCTAGTAAACTAGTTAGTAACGTCTAATGCGAGAGTAAGGTTAGTATACTAAGGATAGGGTACGGGATAAGGGTAATAAGAAGAAGGTCGCTGTCTACTATAGAAAGGAGTTTATGTATACGCGTTAAGTTTTAAAAGAGTATAATATAATACGGTATTAGGTAAGTTACCCTTTAAGTACCTAGCGAATAAGTAACTAATAGTTGCCGTAGTAAGGTCTCGGTAGTTTTAGATTATACTAGCTAGCTAACGTCTCTATTCATTCTAGGCTTAAATATGTCTTTATTAACTATAAGCTTATACTATAAGAGCTTTATTAGTATTGGTTTGGACCTAATATTAGTGTTAAGCGTTTAAGGATCTCTGCCCTAGCTACACCTCATTATCCTACCCCTGTTTTTATACCTACTTATACCCCTACTAAGGGGTCTAGATCCCATCCTTGTTAGCTATTACTTAGTAGCCTAATAGATACTAATCCTACTCCTGATAATAATGAGGCATAGTAGCTTTTTAGATTAGGTATTTGTGGTTTAGACTTTTAGGATTCGTTTTTATACATAGTAGCAATTAAGGACCTCAATTAGGTACTCGGAAAAGCCTTAAAAGGCTTTTAGAAAGGGCTTAGAAGCCCTAGGAACTATATTCCTAATATAGATTAATAAATAGGAATGCAATTCTAGCAAAATGCCCTATTAACTCTATGCTATATACGTAAAAAGGCTAAGGACCCGTCCTNCCTTNGGCNNTAGCCCTATCCCTATNGTTTCNGGAGCTTNTNNNTANTATATCTAATTTAACCTATTTACTCTTTAGGGCCTTTTACGGCCTACTATAAGCTTTCTTTATAGGTTGTAATAATACTATAGTATTAAAGCGCTTTTTGCAATTTGCAGATTATAGACCTTAGTCCCAATATTCTTTTAGAATATCTTTATAATAATTAAGGTAATCCTCTAGTTCCCATATAAAGTCCTTAGCGGGCTAGCCTAGCTATTTAACTTTAAATTAAAGCTTATTCTTAATAGATTTATAATATAGTATAGCTTTAACCTTATACCGCTTACCTACTACCTTAGGGTGTTTAACTGGGCCTAGACGGAAGTTCTTTTCTAGCAGTAGTCTATGCTATGGCTCTAGTAGGTTTATATAAAACACTAAATATATATAGACTATAGATAGGGATAGCTAAAGATAATAGGCTAGCTTACCAATTTGTTCCTTAATTTAGAAGGGACCTAGGTATCTTATATTAAGCTTCTTTAATAGTTAATAGGTTTTAATATTCGTTAAATATAATAGAACCTCATCGCCTATTCTGAAATACTTATCCTAGTACTTATAGTTATACTAAAGTCTTTACTGCTCTTGGGCATCTTATAGGCTCTACTTTGCATACTTTTATTACTCCTCCTATTCCTAGAGGTATCCTTACACTCTTTAGTAGATATCCTTAAACTTCCTAGTAGGATTCTATAACTAGTTATACGGCCTTAGCTAGTAATTATTGGGTATACTATTAAACCTAGATAGTTAAACGCTATAGGTAATCTGGATTAGTGTATACTTATATAATATATATTACTTTAAATTATAAGCGTACTCCGCGTATAGAAGTAGCTTGCACTAGTTATCTTACTAATAGTTTAAATATATTTATAGGTAAGACTTTAGTTCCTAGTTTTAGCCTTCTATTTACCTATCCGTTTATAAATAGAAAGCTATACTATAACGGTGGTCTATCTTTAAATAAAAGCATAGATCTAACTAGTACTAGCTTATAAAAACGCTACCCCTATTAGTAATAATGGAGTGCGGCTAATCTACTTTAAGAAAGCATTTCTCCTTAATTAGGCTGGCGAGTACTTATATATTAATCGTCTTATTTTTTTTTTAATCCATTGTATTATACTACGTACAATACTGCGCATGCAGCCTTGGGCTATGGCGCTATAGTTCTATATACATAAATCCTTTCTAGGCAGCTTAATATGTACTAGTAGCTATATCCTAGTAGTTTATAAAACCCCTAAATTAGGAGTTTATAGTTTCTAGTATAACACTAAGATACTACAACTACTAGGGAATGAGAAAATGGTAAGAAAAACTATAAGAAATCCTAACCCTGTCCCTGTCCTTTTACAAATTTATTTCTGTCCTTTTGCTCTCTAATATCTTTTTAAGAGCCTAGTAAGAGTTGCCTCCTTCTAGAATCCTATCTGTTTTATTCTTCATAGAATCTTCTTTACGTACTAGTTTAGCAGCTTTAAGAGTCTCGCAGTCTTTACTATTAGCAAAGTGTTTTTCTTTACAATTAATGCAAAGAGGGGTGGTATGCTGGGTAAGGCTTGCCTGTTATTATACAGGTAGAACAGGAATGGTCTTTAGATAAATATGCAGCCGCACAGTACCTGCAGGCCCTAGTATAGCACCTATCTCCTATATGGCCAAATTTTGGCAGCTCGTACACCTGCGTAGTAGGAGAGACTTCGAGGTATTTTACTACCTTAGTAGCTATACCTGCAATTGATATCTCTTTTTGCTTGAGGATTTCTTGTCTTTTTTCTTTGTTCTCTATAGTAAAAACTATAGAGCCAAATCTGGTCTGTGGATTGTGTCTTTTTTTACTAGATAAGATCCATCTAGGTAGTCCTTGTATCCTTATAGGATTAAAGGTTTCAATTTCTTCCTTTAGGAGCTTAGAGCCCCCTTCTCCTAGGAAAGGTAGGGTAGGACCCCGTGGGCTATAATTTGAACCCATGGTTCTAGTTTTTGTTCTCTTTGAAAGGTAAAGCAGTTATGCCAGATCTCCTTATATTTGACTAGGAAATCTGCATTATACTCTTCTATAGTCGTAAGGAGAATATTTTGTTTTCCTTTAGTTCTAGCTATAGACGCTAGTACTGGCTTTTTTACTTGCAGTTTTGATGCAAATAGTTGATTGACTTTGTTTCGTATAGAGAATGTATCTAGAAATTGGTCCTTTTCGTCTAATCGTCTTATTAACGGGAAGGTATTAGACGTACTTTAAAAACCTATTAATAAGTATAAGGACTAAATNNTATATTCNTCCTTAGCTATCTTTAAATNGNNGGAGNTCNGTAATAANGTCTNTNGCNTAATATNACNATAGCTTACTAGNNGGGGGAACTAATTTAAGTAGACCCTATAGCTTATGCCTGCGGATCTTATATACTTAACACTTTTTATAATAGCTAATATACTCCTTTACTTCCTAATTAAGCCTTAGCCAATAGTATTTACGCTAAAGTAATTCTATTATTTTTACTTAACTATAGTAGCCGCCTAGAAAATCATTGTAATTCTTTATAAGAATCTTCTGTTATAGATTTACTTCTTATAGCACCTAAACCTTACTACCTCTATATAGTAGGCCCATTAGGTCTAGTTCCTAATAATGGCGCCTAGTAGCTTCCTTTCTATTATGTTTCCGGTCTACTTCCGCATTAAGGATAGTATAGAAAGCGTCCCTCCGTTACACCTTATGGATAAGATCCGTTAACCTTTTAGATAGTTTCTAAGTAAAAACTATTTTATTCTGTATTACTCTAAGTATAAGACTAAATAGTACTATAGATCCTGTAACTCTTTAATACGCGTATATTAGGAAGGCCGCTATAAGGTTAAAGTCCTTTAGTTATTATAGGGCTCCGAGTTCCAATTGCTTTATAGCTTTACTATTAGTTTAAGGGGATAGCTTAGTAATTAGGAATAGTATATTACTAGGTTCCAAGAATATATCGGGGATGTCCTATCTAGGTATATTTAGACCCTTATTAGTAACGGACTGGGTACTAGCTAGAATATTAGTGGAAACTAATAGGGCTTATACCGCCTAAGACTTAGTACATAGAGCTATAGGTGCTTAAGCATTCTATACCTAGAGCTTATTCTGCAATATAGGGAGTAAGATATCTATTATCTATTTTCTTTCTTCCGTTTTAAAGCCTTTAGTATAGTCTAGCCGTTATAACAGTCTATTAGTAGGGTTGTTTTCCTCTAGCTTATATTTAATTTTAAAACTAAATCGCGTAAGCTTCTCTGCCTATTTAGCTTATTAAGGTATAAGCTCCTTTATAGTTATAAAGTAGCGTAGATTATAGTAATCTAAGAGTATACAAGTGGTATAGCTCGCGTGCTTAAGGTAGTGTTACTACTATTTAAAGTAGTTAACTATAGCCAGCAGTTCCTTATTGTGGGTATAATACCTAACTTTAGGTCCCTATAATTTTCTATTATAAAATACTATTAGTCTCTAATAGAGCTAGGTAGCGTCTAAATGCCTATTAGGTTATAGTAGAATACTAATAAGGGCGAAATTTAATACATTAGTAATTATTATTAATAGCTAATCTAGGTTAAAATGCCGCAGTAATAAAGCTTTTATAAACTTTATATAAAGTTCCTAAAAGGCCTCCTAAACCTTTCTAGGCCATAACTATAGCTTATACTATTTAGTTAGTCCCTTCTTAGTTTTCTTCCTTACCACCTTTAAGCTTTTTACTCCTTAGGTTAGGTCTTAGAAAGCTTCCGTAATATAGTTAAATAGGTATTAGGTAATATTTAAGTAGTTATAAATAAAGCGCCTATAGAAATTGGTAAAGCCTAGGAACACTTAAATATCCCAATAACTCTCTAGCTCCAGCCACTCCTAAATTATCTACACTTATACTAGGTCTATAACTACACCTATAGGCGTTATAATATAACCTAGAAACTCGACCTGCTTAATGTTAAAGATATACTTTAACGCCTTGGCGTAAAGGCCCTAATTATTTAAACATTCCAGCACTTCGCGGATGTGTTACTTATATTAATCCTTGTCTTCTAAGTAGATTAGGATATTATCTAAATAGATAATATATATACGGTTAACTAGTCCCCTTAAGGCTCTGTAAATATACAATTAGAATGTTATAGGCGTATTAGCTAGCCTAAAAGGCATTACTAGATACTTAAAGTGGCTATATTAGGTCTTAAAAGCGGTCTTTTATTTATCCCCTTCTTTAATATAAAGCCTATAATAGGTGTCTTATAAATCTAGCTTTATAAAGATCTTCGCCCTAAATAGTTAATTCAGCATTTCACTAACTAGTAGTAGTAGGTAGCGGTTCTTAATTATAATCTTATTAAGACCGCGATAGTCTATATATAGTCTTATAGTTCTATCTAGTTATAGAATAAAGAGAATTAGTACGCCTGCCGGTAACTTACTAGACTAAATTTACCCCTTTTCCAGTAACCTATTAAGGTACTCCTATAGGATCTTAAGCTCTTTACGTAAGAGGTTATAGATAGGAAGGTTTAGTAGTTATTTACCTTCTTCTAGATTAATTATATAATTATACTCCGAGTTCTGCGGTAGGACTTTAGCTCTCCTACCTAAAAATACCCTTAGTAAGTCCCTTAGGCCTACTAGAATATTTAATAAATTAGGGTCGCGTTTATCCTTTATTGTAACCGACTACCGACACTATGCTAAGATATAAGATCACCGCTTAGAAGGATCCAAGACAGCGTTAACGCCACCCTATATATTGATCGCAGATTAATATTGCTTGCAGATCACCGTTCCCATTTTATCTTATTACCTACACCATTTTATGTATATATACCTCTTGATTTCCATAGCTTTACAATTAAGTTGCTTGTTTAATACCCACACTGTAAAAGCTTATATTTATATTATTATTAGGTAGGTCCCGGAGCTCCCTTAGGATACTTATAAGCAGCGCCGTGCGCTATAGTGGTTGCTTATACATAGTTGCCACCGTATATTACACCGTTTTATATAGTAGCTAATAAAGGGTAGGGAAATCCTTAACGCAGCGCTTAAGATACTATAGTATACTCTCTATATATTGCTTAAGCTAAAGTAACCTATAATAGTTAAAGTATCTTATAAGATCCTTAAGATCGCCGCCTCCCTATAATATCTCTACGACCTATTCAGCAGTTCCCTATAGGGTCTCCGTTATAGAGGGGTTATTACCTATACTAGGCTTTATACCCATCTTACTATTAAATAGGGGTTAGATCTAATACTCCTTTAGGTATAGAGCGTATACTATTTCGCCTAAGGCTATATTCTTTAGGATGTCCTTTAGGCTTATTAGTAATATACGCCCTTCTAAATCTTTATTATTCCACTATTTAAAGGCTCCTATCTTAAAGCGTATTTTAGGATCTGCTTCTATAAGCTAAGGGTATTTAAGGATAAGGTTATAACCTATAAAGTTAGCTACCTAGAAGGGTTACGGGCTAACTACCTTAGTATAGTTATATATATTAGCTACTAACACTATAAGCTTATAGGTACTATATAGCTTAATCTAATACTTATCTAGGAAGCCTATAATAGGTTTTCGCCACCTTTATAATAGGATAAGTTTATACTCTTTTACTAAATTATATTATATAAGATTAATTTCGGCGCCGCTATTATATAGTGCTTAAAACTGTTATACCTTACCTATAAGAAGTATTATTTCTAGCTTAATAGTAATACAGAGAGTCTTTCCTTTTATATCTTGCCCTAGTTGCAGTTAGGAAAGGTCCGCGACTAGGGCTTTTCTTTTTTTAGATTCTTAGTGCGGTTATCGCCCTACTTTTTTTCTAATAGAATTTACCTCTAGAGTTTTCTCTTAACTTTATAAAGTGTTTTTATAAAGGTGCCAGACGGGTATTAGGTTAGCCCTAAAAGTCTTTCCCGTTATTTAAGGCCCCTAACTTTAACCCTTTTAAAGTTCTCTTTAAGAATGGCTTCTTTAAAGGTTAGGTCTGCCTTGCGTTATTATTAGAGTGCCTACGCTTTTAGTAACCCCCTAGCTTCTTACTAGAAGAGGTCTAGTTCCTTACCACATCTTTGGCATTTAGGACCGCTCGTTTAAAATCCATATATATAGTAATCCGCAATTGTTAGATAGTGCATATAGAGCTATTTATTGGTGAAATGGGTTGATTGATTGATGATCTTGATCGTGTCTTGATTGTTTTTGACCTAGGGCCCCTGGGCTTAGACGAAGATATTTACAATGCACGTAACCCGTGCACGTAACTTATGCATATTCTACGCCTCCGAGAATACAGATTATTTAATACACCCCTTTAGCTTTGAGCTCTTTGAGGTTAAAGCTAACTACCTTCTTGTGTCCGTTAATGCGTTAATTAAACTATAATCTTATCTAAATCCTTCCGTCTCGCTTTAATATTCTCCCTTAGGTCCTCTAGTTGCTTCTCCTTATTCAGCCGCTCCTTAATATTCACTATCCCAATTATATTAACAAAGCTTTAAAACCTCTGCTTAGGCAGGGCCTTTATAAGTCTATTAGCAATTATCTCCTTTGTTGCTGTCTATTAAAATCATACTTATTTCTTTGCGTATTCCTAATATAGCTAGTATTAATAGATGTTAACGTGTCGGAGCTTTGTGATTAGCTTTACTGTGTCTTCTATAATTAGTTAGAGCGTCTAGGTGTTATTATAGTTAACAATTAAGGGCTCGTTTAGTTGTAACGTTATTACTTTAAATAGCCTATTAATAAAGATAGTCCTTTGCTATCTGTAATAGGGCTAACAGCTCGGCTTCTATGCTTAACGTTATAACCGTACTCTACTTATTTGCTCTTTAGGCGATCGGCCCCCTAAATAGCTTTATAATATATTCTTATAAGCTCTTTCTATTAACGGAGTTATCCGTAAATAATGCGTTGCTAGCATAGATAAATAATTACGCTTTACTTTTACCGTCTCTGTCGTTTTATCCTTAATCGCGTATTCCTTTATCTCTTCCTTTACCGTTTATTCCTTCCTTATCTCCTCTATAGTAGATTTCTCTACTCCTCGTACTATATAGATACTAGATAACTCTATCCACCGCTTAATAGTGCTCTTAGCTTAGGTCCTAATTAAACCTTACTAGCCGTAATACTATAAAGGCAATATCTGGACGCGTTATAGTGGCTATATAGAGTACTAAACCCAGTTTTCTCTAATATAGTATTGTAGAAGCTGGTAGGGATATAGGACGGACTAATAGGTCTATATTAGGGGACGGACGCGTTAGACGGATTATATAGTAATTAGTAGGGAGGAGTTCTAATTCTACCATAGGAGTGTTTAGAAGACGCCCTCTAAGATCTATCTTATACTAGTTAGCTATTTTCTTAATATAGGCTTCCTAGGATAGCTATAGGAGCCTTTAGTTATAATTATATAGTATATAGATTTCTAGGAACCATTTTAGCTCACTAAGGGTACTTATCTGGTATTCCTTACTTAGCTCCTTAATTGCTTTTTAAGCTTTCTTCTTATCTATCTTTTAGTAGTAGAAGATAATATCGTTAACGTAGAAGAAGATGACTATTCTACCTTTTAGCATAACACACGGCTCCTAGGGTACTTCTTTAAAACCCATTTCGTTTAATAAGCTCGTAAGATTCTTTTACTATAATAGTGGTGATTATTATAGTCCGTATAGGGCTTTTCTTAAGCGCAGTACTTTATCTGTCTTTCCTTTATTAAACCCTAGCGATAGCTTTATATAAATAACCTTATCGAGATCGTAATAGATAAACGCATTAACTATATCTATCTATATTATCTCTAGGTTGAATTTTATAGTGATTGCTATAAGGGTTCGGAAGGTCGTACTAGCTAATATAGTAGCTCTTATAGGTAGGTCTTCTGGGGCCTATTAATTTCCATAGACTACTAAGCGTGCCTTATATTTCTAGAGAAATTTATACTTATCTATCTTGTAGACAAATACCTATATTAAGCTGAGGACCTACTATTCCTTTACGTGCTTCTTATCTGTTTCTTAAAACAACCTTATTTAATAATAAGATTAGAGATAGGCTTATTAAACCTTTTAGAACTAATCTTAAAGAGGATATATATTAAGGTCCTGGATTAACTGGGGTAGCGGAGGTAGGTTCTTCCTATATAATCTAATATCGCGTATTCTGCCTAATTTCAGCTTACTATTATTAAGTTAACTATTAAGGTTAAACTTCCTTCCTGCTAAGAAGGCGCTATGATAGGTTAATATGATCCTTTTAGTAATAAAATCTTTAAACCTATTATCGCTGGCTTCCTTAAACGAGTCTTTAACTAAGTTATTAGACACTCCTTAAGTGTTAAACGCATCTCCTACTTAATAAGCGATGTCTTAATTAGTACCTTATATATCTAACTTTATAGGATACTTAATATAAAAGGCATATAGAGATTCTTTGTCTTCTTCTATTAGAGGTGGTATATAGTATATATCTTTAAGAGCTCTTGCAAACTTAAGATCTGCTAACTTATTAACGTCATTATCGTCTTCCTCTTAAATTAACGGTTTAAATATTTCTTTATTATCTTTTAGAAGAACCTTATTCTTAATTAAAGTATTAAGGAGTTAAATCTTTTTAATTAGCGTGTCTAACTTAGCGTGTAGGTCCTTTAAGATGTCTATTTACTTACCGTTAAAGAACGTCTTCTTATTAAAGATAACGTCCCTAGTAGAGATAACAATACCCTTATATAGGATCTAGATCCTATAGATATTGGTAGAGTTATAGCCAATAAGGTAGCCGATATGGGCTTATAGATCTAGCTTGCTTAGCCTTTTTTTTTTAGCTAGGCGTTTAACATTATCGCGTACGCCCTATAGCCGTAGGCTTTTAAGTACGCTAGTTGTGGTTTTTTTAATCTTCTATTAGCTAGGAAGGTATAAAACCTCTTATATAGCAATTTCCATCTATTACTTTCTTATAGTGTTTGATCTTAAAGGTAGACTATATAGTTAACGATCTTATCCTATAAGTTATATAGTAGATTAGCAGCAATTCTTATTACCCGTGCTCTCTTAATAATTATACCCCCTAAGCGTTTAGCAGTACCGTTCTAAGCTTAGATATATAGCGCTAAAGGCTTAAATGTAATCCCTTAGGACTGTAGCTATTTAAGGGTTCTCCTTCTCCCTAGCTTATTATCTAATCTAATAGTGTTAACTTTAAGGTTATACCTTAGACGAATCCACTAGATAAAATCTTTAAGTACTTATAGTATCTCCTTCTCCTTGCTATACGTTATTATAAAATATAGGAAGGTTCTTCCTAAGAAGGTATTATAGATAAATATAACTTGTATAAATCTAGTATATGCTTCCTTAAGGTTAGTCTAGTTAATATAGAAGTTAAGATAAGGTTTATTAATATTTTGTTTTAAGAACCTTCTTAAGACCTAACGCTTAATTTTAGCGAGACTATAATGTTAACATTCCGTTATCTTTAGGCCTTAAAGCTTAACTCTTAAGGCGTTAAGACCTAAATAATAAAGGCTTATAGGTCCTAGATAACCTAAACGCAGATACTATAAATATATATCTCCTTTTAAATCTAGATAAGCGTCTCTTAATAATGCTCTATACTTCTATTAGCGTAGTAGTCGGCTTATATTAAACGCTAATAGACTTCCTAGTTAGATGTATTTAATAGTCTATTATCTATAAAGTTCTTCCATTTAATATAGGATTATATTATCCTTCCGAACTAAAAGATTGTTATCTTCTTTATTATCCTAGTAGTACCCTTATTTTTAAAGTAGACGGAATAACACTAGATTCGTGTTAAAGTCCGTATAAAAGGCAACGTCCTTAAGACGTAGGATTCCCTTGCTCTTGTCTGGTTTTGTGACTTAAATAGTAATATCGCTGTAGCCTAGTATAGGCACTTTTAAGCTGCCGGTAATGACATATTTATATTTTAAAGCCTTTTTAAAGTTATAGAAACGAGAGAGGTTATTAAAGATATAGAGAGTAGTTCCTAAGTTAAGAATAGTTAATAGCTTTAGCGGATAGAGTTAACTGGTGTAATACGATTTTAGGAATATCGCATTAGCTTTTCCCTTAATCTTAACTATCTCCTAGCTCTCGTCCTGTTATTATTAAGCCTTATCTTCTTGTTCTTTAAGTCTAATTTTTGTAACTTAGTTAGTAAAATCCTTATTCTTTTCTACCTTCTTTAGTACCCTTTTAATGCGAGTATCTCTGATTATAACTCCTTTAGGTCTCTTGTCTTTAAATAAATACTAATAGTCTTAAAGGGAATATCCTTATTTCTCGCACGCTAAGTGTATAAGTAGTAGCTTCTTATAGGACGTCTCCTCGTCTACTAGTAACCCGGCTCTCTTTAAGCGTCTAGTATATACTAAGGTTCCTTTCCCTAGGCCTTTAGTAGTATTAGAGTGATCTATTATAGCTGACTCTGCAAAGTCTGCATTAAAGGTACTCCCTCTTATAGTAGTATTGGCTTTCTTTAAGGGTATTCTAAGTCCTTCTTATAGCTCCTTTACTACTTTATAGTATTTAGAAGATCTTAACTTCTAAGGGTTATTTAACTCGGTAGTATACTTTATATAATAGGCGTTATTAAAAGGTTAAATAACTTCTGCCAAATCTTAAAGCTAGATTTTATTGGATATTTAAGGGATCTTATACTTCTCTCCTAGTACTATTACGTGTTCCCATTAATCTAACTACTAATTTAATTTTGATAAGTGTTTGAACCCCTTAAGGGCTTCTATGTACTAGTGTTATACCTTCTTCTTAACAAATAACGAGGTAGGTTCTGTGTTCTCCTTTAATTGGGATAGCCATTTTTTAACTGTTAAGGAAGGGTTAAGTAGTAGCTTTTTCTAAATTGATACTATGGTCGTAATCTAGGTACGTATCTGTTGCAGATACTCTTCCTATTTTAGGAAGTACTTTATATCCTAGTTATAGTATCGTTTACTATTCTTGTACACTTTTTGTTAATTTGTCGAGAGCTGTATATATAAGGTTATATTCTCGTTAAAATCTGTAACCTTTAGATAAGGTGGTTTTTTAAGTAGACCTTCTTAAGGTGCTTCTATGGCTGGGTTAATATAGGCCCAAATTTGCTGATCTATAAGGGCTTAGAGTTGCTATAGTTATTATTCCCAGTCTTCTGGCTTATTAAGTATGATCGTAGTTAATAAACTCGTTGGTGGAGTTATTTAACTAATAGGTAAAGGAGGAATTAAGATGGTATTTTGTCGTTAGGATTGTCCTTATCGTTAGGATCGTCCTTATTATTAAGATTGTCCTGTGACGATTAAGGTGGAATTTCGTAGAATCTTGTGTTAGAATTGTCCTGTGACACTTAAGGTAGGATTTCTATCAGAGTCTGCGTCTTAACGATGAGGTGTTAGAGTCTGACAATGAGGTAGAATTTCTTTAAATAATTAAGTAATAGCTGAAAAGCTTCTTGTGTTGGCGGACCGGGCTTATAACTGTTAGATAGTACATATAGAGCTATTTATTAGTGAAATGGGTTGATTAATTAATGATCTTAATTGTGTCTTAATTGTTTTTAACCTAGGGCCCCTGGGCTTAGACAAAGATATTTATAATGCACGTGACCCGTATACGTGACTTGTGCACGTCCTATACCTCCGAGAATACAGATTATCTGACAGCAATAGGGCTCCTACGCGCTTTATTTTGTTATAAATTACTAGCTTAATTCTAGCCTAGATAAACCTAATATTTTCCTTCTTATAAATACTACCGTCTTTATTTTTAAAGGGCTCTAAATCTATTTATTAAGTATAAGTTTCTATAAAGTTTATAAACTAGCGGAAGTTATAGCGGTTAAGCTGTATCCTATTCTAGAATAGCTTTATATTATTATATTATATAATATATAGATCTTAAGTCTATTTCTTTAGGAAGGGTTATAGCTGTGGCTATATAGTAATTTGCTCTTTATTAAGCTAATTAAGTGTAATCTAGTTTAGTAATTGGTCTTTAATCTTGCTAATAATCTAGTATATACGCTCTTTAATATTATCTTATATTATTAGCATCTTAAAGAAGTTATCTACCTTATAAACCTAATCGTCTAACTGCTGGGTGTTAGGTCTATAGCGGAGTTCTAAACTACTAAAGGCCTTAGCCAGTTAGTCTATATCCTTTTTCTATTTATAGTATAGATAGCTCTCTAAGTCTTTTATACCTTAGGCAAGTACTAGGTAGCTCCTAGAAAGCCCTTAGCCTTAGCTAAATTATAAAAGATTTTATCTAGCTTAAATTAAGCTTTACTAGATCTAAACCTACCCCTAAAGGTTTCTAATATATTTATTAGTGGCTCCTTCCTATATGGCTTCCGAGAGCCTTACGGCAGCTTCCTAATATCTATTTTTGTAACGGGACTGTCCCGTTACAGTAAGGACGTCTCGGTGAAACACTTGACGATAGTAGAATTCTGTCAAAGCCTTTCGAAGCACGTGCACGTACTATGGCTACCCCTATATCTTAACCACGTCGACCTAAACCTGTTCCGTTCCTTATCCGAACGTCTTATTACTTACAAGGTCTATATAACTTAGCTCTTAATAAAATCTTATTTCCTTTAAAGCTGCCTTAAAGTACCTTGCCCCTTTACAATTTTAAAGAATATTAGTTTAGGGCTCTTAACTTTCTAACCTTAGCCTAAGGGAAGCTCTAGCTATAAACGTAGTATTAGTACTAGTAGCTAGTATAGATTTCCCTACAAGGCTTAAATCTTAAGTTAGTAGTTAGTTTAGATTACCTAAAGGAGTAGGCCCGCTTGGCTTATAAGCAGTCTATATACTACCACTATACTAATTATAGGCTGATAGTCTTTTAGGAGGGTTTTAGTTAATTCCCTAGTTGGATACGTTAGTATATTCTTCTAGTATTTCTAGCTTAAGGGAAGATCTTAGAGTTACCTCTAGCGCTTAATCTTTTAATTAGCCTAGGTAGGGCTAGTAGGGTTCTAGTTACTTTCTAGTAGCGTTATAACCGTTATAAAGGGTGTTTATATTTTCCTTAGTAGTAACTATAGGTATATAAGAGCCTTTAAGCTCCTAGAGCATCTAGGTATTAGGGCTTATTCGGCCATCTTACCTAAAGGGTTATATTATCGCAATCTCTCGCTATTAGAGGGACCTTTTTGCCTTTATGCGACAGCTTTCTATAAGGTATCCGTAGAGTTTCTATTTAGGTTATTACAAGATTTTAAGAGAGAATAGTAGTTATAAACAAAAGATATAAATTAATAATTTAGTTTTTAAAGCTAACTACCCTTCTAAAAAGGAGTAGGAAGGATTTAAATATAAGGGGACTTTGTAGACAGGGGGCTATAAGGACACAATTGGAACAGGATAAATTAGTAAGAGAGAGAAATCCTTAAGGAGGTAAGGCCTTTAGGATTATAGAGACTATATACTACGGGTATATACCTTTAGTATATAACCGGCAACTATCTAAAGGGCGTTTAGGAGTTGTCCTAAGGGTAACCTAAGATGTCCGCAATAATATCCCTTATATATTCCGTATATTTAGTCTTAAGGCCCTAATATAGGTATTTTAAAAGTGCGGATTTCTTCTTAGAGGTCCTTATTTAGTTACTAATATTATACTTTTTATTTAGCTTATTATTAATTTAAAATGGCTTAGTTTTATATAAGGGCGTCTATAAAGAACTTTTATATCTCTACTAGTTGTTTTTAAAGTATTAATATAATACCAGCGGCCGTTATAGGGGCTTTAGGGTTGTTTTATATTTTAAAGGTAGTATATAAAGTTAACGAAATATAGTATTACGGGGTAAGTATAAGCGACGATAATATATAGTAAGGTAGATATTATTAAGCTATATATATAAACTATATAAGAAGTTAAGACGTTATATAAAAAAAGAAGGTAGGAAAATAGAAAGAAAGGGTATATATTATAGACTTAGTTACTTGGTTTTTTTTTTGGTTTTTTTTTTATCTAATTGTATTATACTACGTACAATACTACGCATGCAGCCTCTAGGCTATGGCGCTATAGTTCTATATATATAAATCCTTTTTAGGCAGCTTAATATGTACTAATAGCTATATCCTAGTAGTTTATAAACCCCTAAACTAGGAGTTTATAGTTTTTTAGTAAACTAAGTATTATAGTGCTGTAATAAAGTAGACTAAATAACTACGTTGTAGTATAAAGAGGGGAAGAAGGTGGAGAGGGGGTATTATATATAAATAGTAGGGCCGGCCGCTAAGTCACTAGTAGTAGGCTAGCTAATAATAGGAAATAGTACGAGATAGTATAAAACAGTATGCGTTAGGTTAGTGCTATAATAGTACTCCTCTCCCCTAGATAGTTTAGTCCCTAAACTAAATAAATAACTTAAAAATAGGTAGTATACGGGGTTGCCTATTTTTTACTATAAAGATATTAGTTCTGTTTACTACCCTTAACTAAGCTAATAGCAATTTTTTATACCGGGTATAGAAAATCCTAATTGGTTAGTTTAGTAAGTAAGGTTAGTAGAACTCTATATTACCACCTAAATTAATCCACGTGACGTTTCTTAGCAAGAATTTAGCTAATTAGATAACTTTAACCGCCGGTTAAAGTTCTATAATATTTTAACTACCATAAATTTTAATATAGTGGTTAGCCGCGACCTTGGCGTAACTTTTCCTTATTTTATACCTAGTCTAGGGGTCCTAGCTTCTTAGGGTATTGCTTATTTATAACCCTTTAGGTCTTCCTCTAGCTGCTAGGTTATATCCTTATAATATTTCTATTTAATCTTATAAGTTAGGCCTTGGGGGTCTTTGTTATATATATTAAGGATTTTCTTAAACTCCTATTTATCTTCTATATTGCCGTTATTATCTCTCTCTACTACTTATCCTTATATATTACGGCGCTCTATAGTATTAATATTTGCTTAGCTAGGGATCTCTTTAGTAGCTTAGAGGCGGACCTTAGATATATAAAAGGATTTATTTACTTAGATATAGTCTAAGAGATTTACTATAACTACCCCTTAGTATACTATAAGTACGGGGTACGGGCCGTCCTATTTATTATCCTATTTCTTTTTAGGTCTGTTTATCTTTATATTTTCTAAGCTAACTATAACTATATCGCCTTTATAGAATAACGCGCTCTTATCCCTACGGGTATTAGTATTATCTTTATAGCGTTACTATAAAATCTAGGCTAGGGCCTTAAGCTATATTAATATCCGCTTAAAGCGGTTAGCTATAAAGTCTACGTAAAAGAACTCCTTCTTTACTTATACTAATAGTGTTAGTAGGCGGGGGCTAGTAGGCTTAATTCTAAGGTAAGGGTTAAAGCTATAGTTTATAAAAAACGGAGAGATGCCTATGCTCTTGTTAACTTAGTTATTTATAATAAACTTAGTAAGCGGTAAATAGTTAATCTAGTTATCCTATATAAAGCTAATAAAAGCATAGAGGTATTTATTTATGGTAGCGTTAATAATTTTAGTTTAGCCGTCTATTTTTATGTATTAGGCTAAGCTTAATTATAAGGTTATCTTAAGGCATTTACTTAGTCGTCGCTAGAAGTTATTAATAAATTATATACTATAATTAGAGATAATTATGCTTAGTGCACCGTAAAGCTTATATACGTTATTAATAAAGCTATTAACTAGCTCCTCTATTAAGAGTCCTGTTACTAAAATAAGGTATTATATTTTAGTTAGGCGGTTTATAATAATAAGGATATGTTTATATACCTTACCGTGGCGTTAGTATACTAATAGTGTTGTAATATAGTTAATTAAGATATTGGTTTACGGGTAGGCGGGTAATTCTAGTAGCTTTAGAAAACTAAGTAGGATAAAATAGGGGGTTTTAGTGCGAAAGTATAAGGCATAGTCTTTAATAAAGGTAGCTATAAACTGGGAGATTCCTAGCCACTAGTATGTTTAGTTTAAGAGGTTAAGAGTTTTAACCTAGCTAGGGTAACTAGCGGGGCCGCTGCTATAAGAGCGATAGGTAACTTCTAGGCGGAGGTCTAGGGTATTAGGGATAAAGAGATATTAGCGGAAGTAGATCTGTTTATTAATAATACTATATTCTAACTTATTATAATAGAGTAATTTTCTAATCTCCTTTAGCTAATAGCGAGCTTTCCAATTACATAGGGCTGCTATTATATCTTTTATAAGTTTATTCTTCTGGTATCCTAGCTAAATTAACTTATTTAGTAACTTTTTAGCTATTTTAGGGTCTAAAGCGGCTATAAACTCCACATTATTAAAGTTACGGGACTTATATAGTAATTCTTTTAAGATTATAGGGTTAACTTTCTAGGGCGGTATAACAACTTAGGCTTAGTAGTGGAGGCGTTTATTATTAGCGTTTTTAGGCCTTATTCCTAGTAGCCGGCTTAGGGCGTTAGGGAGCGTGGCTTTGCTACTAGGTCTATATATAATTATAAAGTTAAACTATAAAAGGAACTCTGCCTACTAAACTTAGCGTAAATTTAGCTACTTAGTAGTTATAAACGTCTATAGGTTTTTATAGTTGGTAATAATTTTAAACGGCTCCTTAGTCCCTTATAGCTTAGGACGCTATTTCTTTAAAGCCTTAACAATAGCTAAGAGTTTTTTATTGTAAATTTTATAGTTATACTTTAGCGTAAAGTACTTTGCGGAGAAGAATGCTACTAGTTTTAATTTTCTATTATTGTTATACTGGGAAAGGACTCCGCTAGAAGCCTAATTTAATACATTTATCTCTACTACTGTTTTCTTTATATAGTTATAGTATGCTAATACTGGTGCTAAAGTAAAGGCTCCCTTAAGGGCCTTAAACAATTTAGCTTATTTTAGTCCCTATAGCCATCCAATATCCTTCTTTAAGAGTTTTGTTATAGGTATAGCGATAGTAAAATAGCCTTAGATAAATTATTAGTAAAAGTTCGCAAAGCTAAGAAATTATTATAGTTCTTTAATTAATATTAGGTCCTTCTATTTCTATAAGGCCTATACCTTTTTAGGGTCTATAGTTATGCTATTAGTTAAGATAATTAAGCTAAGGTATTTTGTTTTAGTAGAGTAGAACTTAGACTTATTAATATTAATTTAAAGTCTAGTATTACCGAGTTTTTAAATAACTTTATTTATATGCTTAGTGTTCTTAGCGCGTATTTTTAGAGAAGATAAGGATATTATTAAGGTAGGTAGTATAATAGTTATTAAGGATGTTATATAGAATATAGTTAATATAGTTTTAGAATATAACAAGTGCGTTATAGAGGCTAAATAGTATAACTAGTATCTTATAGAGTCCGAACTGGGTAATAAATGCTATAAGCTATTTATAGCCCTTTATAATCCGGATCCGGTTAAACATAGTAATTATATTAAGTTTAGTAAAGTACTTAGTACTATAAAGTGCGTTAAGTATCTTATAGATTAGTAGCAGTGGGTACTAATTCTTAATAGTAACTATGTTTAGGCCTTAGTAGTTATAGTAGATTTATATACCGCTGCCAGGCTTAGCAGCGAGGAGGAATAGTACAGTAGCTAGTAAGGTTAATTTATAGATAAAACCCTTATCTAGTATCTTATTAATCCACTTCTTTATATACTTAAGTTTAGTAGGTAAGAGTAGTCTATTTTTATAGTATAGGGCCTAGTTTTTAGGGATAATCTTAATTTTATAGTCCTATAGTTGGTAAGGGGGCAGCTTATCTATATTTTTAGAAAGAAAGTACTTAATATATTTACGAAACTCCTTTAGTAGGCGTTATAGAATATCTTCACAGGTTAATCCTGGTTTGCCTTTTAGGAATTTTTTAATATTAGTATTAACTATCTTTTAACGTAAAAGCTTGGGTTTAGTTTTTAAATTTGTCTTAAGAAAGTTATAAAAATAGGGGGGAAGTACTTTACGGGCTTCCTTTATTATATAGTCGCCTTTTACTAGCTAGCAGAAAGACCTTTTTAATAGGTTTAGTACTTTTATTAGGCCTATAGGCAGCTCTTTAAGTAGCTATTAGTGCTTATCTTGTTTAACTAGTTCTACTAGCTCCGCTATATAAATCCTTATTACCTTTATATCTTTTTATTTATAGAACTAGGTAAAATTAATAATATAAGTGTATTTAATATTGTCTAGGTTAGGGCGTGTTTAGTTCTCCGGTGCTATAGCTAGGTTAGTATAGCTTAGTTAGCCTAGGGGGGCGGAAATAAGGTAGTAGCTTTATATAGTACGCGCGGGAGACAGGTATAAGGTTAGGCGTTATAGCGGCGCGGTTTCTATTATCTGGGTTTTAGTAGTTTTATAACTAGTCCTTACTATAACGCAAGCTATAGTATGCGCATATAGTATATGGCTTAGTTCTAGGTATTAGGCTAGGTAGTTAGGGTTTAAATAATGCCTAGGTTAAGGTTAGATTCTTAATAGTAGCGGTATAAAGCAGACCTTCTTTCTTAATCTTAGTAGGGCTAGCTAGCCCGTTATTTTGGTCTTAAGTATTAGGGTAGTTTAGTCTTCTACTATCTTATTTCTTTACAGCTATATAGGCTCCCCTTTATTAGGAACGTCTTCTACTATTAAGGCTTTATATATAGTTCTAGGCACTAGGCTTAGTAGTGCTAAGTATCTATATAGGGTGTTCCTACTACCGTTGGTTATCCCTTATAGGAGGTAGTGCCTAAAGTAATAGTCTAAGTTAAAGCGGATTTTAAGTTTCCTAAAGCTGGGACGGGGCTTATACTTCTAAAGCTAAGGTATACCTAGGATAATTAGGGTAGTAGGTAAGAGTTTAGTAATAAAAAAGAGTATGGCTTTAGTATGGAGGCCGATTAATATTTAGGCGGTAAAGTAGTCTATAATAAGTGAAGTTAAAATACCGTTTATAAGGCGCAGTGGCCTAGGTACTAGCAGCTTCTTAATTATAATATTATACTTTCTTATAATAGACTCTGCGTTAGTAAATGCCATTATAGTATTACTAGAGTCTACTAGGCTTACTATATTAATATAAACTTAAGGGTATAGGTTATATAATAAAGAGAGTTGGGTTTAAATAAGGATTAATTTTTTGTTACTATTTGCTAATTTAAAATTAAGTGGCAGCTTACTAATAGAAAGGACTAATTAATTTAGTAATATTTAAGGGGAAACGTAGCGGTAACCACCGGCCCATTTGCAATAATTTTGGCAGCATTAAAATGGCCCTATAAGGCTCTAGAACGTAACGTTAGCTAATTATCTATAAAGACGTTAGTATGTTATTAATTAGTAGCTAAAAAATAGTATAGTGCGGGAGTTTGGGTAAGAATTATATATAAATTAGCGCGCGGGACTAATAAATTTCCGAACTATATACTAGACAATAATAATATAAGCTAATTAACCTGTTATATAAGCAGCTTATAATTGGATTATTATCTAGGACCGAGATAAATTACCTCCTTATGCCCTCGACCCTTATAATTAATTGCGTAACGTTTTATAGACTCCTTAAATACATACATTCTATAGCCACTGCCTCCGTCTTATAATAGTCCTGTTTTATATAAAAGCTATACTCCTAGATTTAAATAGAATTTATATTATTCTTTTAAATCTACCTTAGGGCCTCTTCGCGCCCTAGCGCCCTTTTATAAACTATATTTAATTTATAGCTCTTATTATAGGATTACTCTATAATACCCTATACACTAAATTCTACTAGAACTATAACTACGACACCTTATACGCGCCTACTTATTTCTACTACTAAGGCACTAGTTGTCTAATATTTATATTTTTACTAAACTCCGCCAAATTGTTACGAACGCTTTAAGTACAATATTATAACTACTTGGAGAAGAGTTGGAAGAAGCTAGTTGGTTAATATAAGCACGGTCTAAAATAGACCCGATAAAACCATATAACAAGGAATAGTAAGTAAAGTCACGTAATATAATCTATATAATCTATATAATCTATAAGATCTATTATAAAGCGAATAGAGTAGACGGAGTAGATAGAGCAACGACTTTCTTAGGAGTACGATTATATATTTAAGGACCCTTAGTCCCTACCTAAATAGTTCCTTCCTTATAGTAATTCTTAGAATATAATTAGAGTTAATCTATTAGGCAACTACTCTACTAGTTATTATTACGTTATTAACTTCCTGTATTACCTATATACCTAACCCATTAATAAGTTTACCGTAGTTCTTACTATAAGGCTTTATTACACAATTACTACCTAGTTACAGTCTTAGAAGTTAAATAATATACCACTAAAAGCAGCTATAATAACGCTATTAACGGCAGTAATGACCTTAGGGTTAGGTAACGACACCAATATAATAAATACTAACTCGCAACTAGTCACAGTCGGACAGTTATAGGTAATAGTTAATTAGTTAACAGATAATAACACAGTATTTAAAAATAGGGTTAACGGAATAGGAGCAGCTAAGGTTAAGTTACCTTTAATTAAACGATTTTTAGAAGAGAGATTAAAGCTTAAAGGATTCCTTATATAAATGCACTTTAAAGTTATATAGGAAGGAGTAAAGTTGGTAACACCTATGGATTAAGTAGCGTACGTAGGATTATTCCTAATGGGAAGGGCGCTTAAATGGTTTAAACCCTACCTTATAGAAATACAGGACAATAATATAACGACCACTAATTAGAAAGTATAATATATATTTATAAGCTAGACTAGATTCGCGGAATAATTAATATAAATATTTAGGGACCTGGAAGTAATAACTATAGTAAAAAGAAAGCTTTAGGACCTAATATAGCGAACCTTAGCAATTAAGTATATAACGCAGTTTTAGACGTTAGCTATATAAGTTAAATGGAATAATAAGGCGCTTATGGCATAGTATAAAAAGGGACTTAAGGTAAAAGTCTAGGACGCTATTATTCTAATAGAAGATACGGATACCCTTAGGGAATTAATAGATTAAGCGATTAAAATTAATAATAGGATCTTCCAAAGGAAATAGGCTAAGAGAGGCTAGGATAGAGTTCTATAGTTATATAAGGCGTAGAGTACGCAACAACAGATATAGAGTTAAAAACTATAGTATAGCGTAGAGCTAATAGACCTAAGTAGTACTAAAGAAACCTATAAGAGATAAAGAAAACAACTATAAAAACCTAGAAGTTAAGGATTAAGTAATTATAGAACTAAGGAGTATAGGCTAAACTAAGGATCTTAATAGCAGAAGACGTTTAAGCGGACTTTATAGCAAAAGCAATAATTTAAAGATAGAGCTTATATAAATTGCGGAAAATAGGGTTATTTTACTAGAGACTATAAAAGTAGTTAAAGTTACTATATAGTAAAAGGAACTAGACTAATAGTATATAATATACACGTATAAAGAGATAAGAGTGTACTATAAGGAACAAAAGAGTATTTAATTAAAAGTTTTACGTTTTGTTATAATAATATATACTAAATTTATAAAGATGCTAAGTATAGTGCAAGCTATTAGCTATAGAAGCTAAAGTTAAAAGGACTTAAAGGAACTAGAGAGTTAGATAAAGAATAAAATTAACTCTATAAGCTAGATTAAGATATTACAGTAATATATAAATAAAGATTAGTAACAATAACAATAGAGTTAAAGTACTTATTAATTAATAGCAATAAGGAAGAAAAAGGAACTAACTAGGGGTATTTAAATCTTAATAACATAATAAAAGTAGAGACTGGAACCGCTATAGAGCAAGGTTTAGTAATGGGTATTATAATACCGTTAAATACGGCATCTATCGCTTTATAAGATGGAAGAAGTAATATTTAAAGGTAATTAAGTAAATAGACGACTGCTAGTACTAGCTTACTATTTAATAAAGGCAAAAAGCTAAAGGCTTAAGATTCTTAAAAAGAGATAAGAGACGACTAAGATTCTTAAGATGAGATAAGGTATGCTTAGGGACCTATAATAGATAATAACCGATAGAGCAGAGCAATAGCTTAGTTTAGTAATATATAAATAAGCTTAGGACGAAGTTTCCTAAAAGCATAAGACTTTTAAAGTAAAATAAGTAAGATTTAAGACTCTTAAAATAAGATAAAAACACTAGTAAAGCCTAGTTGGACTAAGGCTAGAGTATAGCTTAAGAAAGAAGTAAGCTTAGGATTAAAGAATCTAAGGGACTAAGAATTTGGAGTATAAATAAGGACACCTATAAGTAAGAAGTAAAGGGCTTTGCTATAAATTAGAGAATCTGTAATATAAATAGTAGTTAGACTAGGAGATAGGTATATAAACCTAAAAGACTTACTAGGGGAATATAGTATTTAGCCTAAAGATTAAAAAGTTAATATTATAATTAAGAAGTAAGAGAACTTTAAGGATTTAATTATAAGACGCAAACAATAAGAAACTATAGATAAAGAAACTATAGATAAATTTAGGGTAAGAATCCTTGTATAGTAAGAACAGAAACTAGATATAAGATCTAGTATACTAGGTTATATATAAGATAGAGCTCTGGTATAAAGAATTACTAATAGGCTAAAAGTAGGCACGCTAAGAGCTAAGTGGCTTACTAAACTAGAAAATAAAGAGGATTTAGGGATTCTAACTAAGTTTAAGGAATAGCATATAAAAGGCTATTATAACGTAGCAATAAGAAGATACTTCTTTATAAATAAACCGTATATACTTTAATAGTTATACTAAAGGTAGTATAGGCAAAGATATAATAATAAGTAGGAAGATTTCTATATATAGTTAGACGAAAAAGTTATCTAGAACTACCTAATTACGGAAAAAGCAATAAATTATATTAAGGGAGCCTTAATTATAATATTAAAGGATCTAGAGGAATAATTAGAGGACTAAAAAAGCAAAAGACGTATCTTAGTACCTATAAATAAAGTTATAACGTTTAGATTAATACAACAGAGGTTTAAACTTAAGAATAAAGATAAGTTAAAAGTTGACCTAAAGCACCTAGCGTATTATACATTGGCATAAATTGTATATATAGATAATATATACAAAATGTATAAAAATTCGAAAGAAAAGAACCGGAAATACCCTATAAGGATATATTAGGCGCTAGATAAGCAATAGTATAAAAATACTAAGTATATACACGGCTGGCATTTAGTAAAAGTTTAGGAGTTAGGAGACTTAATACTTTAACTAAAAAGATTCCTTATAGAAGAATGCTTAGACGGATAATAGTAGTAGAAATGTCTAGAGAATATATGTCTATAGTATATTAAGGATAAAAAGCGAATAAAGTATTAGCTAAAGAGTAAGTTAAATATATAAAGATCTAGCAGCCAATAGTTAGGAAAAGAAGAGGCTTATAGAACTAAAGGGGGCTAGTAGTAGAGCCTTAGACCCTTAAAGGAATTTAAGGACGACACCTAAATTTATAAATTAAATGGCAAGATTAGCAGTTTAAAGTATTAGTAGATAATAAAGTAATAAGAAACTATATCTTACTAGCAGCAGTTAAAAGGATAGGGCTACTATATAGGCAAAAGGAGCACCTTTATCTACTAGTTATAATTTTAGGAGATCTAATAGCCTATAGAGGAGGTATTATTAATCTTAAAATAGGATCTATTTAGATAACCATTAAAAGAAGATAAATTAAAATGTCTTTTAATATATTACTATTAGAGAATAATAAGGCAGTATTAGGAATGCCTTAATTATAGAAGTATAATTTAAGGATTAATTAGATTACAGGTTAGGTTAATATTAGAAATACGCAATAACGCAAAATATAATAATAAGCTAAGATAGTATAGTACTAAGTAGGGGCAACCTACGAGGAAATAGATAAAGAGCTAGCCTATATACTAAAGAGATACTATAAATACGGCAAGAAACTATAGTCACTAAAAAGTAAAAAGCTGTTAAAATATATAGTATGGGACTATAAAATAGAATTGGAACCAGGAATAAGTCTAAGGTTATTTTTAATCTATAAGCTTACTAAAGAAGAAGGAAGAGCACTAAAAGAGTTTATCTAGAAGAACTTATAAAAGGGATATATTAGACTATTGTAGTTATTAGCAGAATATCCAGTACTATTCGTACTAAAGAAAAACGGAAAGCTTAGGCTATGCATTAATTATAGATAGTTAAATAGTATTACTAGGAAGGATAGGTATCCTTTACCCTTAATTAGCGAGATTTAGGATAGAATTAGTAATGCGTAAATCTTTATAAAGATAGATCTAAAATGGGTATACTATTAGATTAGGATTAAGAAAGGAGATAAATAAAAGGCAGCCTTTAGGTTAAAGAAAGGACTATATAAACTATTAGTTATATAGTTTAGGCTTATAAATATACTAGTAACGTTCTAAAAGCGTATTAACAATATATTAAAAGAATACTTAGATAAATTAATTATGGTATACTTTAATATTATTATTATCTACTTAATAAGTAAGGAAGAGTACGGAGAACACGTTAAATAGGTCTTAAAGAGACTATAGAAAAAATAGATGCTAGTAGTAATTAAGAAATATAAGTTCTTTACCAGAAAAACAAATTTTGTTAAATTTATTATTAAACTAGGCCAACTTAGTATAGATCTAAAGAAGATTAAGGCTATAGTAAATTGGTAAGAACTAGAAAACGTTACGTAGTTAAGGTTATTTTTAGGGTTTTGCAATTACTGTAGAAGGTTTATAGCTTAATGGTTAAAGAATATTAAGCCATTTATAAGGTTGATAAAGAAAGAAAAACCTTAAGTATAGGGAGAAGAGTAGAGGAAACTATTTAAGGAAGTTAAGGAGTTATTTACTTAAGACTTAATCCTTAAAATTTACTAACTAAAGTTAGAAATAGTGGTCGAAATAAACGTATTAGACTTTATATTAGGGGCGTACTTTTTATAGAAATATAAGAACGGATGGTACCTAATAGCATACTATAGTTAGAAAATAACACTACTAGAACTGAACTATAACATCTATAATAAGGAGTTATTAGGTATAGTTATAGCACTTTAGAAATAGAGAGCATTCTTATAAGGTATAGAGAAGCTATTTATAGTTAAAATAGATTATAAGAACCTAACGGGGTTCCTAATAATAAAATAACTTAACTAAAGATAGGTTAGATAGATAGAGATACTTATAGAATACTATTTTAAGATTTAGTATACTAAGAGTATAGATAATACATAAGCAGATACTCTAAGTAAAAAGGCTAAACTATAAAATAATAAAAAGCTATTAGGGGCTTTACTGTAAAAAGATATAGACGGATTAATTATATATAATTATCTAAAGATTACAGTAATAAGAGAAATTAATTAGACCTATAAGGCATTAGAGAGTATATAGTTATAGAAAATCTAAGACGTATAGGCAGAGGATCTAAACTTAAAGTAGTATAAAAACTAAGAAGTAATATACGTGTTAAGAAACATTATAAAAGAGTTTATTAAGTTATTCCATAGGGGATTAACTTAAAGACATAATAGAGCTACGGGCTTAATATTAAGACTCCAAAAAAAAATTATTAATAAAATTTAGGGACTAGCGAGGTAAGTTATAAAAGAATATTTAAATTACTAGAGAAATAAACTAGTAAGATATAAGCTATATAGAGGGCTATAACCTATTAAAATACTAGAAAGACTATAGGAGGTTATATTATAAAACTTTATTGTAAAGTTACTAAAATTAAGAGATCCTATTACCGGGCAAGATTATAACGCGATTTTAGTAATAGTAGACAAGCTAATAAAGTAGGGATGCTTTATAGCATACATAAAGGAAATCTTAGCGAAAGATATCGCTAGAATCTATATTAAAGAAGTGTTTATAAAACATAGAGCACTAAGTAAAATTATATTAGATAGAGATTTAAGATTTATAATAGTATTCTAAGAGGTATTCTTAGCAGAATAAGGAGTTTAAGTAGTAACTTTTACCGTATATTATCCGCAGACAAATGGTTAAATTAAAAAAAACTAAATTAGACACTAGAGCAGTATCTAAAACACTATATTAATTATATACAGAATAATTGGGTATTATTATTACTAGTTATATAGTTTGCGTATAATATAATACCTTAAAAAGAAATAGGAATATTACTATTTAAGGCGAATTACGGATATAAACTAAGAATATTATTATCGCCACATTAAGTAAAAAAGATAAGTAGTATAGCTAAGTAAAGAATAAAGATACTAATAAATCTTTATATAAACCTTATAGAAATAGTAAAGGTGGTATAGTAGAGAATAAAAAAGTATTATAATATTAAGAGATCTAAGGGACCAGATCTTAAGGAGGGGGATAAAGTATAGCTATTATATAAAATTTTTAAGAGTTAACAACTAAGTAAGAAGTTAGACTATGTTAGACTAAAACCTTTTAAAATTATAAAAAGGATTTTACTAGTTATATTTAAGTTAAACCTACTAGCTAAAATAAAGATCTACCCTATATAGTATATTGTAATGCTAGAGCTAGTATATAGGAATATTAAGCTACTAGTTTATAAAGTAGATATATATAGAGGATAAAAGAAAAACAAATAATAAGTTTTAAAGATTATTAATTATAAAGATATAGATAATAAAATGTAGTATAAAGTAAAGTAGATAGGCTATAATAAGACTACCTAGGAACTACTAAAGAATTTAAAGAATGCTATAGGAAAGGTATAAGAGTATTAAAAGGGAAAAGGTTAGGCAGTATTAATAAAGAAGAATCACTAAAGAATAAACCACCTAAGGGGGACCTAGAAGGAACGATTGCTAAACTACTTAAAGTTATTTCCTTCTTTACTAAAAGAGAACCTATTTTTTTATTGCTAAGTTCCTATAAACTTTATTCTATAAGTTTCTACTCTTTAAAACGGACCTTTTTATAAACTCTTTTAAGACAGATTAACCGAGTAGATATAATAAGATAAGAGTTAAGAGCCCTTTACTAAGTATTAATAGCCTCTTTTTTAGCGTTATAGGAATAATAAAGTTTAGTAAAAGCAACTAAGAGTTTATTATTAAGCTTTATAGTAGTAGATTAAATATAAGACCCTAAAATAAATTACTTATGGAACTTAAAGGCTATTTAGAATAATAGGACGTATATACTTAGTATTAAAAATAGAGTGAATATTACAAGACAATCGGACGTTTACTTTAGTGTACTTTAAGTAGAAAGAGGGTTGCTAGAATAAGGGACTTACCAATATAATATAAACTAACCCCTCTTTCGCATAACAAGAATATAGAGATGGCATTATCTTACTAAAAGATAATATTATAGTAATGGTACGAGACCGACAAGCTATAGAAAAAGAAGAAGATACTTTAGGTATAATAAGTAATAATATTAACTAAAGTAATTAGATGGATATTATACCTCTAGTAAATAACCTAAAGATACTAGGTATCTTTAAGGACGAAAATAGAGAGGAGGGAGATAGTATTACGAACGCTTTAAGTACAATATTATAACTACTTAGAGAAGAGTTAGAAGAAGCTAGTTAGTTAATATAAGTATAGTTTAGGATAGACCTAATAGAACTATATAACGAGGAATAATAAGCAGAGTTACGTAATATAATCTATATAATTTATATAATCTATAAGATCTATTATAAAGTAAATAGAGCAGATAAAGTAGATAGAGTAACGACTTTCTTAGGAGTACGGTTATATATTTAAGGACCCTTAATCCCTACCTAGTGTGACGGCGCTGGGGCACCGCCCCTACGACGTCTATATACAGCCTAGTTAGGGGCTCGCTTAGAGGCTTGGCTCGTGTATATAGACCTGTCCTTTCCTTAACCTCCTTCTACTCCTTAGCTTAGTATCTTTGTAATATAGCATTCTATAAGCTTCGGTTTAGAGGCATTTATATAAGCCGTAATATTATACTAAGCTTACCTACCTGGGGGGGACTTTATTCGTTTAGAGCTCCCTCTTTACCTCGCCTAGGAAGGCCTGGATAATCTCCTACCCCTATTCCGTAGGTTCTTAAGGACTCGCATTAAACACCCCTAGCTGCGCGTTGTTAACGCATTAAGTCGCTACTATTAAGTTACTGGGAGCCGGTACTTAAGCAGCTAGAAGGTCTCCTATAGTTGCGATTAAATGCTGACTTTAATAGCCAAGGATACGTGCCTGGGAAGGCTTAGAATATCTTACCCCTTTAACCTTTTTAACTAATACGGAGTTATATAAGCTACAGAGACGACCCCAGTTAAGACTTAGCCTAGTACTACGGAGAATAACATAGTAATCCTGTTACTAAGCCTAGCACTAATCCTGTAGTAACGGCCAAGACGAGCTAACTTATAACCTACGCCGTGCTATTAGGTAGTAGGTATATATTATCCGCGAAGTCCTCTAGTATACATTAGGTTTGGGCTAATGGCTAAGACAAGCTAACTTATAACCCGCGCCATGCCATTAAGTAGTAGGTGTATATTATCCGCGAAGTTCTCTAGTATGTATTAGGTTCGGGCCGACGGCTAAGATAAGCTAACTTATAACCCGCGCCATACTATTAGGCGGTAGGTGTATATTATCCGCGAAGTCCTCTAGTATATATTAGGTTTAGGCCGACGGCTAAGATAAGCTAACTTATAACCCGCGCTATGCCATTGGGCGGTAAGTGTATATTATCCGCGGAGTCCTCTAGAACAAATCCTACCTATTATTCTCTAGCTACTACGCTGTGATAACCACCCTAATTAATACTAAGCTATATAAGGAGAGACAAAATTAATTAGGAAGGACCTAACGCTAGTACTATACTGCTACCCTAAACCCCTAAACCCGATTACCAACTATGCCGATATGCCTATAGTCCTACTAACCGAATAATCGCGCTAATACGCCTATGATCTAAATGTGATTTAAATACGGCCCGAATGTGATTTAAAAGTAAACCTAATAACCTGTTATACTAATATACCTGCGATATAACTCTCTAACTTATCTATAAACGCCTTATAGACACACGTTAAGTTTTTATTAATAACTACCGTACCTAATTAACCTAAACCTTACTATCGACCTAGATAGTCTCTTAATTTTACGGCTAAATATATCTATAAGCATCACAGTTTTATGTATAGGGTACTAGGAACCTAGGGGAGAATTTAAGTAATTTATAGCACTTTTAATTAGGAGAACAGATTAGGAGAATTATTCCGATTTATAGCACTCTCTAATAGCCCTATAGATAAGCCTATTTATTAATATAACCTCTTATAAACTATTAACGCGTTTCTCTTAATTGTTATTTATATAACTTTCTATAAATAAGACAGCCTACTATTACGAAAGGATGTCTTACTAGTTATAATAAGAATTAAAATATCAATACGTACCTTCTTAATATCTCTTTCGATACCTCTTGGATAACAATTTAATATGCTAAATTATAACGGCATTCCTATAAGTCCTTAATCGATTCTAGATATCTACTACTTATAATAATATCCTTAATTAAATATAAGTATTTGAATACGCCTGTTAACTCTATAGCGTACCTTTAAATATCCTAACAGCACTTAAATACGTCTACTATTTAATAACGACCTGTTCTAAGAATTATAAGAATATTAATAGACTATATACCAATACCTTAATTAAATACCTTAACGAGAATTAATATATTGGCGCGTCTCTTTTAATACCCTATTTGTATAATAACTGGTTAAATATGCTATGATTAATAGTATACCTTTAACTAATTAATTAACTGTAACTAGTAATACGATAGCATCTCTGCTAGTTAACGGTATATTAATTAATCAAATAATTAATAACGTCTTAAACTACCTACTAATTAATAGTAGATCTTAAGAAGCTAACTAACTAATTGTGCCGTTATGCCTACGATCTACTAACTAAATAATAGCACCGATACGCCTGCTATTACGACTTTAACAATAACCATATAAGTTTGTTAACGATTAACTACCTCCCTTATTAATTTAATCGTCTTCTTCTCTGCCTATAGTGATCCTTTTTAACTAATACTAAGCTACGTATACTAAGAAATGACTATAGTTAATACTAAGTTATATAAGCTTTACCTTAGGCATTTATACACTCCGACAACGAGGTTAATACTAAGCTGTGTAAGCTTTAATAACGAAATCAATTTAGACGAACTGGATAATAATCGCGCTAATATGCCTGCGATCTAAATATAATTTAAATACAATTTAAATATAAACCGATTAACTAATTGTGTTAATACGCTAGCGATCTACCGGCTAACTAATAGATTAAGCTCCAAACGTTTAACCTACTATTACCACCCAACGCTTATACTGTACTGCTATTATAATAGACCTCTACTACTCTACCTGCAGCCAATCAACCCTCGCTACTTTATTAGCAGCTAACTACCTTTACTGCTCTACCCGCACCCTAATTAACTACTTACTGCCCTATTTACAGCCAACTTCTACTGCTCCGCCTGCAGCTAATCGACTAAATAATTGCGCTAATCTGCCTGCGATCTACCAACTAAATAATTGTGCTAATACGCCCGCGATTTACGAACGAGATAACGATCGTGCTAATATGCCTATAATCTTAATTACTATCGCGCCGATACGCCTGCGATACGCCTGCGATTTAAATGCGGCCTAAATATACTTCAAATGCAAACCGACCAACCGATTGTGCTATTATACCTATAATCCACCAACTGAACAATTGCGCCGATACGCCTGCAATCATAAACCACGAACTAGACAATAATAGCGCTAATACGCCTACTATTATAATAGACCCTTACTGCTCTACCTATAGCTAAATAAATAGACCCTTGCTGCTCTGTCTATAGCTAATCCCAATTCAACTATTGCTGCTCTGCCTATAGCTAACCAACTTCTACTGCCCTGCTTGTAGTAACAACTGTATATAAGGAGGACCTTTGCCCCTTATATAACCCTACCGCTTATACCGTACTGCTACCCCTAAATAGATAACGGCTGTGCCAATACGCCTATAGTCTAATTAACCAAATGATCGTGCTAATACGCCTGCGATTAATTAACCAACGATAGCGCTAATACGCCTACTATCTACCATCTAACGCTAGCACCGTACTGCTACTGGACCTCTGCTGCCTCGCCTGTAGCTAAACTAATACCTTACTGCCTCGCCTGCAGCACCATAATTAACTTCTGCTGCTCTGCCTGCAGCACTATAAATAACTTCTATTGCTTCGCCTGTAGTATTAACTGTATATAAGGGAGAGCTTTGCTCCCTAGAATATGACCCTATTATTAGTATTATACTGCCACCTAAACAACCTATTGCTGGCACTGTACTACTACTAAACGGATAAGAGCTTGTGCCGATATATATACGAGCTACAACTCCCTAACCCTTCCACCCTTTATTAAAACTTTTTCACCTACCTTTTTATAAGAGGGGGATTAGGGGGGCTTTTTTTTATAGCTTAGGGCGCGCCATAACAAAAGGGGGGATAGTAGAGCTAGGAGGTACTGGAGTTCTAGGAAGTCCTAGGAGGAGGAACGACGACTAACGGAGGGCTCCTAGCAATACACCTCTCGCAGCAGCAGGAGCTGCAGGACGGCTGCCTGCCCTACGTCAACTGGGTATAGCGATATACCCCTTGTAGGAGCTGTAGGACGGCTTCCTGCCCCACGGCAACTAGGTATAGTAATATACCCTCGTAGTAGTAGGAGCTGCAGGACTGCTGCAAGTCCTATGTTAACCAGCATCGCGATCGAGCGCTAGATGCTAGGTTTTTTTTTTTTTTCTTTTCTTTCTTTTCTACGAGGGGATAAAGCCTGAGGGCAGGCTTTTTTGGAAGGGGGGGGTGATGTGACGGCGCTGGGGCACCGCCCCTGCGACGTCTATATGCAGCCTAGTCAGGGGCTCGCTTAGAGGCTTGGCTCGTGTATATAGACCTGTCCTTTCCTCGACCTCCTTCTGCTCCTTAGCTTAGTATCTTTGTAATACAGCATTCTACAAGCTTTGGTTTAGAGGCATTTGTACGAGCCGTAACACCTAGATAGTTCCTTTCTTATAGTAATTCTTAGAATATAATTGGAGTTAATCTATTAGGCAACCACTTCACCAGTTATTATTACGTTATTAACTTTCTGCATTACCTACATACCTAGCCCATTAACGAGTCCACCGTAGTTCTTGCTATAAGGCTCCATTACACAAATCTGCTAAATCCTACTAAATTCTACTAGAACTGTAATAGCGTATAGTATATGCCTATTAACCTAGTAATTAAGTTAACAATATATATATCCTATCTCCCTATCCTCTTACTTCTTTTCTTTACGTAATGTCTTAACTTTACTACGCAGTTTATATACATAGTTTAATAATATCCACCCCGTTATATATTATGGTCACTTATACCTATTCTATAATAGCCCTAAAAGACTAATAGGATATATAAAGTTTAAATAAGATATTATCTAAAATATATTAAGAATATATTATAAACTCCTTTTAGTTATACTAACTTATTTTAATATAATAGTTTAGGGTAGCAGAGTCGCTTATATTATGAAATTGGTAGGAAAACGTCGCCTTATTAAATAAAAGTTTACCCGACAGTCGGTTTCGCTAAGCTCACCTGGTAGTAAGCTTAACCACTTTTACTTGGCACGATTGGCGGTATCGGACACCTTAACTGACCCCTCCCTTGGTCTCAAGCAACAGGCGGTGAACCTCGCCGAGCTGGGAATCCTCAAGGATGGTTGGAGGCCTCAAAGCTTAAACGAACCTTGGAGGAGAACGTGATTACAATCAGGCTCTGTCTGCCCCTACCCTAGTGCAGAGCGAACCCGATGGTTGGGCGCTTGGATAAATACCTTGACATGAGGTTCTAATTGGGGTATACCGAGAGACCCAAATCGCTAAACCTTGCGTGCATTTGAGGCTCAATACGAGGCTTATTTATAACTCTCTCCTCATCAATTATTTTTGAGTGACGTTGGCGTTGAGCTGCGAACGAGCGGATGATCTGTCTGGAGGGTCAGCCTTAGTAATCAGCTAGAGAGAAAGGCATCCCGTTTTTCTCCCTTGCTTTCCGTCATCTGAGCCTGCCTCGAGTGCGTGAAAATACGGGTCATGTAGGGTTGTCGTAAGCAGCGCCACGCAGATAAGTGAGTAATGTATTGCCGCCTTTGGCATACGTGCGAGATATTGTACTGGTCTTGAGCTGTGGGTATGCGTAAGAGGCGAAGGAATGGAGCGGGAAGCAGGGGTCAAGCACGAAAGCCAGCGACTGTCAACTGGACATGACATGGTGATGATCTAATGACACTCGGTGATGTAGACACGGTCTGGAGCGGGTGAAGCAATTCAAGGCCACTCAGCCACAGGCGGAAGAGTTTCCTGGTTTCAGCCTGGCCTTTTCTGCCTTCCCTGGTGTCGTCTTTGGGCCGTCTTGCGTGGAGTTTCCCTTTGTTCGGTCGGCTGCATCGCGTGCTCCACACCGGCTGAGCGCGCGGAGTTAGGTCGCGGCACTAAGGATCACCGAGATAGATCAAGGGCGCGGCCCAGTGACCACCAAAGCATGAGAGACTCCACTCTCCTGCGACCTGTGTCCGCCTGCCTTGCCACTTATGCTGAGTCAACCAAATTTTCTGAGCAATTCAAGGCTCTGGCTGTCTAGTTGACTCTTTCATCCCGCTTCCATGCTTCTTCGTGCGAGACTATGGACCACTCTTCGCCCGAAAACGTAGACGATAGCACCAGTGCCTCCCAGGGGGGTCAGTGGGAAAACCCCCAGGTGGACGAGACTCCGGACACCACCGACCAACCATCGCCGACCAACGAAAATGACTCTGACCAGCCTCAGAAGCCAAGTGCGCCTATGCAGAAGCGCCGCAGAGTCACAAGGGCATGCGACGAGTGCAGGAGAAAGAAAATCAAATGCGATGGCAAGCAGCCGTGCACCCATTGCACCGTATATAGTTATGGTGCGCAAAACATCATGCCACTTCCTCTGTGTTGCACCCGCGCTGTACTGACGTAGCCTTGGCTCCAGAATGTACGTACGATCAGCCGTCAAACCGTCGCCGCAATGCTGCACCGCAGTATGTCGAGGCGCTAGAGACGCAATTGAAGCGCGCAAAAGCTTTGCTAAATGTCGTCCTACCAAACCTTGACCTGAACGATCCAAGCATTGACGTCCATCTTCAAAGTGGCATGCTGCCGCAGATTCCGATTCAGAATGCGCATCCCCAGCCGGATCACGCTGAGCAGCAGACTCCTCTCCCGGACAAGGAGCCGCAGTCTGGAGAAGGAGGTGGCGACTCGCATTTGGTGTCGATGGTGAAGGCGACTGGGCAACTGGACCTGGACGAGGAAGGATACTGGGATTATCACGGCCACTCATCAGGACTGAGCTTCATCAGAAAAATGCGAGAGCAATTCGGAGATATTATTGGGCCATTGGGGCAAGGTTCAACGCCATTCGCCAAATCGCGCCCGATGTCTCAGGTCTTCGAGTCTCCAAAATCGAATCACGACTCGCCGTTGGACCAGAATTTACCGCTGCCAGGTACCGACCTACCTTCGAAGAAAGAAGCGAAGGTACTTTGTGATAACGCCTTGATTGATGCCAGTGCATTGTTGAAGATTATCCACGTGCCGACGTTCTACAAAACTCTGGATCACATATACGACAACCCTCTCGAGAATTATGGAAACCGAGAGAATACATTTCTACCCCTTCTGTATGCGGTACTTGCCCTTGGCACATTGTTCGCCAAGGATCACAACGAGACTGACCCAACAGGCTACGAAAACGCAATTGATGAAGGGTACGCACTTCAATTTCTTGACAGGTTCTTCCGTTAACAATTCCAGGTTCAAATACTTCCGAGCTTCGCGACAATTAATGGATATCGCCGATTGCAGAGATATTGTCTCCTTACAAGCAATAGTCTTCATGATCCTGTTCTTGCAGTCGTCGGCCAAGTTATCTACTTGCTACGCTTACATTGGCGTTGCTCTAAGGTCTGCATTGCGAATGGGGCTGCACCGTTCGTTCAATGACAACTTTAATCCCATCGAGGCGGAAACTCGTAAGAGAGTTTTTTGGGTGATCCGTAAGATGGATACATATGTGGGCGCAATCCTTGGACTTCCTCACACACTAAATGATGAGGAGATCGACCAAGAATATCCAACAGAAGTAGACGATGAGTGCATCACAGAAAAAGAGATCCTGCCTATGCCAGAGGGGCAGATTTCTGTGATTGCTGGATCCAACGCTCATACGAGAATTGTGCAGATTCTGGCCAAGATTGTCCTGCACATCTATCCCATTAAAGGCACTCAATCAACAATGCAGGGAAATTCGGTCACGTACAGTGTTAGTTATGCTAAAATCCGAGAAATCGAAAAAGACTTGCAAGATTGGCTAGATCAATTGCCGATGGGATTAAAGCCAGGAGGCGATGCTCCCAAGATCCTCGTCAGGTATGTTCTCTAATTTCTCTCAAGATGTGCGCTATTTGAGTTTCATACTTCAGTCACTAACCTCAACGCAGGGTTCAACAACTTCTTCGAATGGCATATGCACATGCGCAAATGATGCTCTACCGACCATTCCTCCATTACGTTTCGCAGACATGCAAATCCAAAACTGTGGATCAGAGAGCATTTGCTTGCGCATCTGCCTGCGTCAGCGTATCTCGTAATATCGTGCACATTACCATGGAAATGAAGAGGCAGGGTCTCTTGATTGGAGCCTACTGGTTCTCTATGTACACCACCTTCTTTGCCATTCTATCCCTCGTCTTTTATGCTTTAGAAAACCACGACACTACCACAAGCAACGAAGTCCTCCGAGATGCCATGGAGGGGAAAGAAGTGCTGGCCCAGCTCGCCAAACGCAGTATGGCGGCCGACCGCTGCACCGAAACTCTGAAAGTGAGTCGCGCCTCATCCGCCCTCCCCGGTTCAATTCAACGAATGACATTGACATGTCAGAATATCTTCGAGCAGCTCCCCGAGCGCCTAAAGCGGGGCCGTATGGCCGCCAACCGCAAGCGGCGACAGGACAGCCCAGCCATCCCGCCGATGCAAAAACCCGTCGTATGCAAAACCGAATCCGACAGCGATACCAAACCGCGCCGCGCCAGCACCTTCCCCGAAGCGCTGCAAAACCCGCTCACGAAACGCTCCTCGTTCCCGCACTCCCTTCTCTCGCAACAGCACCTCTCCCACCTCTCCCTCGACAGCCCCTACGCCGCCTCCCCAACACTCTCAACCCACGACTTCTTCGACACAACCCCCAGCCTCACCCCCACCTCCACCTTCGCCAGAACCTTCAACTTTAACGCCCCACACCACACACCGCAGCAAGCACCCAGCCACTCCTTCCCCGCCACACCCATTACGAACTCCTTCCTCGACCCAGCCGGCCTCAACGTCCCACTGCCCGACATGTCCGCCATGATGTTCCCGTCCGCCGACCCGTTTGCGTACCCAAACCAGCCCATGACAACCTTCGAGAACAGCGGCTTCCCATTCAAAGACACCCCCGCCGCCGCTACCAACGCCGCCGCCAATGGCCTGAACTCGAGCTTCTCCTACCGCCCCCGCAGCTCCGGCAGCGCAGGCGACATGCGGGGCATCTTCAACAACATCGCGGGGCTGGGCAGCGGCGCCGTGCGGCCGGTGAGCGCGAACGGGGCCGGCGGCAGCAACAGCGGCGGCGGCGGGAGCATAACCGGGGTTAACGGAGGGGTTAATGGAGGAGCGGTAGGCGCAGGGCTGGCGGATAACGACGTGCAGCTGTTCGGCCCGATGCCCATGTATCTGATGCAGGGAGCGCAGCACGCAGCGAACCCGGCGCTGGGACTGCAGGGCGCGGACACGGGAGCGGATGCCGCGGGCGGGCAGAGTGGGAGCAATGGCGCAAATGGCATTGGGGGGTTTGAGGGCAGTGGCATGAATCTGGATGATCTGTTCAGCGGCGAGGAGTGGGCGAATACGTTTTTGGATCAGGGGCTCGGGCTCGGTGGGCTGGGTATGGGGGCGTTTGGGGGCGGGGGAGGAGCACAGGCGCAGGGGGTTGGGATGGGAGGGTGGAGGTAGGGGAGTGATTGTTTTGCGGACTAGATAAACTAAGTTTGGAGATGTGGATTGGGTTAAAAGAGAATGGGACGGGACGGGACGGGACGGGCGGGTCGATCAGAGCGGAGACTGCTGCGCATCCACCGCGCTGGGGGGTCCTGCGACGTTCCAGTGAGAGGGATTCTCGGATCCCAGTGCTGAGTTCGCTAGACTGGATGAATACAGCGCGCTACGGATGCGAGCTCAAGCAGCCTACGATTACTCTACACCCACGAGATTCTTGGATGTAGAGTATTGGGGGTCTTACACTCGTTTCAGGAGGCACCCCACTCCTCCCCTAACCGACCACGAGAGAAAGCAGAAGAGACGTGGGCGGCGGGCACAAAGACGTAAAACGAGGTAAGGCAAGAGGAGGAAACTTGGATTTTCAGTTTGGGACGCAATGTAATTAGCGAGGCTTTGAATGGCGGAACCGAGGATGCCATCCATTTAAGCCCCTATGGCAATCTAGGTGAAAACAAAAGGTCAATGATAATCATACACCCCCCAACTGATATACATATATCCCCTAATTAATACATATACACCCCCACCTAAATAGGCTTAGATTCTTTCTATACAAGTTAAAATATTAGGTGCATTTAACTTATTTACATCCGCATTAGTGCATAATTAAAACGCGCCTATGCCTAAAATATTATTATTATTACTGCTTAACGTCTGATTCGCATCCCTAGGCGGGCCTACGCAGGCTACCCCGTATATAGGGGGAAAGTAATATTAACAGGAAAAAACCCCTAGTATATTAGGGGGAGGAAAAACCCTATAAGCTACCTTAGTAGGATAAAAAACCCCATTAACCATCTCTGTACGTAGTTACGGCCCTATATAGCTGCTCGACCTACGTCCTAACTACTGTTAGATATCGGATCTCCTTAGTAACCACTGCATCCTTATAGCTTATAGCTTAAACTAGGGTTTACTACGTCCTAGCCTAGCTAGGCCTCGCTGCTTATTAATTAATTGCCATATACTATAGTTTTTGCACCTTCCTAACTAATTAGCGCTTACCGCCTGCGGTAGAATACTTTCTATAGTCTCTTTACTCTTATTACACCAACCTAACGCTACTAAAGCTTCTTAATTATAGTGTATAATAGTAGGTATAAACTTATCTTCCTTAAATCTTACTCTACTAACTATAGTCTTTTACTAGATCGCGATTAGAGCTTAGGCCTAGCTATAAAGGCTATAGAAGTTACTCTCTAATAGATTTAAAATATTACCTCTATTAAACGACGCGACCTCTAGTATCTATTTATAAAAACCGCTAATTGCGGCTAGAATTCTATTATAAATTCTATTATTTTTAGTGGCTACGTTATTAATGCTCCTCGTTTTAGTAGAAAGCGTATAGTTACTTACGAGTTTAAATAATAAATACTGAAGAGAGTTACCTATAATCGCTATAGGTAAGAGAAATTATAGGAATATATTGCTATAGAATACGGTTACTCTACTAAAACTATCTAGCTAGTTCTATAACGTTATAGATATTGGAAAATAGGGCCTATAAAAAAGCTTTATTTTATAAAGGCTATAAAGGAAACTAGACTTTAGTTCTCTTTATAATATAAGGATTAGATAACTAAGAATTAGAAAAATATAATTTAGACTAATAAAACTAACATTATTTTATACTATAGGAGAGGCGAGTATAAGCTCCAGCGATTCGCTTAGGAAAATGTTTATAAGTTAAATATTTATTCTTAATTTAAGAAAGCTATTACGATTATATTTTAGGGGGCCTTCTTATATAATTAAAAGTTACCCAACCTTATATAGAGGCCTAAAACTATAACTAAGAAAAAGACCATTAAGCTTAAGCTTTAAATTATTAAAAATATAATTAAACTAGAACTATATAAGGCGTAAGAGCTTACTACTAGTATATAACGACTTAGGCTTTATAATAAGCTAAAGAGAAAACTTTAAATTTGAGTAACTAATATAACGAAGCCTTATAGGAAATGCTATAATAGACTTATTATTAGATAAGGTATATAGGTAGAACGAAGAATAAGATCTAACTTAGTAGATTAAATGCCTAATAGATTAACCCTAATTATATTCTAAGATTTACTATAAAGAGAGAACTATCTAGGTAAGGACTATAGTCTTTTAAATATATAACTATGCTTTTAATAAATCCCTTTATATATAATATACGTACTATGCTCTACGTATACTATATATAATGTATATAATATTGTTTAATATTATATAACTCGCCTACTACTTATTATATAGTTCTACTAGTTCTATTATAACCTATACTATATCCTATCGCTTATTTAGTTTGCTAATAATTATCTATAATACCTGTTTGTATCAATTTAATAATACAATTAAGTTATATCCCGGGGCACGAAATACGTATAGTATCGTATGCTCTTTGGGATGGTAGTGACTGTCGATTGTATCGAGGTAGTCTACGTAGTCTATATACTAACGCGCCTCCCCCCTGATTAGTCAGCACACAAGTAGTTGGTGCACCAAACGCGTAACTACGCGTTCGGTGTACCACGTGCTGTAATCATACACTGGCGGCACTTAAAAATGACTCAATTGTATATATCCCCCGTAATTGCTTTAATAGGGCCATAGAGCACAAAAGAAATATATAGGAAATCCCTCCTAAGGTGCCTTCTAGACTGCCTTCCAAACGGTGCTCCAAGCTGGCCGTAAGTCCTGCTTACGGTCCGTAAAATAAACCGTACGGCCTTCTAACGGGCCATAGATAAACCGTACGGCCTTCCAACGGGCCGTAAATAAACCGTAAGTGCTCCGTTAGTCTCGTTCCACCTATTTTATGACCTTTAAATTAAGCTTATTTATGTCAATTAGGGGTTTAAAAGCTTGGCACGGCTTTACCTTAGTCATAGCGTCTGCTAGGTTGTCTTCGCTGCTAATCCATTTAACCTCCGTAATCTCACGTCGTTTATAAACCTAACGTAAGCATATTAGGTCGACTATAAGCCTCTTCTCTTATATTGTACCTAGTTTAACTAGGCAGTCGTAGAGGGACTTTAAATCGGTATATAAAACTAGGGGTAGCTGCTATATTAAAGCCATAGGCTAGTGTATATAGTTTAGAAGCTAGTACACTGCGGGTTACTTATTTATACTTAATTAAAGACTAGTATAGAATATTTGCGTCCTAATTGCGGTCTATAAGTACGATTATAAAGCCAATTTACAATAATAGGTCTCTATTATTAGCAAAGGAGGCGTTTATAAATACTATTACGCTAATAGAATTTAGGTCTAGCGGTATAAAAGTAAGTCCTCTTATCGCATTATTAATCTGCCATTAAATACGCTTATTAATTTACTTAATATTTTTTTCTTATAGATCTACTGCCTGGGCCGTAAAGAACAAGTTATAGGTAGATTTGGGTTGGCAGACTATAGCAATATAAGCGCCTCTTATACGCTATATAGCGTATTAGTCCTTTATATTTACGGTCCTACGGGTCTCTTTACGGGAACTAGTAAAGTCCGTAGGCTTTACTATAATAAGCTTTAGGTTTTAAGCTTAGCGTTCTTAGGTTAGTTAGATTAAGTTACCCTTTTATATAATTAAGCCTCCGTTAAACTTAATTGGAGTCTACTTAGTTAACTACTCTTACGGCTTTGCTAGGAACTTAGCTTCTTACAGTTTAGTCTCTTTAGCGTCCATAAATGTCCGGTCCGCTAAAAATAGGGTATTATCTATTTAGTGTCTAATAATACTAAGGCCGTTTAATAGGGTATATAGGAGGCAGTGGTTATAGGTTAACTGTTCCATTTTGAGTTTACTAATGTAATACTAGTAATACGTTTTAAACTAGTAGTTTCTAGCTTCTAATACTTCGTAAAGGGGTTTTATAACCCATAAAATTATTCCTAGTTATAAATTAAGCTTAAGGGGTAGTTATATAAAGATGTCTCTACTTAAGTAGGTATTAGACTATATATAAGCTTATAAAATATCCCGTAAGTAAAGGGCTATAGGTTTAGCTTACTATAGTCTAGGCGTAAGTACGAGTATAATCCGTTAACTAACTTGTTAAATTATAGGTAATTGCGTAAGGACTAGGTCCTTTCCTTAGTCATTATAAGCTTATATAATAAGCCTTAATTTCTTAAAGGCTTTGTTAGTACTAGGGTGCTTAATCTTATTAATAAAGTATAAGTTAAATATACGGACGCCTTGCGGGACGTCTTTCTCTATTATAACCGCAAAGATACCCTTTTTAAGTAGTCTATTAATCTCTTTACATCGTAAGTCCGTAAAAGGGGTTTCTTATACTAGAACTAATATATCTATAGGCGGAGATTGCCTTACGGATATGCCTGCGAAGGTTAGGTGGTTCTTTATTATAAGGTTCTCTATTATAGGGTGCTTTTAGGGGCGTCCTCGGCCACGCTTTACGGCAGGTTTAGTAGGTTTAGTAAGTTTACGGGGGACTTCCAGAGTAGGTAAGAATATTTCCGGTTTATCTAGTTCGGCAGGTGCTTTAAGTTCGTCTAGTTCGGCGGGTGCTTTAAGTTTATCTAGTTTAACATATGCTTTAAGTTCGTCTAGTTTAACGTTATAGGTATTTTCGGACCAAAAATAGGGTTTTACGGACGTGCTTCTAAAGTTAGTTGGTCCGCTAGGAAGTTATATACAGCATATTTTATCTTCTACAGCTAGTAAACAATAAGGTCCAGTCCAATTACCGCTCTTACGCCATATAAGGACTTTAGAATTAAGCGGGAGGTTATAAACTAAGGTTGTATTAAGTCCGTTGCGGTAATATAGGGCGCTATTAACAGTTTGTTTAGTCCATAATTTAACTATTTCAGCTATTGCCTTCTATATTATAGCTGCTTATTCTATAATAAATAGGGCAGGAGGGCCTAGGTTACTCATCCTTAGGTAAACTCCGTAAACTAAGAGGGTAGGTACTAATCCGTTAGGGCTAGCAGTGTTATTAACGGCTTTTACAGCCATTTGTAAAGCCAGTTCTTTTTTAATATCTTTATACTTATTTATAATAATCTAGTAAGCTCTCCGTAAAGCTAGGTAAGCTTATTTAATAAGCCTAATGGACTAGTATACCTTAACTAGAACGGCTTTTGTTAAAATAGCCATAGCTATAGCGTACTATTGGAATTCCTTGCTAATGAAGTTCCTACTAGCATTACAGGTAATATACTTAGGAGGTCTAAGGTATATATTAATCTAGTAGGTCCGTAAAATATCCTAAGTATATTTTATAAATATATTTTGCAACTAACGGGCGGCTTAGTAGCGGGTTACCTCGTTAATTATATATAATACTAGGCTGCCGTTAATATACATAATGTCTACGTACACTAAGTGGTTAAAATTAAGGTCTTTATAAAGAGTAAACTTAAATCGGCCTAGGGAACGTCCGTATTTCTAATAAAAGGAGCAGTATTTAGTTAGGTAGTCGATTGCCTTCCTATTAACATCATTATATCTAAAGCATTTAAGGACTCTATATAGCTTTTCGGCTAATAGGTAGCCGAAATAGTAGTATAGGCAGTAGATTTTAGTACTAGTAAGGTAGCACGGGTTATAGTTAAAAGATTCCTAAATATAGGTCTGTAGAGTCTCTCCCTATATAAGGAACGGGTGTCCAAATCGTCGTACAATTAGCAGGGTAATATACTTGCTTATTAGGGCAGTTACGGGGCCAATTAAGGTATTTATAACGTTGTTATAGTAGACCTATAACCTATTCATGTCCATAAGGTAGAGTAGGAAAGGGGTATCCGCTTTTACTATATAGAAGTTAACTAGGCCAATTAGAGTCTTAACTTTAACTAATCTAATTAATGCGGTTAAGCCAATGCCGAATTAGACGTTTACGGCCCCAGTTTACATAGTATTAATATCCGTATTATTATTTATAGTGGTCTTATATATAAGGTATTATCCATAACCTACAGTAGACTTCTTAGAGGCACCTATATTAATTATAACGCCATAGAATTCCTTAGGGGTGTAGCGTTCTGTAGTGATATATGCAAATAAGTCCCGTTCGCGGTCCGTAACATCCATAACAGGTCCAACAGTTATGCTTATAGGTTGGTTTTTAGGTGTAATTAAGTGTATAAAAGAGCGGTTGGCTAATACAGTCGTAATATTAAAGGCTTAGTCGTCCGTAAAAGGTCCAAAAGTAATTAGGAACGTCTCTGCGGTCTCCTATTCCTAAGTATCTAAGTTAAAGTTAATTATAAGGGCTTCCATTAACTTATTAAGAAACTCCTCCATTTCCTCTCCTTTATAGTCTAAGATAAACTAGTTAATCCGATTATCAAATCTCTTCTTAAACTTATTACGTTCTTCTTAGGTATACCTTATAGACTAATATCCTTCCTTACCGCATATAAAGCACTTCTAGCTAGTTTATCTATAGGGGTATACTTTTATACGGGAATTGCTGTGGGGGTTACGGGTAGGACTTAGTCGGTATAGGTACTACTAGCGGTAGCGGCGGTCCGTAAAGTAGGCATCTAAGTCTATTTATGGGTTTTATAGGTCCGTAATAAAGGCTTAAATACTATTTAGCGGGTTTAAGACTTCATACATTATAATAGAGGACCGTAAATTATTAATAAGGCCAGTTAAGGTGTCTATAGGCTTATAATAGGCGTATTTATAGGGCTCTACTTCCTAGTAAGCCGTAATAAGTTTATTATACAGGTAGTCGTCTATTTAAAGCTTAACATTAAGGCCGTGCTATAGGTGCCGTAAGTCTTTAATAAAAATTTGCAGGCACTCTATAGTTGATTTTTCGGTATTCTTATTAATTACGGTCTATAACTTAATCACATTCCATTAGGTAAGGATATTACGCTTATACTTAGGCCCTTTAAAGTAGTTGCGTGTAGCCTTATATAGCTTATTAAAGGGAACACTAAGGGGGTTACTCTTAAGGTTAGTGTAATAGTAGTTAAGGGCTAGGCCGCGTAGTATAGTAGAGTAGGCTTAGCTAAACTCCTATTTAGGAATATCAGCCTTCTAACAGAGGTCTATAAAGATAGTTAGTTTAAAGTTAAAGTTGTTATTTTTACCGCTATACTTAAATTCGTCAGTATAGAGCTTAGCTAGGTTAGCTAGCTCCTTGCCATAAGTCTTTACTTAGGTAGTTTACGGATCTATAACTGGAATAACGGAAGGGGTTTAGTCTGTAATTTAATTTTCGGGGTTATTATAGTCCGTAAATTGGGTTACAGGGGTATTGCGGTCCGTAACTTAAGTACTAGGTATACTTTAGCCCGTAAAATTAATTCCGAAATCGCTTAGGTTTATAGGATAAATTTGGTTAAGTAGGTTAGATATAAGGCTAGTAATACTATTAAGTTTAGGAGAAGCAAAGAGTTTATTAGTGGCTTTAACCTAGTCTAGGATTTCCTCTTTAGTCCATTCCGTTTAGTCCTCCTCCTATATTATATTATATAAGGACCATATAACAGTAACTCGTTTATCCTTTTTAACCTATACACCTTAGTAATATAAAAGGGTTTGTAGGTTACGGATGGCAGTAGGGTTATAAGCCTTAAGAATAGCTTCCGTAAAGTCCGTAAAGTCTTCCTTATATTACTCCTATAGGTCGTTGTTTAGAAGCTTATAGTGTCCGTATTTAAGGATTTTAAAATTAATATAGTCGTTAACGCCGTCCGTAGAAGTAAGGTTAACTCCCTAACTCCACTTCTTTTAACCTTCGTTAATTTGCTTGCTTATATCTGCCATACTAGGTAATATAGTATGGTGCGTAGTGGGTAGTAACAGCTTATAGTAGGTAGAGGGGGTCTTGTAACGGTCCGTAGAGGCAATTAGCAGGTCTATAGTAGTTTGTAGGAGGGTAGGAGGTTCTATAAAGGTCTGTATTCGCGTTTATAAACTTCTAGTAAACCGTATTAAGACTTAAATAAGTATATAGAGTTGGTGATAAATCCGCAATCCCTAACTTCTAACCTTTTAGCAGGTTATACTAGGAGTCTAAACAGGTAGTCACTGTCGTATATCGCTTGGGGGGAGGTGTTAAGTAATTGCTAATCTATGCGCGCTTACTGATTAGTGTTTATATCAATTTAATAATACAATTAAGTTATATCCCGGGGCACGAAATACGTATAGTATTGTATGCTCTTTGGGATGGTGGTGACTGTCGATTATATCGAGGTAGTTTACATAGTCTATATACTAACGCGCCTCCCTCCCTAATTAGTTAGCATATAAGTAATTAGTGCACTAAACGCGTAACTACGCGTTCGGTATACCACGTGCTGTAATTATACAATACCTCTAGTATAAAATTTGTAATACTTAAAGAAAATAGCGCTATTAAGCGCATAGCTAAGAAAGGTAGTATTAATTAGTACTAATATCTTACTAAATACCATCTTTTAATTCTTACCCCTTTTCTAATTAAGTAGTAGATTAACCGCTTAAATATAATTATTTAGGAGAATAAGGCTCTTTATAACGAATCCTTGTAGTAGGAACTACGGTAGACTTATTAATAGGCTAGGTATATAGGTAAATAAGAAGTCAATAATATAATAATAACTAGTGGAGTGGTTGCCTAATAGATTAACTTTAATTATATTCTAAGATTTACTATAAAGGAGAGAAACTATTTATAAAGACTATATATCCTTAAATATATAACTCCTCCTATAGTAAAGGGTTTAGTATATTAGTACATTAGTACGTTAGTACGTTGCATTCCTACGTTTCTATATTCCTATATTTTAAACTTATAACGTAACTAGCTATATAACTTAGTTACCCCTTATTCTATAGCTTAATTAGTTTTAGTATCTCCTATACTATCTTAACTAACCCATTTATATCTTCCCTTAGTAGTTATACTACTGCTAATATAAGGTCCGTAATACTATCTCCCTCCTCTTTATCTTTATCCTTAAAGATATCTCCCATCTTTAAGTCGTCTATTAGAGGTATAGTATTCCCATTTTTAATTTAATAACCTTTATTATTTCTAATACCTCCTATTAGATCCTTTATATCTAATTATTATAACTAGCTAGTAATATTAATTTTTTTCTCTTAGTAAAGTTATACTGTCGTATTCTTATTATTCTTATTATTATTATTTATTACTTAACGTCCGATTCGGATCCCTATTAGGCCCACGCGGACTACTCCTTATATTCATATAGGGAGAAAACTCTATTTAAGAAAACCCTATAATCTATCTCCCTGCCTTTTAGGACTTGCCTATAAGGCGCCTATAGGGCGCCTATAAGTCACCTATAGTGCTCTTACTACCTTACTTTTTAACCTCCTTAGGAACCACTGCTGCCGTAATAAGCCTACAGACGCGCTAGTATCGCATACTTTACTCTACTACTGTAGAGTCATTAGGGGGCGCCCATTGCTCACTCCCCCCGCCCTTTATTACTATTTCCCTTATAACCCAGAACTAGTTTAGTATATTTTAGCTAATAAGCTACTAGGTAACCGCCTTAAGGCCTTTTTATATTAAGAGCAGTATATTATAGTTCTCTGTACTAGCTACTAAGAGCATTACTTCTTAGTTGGTGCGTAAGGGGCATAACAATATTACGTGTTTTAGTGTCTGTCTTAGCCAGCCATATTTATATCTTAGGCTACCTACTAGGACACCTACCCAGTAGAGCTAGTCTTTTAGTCCTATTATTCCTGTTCTTAAGAGTGTTACTATTATATTTTCTACCTTTATTAGGCCTTTTTAGAGCCCTAAAGTGTTTACCCCCTATAGCGTTAACTATACTACGGCTTAGGTTCCTTTTACCTTAGTTAGCCTCTATACCTTTAACTCCTATACACCTCTCTAGCGTTAGTCTAACTAGTATTATATTATAGTAGATAGTTTCCCGGCGTTCTTTTATACTCTACTTTAGCTCCTTTCTCTTTCTTACTATTATCTTTACTGGCCTCTTACGCGTCTCCCTTCCTCCTCTATATGGGCCTAGGCCCTAAAGCAACACTATTCTTCTTCTACTTTCTTTACTTATTTCTCTAATATATCTTCCCTACTTTAAGGTTGTTAGTTTATTCTCCTATAGGGCGCCCTAGAGTTCCTTTATAGTTTATTTAGGCGTGTCTTAATATACTTTATAATATTAAAGTTACGTTTATTTTACGCCCTTTATATTACAGCGGCTTTAATATATAGTTATAGGGGGGGAATATTATCTTCCTTCTTAATTAGTGCTGTAGCCGTTCGCTTATATACGCCTATTATACTCTAAATGTAGGCTATTTAGACCTTTTAAAGTAGTTTAAGGAGCGACTTAGGGGGGCCTTTCTTAGATTTTTTAATGGCCCAAATACTGGACCTATATATCATGGTTAGCCGGACAACTGCTATATATAGTAGGCGTGACCTTTAGAAACATGGACCCTATATAGAATTGATAATCCTAAATAATATAATATACTATACTTAGCCCTTATAGGCCGCTTACGCCGTATATACGCTCCACCGGAGCTTACTATCTACCTATACTCCTAATACCCTTAGGCCCTAAACTAGTTAACCCCTAAAGCCTTAGATATAAATTATATACTAAAGATCTGTAAATTAGTTGCGTTTTCTTATAAAATGGATTAGCTGGTATTTCTCTAGTAAGAATTAGACTCTATATTGTCTTGCCTATTCTATATAGGTATTATAAGCTTTCTCTAGTATTCTGCAATTCTCTACGGCTATTGGCCCGTATATAATTAGGTTTATATTATTAACAAAGCTTATCCCCTAGGTTGCCCCTTCCTTAAAGAAGTTAAGTAGGTTGCTTATAAAGAAAAGGAAGAGTATAGGCGAAAGGGGTGATCTTTATAGTATTCCTATTGTAACTATAATAGGGGGGCTCTAGTATCCGCTAAAGACTAGTAATATTTCTTTCTAACCTATAAACCCTTAAACAAATTATATAATCTATTCTAGGAAGCCTTTTACCCTAAGGATATATAGAAGACGCTTGTAGGGTATGTTGTTATAGGCGCCACTAATATTTAGGCTAAGTATTAATACTATAAAGTCCCTTCGCATCACCTATGCGGATTTAATGGTAGTAGCAAGTAGCGTAAGTGCTAATAGTGTTAAGCGGTTCTTTCTTGCCCCTATTTAGCTCTGTAGTAGTAGGGCGTGTTCCTTAGCCGTGTCTGCTATATGGTCCGCTATTACCTTTTTTAAGATCTTGCTAAAGGTGTTTTCTAAGGTAATAGGGCGGTAGCTTCCTAGGATTAAGTAATCTGCTTTACCTTCTTTTTATAGGATAACCGTTATTATAAATCTTCTAAGTTGTGGGTAGTAGCCTATAGCAAAGCATACTCTAGCTATATCTATAAGCTAGGGTACTATAAGTGGTCTATAGATCTTTAGGGCCTTATTTAAAATCCTATCTAGTCCTAGTGCTATATTATTTAAAAGGCGGCTAATAGTTCTAGCCATTTCCTCTATTATTATATCGCTGTTAACCCGTAAGCAAGTCACCGGTATTTTACCCGTAATATTACTAAGGTCTACTAAAGCCGGTTAGGGGAAGAATCTTTCTATAAGGATCTTTGCCTTCTTATTATTATTATTAGTAGCCTATAATTCCCCTACTCTTCATAGGGGTGGTAGGTGTAGGTCTTTTACTAGTCGCCCTGCCTTTTTCTTTACCCATTTCGCTATTGCCTACAGGCCCTTATTATAGGGGAGGCTTAGGTTAAAAGTATACTCATTTATAAATCGTCTCCAGTTATTCCTTGCTTCTTTTTTTAGGGTATTCTTTAACTGGTTTCTTATATCTTTATATTATCTCTTATCTTTAGGGTCGTGGCTGCTTAAGTATTTCCTTCTTACTCGTCGTTGGCTAGCTATAAGAACCGCGCATTATATAGACTATGCGTATTACGCGTAGGGGCCCGGTTTTAAGACTGGGCAGTGCTCTTCTAACCCGTTTTTAATTGCTGCCTAGATCCTTTCTAGTCTTCGGTTAATTTCCTTAGGGGTGGCTAATAAGCCTCGCTCGTTTAGTATTGGGTGGATTTCTTCTAGGTCTTAGAGTTGTTGTTTAACTGTATTAAGGAAGCTGTCTGCCTTAAGCATCCTTATCGTATTCTTATTATATAGAGAAAAAGCTAATATATATTACGATTACGGCTCTATTTAGTTACTAACTATTACAGCTTATATAAATGCCTCTAAACCAAAGCTTATAGAATGCTATATTATAAAGATACTAAGCTAAGGAGCAGAAGAAGGTTAAGGAAAGGTCTATATATACGAGCCAAGTCTCTAAGCGAGCCCCTAACTAGGCTGCATGTAGACATCATAAGGGCAGTGCCCTAGCGCCGTCACACTAACCTTCTTTTTATACTAAATATACGTAAGCGAATATTTAATTATCCTATAATATTTAATCTGTCTCTAACGCTAAATATATATATCTTATTATTCTTTATAACCGTTTAATTCCTTACCTAATCTATTCTAGGGTTGCGTGTATTAGTAGCGGCTAAAAAACTAGAGAGTAAGCTAGCTAAGGCCCTTATTAAGGTTTAGCGTTGTTTTAATAAGGTATCTTAGGCTCTAAAAGCTTAATTAAATACTTATACTTGCCTAAGCCGTCTAATAAATGTCTATAAAAAGGTACGCTTAAAGGAGTTATATTTAGTAGAGTAAGGTCTATTTAAGCTTAAGGTTAAGGAGGCCAAAAAGGGTTCCGTTTAAGAAGAGGTGGACATAGCTAATATACTAGTAGTAGGTCCTTTAGATAATCTAGCTCGTCTATTACCTTTAACTAATCCTTTTATCTTAGGCTCCTTTTTAATATTACTTAACCTATTTTCTTCTAATACTTCTATATCTTTTTTATAGTGTTTTTTAAATTCTATAGTAGTTTCTAGGTAGTCTTGTTATAGCCTATCTACTTAACCTTATACTATATTTCGTCGTTAATATCCTTATAACTTATAATTCTTAAAACTTACTATTTATCTTCTTTTTACCCTTTATACGTGTCTGCTTTATAAATTAGTGGCTTAATATTCCTATATACTGGCTTTAGTATTACAATATACTATATAGGGTAGATCCTTATTTTAGCTAGTAGGTTTAACTTAAATATAACTAGTAAAATCTTTTATGTAATTTTAAAAGGTCCTAGTCTAATATAGTTTAACTTTTTACTTAGTTGTTAACTCTTAAAATTTTTATATAGTAGCTATACTTTATCTCCCTCTTTAAGATCTAGTCCCTTAGATCTCCTAGCGTTATAGTACTTTTTTATTCTTTCTTATACCTTTTTCGCTAATTCTATAAGGTCTATATAAAGATTTATTAACGTCTTTATTCTTTCTTTAGCTATACTACTTATTTTCTTCACTTATTATAGTAATAACAATATTTTTAGCTTATATCCGTAATTTGCCTTAAATAGTAATATACCTATTCCTTTTTATAGTGTTGTATTATATATAAACTATATAACTAGTAATAGTAATACCCAATTATTTTGTATATAATTAATATAATACCTTAGATACTATTCTAGCGTCTAATTTAATCTTTCTATTAAGCTATCTGTCTACGGATAATATATAATAGAAGTTACTGCTCTAACTCTTTATTCCGCTAAGAATACTTCCTAAAATACTGCTATAAATCTTAAATCCCTATCCGATATAATCTTACTTAGTGCTCTATATCTTATAAATACTTCTTTAATATAGATTTTAGCAATATTTTCTATTAAGATTTCTTCTATATATGCTATAAAGTAGCCCTATTTAGTTAATTTGTCTACTATTACTAGAATTATATTATACTTCTATCTAGTAATAGGATCTTTTAACTTTAGTAACTTAATAATAAAGTCCTATAATATAACCTCCTATAGCCTTTCTGGTATTTTAATAGGTTATAGCCCTCCGTATAGCTTATGCCTTATTAGTTTATTCCTTTAGCAATTTAAATACTCTTTTATTACTTTTCTAGCTATGCCTTAAATTCCGTTAATAATATATTCTTTTTAAAGTCTTAATACTAAGGTTATTGCTCCGCTATATTCTTAAGTTATTCCCTTATAGAAATCTTCTACAAAATACTCTGCGATACTTTTTAGGATATACTTTACTTTTTAATTTTTATATATATTTATCTATGGATTTTCTAGCTATGCTTTTAGAATTCTTTATACCTAAAAGCTTTTTAATATCTTATCAACTCTTTCTAGTTCGTTATTTTCTTAAGTTACTACTAGTTTAGGGTAATTATATCTAATTAATCTATTTTTATTTTTAAGTAGTATTACTTCTAATAGTTTCTTATTATTCTGTAGTTTAGCCTTTCTACTAAATGCGTCTACTCTTGCATTTTTAGTCCCTTTAGTATACTAAATCTTAAAATAGTATTCTATAAGCATCTCTGCCTATCTAACTTATCTATAATTAAGTTCTTTTATTATTAGAAACCCCGTTAGGTTCTTATAATCTATCTTAACTATAAATAGTTTTTCTGCGCCTTATAAGAATGCTCTTTATTTCTTAAGTGCTATAACTATACCTAATAACTCCTTATTATAGATATTATAGTTTAACTTTAATAGTGTTATTTTCCGACTATAATATGCTACTAAATACTATATATTCTTATGCTTTTATAGCAAATATACTTCTAGTATAAAGTCTAATATATTTATTTCTATAACCGTGTCTAGCCCTAGTTAATAAATCTTAAGGATTAGCTCCTAGGTAAATAATTCCTTAAGTTCCTTAAATAGCTTCTCCTACTCTTCTCCCTATACCTATAGTTCCTCTTTCTTTATAAGCTTAGTAAATAGTTTAATATTCTTTAACTACTATACTATAAACCTCTTATAGTAGTTATAAAACCCTAAAAATAACCTTAACTATATTACATTCTCTAGTTTTTACTAACTTACTATAGCTTTAATTTTCTTTAAGTCTATACTAATATAACCTAGTTTAATAATAAATTTAATAAAATTGGTCTTCCTTATAAAGAACTTATATTTCTTAATTACTACTAGTATCTGTTCTTCTTATAGTCTCTTTAAAACCTATTTAATGTATTCCCTATATTCTTCCTTAGTTATTAAGTAGATAATAATAATATTAAGGTATACTATNATAAACTTATTAAGGTGTTCTCCTAATATATTATTAATTCGTTTCTAAAATATTGCTAGTATATTTATTAACCCGAATTATATAACTAATAGTTTATATAGTTCTTCCTTTAACCTAAAGGCTGCCTTTTATTTATCGCCTTCCTTAATTCTAATCTAATGGTACGCCTATCTTAGATTTATCTTTATAAAGATTTACATATTACCTATTTAGTTCTAGATTTGCTAATTAAGGTTAAAGGATACCTATCCTTCTAAGTAATGCTATTTAACTATCCATAGTTAATATATAGCCTAAGTTTTCCGTTCTTCTTTAGTACGAATAATACTAAATAACCTACTAATAACTACGATAGTCTAATGTATTCCTTTTATAAGTTTTCTTAAATAAACTCTTTAAGTGCTCTTAACTCCTCTTAAGTAAGCTTATAGGTTAAAAAGAACCTTAGACTTATTCCTAGTTTTAACTCTATCTTATAATCTTATACTATATAATCTACCAGCTTTTTACTTTTTAGGCTCTATAGCTTCTTGCCATATTTATAGTATCTCTTTAGTATATAACTTAAGCCTTACTTAGTCTCTTTATATATTACTCTAACTTAGTATTATACTAACTTAGTCTGTTATTATATCTTACGTTATTAAATATCTCTAATATCGACCTAACCTATAATCTAATTAATCTTTAGATTATATTCCTATAACTAAGGCATTTCTAATACTACCTCATCCCGTCCTAATAGTAGGATATTAATAGTTATCTAAATAGGTCCTATTTTAAGGTTAATAATACCTCCTCTATAGGCTATTAGATCTTAAAATTGTAACTAATAGGTAAAGTTACTCTTTCTATCTATAAGGTAATCCTATTCTTTTAACCACTACTAATAAAATATAGTTCCGCGTTGCTCCACTATCTATTAATACTTTAAATTATTAATTTTACTAATTAACTTATAAATTTAGGTATTATCCTTAAATTCCTTTAAGGGTTTAAAGCTTTACTATTAGCTCCCTTTAGTTCTATAGGCCTCTACTTTTCCTAACTATTAGCTTCTTAATCCTATTATACTTAGCTCACTTTTTAGCTAATACCTAGTTTGCTTTTTATCCTCTATATACTATAAATATATATTTTTTAAACATTCCCACTACTATTATCCGTCTAAGTATTCTTCTATAAAAAATCTTTCTAGTTAAAGTATTAAGTCTCTTAACTCCTAAACTTCTATTAAATGCTATTTATATATATACATAGCATTCCTATACTATTGCTCCTCTAGCGCCTAATATATCCTTATAAAGTACTTCTAATTCTTTTCTTTTAGAATTTTGTATATCTTACACATATTATTTATATATGTAATCTATAATAGCGTATAGTATGCTAGGTACTTTAGGTTAACTCTTAACTTATTTTTATTTTTAAGTTTAAACCTTTACCGTATTAATCTAAATCTTATAACTTTATTTATAGGTACTAAGATATATCTCTTGCTTTTCTAATCCTCTAATTATTCCTCTAGATCCTTTAACGTTATAATTAAGGCTCCCTTAATATAACTTATGGCTTTTTTTGTAATAGGGTGGTCCTAAATAACTCGCTTATCTAACTATATATAAAAATCTTCCCACTTATCATTATACCTTTATTTATACTACTTTTAGTATAGCTGCTAAAGTATATATAGCTTATCCATAAGGAAGTATCTTCTTATTACTATATTATAATAGCCTTTTATATATTATTCTTTCAACTTAGTAAGGATCCCTAGATTCTCTTTATTTTCTAATTTATCTAACTATTTTACTCTTAGCATGCCTGCCCTTAGCCTATTAGTAATTCTTTATATAGGTGCTCTGTCCCTTATATAACCTAGTATACTAGTCCTTTAATCTAGTTTCTATTCTTACTACGCAAGGATTCTCTATCTAAATTCCTTTATAGTTTCTTTTAGTTTTTGCCTTATAAGTAAATCCTTAAAGTCTTCTTACTTCTTAATTTTAGTTTATTTAATAGTCCTTATTTATATCTAGAAATCTTAGTTTTATAGGATTCTTAATTTTAAGCTTGCTTCTTTCTTAAGCTTAGCTCTAGCCTTAGTCTAATTAGGCTTTTATAATGTTCTTATCTTATTTTAAAAGTCTTAAATTTTACTTATCTCGTCTTAAGAGTCTTATACCTTTAGGAAGCTCCGTCCTAAGCTTATTCGTATATTATTATTATTATTATTATTATTATTATTATTATTATTATTATTATTATTATTATTATTATTATTATTATTATTATTATTATTATTATTATTATTATTTATTTATTTATTCATTGCTTAACGTCCGATTTGGATCCCTACCAGGCCTACGCGGACTACACCTCGTATACATGTGGGGAGAAAACTCTATAAGAAAACCCCGTATTCTATCTCTCCACCTTTAGGCCTCGCCTGCGTGGCGTCTGTGAGTCGCCTACGAGTCGCCTGTGGTCCTCTGTATCCTTACTTTCGACCTCCCTAGTAACCACTGCTGCCGTAGTAAGCCTACGGACGCGCTAGTATCTTAAACTTTGTTCTCCTACTATAGAGCCTCTAGAGGGTAAATACTATTATTATAGCATTATAATTATAAAGGTTATGTTTTAATATTTTGATTTTCGTGACATATATATAAATAAGCTAAATACACGTTATATTCTAACCGAAATAGAAAGGATCTAAGCTTATTTAGGCGGTAGTGTATACGTATTAGTTAGGGGATGTATAATTAATATGCGGATCGTTAGTACCCCCCAACGAAAATCTTAACCCGAGTTTATAATCAATAAGCTAATTTAGAGCTTTAAGCTTAAGGGGGAAACCCCCTTGAACCCCCCCTGCACACTACGTGCTCTATTTACCATATAGGCAGAGGTTTTGGTAGAGCGTTTAGTAGAGCGTTTAGTAGAGCGTTTGGTAGAGCGTTTGCAGAGGTTTATATGGAGGTTCGTATAGGCCTTTTATAGAGCTTTTGTAGAGCTTCGTGTAGAGCTTTAGTAGAACTACGTATAGAGCTTCGGTAGAGCTTCGTGTAGAGCTTTGGTAGAGCTTCGTGCAGAGCCTTATGTAGAGCCACATGCAGGCGTTCGCACAGGCGATTAACTGCAGAGACGTTTATAGAGACAATTGTATAGGCAATTGCGTGGACGTTTAATTGATCATTTATATAGGCGTTCGTATAGGCAATTAATTGATCAATCAATTAACTGTATGGGCGTTTATACGGGCGTTTGTGCAGATATTTATAGAGCTATTTATAGAGCCGTTCGTAGAGCTCTAGAGCTCCGTATTAAGCTTTAAGTAGAGGTTTAAGTAGATCTTTAAACTTAAGGAGGAGACCCCCTTAGACCCCCCCTACGCACTATATGCTTTATTCACCACGTGGGCAGAGCTCTTACAGAGGCTTTAGTAGAGTGTTTAGTAGAGCTTTTACAGAGCTTTATATGGAGGTTTATGCAGAGCTTTTATAGAACTTTTATAGAGCTTTTATAGAGCTTTTATAGAGCTTTAATAGAGCTTCGTGTAGGGCCTTATACAGAGCCACATACAGGCGTTTACACAGGCGATTAACTATAAAGACGTTTATAGAGACGATTATTGTCACGGAACCCCACCGCAGGGGCCTCCATAGGAGAGCCCCGTGCTCTCACGTACACCTCGCGTACAGCTTATATCAGCTACGCGTAGGTATATCACCTCCTTACGCCCTCGACCCTTACGATCAATCGCGCAACGTCTTGTAGACTCCTCGAATACATACGTCTTATAGCCACTGCCCCGTCCCGTGACATTACGTTGCGCCTTTTTACCACCGACACCCAGCCTATAACCAATTCTATGTCTCTATAATACTACAGGCGCTACCAAAAGTAGCGTACCTATGAGTTACCTTACTTTATACTTCTAAGGAACCTATAATAGTAAGACGATATTCCTTACTAGCTACTATATTAAACCCAAAGAATAATCTAATACCTATACTTAACCTACAACGCCAATCAATCCCAGGAGAATTTAATTTATTAGCCCTAACCTTAACCCCTAAGGAGATGGACACTAATAATATCTTATCTTTTATTAACTATATAACTACAAATAAGCAAGCAGAAGGGCTATTACCTATTAAAATTAAAATATAAGACGCCAAGATGTTTGTAAAAATAGTAGCACGAGAACCTAATAAATACTACCGCCTTCTATAGAACTACTACCTAAAGCTTATATAAGCCGAGATGCGTACTGCCTAAAATTATAATATTATCTAAGACCTATAAGCTTGTAAGGCGCTCGCTAACAACATATGTTAAGAAACTAAAGACAACCTCTATATATCTAAACGCGACGTCTAATAGTTAAAGAAGGCTAAGATTATACTTATTACTACAGTCACTAAAAGAGAAGGCATAATTAAATACCTATAATCTTAGCTTAATAAGTATATTCGTAACAACGCTAGACACCTCTTTACTGCATATAACGCCACTTAAGTCTCTATACCCCTAGCAACTTTACCTACTTAACGCTTAACAGAGAGTTAGTGCTAAGTAGCCTTACCTAATAGGAACCCCTATTAAAGCAATAATAAAAGCTATAATAACTAAACCTAAACTGCCACCGTAGGGTCTAATGTATATTACCCTAATCCCCTAGTTTTCTAAAGAGACCGCAAAAAATATAGCTACTAGAAGATATAAATCCATAAAAAACTAACTTAGAGCGCCTACCTTTTTCCTACAAAAGATACTAAGATTAGCTACATTATTGGGCAAATAAAGGGTACACTATTTAATAGACTCTTCGCCTAATAGGAGACTAATAGCCCCTAGAAATAGCAGTCCTACTAAAAAGTCCTTAATAATCTTAACCTAATATACCGCGACTATAACCTACTAGCCACCAACTAAGCTAAACTACGTGCCCTAAAGATAAGCCCTACTAAATCATTTAATAAGTTCTATATTAAATTCCAAAAATATACCGGAGCCCTCGCCTAAGATAATACTAAAGACCAAAAAGATCTCCTTAAAAAAGTCACTTATCGCCTTAGTTACGCAGCCACTAGCCACAACTATAATAATATTTATAATATGGTAGCAGCCATATAGAAGATTAAACGACGACTAAATTAGATCGCTACTATAAACCCCTACCTAAAGATCTCCCTATAAAAGCCCTCCGGACCTACTAAACCACTAATACCTACTACCCTAAGCAATACTACTGGTCCTAATATTAACCTTTCTATACCAACCTTCCTATAGAAGCTACTAGATAGAAAACGCGAGCTACTTTAGAAGCTAAAGCGTTGCTATAGATATTATTAAAAAGGCTATTATAGCTATAGCCTAAACTGCCTAATAGCTAGGTTTAGTAGCTACCGCCTAATACCTAACTTAGTACCTCAAATACTAAATATGTTGCTACATGCCACTATCGTATAAGACAAAAATATAGTAATAGCGGTAAAGTCAAATACGGAAATAGAAAACGCTAAGTCCTAGCCCTAAGTTGTAGGTTAGAACACCCTAATAATAAGGGGATCTATATATTAGCCTGCTTAATAAATAACTTAGTAAAGATAAATAAACGGAAATAGATAGTTTTACCTATAATAGGAACTACTACTAAAAAATAATATAAAAGCCGTTCTATAATTAATTACGGAGCTACTAATAAATTTATAGATACCTAATTTGTGCGCACTTATAACCTACCTACCTTACCCCTTACTAAAGCCCGCGCCCTATAACTTACCGACGGTAGTTATACTGTATAGAAGATTACCTATATAGCACAACTCCACCTAAATATAAATAGGCACCAGGAAGAACTCTAGGCCTATATTATACTACTTACTAACTACCCTATTATCCTCAGAATAAACTAGCTCAAATAATACAACCCCGCCATTAACTAGAAAAAGAGAGAAGCAACCTTTAACTCTAAATACTGTAGAGAGACCTACCTAGGACATAGCCTAGCCGCCTCTATTTACTCCCTAGAATACTAACCTAAGGAACCCCTTATTACCTTACCTATAACTAACTACTACTATATAAGTGCCGCAGCCTTCTACCATATAGTATATAGAAAAGGCTAGACCGTTACTATAGCCTCCCGATTATAACTATATAAGCTTAATAAAGAATAGGACTATATCCTCTATAGTAATAGGATAAATATAGTTAACCTCCTAGAAAACAATGCCCCCACAAAACTCTACAAACTTTCACCTTTAAACTTTAAGAAGTTTATAAAGCTTAAAAAAGGACTTACTAACAAGAAACTCCATAAGCTCCTCCCTAAGAGGTACTATAACTTTATTAACATATGCTTATAAAAGAGCGTAGATATACTCCCCCTATATTAACCTAATAACTATACCATTAATATTAAACAAGGAAAAACGCTACCCTATAAGAGACCCTACCCAATATCAAAAAACAAACTTCTAGTTATTAAAAAGTATATCAACAAACACCTTAATAAAGGGTTTATTCGCCCTAGCATATCCCCAGCAGCCGCCCCTATTCTCCTTACTAAGAAGCTAGGAGGAGGTATTTAATTCTACATTAACTATAAAGGACTTAACACTATCACAATTAAGAACCAATACCCCATACCACTTATATATAAAACTCTTAAGCAGCTTAGCCAAACCAAAATCTATACCAAGCTTAATATTATTGCCGCCTTTAACCGCCTCTAAATACGAGAAGGTAACAAATAGAAAACCGCATTCGTATCACGCTTTAGCCAATTTAAATATACCATTATGCCCTTTAGCGTATATAACGGCTTAAGCAGCTTCTAAAGCTATATTAATAACGCCTTACGGGACTACCTTAACAACTTCTACTCTGCGTACCTAGACAATATACTTATTTACAGTAATAACCCTTTTAAGCATACTAAGCACGTTTAAAAGGTCCTACAGCGCCTTAGGGACGCAGGACTTTATATTAATTTAAAGAAGTGCGAATTCTCAGTTATAAAAGTAAAATACCTTAAACTAATCATTACTACTAAGGGTGTCCGTATAGACCCCAAGAAGGTACGCATAATTACTAAATAGCAAACCCCTAACTACATTAAAGACGTACAAGCTTTCCTTAGTTTTGCTAACTTCTATTAAAAATTCATATATAACTTCTTAGGTATTATAACACCACTTATAGCAATAATGCGAATAAAGGGCCTTTCTATAAAAAAAAAAAAAATATATCTATATTTTATCTAAACGCCTAAATACAAGAAGGCGTTCTAAACCCTTAAAGATACTTTTACTAAAGCACCTATCCTAGCTCACTTTATACTAGGACAATAACTCTATCTTAAAACTAACTCCTTAGACCACGTCAACGCAGGCGTCCTCTCCTAAATAGGCAACAACGGTTTCCTTCACCTAGTCGTATTCTATTTATCTAAGCTTACACCATAAAAATATAACTATAAGATCTATAATAAGGAACTTCTCACAATTATACAAGCGTTTAAAAAATTCCAACTAAAACTCTCCTTAGTAGAACCTAACTAGCTAACTAAAGTCCTTATAGATTATCGCAACCTTAAGTACTTTATAATTACAAAATAGCTAAACTAACGCCAAGTATACTAAAACGAGTTCCTCTCTAGTTTTAACTTTAAAATTATATACAGGCCAGGAGTATAAGGTACTAAGCCTAATAGCCTAATACGCCGCTTATAAGACCTTCCTTAGTCCAAAGATAACCCTTATAACTAGTTCTAACAACAAACAATCCTAAAAGTACGGAATTTAGCCTTAGGTATACTACCTATAATAGAGCCAACTATACCTCAGCTCCATACCACAGAACTAAAATCACCTCCTAAAATTAATAAGCTTATTACTACGGCATATAACACCTCTGTTAACCCATTACTATATTAACTTATTACCGCAAAGACCGCTAGCGCCTATACGCTACTAACTAAACTCTAAAGCTTAGGCTAGATTAATATAGCAGCCTTAAAAGTAAAAGAGAATAGGCTCTATTATAGAGGCCATCTATTCATCCCTAACTTAGAAAATCTACAACAGTAATTAATTTAAATAGCCCACAACCTCCGATTAAGTGGCCACCTAGGTAAAAAAGGAACCTATAAGCTTCTTAGCCGATACTACTTCTAGCCTAAAATAATAGACTTAGTTAAACACTTTATAGGCGCCTACTACGGTTATAAGTGCGCTAAGGCCTTTAATACAAAGTACTAAGGACTACTGTACCCTCTACCAGTACCTATACGATAATAGGCAGATATTGCCATAGATTTCGTTGTTAACCTACTACCCTATAAGCGACATAGCCGTACCTATAAGAACATCCTTATAATAATATACCAACTTATAAAAGAGCGCCACTACGTCCTAACTAAAGGCGTAGCCGTTAGCAATATTACTAACGCCTTCTTCTACAAAATCTACTAATTACATAGGTTACCTAACTCAATTACGTCCAACTAAGGCATATAGTTCGGCTCTAATATATAGAGACAAATCTACTAACGCCTTAGCATCTCTATTAAAATATCTACATCCTTCCACTATAAAACTACTAGGTAACTAGAAAACGCTAATGCTAGCATAAAAGCATACCTACAATAGGTAGTCGCCTATAGTTAAGATAACTAGGTAGATTACCTCCTACTAGGTAAATTCACAGCAAATAACCACATCTTAACTACTATAGGACTTACCCCATTCTTTGCGAATAAGGAATATTACCCCTAATCCAGTATAGAACCACTAGAACCTATTAATAAGAAACTGCTATATAGAAAACGCCTTAAGATACTACTTGCTAATTAGTATATAGACCGTATAAAAAATCTACTTAACTACTATAAGGAAGAAATGGCCTAGGCTTAAGCAAAGTAGGCCTACTTCGCCAACCGTTATAGAACGCCACCACCGGAGATGCGTATTAGCGACTAGGTATAGCTAAATATATATAATATCTCTATACAGAGGCCTATAAAGTCACTTAATTATAAGAACCTTAGCCCCTACCTAATTAAATAAGTTATTAATAGGGGAGCCGTATATAAGCTAGAGCTCCCGCCTGCCTTAGCCACCCATAGAATATAGCCTATATTTTACCTATAGCTACTATACCTTCATTAGCCTAACCCCTTACCAGGGCAGATATAGCCTAAACCCCTATTAGTACTAATCCGAGATAAAAACGAAGATAAAAACCACAAGGAGTAGACCGTTAAACAAATTATTAACTCTAAATACTTTAGTAAAGGTAGAGGATAATGGCTCTACTACAGAGCTATATATATAGGATTTAATATAGACTAGCTAGAATGGCAACTATAGGAAGACTTTAAAAATGCAAAGGATCTAATCAGCGACTTTTACTACGCGAACCCACAGAAACTAGGCCTAAGCAGAGATTTTATACCTAATCCTCTATAGGAGCCCTTATAGAGTTAAACCGTTATACATTACTATATAGGGGCAAATTACCGTCAGATTGCCGTTAGATTGTGGTAAAGTACAATTACATAACTAAAATATCGTTAAGATGTCCAAGAACTTCGACCGGCGGTCAAAGTTATCTAATTAGTTGGATTCTTAGATGCCAAGCCTTATCACATAACGTTGTTTCAAGCCTTTAGCAATACCCCCCTTTTCTTCTTTTCTATACCCTAAGTATCCCTTCTACATATACATAGTAACCACAGCGTCGCCGGAGCTCCGCCTCTATAGGAGGGGGGGTAGTGTTATAGAACCCCACCGCAGGGGCCTCCATAGGAGAGCCCCGTGCTCTCGCGTACACCTCGCGTACAGCTTATNTCAGCTACGCGTAGGTATATCNCCTCCTTACGCCCTCGACCCTTACGATCGATCGCGCAACGTCTTGTAGACTCCTCGAATACATACGTCTTGTAGCCACTGCCCCGTCCCGTGACAATTATATGGGCAATTATATGGGCAATTATATATGGTCGTTTAATTGATTGTATGGGCGTTTAATTAATTGATTGCATAGACGTTTATACAGGCGTTCGTATAGGCGATTAATCGATTAATCAATTAATTGATTGGTTAATTATATAGACGTTCATAGAGCCGTTTGTAGAGACGATTATACAGGCGTTTAATTGATTAATTATATGGGCGTTTGTATAGACGTTTGTACGGGCGTTCGTACGGGTATTCGTATAGGCAATTGATCGATTAATTGATTGTATGGGCGTTCGATCGTGTAGACGTTTGTAGAGCCGTTCGTAGAGCCGTTCGTAGATCCGTTTGTAGAGACGATTGTACAGCGATTAATCGTATAGGCGGTTATACGGCCGGTTGCAAAATCTTCCTAGTATATTAGTGCTGCGTGTTAGTAGAGCTTTAGAGCTCCGTATAAGGCTTTGAGTAAAGCTTCGAGCAGAGCTTCGAGCAGAGCTTTAAGGGGGAGACCCCCTTGGACCCCCCTGCGTACCACTCCATTTACTGCGTGGCCAGTACACTGGGTGGGCAGAGGTGCTGTAAAGCCTTTGGTAGAGCTTTTGCGGAGCTTCGTACGGAGCTTCGTGCAGAGCTTTTGCAGGGCTTTAGTAGAGCTCGACGCAGAGCTTTTGCAACGTTTTGAAGTTCGTCACGTGGAATTTGCAGGTAGATACCGCCCGCAAGTTTTTTTCTAACTAATCAGAAGCTGGCTTGGCGAGGTTTGAATTCTGGGACCCGAAAATATAGACCACTCGTTGACCAAACAAAATACAACAATTAGTTAACGCCGAAAAAGTTTGACCGTGCAACACGTGACGCCTGTACCCGTGCTAGATATGTGCGAATTTCCCTGTGCCGAATGCCTAGCAGTGCTCTGGTAGGGTACGGCTACTAGATCCCTAGTGGGGGAGTGTGTGATATAAGGTTGCACGATGTGCAGCTGCAGATGCCGTGGTCTGATAACCGCGTAGCAGCGGTAGCAAGAAGAGCTTCGTAGCATTAAATCCAACATAAATGTTCTCAAACCCAACACCATTTCATGCATGCTTCCGCTCTCGCTCTCGCGCCTAAAGACCAGCAATTCCGAAGCTTCTATATTCCGTCTCTTGCGCCGTCATACTGCCTAGGCCTCTCTATTCTCGAATAACCCTGTGCCCGACCTGAAATGCTCATTTCACAACCTCATCCAACCGATTCAGCACCCCCTGCGCCTCCTTCACCAACTCCTTCCGCCGTCCCCTCGCCTCGTCATCTCCCCCCGTATCCACCGAATCCAGCTTGATAAGCACCTGTGCCAGAATGGTCTCGGTAAGCTTCTTATGCTCGAAATCACGCTTCGCCTTCTCCGTGGGCGGATTTGCCGAAAACGACACACACATCGGCACGAGCGTCATATGGAAATTTCTCGCAATGGCATCGAGCTTCTGCAACGCAGTCTGCGGGCCGCCAGCACCAGCACTAGCAGGCGGCGCCGACGTGGGACGGGGCGCGGGAATCGAGGAGGGGATAGGGAGGAACTCAGCATTGGCCGTCGTGGAAGTCGAGGACGCCAAATTGGACGACGAGGCGGCCGCAGACGACGGAGCGTCCTTCCTGCCCTTCCTCTTGCGGCCGCCGCGTGACCTCTTCTTCTTCCCGCCGTGCGTCACGCTGCCGTCACGCCCGGACTCATCGCCCAGGTCCTCCGTGTCCTCCTCCTCGCTGCCGACGCTCCATGATAGCTCGTCTGCCTGCTCCGCGCCCGGCGGCATCGACCCTTGCACCGCTTCGCCCACCACGCACAGCACCTCGGACCCCGCACCGTCGCCGCGCAGCCCTTCCTCGCGCGCCGCCCGCTCGTCGTGCTTCATGTTGCGCCCGCGGTAGAACAGCCTGATACGCCGCGCATCCGCCACGCCGAGCTTCTTCGCCGCGGCTGCTCTCACGCTGCCGATCTTTAGGTGTCCGTTCGCGATGCTGTGGGCTGGGAAGTGCGTTGGGTAGCTGACGCGTCGGTGCTTGAGCAAGATGAGGTCGGTGTCGCGGTCCGGGTCCTTGTCGTCCCAGTCGACGATCTCGGGCCGTGCGTGTGTGTGCCGTGCGTGTGTCGCCAGGTCTTCTGATGTGATGTACGAGAAGTCAGCGTCTGAGACTTCGGCGCCGTTGCCCGCGGGCGAGCTGGAGCGTCCGAAGGGCGAGAACCGCCCGCCCCAGCCGAATCGGGTCGACCACGACATTAGGATGTATGCAAAGAGGGAAAGGACGCAAAGGGCGGTGGTGAGGGTGGTGGGGTTGCTGAGTTGGGCGGAGAGTTCTGAGATAGGGGTATTCTTGGCGGTGTAGGTGAGTGCGAGAAGGTTGTGAAAGAATTCTTGGGATGTTTCTTTCAGCTGGTCAAGGGATGAAGTGAAGGCTGGAGCTGAGGTTTTAGATACAGTGCTGTCGAGTCCGTGCCGCAGAGAGGGCGCGAGTCCTAAGGCGTTCTTTATGTGAGATACAAGCGAGGGCGCCACGGTGAATGCGTGTATTAGCCCGGGAAAAGGGTGTCGAGTATTGTAGGCAGGGTGAAGTAGCTAGGGGCTTCAGGAAGGGTGTGGGCGGTGATGATGAATCATTTAAAGTGGTTGAGATGGGGCGGAAAAGTCGGTGCGTGGTGCGGCTGACGTCGAGGCAAGAGAGTATGCCGAGAAATGACCGAAGGTTATAGCTACTCTTATGCCGTACGTTATGGCATATACTCCTTCAAGATATACCTACTTGCATAGCTGTAGATTGATGTCACTGATGAGTTGGTAGAATGGTGATTGTAAGCAATTTTATTGTGCTACACACAAAACGGTGGTCCGATTATATCCCAGCCCAGTCCCGTGCCTCCCAGAAAAACAACATATGCAAAAGTGTCTTGCCTGAATTTATCGTAACAGACGGCCACATTGCAAGTGATAATCCGTGTTTTGACAAAACAAACAAGATAAAGGAGTGATGCCAGTGTGAAGTGTGATCATCCGCCTCGTAATCGTGGAGAAGGTTGACCTAAGTTGAAGAGCAGACAAGTATCCTTGACGCCAACACACCTACCGTAGTCAGAGGAAGAATACCAGAAAACCGTGATCAGCTGTCGTAAAGGGAAATCGTTAAATCATAAGTAGGTCACTCAGTTGTCCGCTCAATATCAAGAACAGCCCAAAAGCTGATCCAGAAAATAGAGGTATGAAGCTAAGTAGCTAATGGTACAGCACTGAAAGGCCTATCAAACCTTCTTGCGTCTTGGAGTAGCAAGAAGATTGAGCCTAGCTTGGCTCAAAGAACCCGGACGCTTCTCTGTACGTCGGGGGAGTTTGCTGGTTGGAGTCTTCGTGACTTCCACCGGATTGCCCTTGGTTCTCTTATTGGCACGGCCATCTTCCTCTTCTTGATTCTCCTTGTCAGAGCCTCCTTCGACACTCTCAAGCTTCCTCTTCTTAGTTCCATCAGTAGCACTAGAAGTTTTCTCATGAGCATCGCTGCTCCTGATATGGCGGATTGTGCCTGTAGTCGCTAGTCCGAAATTGATTGGGTTGTCATATCGGAACGTGAAATTGCCAGGCATGCTCCCGGGAAGATCACCGAGTGTTGTTCTACGTGTTGGTGATGGTGTAGGAGACTGGTCAACGCCTGGTAGAGCGGGATAACTGACCATCGATTCCTTTGGCACTTCTGAACACGCTCGAGCCTTGGTGATGATGCGTGAAGGGGTACCAGTTGTCTCCTCATATTCAGATTTCGCTACCGTACTCGCCGTGAAGTTGACCTGCTTGCGAACAGGTGCTGTGGCGGGAACAGCTGGGAGCTCCTTATTCAAGTGAAGCCCTGGAGGTGGTGACATGTGAGTGCCAGCAGCAATCTTGACTGGATCGTTGGAAAACTTTTGATTGGGAGTACGGAGGATAGATTTGACCCCCGGCATCTTGAGGAGCGAGTTGCTAGTCTTTCGAAGTCCTTTCTTTAGCGAACTTTCGAACGCTTTGGGTGACATGATAGCTCTCAATGAAGGGGACCGCATCATGGACGGGAGTAAAGACATCTTCGTAGTCTTGACACTCTGTGAACGCGCGAGAGACGCCTTGGTTGGTGTAAAAAGCCTGGAAGTTGCCCGAGGGATGCCTGTATGCTCAAGCATAGGACGTGGACCACGAGGTGTCATGGGCTTATTCTCCGCAGGCTTGCTGTCTCTTAATACAGGCCGAGTCGCAGAGGCATCGTCATTCTCATGTCGCTTCACCCGCTTCGAGGGCCCAGAAGCTTCTTCCTGGTGAGATGAAACCAATTTGATAGTAGATTTGGTTTGGTCCACTCCAGTCCTGAACTTGTCTAACTCTGCTTTGGATTGCGTATGCTTCAAGGACAATGTGGCCGCCTTCTCCGGATTCTCAGGCATGTCAAGCTCTGCTTTAGATGGTGAGCGCTTCAATGAGGTTGTTGCATGCTTGAATCGGTTAGGATCAGCCCGGAACGAGGACGGGTGATTAGCAATTGAGTCCATCTTCCTGAACTGTGCCATATGAATGTCGCTGAATCGGCTTGCTTTACCCTTTGGCACCGCCTTTTTCCGATCCCCAAGGTCGGCGGTGGAAGCGAATTCAGCTGTTGAAATTATCTGAGAGCGAATCTTCTTTGCTTCCTCTCGGCTCTCCTCCATCATTTTACGAGCCTCCGGACTGAGGTCCATAGAAGGGCGCTTATACCGGAACTTGAAATCCGGAGTTGTGAATGGATTGGGTGTGTTATCTTGTGCCTTTGTTGGCGTGCCTTGTGCGACCGCGAGTAGGTTTGAACCTTTGGCTGGAGCAGTATGTGCTCCCTTGGAGAGGAAGCCTAACCATCGAGCCTCATCGAGCGGTTTCGCTGTACTCGCCTGATGGTGGTGCGGATGCATTTCTTCTCCAGCAGGCTTTATAGGTGTCCGGTTTCGTGGAGTCCGAGTTGTAACAGCCGTAAGAAAAGACATTGATTTCTTCTCACTGTGTGGGGTTGTGGCGGTTGCTTGAGGAATCTGAGTATGATGATTTGGGGTCTCATCATGTTCTCTGACTGATGGAAGAGGGTTAGGAGTAGTGGTGGGAGGAGAGGGGAGGTTTTCGATTGATGGGCCTGGTGACTGGGAGCTCGTTCGACCCTAGAGTCAATCGTTAGCGCCGGATCGGTCGATACAGCATCAATTGAGGGCAAGAGAATTGGAACAAGACACAGATATTCTCAGGCTCTTTATAAAAGGTAAGGTAACTAAGGGAAAATCATGATCTCGGCAAGCGGGGCGTATTTCCTTCGGACTGACGTGGTGTTGAATTTTGCAAATGTGGCTTTACCTTCTGCAATCTGGCCGATCGTCGTTTGGCCATGATGGGCTTTCTGATCTGCGTAAGAGGTTCTAAGGGAGGAAATACAGAATAACCCAAAACGAGTGACGGAAAAATGGTAGATGGAGGGGAAGTCGTTTGTGGACTTGAAGAAACCCTTTGTTGATGGTGTGACGCTGGGTCGGCGATCAACAAACTCGACAACGCCACCAAAACACGACGTCAAATGATCATTAGCCTTTCACCATCCATCACATCGACCTCAACTATGCTATTCACCACTAGCAATGGACATTACAGCACGTCCGCTTGAAATCATTTTTGTACACCTTGCGATAGTTGAGTAAAATACTGATGCACGGTAGACTTCACAACAGCGTCCTCAGCACTTTAAAGGCTAGTTAACTGACTGCATAGTTTGTCTCTACGCACTACCTGTCATAGTGGATTTATTATACGATGCCAAACTATCCAGGATGCATGCTGTAACCCAAGCGGAGAAAGCGTTCGCAAAAGCGAGCCTCGCCCAAGGACACGGCATTTTAATGACAGGCTTATGCTAGCATCAATCGAGCTATAGAATATTCCAATAAATGCTAGGCCCTAATTTGTGTTATCGGTGTCACATAGTCTGACCAGGTCATAGATTAGTAAACGCTTTCCAGAGAGCCAACACTCGATAGTCGCCCTGCAGGAATCCCTGGTCTCCTCCAAGGTCGAGCAGAACTCCGAAATTGTCGCGTTCGCTTCCTCGAGGTCCTGGACCTGAGCCTGTGACTTTGCAGCAACCGCGACAAGTCCAGAGATCTCTCGGTCCTTCCTGGCGATTTCTGAGTCCTTCACCGCGTTGACGCCGTCCAGCTCTTTCACTTGACTCTTCAGCGCACAGATCTGAGCGTGGACTGCGTCAATAACGGTATACCTGTTTAAAGCTCTGTTTCAAGGCCCTTTTTGCTGTCGACAAGACGCTGGAGCGCTACAAGCTTTGCTTTCGCGAGCTCTAGCTCAGCGGAGGGTGTATGGCGGTCCTTGGCGTGAGCGCTCAGAAACTTCGCGAGAGTGAGACATAACAGCGGCATTGAAATAAGGGATGCCGTTAGAAGAGCGTAGATGAATCCGTCGTTGATGTTTAGGGGGGTTTGGGTGGAGCGGGGGGCGGGATGAATGAGGAGTCAAACACGCTCTCATCTGAGGAGCAGAATAACCGGAATGGCCCATCTTGTTAAAGCGATATCGGCTGCTGGGGATTGGCGCCGTGCGGGAAGAAGTAATTGGCTAGCAAGGTGACTAGATAGAAGGCAATGTTGATGAAGTCCATGATCACTGAAGAAGCTTAGCACAAATCAGAACACGGGAGAAGAAGAAGTTGAGCAGGAAGAGGATTTCTTCTAGATATACATACCTTGGCCTGTGTCTCTAAGACCTGTAACGAGTCAGTGATCTTATTTGACTGGACTGGAGTGGTGGGGGTCAAATCCACTCCATACGCTGAGGAGGCGGTGGAGCCCCAGGACTCCAATATTGCCCTAGATTAAATATATACTATAAATAGCAAGTCTTAGTAAAAGGTAAGGAAAAAGGTAAAAAAGAAAATATATACTAAATTAACCCGAAATTACAAAGCTTCTACCTAATCGCTTCTTTAAAGGCAGCATATGCGCCCTCATTGTAGCTCTCACTGTCATTAGATATTTACGCGGCCAAGGAATACATCAACAAATCTTATCCCATGCAAGAGCAGATCAAGTCTGCGCTCTCTGATGGCAATCGTCTGCGGAAGGTTTCGATAGAGTCTGGGCCAGCGAGCTCAGCTCCCGTCACCTATGAGTGTCAACAAAACTGGGAAGAAGATCCTTGCCGTACTAAGGAAGGCCTCCGAGATGCGTAAGAAATCCAATCCTTCGCTGTTAGAAACACGACTTCTAATTGGATAGATACTGTCCTCGTATTCTTGTATCTCGATCATGTCTTGGGAAATCTCTTGTGTGTGATGCATTCTCTACAACGTCTCCTGCCGCTGGGCTGAGTTTCACTTCTCATATAAGTTTAGCGCTCTCAAGACTAGTCCAGCCTTCTCGAGCGCTGATGCCGGCCTTGCGAAGTACAACATCTCCTTTTAGATGCCATTGGACGAGCTCCGCGAATATTACCATACGAATATTTCTGAGGTTTCGAAGTGGGTTCCGCCATATCCTTAATCATAACTAGGCATGGCTGATGAGCATTGACTGATAGATTTTGCAAACATTTGTCAAACAAGAATTCAGAAGTCTTCCGGGCTCCTCATGGGTCAATAGGGGCGATTATCGTTTGCTGAGCTCTCTCAGCGATCGTCCTTTGACTGTGGGTAATTGGAATAGTTCGGTGACCTGGGGAACGACAGTAACGATGTCGATGGTGGTTCGGAAGTTTAGTGAGTTTTCTTCAAGTGGAGGAATGAACTACTTTCCGCAGACGAGTTGCCTGGGAACGTGGGAAAGATCACAGACCTCGTGCTGAGCAATATGATGAGTCATTTCTTGGACAATAAATACCTTTTACTACGCTGATCAAGGAAGTCCCATATGCGAAAAGGAAGTCTTGACTACCATGGACGAAAGTTCACCTTTTGAATACCAAAGAGCCCGCAGCCGTCGTTCCAGAAGGATGTTGATGTCAGTCAGGCCGCTCCCTTCAGACAATGTGGTAGAATGGTCGAAATGATACGCTCGAGGAACCTAACCGTTGAACAAGGTAATGGACGAGGAAGAAGAGGAAGAGTCGCCGTCGGACACTGAGACGGTCGGTGCGGGGAGCGCAATTGATTAGGCAGGGTGGTGAAGACTGGCGCGCTGGGGAAGCTTGGTCAAGGGGCAATTCCAAGCCGCGATGCAAGATTAAACCCGCATAGCTCTTAGGGGCCTCCGAGTCAACGATAGTGACTTCCAGATTACATAGAAGTATGGCTGCTGCCACTACGGCACTTTTATGACAACCAAAAGGTCCACACACATGGTTCAAAGGGCTTCCCAAGGCCCTTCATTAGCTTCCTGGTTTGGTTGTCTCCATGATTTATGCCTTTTGTTGCCTAATTCCCTTCCGTTGTTTGGTTTGCTTCAAACGCTTCGGCTAGCTATTTGATCGAATGCCTTTCAGTGGCATTCGTAGCTTTGTAACACAATATGGTTCCAACTTAATAGTCTCAAAGGCGGATAGCAAGATTCGTAGCTGACCAGGAGCGTGAAGGAAGTTGAACCACGGTGTTTGGTGAATCTCCATCTTGTCCACAATATCCCCCCATCCTTCAAGAATTGACACAATGTAGAATGGTGTTGTCTTCGCAGTTAGAATTTGTACCCAACACGAATATACCACCAACAGCCGCACCTACATGAAGTCGGCATACACTAGGGACGCGATACTACATCAACATACATATATACTATCGGTGTGGAGCGGCGTCGAATGTTTCACAGCCATCGCAAAACTAATCAATGCCTCCGGTCAATGCTTCTCTCGAATTATGACAGACAAGAATGGGCTTATGCTTTCCGCCTTACGTGGAAATGAAACACTCATCTCGGAGGAGACGCCACCGGAGTATATATCATTCTCAATGTGGAGTTTTGGGGTTCTAAAAATGTCTTGCATCAACCTAGTTAATACAATAGAAGGATTTAGAATGCCTACCGGGTGATGTGAAGCTTATCTACAGCATGTCGTGACAAGATTGTAATCCAACCGACCAACGACGAGACGCACTCTGAGCAAAATCGAGCAGACCTGTCATCGCGCAAGATAATGTCCATGCCGTGTGTTTTGATTCGGTGTCCATCGTTTCTAACAAAGTCTCCAACAAGATCAATATTCTCCAGTCCACACAGTTCACCACTCTCATGCGTCTCGACGTGCAACTGCTCCGGCTGTACTTTACCGGGGCTTGAGGTCTTTGTGCGCTTCAGATTGCGAAGAAGACTTCGGATAATCGTAAGCTATGACATTCCCAGCCGTTCGGTCTTCGAGTATGGCAGATCGCAGAGCTATCGCATTGATGCAGATGAAGCTCTTAGGTGAGCTCTTTCTTAAGCAACCTGTTCTGGTAAGTGATTTAATAATATTTTTTACTTTATAATAGAGTAAAGATTGCTAAAGTGGCGAAGGGTTTTTACTTGATCTAACCGGCTGGAATGGTGATGCATACTGCCCGGTGGCGGGGTGATTAGGTCTCGTGAAACTTTTATAACTTGCGTAGTTTGACGCGGGGACGTGGGTATAGGTGGTAGGGAGAAGGAATGTGGGGTGTAGAAAGAGAAAAAGGAGGGTAAGGTAGGTTTTGCGGACGGCGCAACGCCGGTCTAATTCTATCTGTCGGTATCTTCAAAAAGTCTAACGTAAAAATGGAATAAAAAGCCAATCCGTAAAATGCTGATCTTGATGCTGCCACACCGAGTTTAGATATAGGAGAATACCAAACTAGTTCCCGTAGTTGGAAGGTACTGGTGTTCTAGCCTGGCGACCCACGCCTCAGTTAACAACAACTACGGGCTTTAGGATAGAACACCCCCGATTGCTATTCTCTGCATCACCTATGACAGAGGAACGCTTAACGACGGCGCCAAACACTGTGAACGCCACTTCAAATTCGACAGAATTGTTCAAGCCCCGATTACGTCTCCCGCCACCGACGATGGTAGCGCGGTCTTTGTTCACACTCGGCAGGTTGGCATTCTGATCCCATGAGTACGTCGCCGGCCTCTTGTGGAGAAGAAGTGCACAGCATACAGCCATTAAGCTAACTGTGCGTAAGACTTCATTGGCTTCAACGTTGTCTTGGAAGGCAGGTTCTAGAGAGCTTCGAATCTTCTCCGATAGTCTCACAGCCACTTCGGGATCTCTGTATTCCGTCTGGCGACAGTGCAACTCCTCGATCACTTCTGTAGCTTTCATGTACCATGGAGAATCCTTTGTCTCCCGTTCTATAATGCGTCTTTGGGTTAGACCGGGACTTTCCCCAGCTTCCATGAATAACTAACCGTTTGCATGCAAGTCCATCAACATCCTCTCGAAACCCTCCAGTTCATGTTCGACCTGGTCATCCCTAGAATCAGAAGTGGGACTTCGAAATAGTTCTCCATGTATGGTATCGGCAATTAGCCCCCGAAGCCAGGGAAGTTTATTTTTGGAGAGCCAAGGGCCTTCTTTGTCGGGAAATCGCATAGTTAAAGAACTCCGACGAAGAGATTTTTCCGGGATGCTTTCTACCGTCTTAGTTTTAGCAAGTGTGTTTACCAAACCGGACACAGCCTTCTCCAAAGTGAGAAAGCAGCCCTCCACGGTCCTATCGGACAATTCCTCGTAGCCATCGGGCTTTGGATTGATCTTTGAGTCCACAGCTGACTTTTCCGTTGCCCTGCCATTGCTGCTCGGGTTTTCCGTCCCCTTACTTGCCGCCGATCTCGTGCATCCGCCTCCGGCTGGGCCCTTTTTGAAAAGGGAATGAAAGCCGTTAATGATGTTGAAAAAGGATGACACACCGTACCAGCTATCAAAATTTAGCCCCAGTTTCAGCGTTCAAGACAAATTAGGACACACAGGACTTCAACGGCTCCCACGAAAGCATGCGACTGTTCAATATCTTTCACAATGCATTCTAGTTCGCGCAGACGCCTGTCAACCAGGGGACGCAAGCTCTCGAGCTTTTGGCTATGAGCTTCTACTTCTAGTATCGGAGCGTCGCCATCTTTGAACTCGGGATTAGTAACTCTAGCATGGAAGGAATCGATGGGATTACTTACTATTAATAGGTAGGGCTTCAGATGCAGAAATGCGCTCAGAGTCTGATATGCCATTTAAAGTCACCGCACTGCTGCTACAGCTTGACAGAGAATCGCTGTCCGTCGAAGTGTTCGTAGCATTAGGTGCGGAAGCATCTTTGGCAACTGTCGCAGAGCCGGGGTCTTCTCTTGACAAAAGCTCAGTGGCCTCGGGAGCACATTCTGCAGTCGCATTGTTTGTCGATGAGCCTCTTGGTTCTGCCATGTCGAAGTCGTGAATGCGGGGGCTACCCTAACAGGGCTGCTCTGCCAAACAAGAAGAATAGCGCTGCTATCTGAGCTACGAGGGCGAGCCGGGCGCCTATTCATAAGGTTCGCTCCGGACAAAACTGAGACATGTTGGGCGTGGATGCACTCGGAATAATCATGAGGCTGACGCTTGGAATGAGGCAACGAGGCTGCACTCGGTGGCTTCAGTGACAGCGCGTTGGGCCTCGTCGATGAGGGCTGGAGTTTCTGCAAGATAAGTTGCGAAGCGACATTTTAGAGTGACGTGTTCGTCTTGAAGGCCTCTGGAGACAATTGCGAGGCTCAGCGCTCAGCCGAAGTCGACGATGTTATATTGATGCCTGGGTTGGTGGTGAGCTGGCTGAGTGGACAACCGAGCAATGCAGCGTGCTAGCTGCAGGATGGGCCCAAAAGTTGAGGCACACACGTGCAACTGGCGACGCTTCTGCAAGGGGTGTGTTCGAGTAAGGGCTAGCGTTGCTGCAGGTTGTGAGGCTGAATAATGAACACCTGCAAGGCTGAATGACAACACGATAATGAAGCAAGTGAGTATGCAATGTAGGTCACGAAGCAGTTCGGATGCTGCGTGTCATGGAGGTGGCCAGTTTGTTGGCCCTCAGCGTTCGGGGGCATAGCGACCTCCTGCTGTTCCGTACGCCCCAGGATGCACCACAGCGGTCAATCGTTGACGTCTACGGGAGAGTGTGCACATATATATATATTTGTTCGTCGGCCTCAACAAGTCCAGAAAAGCTCTCTTATCACAACTCACCCCAAGCTTAGCTAGGAAGCCTCTACTACTCGTACTCGTACTCGTAGGTCAAACGCAGACATGAACGCCAAATTTGCGAACGGGGGCTTGTTGCAGGGCCGTGCGGTAGCGAGGCCGGTGCCGTTCAGGCCGAGTCCAATGCCGTCAGCTAAGACGAACTTGAAGAAGATCCTCCGTCCCGGCGACCTGAATGCTGGCCACCGTCCCGGCAAAAGCTCCCCAAACCGGCTGATCATTGCCATCGACTTCGGAACGACATATACCGGGTAAGGCGACACCGCTCTCGATGCTCTTGCTGCTCCCCATCATACCCCCTTGCTAACCGTCTCGCCACCTTACAGCATCGCCTACGCCTTCACGTCTGACCCCTCCAAGATCCGCGCCATCCAGGAATGGAGGGGCCCCGACGTCGAGGGCAGGAACGACATCGCCAAGGTCCCATCGCTGATAAAATACAGCGACGACGAGCCCGTCACCTTCGAATGGGGCTACGAGACCAATGTCACCGACTACGGAGTCATCAGAGGGATTAAGTTGAGCCTCGAGCCTGACAAGCTCGACTTCCACCAGCAGGCAGCTGGTGTCGATGAGTCCGACGTCGTACACAACTTCGAAACCGTCATCACAAATGAGCGGGCCCGCCTCGTCAAATCTACGGTCGATATCGTGGCCGACTACATCGGAGCCGTCTATGAATATGCAATCTCCAAGATCCAGGAGAAGGAATTCCCCGGCACCGTCGAGAGTGTGAGAAAGGAGTTTGTGGTGACGGTGCCTGCCATATGGTCCGATCGAGCGAAGAAAGCCACCCTCATGGTAAGCTTGTCGCTGAGAACACGTACACGTCTGTCAGGCTAAATTGTTCCCAGGCAGCGCGAAAGGCCCACCCGGATATCCAGCTCAACCCGGACGACCTCATTACTGAGCCCGAGGCGGCCGCTTTATTCACATTTGAGGCGTACAGTCGTAGAGGATTAAGCGTAAGAGCCACATAATCTCTCGCGTAATGCGCTCAACTAATGCACGCTTCTTCTAGCAAAATGATTCTTTTGTCCTCTGCGACGCAGGCGGCGGGACGGTCGATATCATATCTTACAAGGTGACATCCTTGAAGCCGAGGATGCGGATGAAGGAGATTGTGTCCCCTTCAGGTAACGTGAAATTCAACTTATGCTTATAAGAACATCTGAAATAACTTGTCTGCGCTCTACAGGAGGTGCCGTTGGGTCCATGATGCTCAACAACCGTTTCGAGAGGTATCTACGTCGAATACTGGGTGAGGAGCAGTTTCAAGAACTGCTTGAAGGCGATGCCTATGCCTTCCACTCCGTCATGAACGAATTTGATAAGAATGTCAAACCAAACTTTTCCTCTCGAGAAGCATGGGACAAGGTGCGGATGCTTCACTCCCTCGACTTTCCGGTGGACGTTGAGGACGACCACGGCCACGATATAGTCGGTAATACTTTGACTTTGTCAGGGTTAGTGTCTTCTCTTCCTCTCGTAACATCCAGAGTTTAACATTCTGTAGGGAAGTAGTACAGGAAATTTTCGATCCCATAGTAGACAGTATCATAGACCTTGTTAGAGAGCACACCGATAAAGTGCAACAGGAGACAGGTGCACCTGCAAAGGTGAAGATTTTTATTAGGCCAGCCATATCGCAAACGCAAAATGCTAATATGTTTTGCCAGGCCATTTTCCTCGTCGGGGGATTCGGGGCCAACAAGTATCTCAAATCTCGCTTGCAAGCTTGCATGGGTGGTATTGCTGTACTTCAACCCGAGGACGCGTATGAAAATCCCCTATCCTATCGTAGTCGAAAGATGACTGACTTTTTCGGAATGGAACAGATGGGCTGCTGTTGTCAAGTGAGAGTTTAAAAGTTGCCGTCTTATCGAAGAATGCACTAACACTAAACTTACAGGGGAGCTGTCCTTAGCAAGATGCCACTCCTAATTGATGTGGAAGCTAGAAAAGCCCAGAAAAACTATGGTGTCATGGCAAACGTACCCTATATACATAACGAGCACCCCAAAGAAGCCCTGGAATATGCGGTGTACGATCCTTATGAAGAGATTAACAGGGTTCCGAAAATGACTTGGTACATTTACAAGGTGATGATACTCGGGACCTCTACATTGGAATCTCAAGCAACTAACCCATTAAATACAGGACGACGACTTGTGCCGGGATCATAAAGTGCGCTACCCGTTCCACAGATGCGTCCCGGAAGACTTCAAACCCGAGGACTTAATTTTTGCGGACGAGCTGCACGAATCAGGCGCGGATTTCCCTCCCAAATTTCCATGGCAAGGTGAGAGAAATCAGCACCACCCTAAATCCTTAAGCTAGCAACCCATTTCCTAACCGTGGTACTCGTCTAGCCGATGTCCGTTCCTACTGCAAGCTGCAGTGCGATCTCTCCGGCTTGACTAAGGCCGAATTAGAATCAGGCGAAATGGAAGACGGCACTAAGTACTACATTGTTGAGTACGACTTGGTCGTCCAATTCGGGCCGGCCTTAAATGCTTTCTCTGTCGAACGCAAGGGTGTTTCATACGGAAGTGTGGAAGCCGAGTACTAAACAGCCGCTACACAATTCGTGAGCTAGTGTAACCGACTACCAGCACTGTGCTGAGACACAAGATCGCCGCTTGGAAGGCTCCAAGACAGCGTCAACGCCACCCTATATATTGCTTGCAGATCAATATTGCTTGCAGATCACTGTTCCCATTTCAGTTACCTATTACCCTTTTACGTCTTATTACCTCTACCTTCTTCGTGTATATATTGACGCTTTAGACCTACATTTACAATTAAGTCGTTCACTCAATTCTCCCACACTGCAAAGCTTACAGCTAGACTTGGGCAGCGATAAGTTGCTTGCTAGTTTTATGTTATTTCTCTTTTAATGTTTATTTAGAAGTAGGATTAAAATATAATAGAAGTTAGACTTATTTATTTTACAATTTTTTTTCTAAGAAGCTTTAAGTCGACTAAAGATTTAATAATATTTTTTACCGTTTATTATTTTGTAAGCCTTAAGATCCATACTAGTTACGCGTTTAGCTTTTAATAGTTAATATAAAAATAAAGGCCTTTATTAGGCCTTTTATAAATAAAATAGAGGAAGTAAAAGGGACTTAACTTAGATAAACCCTTTATTAAGGTTATTAATTATTAGTAAAGAGGGCTATAGCTTAGCAAGTTATTATCTTTTAGTTAAATCTTATTATTATATATCTAGTAAGGGAGTAATTATCTAAAGCCGCCTTTAAGAATATGTTCTTATAATTTATATAAAAAGTAAAAAGGAGGTATTTAACTAGTTCCTTATTAGTTTCCTTAGCTAGCTTTTCCTCCCTATTCTAAATAATTTAGTTAATTTTATATAGGCTTGTTATAAAGACCTTGTTGTCCTTCTAGTATATATTAAAGTAAAACGCTATAACGCTAATTACGGTAATATTTACTATAGGGGGTTATAAAATAATAGGGGCGTATATAACCTTAGGGGCTTTAGGGTATTAGCGTTATTATTACTCCTTTTAGCTTCTATCGTATCTTTTAGATATTATCCCTTATATCCTATTAGTACGTTCTTTTCCATACCAGTTAAATCTACGCGATTTAAACGTCTTCTCTATTACTATCTATCCTACTTTTATATATAGAGTCCTCTTTAAATATAGCGCTTTAGAAAAGTATCTTTATTAGTATAGAGTTTTTTCTAGCTTTATAGTGGGCGTCTTTTTAGGTAAAGGCTAGGTTATAGGCCTAGATATCCTACTAATAATAGGGTTAGCCTTTATAGCCAGTATTTTATAGTTAGTTTAGATTTATCCTCTAGCTAGATAAACTGTCTTTACCGTATATTTAGCTAAATATTAAAGTAGGATATCTATTTTTAGCTAATAATTATATTATAGGACCCTAAGTCTAGGATATGAAATAGAATACTATATTAGCATTATCTATTAAAAGAAATATATAACCTTAAGATATAGGAAACTAGTTAACTAGCTTAGCCGTTATAGCCTTTTACCTAGACCGGCTTCTCTAGTAGGATAGCTTTTATATTTAGAAACCTAGCAACGTTAATTATTTAGGCAGCATTTATAAAGGTAAAGCTATTTACTTTAGTATTAATAAAGGCGGTTATATTAACTCTATATCTATTTTAAGATACTATATATAGAACTGTAAAGTATTTTCTACCCATTAATTAACTTAAATTAATCTCTTTGCAATTAATAGGGTGTCTTAGAGGGGAGTCTTTCCCTAAGGTTCTTCTTTTTCTAACTTATTAGACACTTCTTCCTCTATTTCCTCAATATTGTATATATTCTTTAGTTCTAGGCAAGATAAGGTAAATAACCCTCCTTATTGTAGTTATAGCACATAGCCAAGGTAGGGTTAATTAGGGTATTATAATAAGTACTAGTTAAAGGGGTAGTACGCAGCTAGTATAAGGCACATTGCCAGGGTGTATAGTAGGGAGTAGGTAAGCCGAGCATAAGTTACAAAGAGAGTTAATGGAAGAGGACGATATAGTAATAAAGGTAGGTAATAGCCTAGTATAGAGACGCACCAATAAGGAGGGAAAGGGCTGTAAGCCTGAGGAGCTTATAAGGAGGTGCCAAGCCTAGCCTTCGGCTAGGCCTTGGCTACCCCTAAGCGGCCCTTAGGCGATAAACCCGAGTAAGGGTTAAAATAACCCTTATAGCTAGTTAGGCGAGGCCCGCTAATGCGTAGTTATAACCGCTTTTAGTATAAGAGTAATTATAGCTTATCTTCCTACCCTAGCTCTGGTAGGTATAGCTAATAAGTTCTAATTATTATAAGGTCGTTTCTACTAATTAGGGCGAGCGTTAATCCGCTTTAGTTTTAAGTTTAATAATAGGCAATAAGCTATAAGCCTTTTATAGGTTAGTAGGTTGTCTATAGTTAGAGTAATCTTTTCTTATAGTTGGATTATTAGCTTATTATATAGGTCTAAATAGTAGTTTTTAAGGGGAACCTAGCCTTCTCCCATAAGGTATAGAAATTTAGTTTAGAATTTAGTAAAGGGTTAGTTCGGTTTTATTATTAGCCAATTATAATTATACTAAATATCTCGTACTTTATTTAGGTTAACGTAAATAGCCGCTAAGTACTATAGTATTTCGTTAATAAATATAAATTAGATAGGGGACTTATCCTTAAACTTGGCTTAAAGGTGCTGTTAGGCGTCCCTAGTAGTTTAACTAAAAAGGTAGGGCATTTTAGCTTCTTTAGAAAGAAAATAGTTATAGTTAACACAGAGCTTTCCTTATACTTAAATCCTCTAATTCTTAAAGGTAGGGTTTATTCTATTAGATAGTAGTTATAGGTTAGGGAGCTTAACAGATTTTAATTATTTTACTATTATATCTATACTACTTAATATATCGCATTTAGTAGAGTAAATAAGTTAACTAGGACTTTAGGTAGGGGGAGTTAAGCTACTCTATAAAGCTTAGAGGCTATTTAGGATTTCTTATAAGGTCTTCTACATACTTTAAGCTTAGAGATAGCTAGCTTTTTAATTGGCCATAAGGGCACAAATCTATTAATATACGTCTATAACGTTATTATTATCTTTAATTTCTAATCTCAATTAGATCTTATATTCTTCTTAAATTAGGGCAGCTCTTTTAAATAAGCTTACTTTAGGCGCCATTATTAGCTTTCTAGGGGTTGTTAAAATTAGATAATTTGGTTTTAATTCTAGGGTTCTTTTAGGGGTATAGGTTAAGTATAGTTTGTCTATAAGTAAGAGATTATTAAGGCCTTCCTAGGCAGTGTAGAGTTATTTTAGTATCTAAGTATAACGTGTTAACGCGTTATTATAAACGAGGGTCTCTTTTAGGGTAGGATATTATTAAGGCATTCCTAGGTAATATAGGGAGAGCTTAATATAATATAATGGCTTATATAAATGCCTCTAAACTAAAGCTTGCGGATTGCTATCTAATAAAGATATTAAGCTAAGAAGAAGAAGAAGAAGAAGAAGAAGAAGAAGAATTAGGGGTAGTAGGTAGATATATTGCGGGGGTCGCTAAGGCGCTAGTAATAAGCGGGCTAATAGCGATTTTCTATACCGGGTATGGAAAATCATAATTATAGTACCTCGTTAAAAGTGTCCGTGCCTCCTAGATCAAATTTTTTTACTAATACCTACCCTACTTTATTAATCCTACTTTTTAACTGTTGGGAATAAAGGCAAACGGTCACTATATGAGGCATATTGCCGTCACGTGTGGCAAGTTGCCGTTACGTGCGGCAAGTTGCCATCACGTGCCGCCGCGGCACTAGCGTGGTGAGGAACCTTAAGTTCCTCACCCCTTTCTTTAAGAAGAAAAGAATAACAATTATTATACTATCTACAAACCGTAGCTACGTGATATCCCCTTATAAGTCCAACACTAATTAGTAATTAACTTCACTGTTATACTATAGAGCAGCTAGGTATTCCACTAAGAAGAGATAAGCCACTATACCAGTGCTACTTATGCTAAAGAAAGCTATCTTTTAAGGTTAAAACTAGTCCTAAACCTTAAATAGAACTCTTCCATAAATCTAAGGATTTAAAGGCCAGAACTGGTCCTGAGCCTTTCCAAGATTACAGATTCTTACGTCTATCACGTAGAATAACACACTTTACGAGTCTTCGCGATTTAAGGCTAGAACTAGTCCTAAGCCCTATAATCGCAAATATACATCATAAACGCGTACTAAACAACAATCCCTACACCACTAATATTCCCTTCCTCCAAAGATATAACTATGGCTACTCTAAACAACTAGAGAGACTCCTTACTACTAGGGGTAGCTATATACGCGAAACTTATTAATAAAGATTAGGACGCATTTACCTTTAATATAATAACCTATACTATAAAACAAGTTAATAGCTTTTTTTTATACCATATTCTATTCTACTAAGATAGCTATTACGCCGATTTATAGTTATGGGAATACTTTAGGGAGGATTTTATAGGATAGACCGCTGATACCTAGGCACTTAGCAATATTAATATTATTTAGGATTTTTAAGACTCCCTTTAAAGGAATAGGGTGTATATTACTAAGGATAGTAACCTAATTACTAGTAATATTTACGCCGTTCTTACTAGTATAGAAGAACTAGTATAGACGGAAGCTAAGATTATACGTTAACTACAGAAACCTAAAACTAACCTATATTCTTTAGAAGGCAACTTTAATTTAGAACAAAACCCTTAGAACGCTACTCTTCTACCTAAAGGTGCTCTCTTACCTAGAGGTGCTTTTTCTCTACCTTTACTACCTCTAACTCCTCTATCCCAGCTAACCAATAAGCCTCTATCTTAAGAAGTCATAAATCTAATAAAGGTATATTTAGACAAAGAGAAGAAGTTTGAAGGAGAATTATATAATATACTTAGAGCAAAACTATAGGTCTTTTATAACTGCTGCAATAAGGTTAGAATTTAACGCCACTAGTTCTATTATACTTTCTCTATTATATTAAAGAGACGGGCGGCAACGTTCTATTATAACTATATTATAGGTAAAAACTATAGCTTTAATATAATGCTTTAGCTTACTAGAGCCCACTTTAAAACTAATAAAAACTGCTAACTCTATATATCTAAATGGCGGGAGACTACATTCTAGAGAGTTATTACTTTTAACCCAATAACGACTTGCCTAGAGTATCTTTAACTACTCTTTAATAAACTCTAGAAAATCTAATATGGTTTTATTAAAACCTACTAAAATAAGAACAGTCTAAGGGACCAGGTTATCTCAGCATACTATAGCGTTCCTAAGTATAACTTGGCGCTATATAAACCTATAGATACGTTTAAAGGAGTATATACCAAGCTACGCTCCGCTATAGGTACTGTAATGCAAATACAAGAATCTTAATAGCTTTATACTAAAAGCCCTACCTAACTAAGCGTTCCTAACTAATATAATTATAACTAGACTAATCGAATATATAGCGGCTGTAGTAGGGAATACGGCAAAGGGTATAATTAACGTCAACTATAAGGTAATTATAGAGGTCCTTATAGAGGTTTATTTTAAAGTAATTGCTAGAAGAAGTGCTACGTTTATAAGAAGCTAAATTACTAGTTAACTAGACACTCCCTTAATAAGCGAAAAAAGGCATATAACAAGTTCCGTTAGAGTATAAAAAACATCGGAAATCGCGAGGTTATTATGGCCTACTTTCAAAGCTTCCTAGTTTAATATAAAGGCGTAGAAGACCTTAAGGGTAAGGTTAATAAGATTAAATAGCTCCTTATAGATATGGAAATTAAGGACTACTTACCTAACCAATACTTTACTAAGTATGGTAAGGTAAATAGTATATAAACTATTGCTATTCTTAATAACCAATCTACGCTCCATTTTATTATAAAGTTAGATATCTTTAACAAGCCAAAGAAAAGCTCCGCGTTTTCCTTCAATAATAGATACTTAGCAAACGTCTTCTATGGTATTATACCGGATACTAGAGCCGTAGGAGTATCTATAGTAGGAGAACCTTAAGTTTAAGCCCTTTAGCAGCTTAATAGCTCTATTTAGATTAACTATTTAACAGCAGGCTAATACACGATTTGTTTTAGCAAAGGTACTATAATCTCTTTTAGCATAATTAGGGTTTAAACCCCCTTAGGGTATATTACTTTTTACATTATTCCCACAAACACCCTATTTTTATTTTGCATTAGAGATATAGATAAACTAGGCGTTAAGCTTAATAACCTTAAGAATATACTTATATAGGGAGATAATCGGGTGCCTATTATACGCAAGTAGGATTACCCTTAGCTGCTCCTTTAATAACCAGAAAAGAGTATTGCTTAGAGCCATTTAACTAAGTCAGAGTTACGCCAACTACACTATCATTTTGGTTACCCATTAGTTTACTAATTACTTAGGGTTCTTTAGTGAGTAGGCTATAAAGTTAAGGTTAAGGTAATTAAGCATTTTATAAAATACTGCTACCACTACTAAATAAACTAGAGGTCCCCTAGCCGATTTAAGTTCACCCTTAAAGATAACTACGACTTTAACTTCTATATTATCATTAACGTTATATACCTTAGCGGCAAGCTAGTACTCTAAGTTATTAACTTCTTAACCTCCTTCTAAGCCGCATAATTCTTAAAGGATATATCAGCTAGGAACGTATAGGATACCCTTTAGTTATACTAGATTAATGTCTACCTAGGACCCCCTAATTAAATCATCTACAACGTAGAAAAGAACTTCTTATCTATAGAGTTCCAATAATAAATAAAGGCAATAGCAATTAAGGTTAAGGAAGTCCCTATTAAGGCATATAATAGTATTGGAAAAGTAAAGCAATATTACGCGCCATTACGCCGCGTATATAAGATTATCTCTTTAAAACTAAAGGATACTAGTAAAGAACTTACCTTGCAAATAGCTATTAAAGCTATTAACAATTCTGCTAGCCCGGATAGACTCGTACCTACGTTACTAGTCTTTAGCGCCTACCCATAAATAACTAATAATTCTCTACCATCTCCCTCTGTTATATAATAAGCTAAGGCGATTCACAAGGTAATAAAGGAGGTGCGACGCCTCTATACCACACGTTAGGTTAATAATATATTAGGAATAAGAAATAGCCCAAATACCTTAACTGCGCTTAATCTGCCACTCCAGTTTAAAGTACGCGTATAGTATAAAAGGGGAGAATAGTTAGGCCTATATTAACTTATTATAATTAATAGTTAAACTTACACTATTTAGATACCTTATAGACCTACCTAATTCTATTTAACTATTATTAAGCCTTATTATAAAGATAATAATTCCAAGCCTTTACAGGATGCCCTAGAAGATACCCTAGAAGAGAACCACGATTAATATACTCTAAAAGGCGACTACAATCCTAATATAATTGTAGTAGATATGCCACAACTATAACACGGTAGAGGTCGCCTAAAGGAATTATAAAATTGCTAATACCTTATTAATTTTAAAGAATAATTTGTTGCCGCTATTAAGAATAAAGTTAAGTTATTAATGGCCTTTATAATAGCTAAAGAGAAGGCTAACTTTAAGCTCGTAAAACAGCTCTAAAAGGAAGGTTATATTATAACCCCAGGAGCTCCTTTTTAAGCATCCGACAAGTAGGAGATCAACAGTCTTATTATAAGAGGAGTCTTTAAATTCAAGAAATATAACCCTACTAAGTTCGATAGAGTTTGCATCTTTAAGTTAAGAATAGTTAATAAGATTAAGGGCAAAGCTACTAACGCCCTATTTAAGAAATTAAGGCTTATTATCTAAGGTTATAACAATAATGGCAAAGAGATAATTCTTACACAATCTCCTATAATTTAACGAGCTAGTTAGCGAGTTATTGTTGTATTAGCTCCCTCCTTAATAAAGAATAAAATAGTAGTTTATTTATAAGATATCACTTAAGCCTATACCTAATTAGAGACGCACCTTTAGCGCTTAATATTAGCATACCTTCCGGAGCAAATTCGCCACTAATATCCTAAAGACACGATTATAGTTATGCTTAAGCCATTATATAAAATCGCAGAGGTAGGAACTCACTAGTAGGCTACCTACAGCAAGCACTATAAAGAGAAGCTTTTGATGACTACTTCTATATTTAATCCCTACTTCCTTATTATAACTACAGGAACCTTATTCGGAATTATCGGTATACAAACTAATAATATAATTATCTTAGGAGACGACCAATTCTTAGCTCTTAAAGAGGATAAGCTAGTAAAGGTAAATCTTATAGNAAAGCNAAAGGAAAAGCTTAACTTAATAACACTATTACTCTTTAATAGATGCATCCTCTCCCTAAATAAGGATTCCATTGCTTTACGCCAAAAGGGTTAAGGTAAGAAGATTAATATTATTAACGTTAATTCCCTAAAGTAAGGATATGTGGAGCAACGCGCTTGCGGAGCTTATATTGCTTCTATCTATTAACCTAAGGCTTTATTTAATCTCTCCATTACTACCTAATACTAGGAACCAACTAAGGACAACGTTCTTACCCTAAATAAACGTCTTTTCTAGTAAATAAACCATCTTAATTAGGGACTACTCTACGTGCCTATTAATCTTCCTACCGCTAAGCTCTTTATATTTGTCAATAGATCGTTTATAAATAATAAAGATTTTAGCTTCTAGTTAGGATATAAGATTATTATTATAAACAAATTTACTAAAGAGAATAACTTTATAATCTATAGCAATCTTATCTATTAGAGCTTAACTAAGAGCAAGCGCGTTACCTAAAGTATTTTAGCATTAGAGATATATAGAATGGTTAGCGGAGTTAATATAGTAATTGCAATTAGAACTACCCTAAAGATAATTATAGATTAACTTAAACTTCCCATTATCCCTATAATCGTATGCACTAATTCATTTTCCCTCTATAAGTGTTTAGTTAAGCTCAGTACCACAAAGGAGAAGCGCCTTATAATTAATATTATGGCACTTTAGCAATCCTATAAGCGTTAAGAACTCTTTAAGATTTAATAGATTAATAGCTAAGATAACTCGGCAGATGTAATAATAAAGGCGAACCTAAATAAGGCACTAGAGACGTTTGTTAATATAAATACTCTACATATACGAGTTAAAGGTTAAATTAAAAGGGAGTCCCTAGAAATTTCTTAGTTACGTAAGGTCTTAAGATATCTAGGAACTTCGACCGGCAGTTAAAGTTATCTAATTAGTTAGATTCTGCAGACCCTAACTTAAACTAGCCAATTAGGATTTTCCATCCCCGGGATGGAAAATCGCTATTGGCTCGCTTACCGCTAGCGCCTTAGCGGCCCTACTAACAAGATACCTACCCATAACTTATAAGCAAGAAAGCACCACGTACTAAGAGGCAAATTTTGGGACAGCGAGACTTATATTATAATGGCAATAGTAAGTAAGGAGGATTAATTTTTATTCCGCTAGTTAAGCGGTATATATATATAGATGGCAACCATAAAAGAAGAGTTGCTAGTGTTGGGAATAAAGGCAAACGGTCACCATATAAGGCATATTACCGTCATATATAGTAAGTTACCGTTACGTACGGCAAGTTGCTATCACGTGCCGCCGCGGCACTAGCGTGGTAAGGAACCTTAAGTTCCTTACCCCTTTCTTTAAGAAGAAAAGAATAACAATTATCATACTATCTACGAACCGTAGCTACGTAATATCCCCTTATAAGTCTAACATTAACTATGCCACGTCATGCGTTAGCTCCAATTGGCGGGAATATTCCTTATAGGAAGGAATTAACTAGTTACAAAAGAGGAGTAGTTTTAGGATTTGCTAGAGTAGGAGTTATACCTCCCAAAATTGCGACTAAGTTAAACCTGCTAGAATTAACTATATAAGAAACCTTGTCTAAAGCACCTTAACGCCTATAAGGCGAATCTATTCCTTAAATTGGACATCCTTTTAAATATATAATTTAAGACAAATGTAAGATTGTAAGGATAGCTTATATAAAGCCTAGGATTACATATAAGGAGCTTAGCTTTAAGCTAGGCCTTCTTGTAAGCTAGAGTATATTATATTAAATATTACGCAAATACTATATTAAAAAATAGTTATCTAAGAAACGGCCCTTACTTATAAAGGGCTTAGCAAAGGCTTAATTAAAGTGGGCGATTAAATATTAGAAGTGGGAGTAATTAAGGCAAGATAAGATTATATAGAGCAATAAGTATTTAGTTAAGAGGAGTTCTAGTAGGTAGCGGTCTTATATCTTTTATATACTATAATGGAAATGGGATAAAGACAAGATTAATACTTATAAAAAGGATAAGGGGCATATGGTTATAGTATAGGTAGGCCTTTTTAGAGCTCTTAAGAGGTCCGGTTTAATGGCTGTAAAAAGGGATAAGGAGTTGCCTAAGGGGGGGTACTCTACTTAATCTTATATTTAAATTTTAGATGACTAAATACCTTAAGTCTATAAGCTTAATTTCCAATTTACGCAAAATAACGCTCTAATATATAAATTAAAGCTTATAGCTAAGTGGTTTAAAGAGAATGTTATAGATATAATTAATTGGCTACCCTACTTACCTAATTTAAACCCTATTAAGTACGCCTAAGTATAACTTAAAGAGACGCTCTATATTATAGACCTTATATTAACAATAGTAGTACTACTACTAAGGAGAGATATAAACGGGTTAGTTAAGATAGTATAAGAGGCGCTAAAACTAATTAAGCTATAGAATAAGGGGTAGCTAAGTTATATGGCTAGTTACGTTATAAGTTAGGAATATAGGAACGTAGGAATGTAGGAATATAATATACCGATATACTAACGTATTAATATACTCAGCATATTTCTTAAGTATAGTATTATATATTTAAAGAACCTTAGTCCCTACCTAGATAGTTCTTTTCTTTATAGTAAATCTTAGAATATAATTAAAGTTAATCTATTAGGTAACTTACTCTACTAGTTATATTTATATTATTAACTTAACTTATACCTATATACCTAGCCTATTAGTAAGTCTACCGTAGTATTTCCTATAAGGCTTTATTATATATTTACTACTATAGTTATAGTAAAAGGAAGTTAAATAATATGCTATTAAAAGTACTAGTTATAACGCCGTTAATGGCAGCAACCACTTTAAAGTTAGGTAATAATACTAATATAGTAAACAATAACTTGTAGCTAGTTACGGTTAGGCAGTTATAAGAAATTGTTAATTAATTAATAGATAATAATAAAATATTTAAAGAAAGAATGCACGGGATCGGAGTAGCTAAGGTTAAACTACTATTAATTAAGCGATTCTTAGGGGAGAAGTTAAAGCTTAAGGGATTCCTTATATAAATGCACTTTAAGGTTATATAAGAAGGGGCGAGGCTAGCGATACCTATAGACTAGGTAGCGTACGTAGAACTATTTCTAATAAGAAGAGCGCTTAAGTAGTTCGAACCTTACCTTATAGAGGTATAAGAAAATAAAATGGCAACTACTAACTAAGAAGTATAATATATGTTTATAAGCTAGAATGGATTTATAAAACGCCTAACTTAAATATTATAGGACCTAGAAGTAATCACTATAGTAAAAAGAAAGCTTTAGGGCCTAATATAACGAATCTTAGCATTTAATTATATAATATAATTTTAAATACTAGTAATATAGATTAAGTGGAATAATAGGGTGCTTATAGTATAGTATAAATAGGGACTTAAAGCTAAGGTCTAAGACGCGATTATTCTAATAGAAGATGCGGATACCCTAAGAGAACTAATTAATTAAGTAATTAAAATTAATAATAGAATCTATTAAAGAGAATAGACTAAAAAAGGGTAAAATAGAGTTTTATAGTTATATAAGGCGTAAGGTACGCAATAATAAAGTTAAAAACTAGGGTATAGCGCAGAGCTAATAGACCTAAGTAGTACTAAAGAAAATAAAAAATAAATAAAGAAATTATGGAAACCTAGAGAATAAGAATTAAGTAAAGGTCTAAGGAGTAGAGGCTAAACTAGGGATTTTAGTAATAGAAAATATTTAGGCGGACTCTATAATAAGAAAAGTAGTATAAAGAAGGAGCTTATATAAACTATAAAAAATAGAATTATTTTACTAGAGACTGTAAAGGTAGTTAGAGTAATTATATAGTAAAGGGAACGAGACTAGTAGACGATATATATATATAAAGGGATAATAATATACTATAAGGAATAAAGGAATATTTAATTAAGAGTTTTACGTTTTATTATAATAACGTATACTAAGTTTATAAAGACACTAAGTATAGCGTAAGCTATTAGCTATAAGAGCCGAAGTTAAAAGGACTCTAAGGTATAAGAGAGTTAGATAAAGAATTAAATTAACTTTATAAACTAGATTAGAACTAGAATAGTATAGCAAGCTAGTAGTTAGTGGAGAAGTTTCTTACGTATTAATTCTATTAAACTATAGAATTTAAGGATTAAGATAATTGGACTATAAGTAGCGATAATAAGGTAATAAAGGCAGCTTACTAAGAATATATAGACCTTAAGGACGCAATAATAAAAGTAGAGGTTAAATCTACTATAGAGGTAGGATCAATAATAGGAATTAAGACTCTATTAGATATAATGTCTATTACTTTATAAGACGTAAAAGAAGTAGGATAGTAAGCTACTTTAGCACTTAATAAAGGTAAAAGGCTATAGGCTTAAAATTTTTAAGAAGAGATAAGAGACGTTTAAGATTCCTAAAATCGGATAAAATAAGCTTTATAACCTATAATAAATAAAAATTAATAGAATAGAGTATAGGCTTAGTTTAAAGATAAATAAGCACGGGATAAAGATTTCTAAGATATTAAGATTCTTAAGATAAAATAAGGGCACTATAAATACCTAAATAGACTAAGGCGGGAGTATAACTTAAAAAAGAAGTAAGCTTAGGGTTAGAAGCACCTATATTAGGTAAACAAGATATTTAGCCTTAGAGTTAAATAGTTAACACTAGAATTATAAAATTTAAGAACCTAGAGGATTTAATAGCTAGACGTAAACTAGGAAAAGACCAAAAAGGACCCAAGAATAGAATTAAAGCGTAGTAAGAATAGCAAGGATACTACGGACTAAAGATACTAGGTAAGCTAAAGATAACCTTAAAAGGTTACTAATAGGCCTAAAATAGATACGCTAAGAGTAAAATAGCTTAAAGAACTAGAGTAAGAAGAGAACCTAGGAGTTTTAACTAGATTTAAAGAATAGTATATAAAGGGCTATTACAAAGGAGTAATAACGAGATATTTCCTTATAGATAGATTGTATACGCTTATAGAGCTATACTAAAAATAGTATAGGCAGCAATATAATAATAGTTAGGAAATTTTTTACCTATAGCTGGACTAAAAAGTTATTTAAGACTAAGTAATTATAGAAAGATATATAAGTTATATTGGAGAAGCATTAATTATAACGTCTAAAACCCTAAGAGAAGGATTAGGGGACTAAAGATAAGAAAGATAGATCTTAGTATTTACAAATAAAAGACTAACGTTTAGATTAACTAGATAGAGGTTTGAACTTAAGAGTAAAAATAAGTTAAGAGTTAACCTAAAGCACCTAGCGTATTATATATTAGTATAGATTGTATAAATAGATAAGATATACAATATATATAAAAATAAAATAAAATAAAAGTACCTTATAAGGATATATTAGGCGCTAGATAAGCGATAATATAGGAATACTAAGTATATATATAGCTAGTATCTAGTAGAAGTTTAAAAGTTAGATAACTTAATACTTTAACTAAAAAGATTTCTTACAGAAGAATGCTTAGATGGATAATAGTAGTAGGAATGCCTAAAGAATACGTGTTTATAGTATATTAAGGATAAAAAGTAAACTAGGTATTAGCTAAAGAGTAAGCTAAATATAATAGGATTAAGTAGCTAATAGTTAGGANAAGTAGAGGCCTATAAAACTAAAGGGAGCTAGTAGTAGAGCCTTAGACCCTTAAAGGAATTTAAGGATAATACTTAAATTTAAAAGTTAATTAGTAAGATTAACAGTTTAAAGTATTAATAGATAGTGGAGTAATAAGGAACTATATCTTACTAATAGTAGTAAAAAGGATAGGGCTATTATATAGGTAAAAGGAGCATTTTTACCTACTAGTTATAATTTTAGGAGATCTAATAGCCTATAAAGGAGGTATTATTAACCTTAAAATAGGACCTATTTAGATAACTATTAAAGAAAGACTAATTAAGATGTTTTTTAATATCTTACTATTAGGACGGGATAAGGTAGTATTAGGGATGCCTTAGTTATAGGAATATAATTTAAAGATTAATTAGGTTAATATTAGAGATATATAATAACGTAAAAGGTATATAGTAACTAAGTTAAAACGATATATAAGGAAACTAAAAAGGGTTATCCTATATACTAAGAAGATACTATAAATATAGTAAAAAGTTATAGAGCCTAGAAAGTAAAAAGCTGTTAAAGTATATAGTATAGAACTATAAAATAGAATTAAAACTAGAAATAAGTCTAAAGTTCTTTTTAATCTATAAGTTAATTAAAGAAGAGTTAAGAGCACTTGAAGAGTTTATCTAGAAGAACCTATAAAAGGGATATATTAGACTATTATAGTTATTAGCAGGATATCCAGTACTATTTATACTAAAGAAGAATAGAAAGCTTAGATTATATATTAACTATAAATAGGTAAATAGCATTACTAGGAAGGATAGGTATTCTTTACTCTTAATTAGCGCGATTTAAGACTAAATAGGTAATGTGTAAATATTTATAAAGATAGACTTAAGATAGGCGTACTATTAAATTAGAATTAAGGAGGGCGATAAATAGAAAGCAGCCTTTAGGTTAAAGGAAGGACTATATAAACTATTAGTAATATACTAGAAGCGAATTAACAATAGATTAGAAGAATACTTAGATAAGTTTATTATAGTATACCTTAACAATATTATTATCTATTTAATAATTAAGGAAGAATATAGAGAATACCTTAAATGGGTTTTAAAGAGACTATAAAAAGAATAGATGCTAGTAGTAGTTAAGAAATATAAGTTCTTATAAGGAAGACAGATTTTATTAGATTTATTATTAAACTAAGTTATATTAGTATAGACCTAAAGAAAATAGAGGCTATAGTAAGTTAGTAAGAATTAGAGAACATAATATACTTAAGGTTATTTTTAAGGTTTTATAACTACTATAGAAGGTTTATAGCATAGTAGTTATAAAAAATATTAAACCGTTTACTAGGCTTATTAAGAAAGAGAAACTATAGGTATAAGGAGATAAGTAAAAGAAGTTATTTAAGGAACTTAAGGAGTTATTTACCTAGGAGCCAATCCTTAAAATTTACTAATTAGGGCTAGATATAGTAATAGAAATAGATGTATTAGACTTTATACTAAGAGTATGCTTACTATAAAAGTATAGGAATATATAGAATTTAGTAATATACTATAGTTAGAAGATAATACTACTAGAATTAAACTATAACATCTATAATAAGGAGTTATTAGGTATAGTTATAGTACTTAGTAAATAGAGAGCATTCTTATAAGGTATAGAAAAACTATTTATAGTTAAAACAGATTATAAGAACTTAATAGGGTTCCTAATAATAATAATACATAATTAAAGATAGGTTAAATAGGCGGAGATACTTATAGAATACTATTTTAAGATTTAGTATACTAAAGGAATAAAAAATGCGAAAGCTAACGCGTTAAGTAAAAAAAGGTAGACTATAAAACAATAAGAAGCTATTAGGGGCTATATTATAAAAAAAATAAAGATAGACTAATTAGATATAATTACCTAAAGATTACTATAATTAACCTAGGAATATAATTTACTAGAAAGTAATTAGGTAAAAAGGATTTAAGGGATATAGAATAAGGATATAGAATTAAAGTAATATAAAAATTAAGAAGTAATATATATGCCAAGGAATATTATAAAAGAGTTTATCGGGACAATATCACGTACGGTTACGTCGTCACGTATTGCCGCGGCACTAGCGTAGCGAGGAGCCTTAAGCTCCTCGCCCTCCCCTATTCTAGAATAATAAGCTTTATTAACTAACATCACTATAACCTACTTAAGTAGTTGTTATTGGTGAGTCACCCTATGTAACTAATACTGATTAGTGGTTAAATATACAGTTAACTATAGAGCAGCTAGGTTTTTAAATAGAAGAGACAGTCTTATATAGGGGTGCTATATACGCTTATATAGAATAGATCCCGGTAATACTGTGCTACTTTAGACTTACGGAAAACTAGTAATAGAAGTGTTACTAAGTACTAGGAGATACTAAGTTGCGTCTATTATATAGAACAACCGCGTTTATAAAGATTTGGTTAAGTACTTTAGGTTAGAAGTATTACTAAACCTAGGGTCCTAAGTTAACGTCTAAAACGCGTTAAACGACGTCCAAAACGCGTTAAACAATATCTTAAATTGCCTACCTCTTAATAGCGAACCTACGAGATCCTATAAAACCGAAAATCCTACCTACCTTCAACGTACGACACCCCGTTAATTCTATACCTACTATAGCGTTAACCTACCCGAAGAAGTATAAGGAAGATATTAACCTAAAGATATAGAATAAAGCTATAATTAACCTTATAAACGCTAATAAATAAGACTTAAATGGATTTTTATTACACTATATAGTATATTATAAGGATAGTAAATACAATAATACCGCGCTATAGGAATGTATAAAGGAGGACTTTATTAGATGGATAAAGGAAATATAGGCCCCTATAAACAAGGGTGTTATACAGGACTTCTATAACTTCCTTCGGGAGAATAGAGTATTTGTCCCTAAGGACGGGGGTACTATTAGAGATAATATTTAGGAGTAGGTTATTAATGTAAAAGAAGAATACAAATGGACTCCATAAGAGATTAAGTACTAACTACGCACTATAAGGAAGCTTAACTTATAATAAAACCTAAGTAATACACATCTAGAGACGAACCTACCTCCGCCTTTAACTCCTCTATATCCAATTTAACCCATAACCTTAATATTGGATACTATACCCTAATAAGAGCAGGCATAGGATCCCATTGCTTTATAATTTAATAACCTTTAGACTCCACCGACTAGACCTACGTCCCCACTACAGCCTATAATATAACCCCCACCTCCTCTATCTTAATCTTAAATTGGAGGTAGTTTAAAATTGCTTATAAAGCTTATAAAGCTCTATTTAGATTAGGAGAAGAAGTTTAGTAGGGAATTATATAATATTCTTAATTTAAAACTACGTATCTTCTATAACTATTGCTAAAAGGTGGGAATAAAGTCTAATTAATACTCTAACGCCTATTCCGTTATACTTAAGGGCTAAGCTAGTACCTTTTATTATAATTATTTGGCAGGAAAAGGATATAATTTTAACCACATAATATATAAGTTAAGATGCCACTTTAAAATAGAAGAGAATAAGTAGCAGTATATATTAGAATAGAGAGAGACTACCTTTTTAAGGATTATTACTATAAACCTAGGTATCCCTTGGCTTAATTATCTTTAAAAGCCTTTTAATTAACTTTAGATAATTTAGCGTGGTTTATCCAAATCATATTAAGAGGACTTTAGCCTATATAATTAAGTTATTAGTGCATGCTAAGGTGTTAAAGAATACAACCTTACTCTCTTTAATCCTACAAATACTTATAAAGGAGTGTGTGCTTAATTAAGACCTTCTATTAGTACTGCTATACGCTCTTAAAAAGTATAGCAATTTAACGCCTAATTCTAGTCTACTTTAATCGACCTGGCCGACTAATATAATTATAACTGGACTGATTAAATATATAGTGGCCGAGGTAGGTAATATAGTAAAGGGTATAATTAACGGCTATAAGGTAAAGGTGGAGGTCCTTATAAAGGTTTATTCCGAAGTAATTGCTAAAAGAAGTACTATATTTATAAAAAGCCGAATTGCTAGTTAACTAGGCATTCTTTTAATAAATAAAAGGAGGTATATAATAAGTTTTACTAGAGTATAAGAAATGTTAGAAATTATAAGGTTACTATGGCCTACTTTTAAAGCTTCCTAGTTTAATATAAAGGTGTAGAAGATCTTAAGGGTGAGGTTAATAAGGCTGAATAGCTCCTTATAGATATGGAAATTAAGAACTACTCTTCTAACTAATACTTTACTAAGTATGGTAAGGTAAATGGTATATAAACTGTTACTATTCTTAATAACTAATCTACGCTCTATTTTATTATGAAGTTAGATATCTTTAATAAGCCAAAGGAGAGCTCCGCGTTCTCCTTTAACGACAGATACTTAGCAAATATCTTCTATAGTATTATATAAGATACTAGAGCTACAGGAGTGTTTATAACAGGAGAACCTTAAGTTTAAGCTCTTTAATAACTTAATACTTCTATCTAGATTAACTAATTAACGGCAGGCTAATATATAATACGTTTTGGCAAGGGTACCGTAATCTCTCTTAGCATAATTAGGGTCTAAACCCCCTTAGGATATATTACTTTCCACATTATTCCCGCAAACACTCCGTTTCTATTCTATATTAGGGATATAAATAAATTAGGCGTTAAGCTTAATAACCTTAAGAATATACTTATATAGGGAGATAATTGGGTGCCTATTATACGTAAGTAGGGTTACCCTTAGCTGCTCCTTTAATAACTAGAAAAGAGTATTGCTTAGAGCTATTTAACTAAGTTAGAGTTACGTTAACTATACCGTTGTTTTAGCCACCTATCCGTTTACTAATTACTTAGGGTTCTTTAGCGAGTAGGTTATAAAGTTAAGGTTAAGGTAATTAAGCACCTTATAAAGTACTGCTATTACTACTAAATAAACTAAAAGTCCCCTGGCCGATTTAAGTTTACCCTTAAAAATAACTACGACTTTAACTTCTATATTATTGTTAATATTATATATCTTAGCGGTAAGCCAGTACTCTAAGTTATTAACTTTTTAACCTCCTTCTAAGCTGCACGTTTTTTAAAAGATATATTAGCTAGGAATATATAGGATACCCTTTAATTATACTGGATTAATATCTACCTAGGACCCCCTAATTAAATCGTCTATAACGCAGAAAAGAACTTCTTATTAGTAAAGTTTTAATAACAGATAAAGGCAATAGCAATTAAGGTTAAGGAAGTCCCTATTAAGGCATATAATAGTATTAGAAAAGTAGAACGATATTATACGCTATTACGCTATATATATAAGATTATCTTATTAGAACTAGAGGACGCTAGTAAAAAACTTACCTTATAAATAGCTGTTAAAGCTATTAATAATTCTGTTGGCCTAGATAGACTTATACCTACGTTACTAGTCTTTAGCGCCTACCCTTAAATAACTAATAATTCTCTACTGTCTCCCTTTATTATATAATAAGCTAAGGCTATTTACAAGACAACGAAGGAGGTATAATATCTCTACGCTATATGCTAGATCAACGACGCACTAGGAATAAGAAATGGCCTAAATACCTTAACTACGCTTAATCTGCTACTCTAGTCTAAGGTATACGTATAGCATAAAAAGGGAGAATAGTTAAGCCTATATTAACTTATTATAATTAATAGTTAAACTTATACTATTTAGATACCTTACGGACCTACTTAATTCCGTTTAACTATTATTAAGCCTTACTATAAAGATAATAGCTCCGAGCCTTTATAGGATGCTATAGAAAATGCCCTAGAGGAAAGCTATAATTAACGTACTCTAGAAGGCAACCACAATTCTAATATAATTATAGTAGATACGCCGCAACTATAACGCGGTAGAGGTTGCCTAAAGGGATTATAAAATTGCTAACATCTTATTAATTTTAAAGAGTAATTTATTACCGCTATTAAGAATAGAGTTAAGCTATTAATGGCCTTTATAATAGCTAAGGAGAAGGCTAACTTTAAGCTCGCAAAATAGCTCTAAAAGGAAGGTTATATTATAACCCCTAGAGCTCCTTTCTAAGCATTTAATAAGTAGGAAATCAATAGCCTTATTATAAGAGGAGTCTTTAAGTTTAAGAAGTATAACCCTACTAAGTTTAATAAAGTTCGTATCTTTAAGCCAAGAATAGTTAATAAGATTAAAGGTAAAGCTACTAACGCCCTATTTAAGAAATTAAGGCTTATTATCTAGGGTTACAACGATAATAGTAAGGAGATAATTCTTATATAATCTCCTATAATTTAACGAGCTAGTTAGCGAGTTATTATTGCGCTAGCTCCCTCCTTAATAAAAACTAGAATAGCGGTCTATTTATAAGATATTACTTAAGCCTATACCTAATTAGAGATGCACCTTTAGCGCTTAATATTAGCATACCTTCTAGAGTAAATTCGCTACCAGTATCCTAAAGATATGATTATGGTTATACTTAAGCCATTATATGGAATTGTAGAGGTAGGAACTTACTAATAGGCTACCTACAGCAAGTACTATAAAGAGAAGCTTTTAATGACTACTTCTATATTTAATCCCTACTTCCTTATTATAACTATAGGAACCCTATCTAGAATTGTCGGTATATAAACTAATAATATAATTATCTTAGGAGACGACCAATTCTTAGCTCTTAAAGAGGATAAGCTAGTAAAGGTAAATCTTATAGTAAAGCTAAAGGAAAAGCTTAATTTAATAACACTATTACTTTTTAATAAATGCATCCTTTCCCTAAATAAGGATTCTATTGCTTTATGCTAGAAGGGTTAAGGTAAAAAGATTAATATTATTAATATTAATTCCCTAAAGCAAGGATACGTAGAGCAACGCGCTTACAGAGCTTATATTACTTCTATCTGTTAACCCAAGGCTTTATTTAATCTCTTTGTTACTGCCTAATACTAAAAACCAACTAAGGATAACGTTCTTGCTCTAAATAAATGTCTTTCCTAGCAAATAAACCATCTTAATTAGGGACTACTCTACGTGCCTATTAATCTTCCTACTGCTAAGCTCTTTGTATTTGTTAATGGATTGTTTATAAATAATAAAGATTTTAGCTCCTAGCTAAGATATAAGATTATTATTACAAACGAATCTACCGGAGAGAATAACTTTATAATCTACGGTAATCTTATTTATTAGAGCTTAACTAAGAGCAAGCGCGTTACCTAAAGCGTTCTAGCGTTAGAGATATATGGAATAGTTAGCGGAGTTAATATAGTAATTGCAATTAGAACTACCCTAAAAATAATTATAGATTAACTCGCACTTCCTATTATCCCTATAATTATATGCACCAACTTATACTCCCTCTATAAGTGTTTAGTTAAGCTTAGTACTATAAAGAAGAAGCGCCTTATAATTAATATTATGGCACTTTGGCAATCCTATAAAAGGCAAAAACTTTTTAAGATTTAATAGATTAACGGCTAAGATAACCTAGTAAATATAATAATAAAGGTAAACCTAAATAAGGCTCTAGAGACATTCATTAATATAAATACTCTATATGTGTAAGTTAAAGGTTGGGTTAAAAGGGAGTAGGAGTAAGACTTATGTTATAATAGCAATAGTTAACAGGCACGTATTATGCGCTGCTACGGTTCTAGCAGAACTTAGTAGAATCTAGCGGATCTGGCAGAATTTGGCAGAATTCTATGGCTCGACAGAATTTGGCAGGATTCTATGACTTAGTAGAATTTGGTAGAAGTCTATGACTTAGCAGAATTTGGCAGAAGTTTATAACTTAGCAGAATTTGGCAGAAGTCTATAGCTAGGCAGAATTTGGTAGAATTCTATGGCGTGGCAGAATATGGCAGATTGCGGCAAATTGCGGTCTTATAACTGGGCTTAATTGGTAGGTGTGTGCAAGATAATAACTATAAAAGAAGAGTTGCCAGTGTCGGGACAATATTACGTGCGGTTACGTCGTCATGTGTTGCCGCGGCACTAGCGTAGCGAGGAGCCTTAAGCTCCTCGCCCTCCCCTATTCTAGAATAATAAGCTTTATTAACCAACATCACTATAACCTACTCGAGTAGTCGTTATTGGTGAGTCACCCTGTATGACTAATAGAGTTTATTAAAGATTTCTATAGGGGAATAATGTAAGGGCATAATGGGGCCTAGGGGCTAGTATTAAGACTCTAGAAGGAGTATATTATTAACGGAATTTAAGGCTTAATAAGAGAAGTTATAAAGGAGTATCTAGATTACTAATAAAATAAGCTTATAAGGTATAAGCCGTATAGAAAGCTATAGCCTATTAAAATACTAGAAAGATTATAGAAAGTTATATTATAGGACTTTTATTATAAAATTACTAAAGTTAAAAGATTCTATTACTAAATAGGAGTATAATATAATTCTTATAATAGTAGACAAGTTAACTAAATAGGGCTACTTTATAGTATATATAGAAGAAATCTTAGCGGAAGATATTGCTAGAATCTATATTAAAGAAGTATTTATAAAATATAGAGCATTAAGTAAAATTATATTAGATAGAGATCTAAGATTTATAGCAGTATTTTAGGAGGTTTTTTTTTAGCGAAATAAGGATTTTGCGTAATAATATTAATAGCGTATTATCTATAAACAGACGGTTAAATGGAAAGACTAAATTAGACGCTAGAATAGTATCTAAAATATTATATTAATTACGTATAAAATAATTAGGTATTATTATTACTAGTTATATAGTTTATATATAACGCAACACCATAAAAAGGTATAAAGATATTATTATTACTATAGTAAGTAAAGAAAATAAATAGTATAGCTAATTAAAGAATAGAGATACTAATAAATCTTTATAAGGACCTCTATAGCGTAGCTAAACTAGTATAAAAAAAGATAAAAAAAAAGTACTATAATACTAAGATATCTAAGGGACTAGATCTAAAAGAGGGAGATAAAGTATAGCTACTGTATAAAAATTTTAAGAGTTAATAACTAAGTAAGAAGTTAGACTACGCTAGACTCAGACTATCTAAAATTATAGCTAAGATTTTAGAAGTTATATATAGACTTAACTTATTAGCAAAAATAAATATCTACTCTATACAGTATATTATAATACTAGAGTTAGTATATAGAGATATTAAGCCACTAGTTTATAAAGTAGATATATATAAAGGATAAGAGGAAAATAAATAGTAAGTTTTAAAGATTATTAGTTATAAGGACATTAATAATAAAATATAGTATAAAGTTAAGTAAATAGGCTATAATAAAACTACTTAGGAGCTACTATAGAATTTAAAGAACGCTATAGGATATTATGGCGCTAGTAGAAACTAGTAGATATTAGTAAATTGTGGCGGACAATTGCAGACAGTTTTAAATAGTTTTAAATAATTGCCGTTATGTAACTACAGGATTATATATAACGTTAAGCGGCGCCACCCTCTAGCTTTAGATCCTTGTTTATAGATAATCTAATTATATAGGCTTACGCGACCCTTTTACCGTGCTCGTGCCTTAATTAACTAAGTCGCTAATATTATCTAAGGCTTATCTATTCTTCTTCTTAAGAAGGAACTTAAATATATCTATAAAACTATAAATAGGAATAAAATATAGAAGTAGACCTAAAGACTATTACTAAAACTAGAAGAATAGAAAAGAATAATAAGACTTATAAAATGTGTATAGACTAGAACCCCTATAAAATCCTATTAAAAGTTACCCTAATAACTATACTACTATGCTAAGAAATATAGCAGCTGGCAAAGCAGCTATAGGACCTTTAAATACCTCTAATAGTAAAATAGCAACCGACTTAAACTCCTAGGTAGAGCTTATAGCAGCTAATACTAAAATTAAACGACTTTAAGAGCTACTTAAAGCTAGGGAACCCCCTATACCTAGTAAAGAGTTACTAAATATTTAGAGACTTACTATAGTCCTTAAGACCCTAGCCTAACATATAGTATTAGTATTATTGCGGTCCGTAAAGGTTATAGACCCCCTATTACTTACTAATAGGACTAATTCTATATTTAATAACTAGAAGCTTTAATTATAGGATAAGCTTAAAGTTAATATAGACTACTTCTTTACTACTTAAGCTAAAATACCTTACATCTTTAGCCGTACCGGTGGAGATATATAGATATACCTACGTCCCTAATATATATTAGACTTAGTCAATCCATTCCTCTCTAGAGAAGAGATAATTACCTACCTATCTTCTATTTATAAGGACCCCTTTAAAGTATAAAATATACGGCTTAATTATAAAAGCCTAAAGATAAAAATGATAGAGACCTTCTTAGCCTTTTAGACCTGCTTTTTATACCTAGCTAGCTAGGCCTAAATTCCCTAGGAAGATTTAATACTAAACCTATTTAATAAGCTTACCCTAAACCTATAGCAAGCCGTACTACTAGTTTTTACTACTATATAGACGCTAAAGGGACTTATAAACTAGTGCTTAGCTATTAACTAGGGCCTCTATTAAATTAAGGTATATACCAAATATTATAAAGCCAGAAACCCTTTAAATTAGACTATAAGTAATATAAGAACGGCCTATAATGCCCTAGCATAATTAGTAACCCCTATAATACTACCTATATAGCTTACTACTAATTTAGCAGCTAGCTATGCGGCTAGTCCTACTATAAGTCCGGCGAATACTTGGCCTATATATAGCAACCCCTATATATAGGCCCTTAGCTATTAAGGCGCTTACTTTTTTATGGTTAAAAAGGCTACTATATAAAGGATTACCTAATAAATATAAAAACGGATAAGGTTTTAGTAATCTAGGAGAATAGTATAAAGTTAGAAAAAGAGGAACCCTAAGGAAAGACTTCTCTCTAAGGTTAAAAGGGATTAATATATTATATATTAATCTAGGTTAGCTAGTTAATAGAAGAAGTTATACTATCCCTTATACTTTATTTTGTAATAGATATTAAGTTTTAACCTCTGCTTTAGCTAACTCTAGAGTAAATATCTTTACCTTAATAGATACCTAGTATACTATAAAGCTAGTTAACTGTAAGGGCGCGGAGAGACTTTAAGAAGATTTAAAGGAACGATATAAATTCTATCTAAATCTAAGGGTATATACCTCTCGCTAAAAACAAGACGTTGCGTAAAGAAGAGAAAGGAATGACAAGAGAATTATATAATTAAATAGTTAGGGGATTAGTAGTCGATGCGTGCGTATATACGCACGCGGTCTTTAACAGACTTCGGTAGAATTTAATTAATCTATTAGAATTTGATTAAAGCGTCAGAATTTATCTATTAAGTGTTTCACTAAGACATTCCTATTATAACTAGGCTAGTCCCATTATAGTACCCCTCCTTTTAGCTAAAGGTCTAAATAATTTAATTTTAGTTAAGACTTATAACTTATCGCATGTTATATTTTCACGTTAGGTGGCAGTATAGGGTTTTATCAATTCTATTATTAAATGGGCTAATTAGGATTTTCTATCCCTAGGATAGAAAATCGCTATTAGCTTAGTTAAGGCAGTAAGCAGAACTAACATTTTTATAGTAGGTCTTAGTAAGGCGGATCTAACTAATTAAATAACTTTAACCGGCGGTTAAAGTTCCTTAATATCTTATATATTACGTAATCGTATTATAAACGTTATAACGTATTTTAAGTTCTTTTTAATTTTAAGCTTCCTACTATTATATTTCGTATATTTATATTAGGTAGTAATTATTTACTTTTATATTATATCTATTTAGCCAGAGTAGGCTGTAAAGGATAGTCTTTATAAAATTCTTTTACTAGGGAAGGCGCGTTAGTCTTAATCTAGTTATAAATTTCCTAAGTTTATATTTTATATCCTTCCTATTTAATAAGAAGTTTAAATTATTTAGATTATATCTTTTATTGTATATTATTAATTAAGTTAATAAAGTAAGAACCGTTGCCGTTATTAACAATTATAAAAGGTAGTAGTGGTACGTCACGAGTTATAGGTATACCCTTTAAGGGTTATAGTAAGTATACATAAAACGTTAGATATATTTTTATTTCAGTTAATAGTTTAAGTATATAAGTATATAGGCTTAGTTTCTTTTTAACTTAGTATAGGCCCACAAACTTCTAGTCTAGTTTCTTTAAGGGTTATTAAGTCTTTAGGTTTTATATATTTAGGTAAACTATATTACCTTCCTTAAAGTCCTACGCGGNAGCTNNTCCTTTATTTNNATNCNATTNCTATACNNTTTAAGNATACNCTAATTTACTTTATAATAGTTCCGTTAACTGCTTTATTTAATTAGCAAAGTTATATACGTTAATTAGTTAAATCCTTTTAATTATAGGTCCTATTATATTAATTTTGGGTTATAGTTTAAGGGTCTTATCCATAGGTTATATAAAACGGCGTTACGCTTATTAATTTATTTCTTATATTATTTATAGTAAACTTAGCTAACGGTAGCCATTTTTCCTAGTCGTTTTATAGGTAGGAGTAGTATATTTATAGGTATTATTCTATAATTGCATTTATAATTTTAGTTTAACTATTTATCTCTAGATAAAATATAGTTAAGAGTCGTATTTATATACTTAATAATTTATATAAGGCTTACTAGAAGTCTAAAACAAACTAGCTTCTATAGTTAGATATTATTAAATTAAGAAGTCCGTATAGCTTAAAGACATACTTAACAAAATATTTAGCTACTAATATTATATTAATTAAGTCTATAAGAATTATATATCGCATTTTTATAAGACGGTTAATAACTACTATAATATTCATAAACCTATTACTATTAGGTAGGTTAACTATAAAGTTAATTAAGATATTTCGCCGTCTTTATATTAGAATTAGCAATAGTTAAAGTACTCCTTACTTCTTTATATAAGAGGTCTTCCCATATATATACATTCTATATACTTAAACGTATTTTTATATATATTTGTATATTATAGGCCAATAATATACTTATTAGATAATCTTATAGGTCTTTATATAGCTAGGATACCCTACTATAGGGGAATTGTATACAAATTCGAGTATCTTAAATTATAAGGGTTTGGAATTTAGGACTACTATCTTCTATTAATAGTATAACTAATTATTATAGATTTCATATTTAGCGAGTATAATATCCTTATATTGCCGTTTCTCTATTTAAATTGCTTTTATTATATCTACTATCTAGGGGTTATTCTTATATTTGTACTCTATTAATTTATTAATTTCTATATCCCACTTATTAATTTCTAATTATTACGGACGCTTTAAGTACGATGTTATAACTACTTAGAGAAGAGTCGGAAGAAGCTAGTTAGTTAATTTAGGCACGGTCTAAGATAGAGCTAATAGAGCTATATAACAAGGAATGGTAACTAAGGTTATATAATATAATTTATATAATCTATATAATCTATAAGATCCGTAATAAAGTAGATAGAGTATACGTATATTACGTATAAGAAGGATTTTATAGCAGTATAGTGTGTATTTAAGGACCCTTAGTCCCTACCTAGATAGTTCCTTCCTTATAGTAATTCTTAGAATATAATTAGAGTTAATCTATTAGGCAACCACTCTACTAGTTATTATTACGTTGTTAATTTTAATTTACATTACTTATACACCTAGCCTATTAATAAGCCTATTGTAGTACTTGCTATAAGGTTCCGTTATATAATTACTACCTAGTTATAGTATTAAATATAGAAAGTTAAATAATATACTACTAAAAGTAGCTACTATAACGCTATTGACGGCGGTAACTACTTTAAGGTTAGGAGGTAATACTAGTATAGCAGATACTAACTTATAGCAACCTATAACGGTTAGATAATTATAAAAAATAGTTAACTAACTAACGACAAATAATGCGACGCTAGAAGAAAGGGTTAATAGGATAAAAGTAGTAAAAATTAAGCTACTATTAATCGAAAGGTACTTAGGAGAAAGATTAAAGCTTAAGGGATTTTTAATATAGATATACTTTAAAGTTATATAAGAAGGAGCGAAGCTGCTAATACTTATAGATCGAATAGCTTATGCGGGACTATTCCTATTAAAAAGAGCACTTAAGTAGTTTAAGCCTTACCTTACGGAAATACAAGCAAACGGAATAATAACTACTAATTAGGAGGTATGGTTTATATTCTTAAGCTAGAAGGGGTTTACAAAGCAACTTATACAAATATTTAGAGACCTGGAGGCAGTAACTATAGTGGAAAAAAAACTTTAAGACATTATGCAATAAACCTTAGCAATTAAGTATACAACGCAATTCCAGACGTTAGCTATATAAGTTAAGTAGAATAATAGGGCGCTTAGAGCATAATATAAGCAAGGACTTAAGGCTAAAGTCTAGGATATAATTATCTTAATAAAAGATACGGACACCCTACGGGACTTAATAAATTAAGCAATTAAGATTAATAATTAGATCTACTAAAGGGAATAGGCTAAGAGAGGCTAGGATAAAGTTATATAGTTATATAAGATATAGAGTACACAACAACTAAAGCTAAATTAGAAACTATAGTATGGCGTAGAGCTAATAGACCTAAGTAGTACTAAAGAAGCCTATAAGAGATAAAGTAAGAAACTATAGAAACCTAGAGGTTAAGGATTTAGTAATTATAGGACTAAGGAATAAAGGCTAAACTAGGAATCTTAGTAGCAGAAGACGTTTAGGCGGACTCTATAGCAAAGTTAATAGTTTAAAAATAGAGCTTATATAAATTGTGGGAAATAAGGTTACTTTGCGAGGGATTATAAAGATAGTTAGAGTTACTATATAATAAAGGGAACCAAATTAGTAGAAGACATATACGTACAAAGGGATAATAGTATACTATAAGGAATAAAAGAATATTTAATTAGAAGTTTTATATTTTATTATAATAATATATACTAAATTTATAAAAACACTAAGTATAGTATAAGCTACTGGCTATAGGAGCTAGAATCCTTAGAATATAGGGGAACTAATAAACTATCGCGTAGACTAAATATTAAAGACGATAAGTTTAATATAGGTAAAATATTTGCAGATAATAAGGTAATAAGGGTGGTTTACTAGGAGTATATAAACCTTAAAGAAGTTATATTAGAAGTAGAGACTAAGACCGCTATAGAGTAAGGTTTAGTAATAGGAATTATAATACCGTTAGATATGGTATCTATTACTTTATAAGATAAAAGGAAAAGTATTTTATAAAGACTAAGTAAGTAAACAACTGCTAGTGCTACTTTATTACTTAATAAAGGTAAAAGGCTAAAGACTTAAGATTCTTAAGATAAGATAAGAGACGACTAAGACTCTTAAAATAAGATAAGGTATACCTAAGGACCTATAATAGATAGGAACTAATAGAGTAGGGTAGTAGCTTAGTTTAGAGATATATAAATAAGCTTAGGATAGAGTTTCCTAAAGGCATAAGATTCTTAAAACGAGATAAGTGAGATTTAAGACTTTTAAGATAAGATAAGAATACCTAAGCCTAGTTAGACTAAGGTAGGAGCAAAGCTTAAGATAGAAGTAAGCTTAGGATTGAGAATTCTATAGAACTAAGACTTTAAAACACGAATAAGGACTATTAATAAGATTAAGAAGGAAGAAGACTTTAAGGATCTACTTATAAGACGCAAAAAAAAAGAAACTATAAAGGAATTTAGAGTGAGAATTACCTTATAGCAAAACTAGAGACTAAATAAGAGATTTAGTATACTAGGTTATATAAGGGACAGAGCACCTATATAAAGAATTACTAATAGGCCTAGAGTAGGCACACTAAGAGCTAAGTGGCTTACTAAACTAGAATAGGAAGAGGATTTAGGGATCCTAACTAAATTTAAAGAATAATATATAAAGGGCTATTACAACATAGTAATAAGAAGATACTTCCTTATGGACAAACTATATATACCCAAGGAGCTGTACTAAAAGTGGTATAGATAGCGATATAACGATAAGTAGGAAGATTTCTATATATAGCTAAATAAAAAAGTTATCTAAGACCACCTAATTATAGAAAAGACTATAAATTATATTAAAGGATTTAAAGGAGTAATTAGAGGACTAGAGAAGTAAAAGATAAATCTTAGTACCTATAAATAAAGTTATAACGCTTAGATTAATATAAGAAAGGTTTAAACTTAGGGATAAAAATAAGCTAAGAGTTAACCTAAGACACTAAGTATATTATATATTAGTATAGATTGCATATATAGATAATGCGTGTAATATATATAAAGTACTTATTCGTACCAATTTAATAGCACAAGTAAGTTAGATCTAGGGGCACGAAATACATATAGTATTATATACTCTTTTAGATAATAGTAACTATTAATTATATAAAGCAGACTACATAGTCTATATACTAATACGCCTCCCCCTAATTAGTTAGTGCTTTATAAGTGCACCAGACGCGTAAGCGAGTGGTTAGTACACTAACGCGTAAACGCGTAGCTACTATACCGAACGTGTAGGCACGCGGTTAGCACAACAGGTGCTATAATTAGACACTAGCGGTACTTAAAAAATAAAACCACCTATATATAGCCTCCGTAATTGCTTTAATAAAACCATAAAATATAAAGGAAAATATATAGGAAATCCCCTAAGGTACCTTTTAGGCTGCCTTCTAAACGGTACCCTAAGCTAGTTATAAGTTAGATCTTAAGGGCCGCTAAGGCGCTAGTACTAAGCGAGCCAATAGCAAATTTCTATCCTAGGGATAGAAAATCGTAATTAGTTAATTTAACCACCCTATAAAATTTAGTAGGTTATATAAGTCTACTAAGTTCCACCATAGCTTTCTACCGTTTTCTACCTATACTATATAATAAGCCGTACGGCCTTCTAACGGGCCGTAGATATACTATAGGTACTCCATTAGTCCCGTTTTACCTATTTTATAACTTCTAAGTTAAGCTTATTTATGTTAATTAGGGTTTTAAGGGCTTAATACGGCTTTACCTTAGTTATAACGTCTACTAGGTTATTTCCGCCGCTAATCTATTTAACCTTTATAATCTCGTGTTATTTATAGGCTTAATATAAGCACATTAGGTCGACTATAAGCCTCTTCTCCTATATTATACCTAGCTTAACTAGGCAGTTATAAAGGGACTTTAAGTTAGTATATAAAACCAGGGGTAACTACTCCAGCTATAGGATCTTCTGGATTATTAATTTAATTACAGCTGCTATATTAAAGCCATAAGCTAGTATATATAGTTTAGAAGCTAGTACACTTTAGGTTACTTATTTACACTTAATTAAAGACTAATATAGTATATATACGTCCTAATTATGGTCCGTAAGTATAAGTATAAAGCCAATTTATAATAATAGGTCCCTATTATTAGTAAAGGAGGCGTCTATAAATACCAGTAGGCTAAGGGAGTTTAGGTCTAGTGGTATAAAAATAAGTCCCCTTACTATATTATTAATTTGCCACTAAATGCGCTTATTAAGCTACTTAATATTTTCTTTTTATAGGTCTACTACCTAGGCCATAAAGGATAAATTATAGGCAGATTTGGGTTGGCAGACTATAGCAATATAAGCGCCTCTTACGCGTTAGGCGACGTATTAATCCTTTATATTTATAGTCTTATAGGTCTCTTTATGGGAGCTAGTAAGGTTTACAGGCCTTACTATAATAAGCCTTAGGTTTTAAGCTTGGCGTTTTTAAGTTAGCTTAATTAGGTTACCCTTTTATATAATTAGGCCTTTATTAAACTTAATTAGATTCTACTTAGTTAACTATTCTTATAGCTTTACTAAGAACTTTACTTTTTATAGTTTAGTTTCTTTAACGTCCGTAAAGGTCTAGTCTACTAAGAAGAGGGTATTATTTATTTAGAGCCCGATAATACTAAGGCTGTTTAATAGGCTATATAGGAGGTAGGGGTTATAGGTTAACTGTTTTATTTTAAGTTTACTAATGTAGTATTAGTAATATATCTTAAACTAATAGTTTCTAGCTTCCGGTACTCTATATAGAGGTTTTATAACCTCTAAAATTGTTCCTAGTTATAGGTTAAGCTTATAGGGTAGTCATATAAAAATGTCTTTGCTTAGGTAAGTATTAGATTATATATAGGCTTACGATATATCCCGTAAGTAAAGGGCTATAGGTTTACTTTACTATAGTCTAGGCATAAGTATAAGTATAATCCGTTAGCTAACTTATTAAATTATAGGCAATTATATAAGGACTAAGTCCTTTCCTTAGTTATTATAGGCTTATATAACAAGCCTTAATTTTTTAAAAGCTTTATTAGTACTAAGGTACTTAATTTTATTAATAAAGCGTAAGTTAAATATACGGACGCTATGCAGAACATCTCTCTCCGTTATAACTATAAAAATATCCTTTTTAAGTAGTCTATTAATCTCTTTACGTTATAAGTCTGTAAACGGGGTATCCTATACTAGAACTAATATATCTATAGGCGGAGATTACCTTACGGATATTCCTGCGGAGGTTAGGTAATTCTTTATTACGGGGTTTTTAGTTATAGGGTGCTTTTAGGGGCATCCTTAGCTACGCTTTATAGTAGGTTTAGTAGGTTTAGTAGGTTTCTAGGGGACTTTTAGGGTAGGTAAGGGTGCTTTTAGTTTATCTAATTCGGCAGTCACTTTTAGTTTATCTAGTTTAGCGGTTGCTTCTAGTTTATCTAGCTTAACGTTATAGGTATTTTTAGGCTAAAAGTAGGGTTTTACAGATATGCTCCTAAAGCTAGTTAGGCTGCTAGGAAGTTATATATAGTATATTTCATTTTCTATAGCTAGTAAATAGTAGGGTCTAGTTTACTTACCGCTTTTACGCTATATAAGGACTTTAGAGTTAAGTAGGAGGTTATATTAGGTCCGTTACAGTAATATAGGGCGTTATTAATAGTTTGTTTGGCCCGTAGCTTAACTATCTTAGCTATCGCCTTCCGTATTATAACTACTTGTTTTATAATAAATAGGGTAAAAGGGTCTAGATTACTTATCCTTAGGTAGGCTCTATAGACTAAAAGAGTAGGTATTAGTCCGTCTAGGCTAGTAGTGTTATTAATAGCTTTTACGGCCATCTATAGAGCCAGCTCCTTTTAGATATCCTTATATTCGTTTATAATAATCTAGTAAGCTTTCTATAGAGCTAGGTAAGCTCGCTTAATAAGCCTAATAGATTAATACGCCTTAACTAGAACGGCTTTTGTTAATATAGCCATGGCTATAGTATACTACTAGAATTCCTTACTAATAAAGTTCCTACTAGCGTTGTAGGTGATATACTTAGGAGGTCTAACGTACGTATTAATCTAGCAGGTCCGTAAAATATCCTAAGTATACTTTATAGATATATTTTACAACTAACCGGCGGCTTAGTAGTAGGTTGCCTTATTAATTATATATAGTACTAGGCTACCGTTAATATATATAATATCTACGTACACTAAGTGGTTAAAGTTAAGATCCTTATAAAGAGTAAACTTAAATCGGCCTAGGGTACGTCCGTACTTCTAGCAATAGGAGTAGTATTTAGTTAAGTAGTTAATTGCCTTCCTATTAACGTTATTATATCTAGAGCGTCTAAGGACTTTATATAGCTTTTCGGCTAAAGGGTGGCCAAAACAGCAGTATAGGCGGTAGATCTTAGTACTAGTAAGGTAGCACGGGTTATAGTTAAAAGACTCCTAAATATAGGCCTATAAGGTCTCTCCCTATATAAGGAACAGGTGTCTAAATTATTATATAATTAGTAAGGTAATATACTTACTTCCTAGGGTAGTTATAGGGCCGATTAGAGTGTCCGTAATATTATTATAGTACACCTATAACCTATCTATATCTATAAGGTAGAGTAGAAAAGGGGTATCTACTTTTACTATATAGAAGTTAACTAGGCTAATTAGAGTCTTAACTATAACTAATCTAATTAATACGGTTAAGCTGATGCCGAACTAGACGTTTACGGCCCCAGTCTACGTAGTATTAATATCCGCATTATTATTTATAGTGGCCTTATATATAAGGTATTATCCGTAGCCTATAGTAGACTTCTTAGAGGCACTTATATTAATTATAACGTTATAGAATTCCTTAGGGGTATAGCGTTCCGTAGTAATATATATAAATAGGTCCTATTTATGGTCCATAATATCTATAATAGGTTTAGCGGGTATACTTATAGATTAGTTTTTAGGTGTAATTAAGTATATAAAGGAGCGGTCGGCTAATACAGTTATAGTATTAAAGGCTTAGCTGTCTGTAAAAGGTCTAAAGGTAGTTAGAAATGTTTCTAAGGTCTTCTATTCCTAAGCGTCTAAGTTAAAGTTAATTATAAGGGCTTCTATTAACTTATTAAGAGACTCCTCTACTTCTTCTCTTTCGTACTTTAAGATAAACTAGTTAATCTATTTATTAAATCTCTTCTTAGACCTATTATATTTTTTCTAGGTATACCTTATAGACTAATATCCTTCCTTACCGTATATAAAGCATTTCTGGCTAGTTTATTTATAGGGGTATACTTTTATATAGGAGCTGATGCGGGGGTTATAGGTAGGACTTAGTTAGTATAGGTGCTGCTAGCGGTAGTAGCGGTCCATAAAGTAAGCGTCTAAGTTAGTTTATAGATATTAAATATCTATAATAAAGGCTTAAGTGCTGCATAGTAGGTTTAAGACTTTATATATTATAATAAAGGAGTATAGATTATTAATAAGGCTAGCTAAGGTGTCTATAGGCTTATAATAGGCGTATTTATAGGGCTTTACTTCCTAATAAGCTGTAATAAGTTTATTATATAGGAAGTCGTCTATTTAAAGCTTAGCGTTAAGGTCGTGCTATAGGTGCCAGAGGTTTTTAATAAAAATTTACAGGCACTTAGTAGTCGATTTTTTGGTATTCTTGTCGATTATAGTCCGTAGCTTAGTTATATTCCATTAAGTAAGGATATTATACTTATATTCTGGTCCTTTAAAGTAGTTATATATAGCTTTAAATAGCTTATTAAAAGGAATACTAAGGGGGTTACTTTTAAGGTTGGTATAGTAATAGTTAAGTACTAAGCCGCGCAGTATAGTAGAGTAGGCTTAGCTAAACTCCTATTTAGAAATATCGGCCTTCTAATAAAGGTTCGTAAAGATAGTTAGTTTAAAGTTAAAGTTATCATTTTTACCGCTATACTTTAATTTGTTGGTATAGAGCTTAACTAGGTTAGCTAGCTCCTTACTATAGGTCTTTAGTTAGGTAGATTGCGGATCTATAACTTATAGATTTATAGTTTACGGATATATAGCTTATAGATATATAGTTTATAGATATATGGCTTATAGATCTATAACTTAAATAATAGGGGTAATTTGGTCTATATTTTGGTTTATAGGGGTGTTATAATTTATAGCTTAAGAGTAGGGTATATTTTAGTTAGTAAGGTTAGTTTTAAAGCCGCTTAGGTTTATAGGGTAAATTTAGTTAAGTAGGTTAGGTATAAGGCTAGCGATCCTATTAAGTTTAGAAGAAGTAAAGAGTTCTTTAATAGCTTTAACCTAGTCTAGGATTTCCTCTTTAGTCCATTCTATTTGGTCCTTTTTATATATTATATTNTATAAAGACTATANAANAGTAACTCNTTTATCCCTTTTAACCNATACNNCTTAGTNACGTAAAAGGGTTTATAGGTTACGGATAGTAGTAGGGTTATAGGCCTTAAAAATAGCTTCCGTAAAGTCCGCAAAGTCTTCCTAGTATTACTCCTATAGGTTATTATTTATAAGCTTAAAATATTTATATTTAAGGACTTTAAATTTAATATAGCTGTTAATGTTAGGTATAGACGTAAGGTTAACTCCCTACCTCCACTTTTCCTAACCTTTATTAACTTACTTTTTTAGGTCTGCTATACTATATTATATAGTATAGTATGTAGTAAGTAGAAGAGGTCTTATAATAGTCCGTAATAGTAGTTAATATCTATAATAGTTTGTAGAAGGGTAAGAGGCTTCTATAAGGGGTCTAAAAAGAGGTTAAGGGTATAGTAGGAATAGGGGTTTAAGGTTTAGAGGTAGATTAAGGGTAGGGGTTCCGTATAGGTCTATATTTACATCTATTATACTTATAGTAAACTATACTAAGACTTAAATAACTATATAGAGTTAGTAATAAGTCCGTAATCCCCAACTTCTAACCTTCTAGTAGGTTATACTAGGAGTTTAAATAGGTGGTTGCTATTATATATCGCTTAGGGGAGGTATTAAGTAATTGCTAATCTGTGTATACTTACTAATTAGTATTTATACCAATTTAATAACACGAGTAAGTTAGATCTAGGGGCACGAAATACGTATATTATTATATACTCTTTTAGATAATAGTAACTGTTAATTATATAAAGTAGACTATATGGTCTATATACTAATACGCCTCCCCCTAATTAGTTAGTGCTTTATAAGTGCACCAGACACGTAAGCGAGTGGTTAATACACCAACGCGTAAACGCGTGGCTGCTGTACCAAACGCGTAGGCACGCGGTTGGCATAACAGGTGCTATAATTAGACAGTACTAAAAGAGAAATACTGGAAGTACTTAGTAAGGATATATTAACGTAATCCACCACTAAGTGGCGGCCACCACCATGTGGCGGCCCACTAAAACTCACCAAAAATTAGAAAATTCGTACTTTAATATCTTAACAACCACTTAATAATAAATTCTAATAATTTAGATTTAGACTTTTACATACACTCTGCAGCTACTATTAAAGTTGTATAGGAATTAGTTTAGTGGTTTTTAAGATATAGCGATTTAGCTTTATTTTAGCCCCCAAATTATAATATTATAAAAACCACTAAACCAATTCCTATGCAACTTTAATAGAAGCTGTAGAGTGTATATAAAAGTCTAGATCTAAATTATTAGAATTTATTGTTAGGTGGTTATTGAGATATTAAAGTACGAATTTTCTAGTTTTTAATGGGGCACCACATGGTGGTGGCCGCCACTTAGTGGTGGATTACGTTAGGTACTAGATAAAGCGAGATATAGAAATATTAAGTATATATATAGTTAGTACCTAGTAGAAGTGCAAAGCTAAGGGGACTTAATACTTTAGCTAGGAAGATTCCTTACGGAAGAATACTTAGAAGGATAATAGTGGTAGGAATACCTAGAGAACACGTATTTATAGTATATTAAAGATAAAAAGCGAACTAAGTATTAGCTAAAAGTAGACTAAGTATAAATAGGATTAAGTAGCTAATAGTTAGGAAAAGTAGAGGCCTATAGAACTAGAGGGAACTAATAGTAAAGCCTTAAACCCTTAAAGGAATTTAAGGATAATACCTAAATTTATAAGTTAAGTAGCAAGATTAATAGTTTAAAGTATTAATAGATAGTGGAGTAATAAGGAACTATATTTTACTAGCAGCAGTTAAAAGAATAGGATTACTATACGGGAAAAAGGAGTGTTCTTACCTATTAGTAATAATTTTAGGAGATCTAATAGCCTATAAAGGAGGTATTATTAATTTTAAAATAGGACCTAATTAGATAACTATTAAAGAAAGACAAATTAAGATATCTTTTAATATATTACTATTAGGAAATAATAAGGCAGTATTAGGAATACCTTAGTTATAGGAATACAATCTAAGGATTAATTAGGTTATAGGTTAGGTTAATATTAGAAATACTTAATAACATAAGACGCGATAATAGACTAAGATAGTATGGTACTAAGTAAGAGCAACCTATAAAGAAATAGAAAAAGGGTTAAGTTATATACTAAAGAGATACTATAAGTATAGTAAGAAACTATAGTTACTAGAAAGTAAGAAGCTATTAAAATATATAATATAGGACTGTAAGATAAAATTAGAACCAAAAATAAGTCTAAGGTTTTTTCTAATCTATAAGCTTACTAAAGAAGAGGGTAGAGTATTAAAAGAGTTTATCTAAGAAAATCTATAAAAGGGATATATTAGACTATTGTAGTTATTAATAGGTTATTTAGTACTGTTTATACTAAAGAAAAATAGCAAGCTAAGATTATGTATTAACTATAGATAGTTAAACAACATTACTAGAAAGGATAGGTATCCTTTACCCTTAATTAGCGAAATTTAAGATAGGATAGGCAATATATAAATCTTTATAAAGATAGATCTAAAATAGGCGTACTACTAGATTAGGATTAGGGAGGGCAATAAATAAAAAGCAGCCTTTAGGTTAAAGAAAGGACTATACAAACTATTAATTATATAATTTAGGCTTATAAACGTACTAGTAACATTCTAGAAGTATATTAATAACGTATTAGAAGAACACTTAGATAAATTTGTTATAGTATACCTTAATAATATTATTATCTACTTAATAACTAAGGAAGAATATAGGGAATACGTTAAATAGGTTTTAAAGAGACTATAGGAAAAACAGATACTAGTAGCAATTAAAAAATATAAGTTCTTTACTAGGAAGACCAATTTTATTAGATTTATTATTAAACTAAGCCAACTTAGTATAGATTTAAAGAAAATTAAGGCTATAGTAAATTAGTAAAAACTAGAGAATAGTATATAATTAAAATTACTATAGAAGGTTTATAGCATAATAGTTAAAGGATATTAAACCATTTACGCGATTAATAAAGAAAGAAGAACTATAGGTATAGGGAGAGGAATAATAAAAATTATTTAAGTAAGTTAAAGAATTATTTACCTAGGAGCCAGTTCTTAAAATCTATTAACTAGGACTAGAGACGGTTATAAAGATAGATATATTAGACTATATACTAGGGGCATACTTTATATAGAAATATTAAAACGGATGGCACCTAGTAGTATATTATAGTTAGAAGATAATACTACTAGAGTTAAACTATAACATCTATAATAAGGAGTTATTAGGTATAGTTATAGNACTAAANNAATAGAGAGNATTNTTATAAGGTATAGANAAACTATTTATAGTTAAGACGGATTATAAGAACCTAATAGGATTTTTAATAATAAAGAAACTTAACTAAAAATAGGTTAGATAGGTAAAGATACTTATAAAATACTATTTTAAGATTTAGTATATTAAGGGAATAGATAACACGTAAGCAAATACTCTAAGTTAAAAAGCTAAACTATAAAATAATAAAAAGCCATTAGGGGCTTTACTATAAAAAGACATAGACGGACTAATTAGGTATAATTATCTAAAAATTATAGCAACTTAAGAAGAATTGGATGGAGTTTATAAGTTACTAGAAAGCTTTTAGGTATAAAAAATTCTAAAAGCATAACTAGAAGATCTATAGATAGATATATACGAAAATTAAGAAGCTAAATATATCCTAAGGAGTATAGTAAAATACTTTATAGAAGACTTCTATAAGGGAATGACTTAAGGATATAATAGAGCTACGGGCTTAGTGTTAAGACTTTAAAAGGAGTATATTATTAACGGAATTTAGGGCTTAGCGCGAAAAGTTATAAAGGAGTATTTAGATTGCTAAAGGAATAAATTAATAAGGCATAAGCCGTATAGGGGGCTATAACCTATTAAAATACTAAAGAGACTATAGGAGGTTATATTATAGGACTTTATTATTAAGTTACTAAAGTTAAGAGATCCTATTACCGGATAAGATTATAATATAATCTTAGTAATAGTAGATAAGCTTATAAAATAGGGGTACTTTATAGCATATACAGAAGGGATATTAGTAGAAGATATCGCTAGAATCTATATTAAGGAAGTGTTTATAAGGTATAAGGCGCTAAGTAAGATTATATTAGATAGGGATCTAAGATTTATAGTAGTATTTTAGGAGGTATTCTTAGCGGAATAAGAAGTTAGAGCAGTGACTTTTACCATATATTATCTACAGATAGACGGTTAAATGGAAAGGCTAAACTAGACACTAGAGCAGTATCTAAGATACTATATTAATTACGCATAGAACAATTAGGTATTACTATTACTAATTATATAGTTTATATATAATATAACACTATAAAAAGGAATAGGTATATTACTATTTAAGGCAAATTACGGATATAAACTAAGAACATTACTATTGCTACGTTAAGTAGAGAAAATAAGTAGTATAGCTAAACAGAGAATGGAGACATTAATAAATCTTTATAAAAACCTTATGAAAACGGTAAAGATAGTATAATAGAGAATAAAAAGGTACTATAATGCTAAGAGATCTAAGGGACTAGATCTTAAGGAGGGAGATAAAGTATAGCTACTATATAAAAATTTTAAGAGTTAACGACTAAGTAAGAAGTTAGAACCTTTTAAAATTAAGTAAAGAATTTTATTAGTTATATTTAAGTTAAACTTATTAGCTAAAATAAGGATCTACCTTATATAGTATATCGCAATGCTAGAACTAGTATATAGAAATATTAAGCCACTAGTTTATAAGGTAGATATATATAGAGGATAAAAGGAAGATAAATAGTAAGTTTTAAGAATTATTAGTTATAAGGATATTAATAATAAAATATAGTATAAGGTAAAGTGGATAGGCTATAATAAGACTACCTAGGAACTACTAGAAAATTTAAAGAACGCTATAAAAAAGGTATAGGAGTATTAGGAGAGATTAGGTTAAGCAATATTAATAAAAAAGGATTACTAAAAAATAAGTCGCCTAAGGGGGACCTAAGAAGAGTAGTTACCGAGTTACTTAGATTTATTTTCTTCTTAATTATAAGAAAATCCGTTTTTTTATTACTAAGTTTCTATAAACCTTATTCTATAAGTTTCCACTTTTTAAAATAGACCTTTTTATAACCCTTTTTAAGACGGATTAACCGAGTGGACGCCGCTAAGTAAGACTTAAGGGCCCGTTGCTAAGCATTAGCAGCCTCTTATTTAGTATTTTAAGAATAATATAACTCCGCTAGAGTAATAAACAGTTTATTATCTAGCTATGTAGTAGTAGATTAAATATAAAACCCTAAAATAAATTAATTTGAGAACTAAATAACTATTAAGAGTAATAGGTTACTGTTTAATTACAGCACCTATTGTACTAACCGCGTGCCTACGCGTTCGGTACAGCAGCCACGCGTTTACGCGTTAGTGTACTAACCACTCGCTTACGCGTCTAGTGCACTTATAAAGCACTAATTAATTAGGGGGAGGCGTATTAGTATATAGACTATATAGTCTGCTTTATATAATTGATAGTTATTATTATCTAAACGAGTATATAATACTATACATATTTTATGCCCCTAGATTTAACTTACTTATCCTATTAAGTTAGTATAAATACTAATTAGTAAGCGCGCACAGATTAGCAATTACTTAATACCTCCCCCCAAGCGATATATAATAGTAACTACCTGTTTAAACTCCTAGTATAACCTACTAAAAGGTTAGAAGTCGGGGATTACGGACTTATTACCAACTCTATATACTTATTTAAGTCTTAGTACGGTTTATTAAAAGTATAATAGACGCGAATATAGACCTATACGGAACCCCTACCCTTAACCTCCTTTGAGCCTTAAACCCCCTATCCTTAAACCTTAAACCCCTACCCCTACTACACCCTCCCTTAGTACCTTAACCCTTTTTTCAGACCCCTTATAGAAGCCTTTTACCCTCCTGCGAACTATTATAGATATTAACTATTTTTACGGACTACTATAAGACCTCTTCTACCTACTATATATTATACTATATAATACAGTATAGCAGACCTAAGAAAGCAAGTTAATAAAGGTTAGGAAAAGTAGAGGTAGGGAGTTAACCTTACGTCTATACCTAACATTAACAGCTATATTAAATTTAAAGTCCTTAAATAACGACCTATAGAAGTAATACTAGGAAGACTTTACGGACTTTATGGAAGCTATTTTTAAGGCCTATAACCCTACTACTATCCGTAACCTATAAACCCTTTTACGTTACTAAGGCGTATAGGTTAAAAGGGATAAATAAGTTACTATTATATAGTCTTTATATAATATAATATATAAAAAGGACTAAATAGAATGGACTAAAGAGGAAATCCTAAACTAGGTTAAAGCTATTAAAGAACTCTTTACTTCTTCTAAACTTAATAGGATTGCTAGCCTTATACCTAACCCACTTAACTAAATTTACCCTATAAACCTAAGCGGCTTTAAAACTAACTTTACTAGCTAAAATATACCCTACTCTTAAGCTATAGATTATAACACCCCTATAAACTAAAATACGGACTAAATTACCCCTATTATTTAAGTTATAGATCTATAAGCTATATATTCGCAAACTATAGATCTATAAGTTATAGATCCGCAACTTATTTAACTAAAGACCTATAGTAAGGAGCTAGCTAACTTAGCTAAGCTTTATACTAACGAATTAAAGTACAGCAGTAAAAATAATAACTTTAACTTTAAACTAACTATCTTTACAGACCTTTATTAGAAGGCCGATATTCCTAAATAGGAGTTTAACTAAGCCTACTCTACTATACTACGTGGCTTAGCACTTAACTACTACTATATTAACCTTAAGAGCAACCCCCTTAGTGTTCCCTTTAATAAGCTATATAAAGCTATATATAATTACTTTAAAGGACCGGAATATAAGCGTAATATCCTTACCTAATAGAATATAACTAAGTTACGGACTATAATTAATAAGAACACCAAAAAATTAACTACTAAGTGCCTATAAATTCTTATTAAAGACCTCCGGCACCTATAGTACAGCCTTAACGCTAAGATTTAAATAGACGACTTCCTATATAACAAACTTATTATAGCTTACTAGGAAGTAGAGCCTTATAAGTACGCCTATTATAAGCCTTATTAATAATCTATGCTCCTTTATTATAATATATAAAGTCTTAAACCTACTAGGTAGCACTTAAGCCTTTATTACAGATATTTAATATCTATAAACTAACTTAAACGCTTACTTTACGGACCGCCGCTACTACTAGCAGTACCTATACTAACTAAGTCCTACCTATAACCCCCGCACTAGCTCCTATATAAAAGTATACCCCTATAAATAAACTAGCCAGAAGTACTTCGTATATGGTAAGGAAGGATATTAGTCTATAAAGTATACCTAGAAAGAATATAATAGGTTTAAGAAGAGATTTAATAAATGGATTAACTAGTTTATCTTAGAGTATAAAGGAGAAGAAGTAGAGGAGTCTCTTAATAAGTTAATAAAAGCCCTTATAATTAACTTTAACTTAAACGCTTAAAAACAGGAGACCTTAGAGATATTCCTAACTACCTTTAAACCTCTTATAGATAGCTAAGCCTTTAATACTATAACCGTATTAGCTAACCGCTCCTTTATATACTTAATTACACCTAAAAACTAATCTATAAGTATACTCGCTAGACCTATTACGGACATTACGGACTATAAATAGGACTTATTTATATATATCACTACGGAATACTATACCCCTAAGGAATTCTACGGCGTTATAATTAATATAGGTACCTCTAAAAAGTCTACCGTAGGCTATAGACAATACCTTATATATAAGGCAACCTACTACTAAGCCGCCCATTAGTTGCAAAATATATCTATAAAGTATACTTAGGATATTCTATAGATCTACTAGATTAATATATACGTTAGACCTCCTAAGTATATTACCTATAACACTAATAAAAACTTTATTAGTAAGGAATTCTAGTAGTATACTATAGCCATAGCTATATTAATAAAAGCCATTCTAATTAAGGCGTATTAGTCCGTTAGGCTTATTAAGCGAGCTTACCTAGCTCTATAGAGAGCTTATTAGATTATTATAGATAAATATAAGGATATCTAAAAGGAGCTGGCTCTATAGATGGCCGTAAAAGCTATTAATAACACTACTAGCCCAGACGGACTAGTACTTACCCTCTTAGTCTATAGAGCCTACCTAAGGATAAGTAATCTAGACCTTTCTACCCCGTTTATTACGGAATAAGCAGTTATAATACGGAAGGCAATGGCCGAGATAGTTAAGCTATAGGCTAAATAAACTATTAATAACGTCCTATACTACTATAATGGACCTAATACAACCTTAATACACGACCTTCCGCTTAACTCTAAAGTCCTTATATAGCGTAAAAGCGGCAAGTAGACCAGACCCTACCGTTTACTAGCTATAGAAAACGAAATATACTATATATAACTTCCTAGTAGCCTAACTAACTTTAGGAAAACGTCTGTAAAACCCTACTTTTGGCCTAAAAATACCTATAACGTTAAGCTAAACAAACTAGAAGTAACCGCTAAACTAGATAAACTAGAAGTAACTACCAAATTAAATAAACTTAAAGCACCCTTACTTACCCTAAAAGTCCCCTAAAACCCTACTAAACCTACTAAACCTACTATAAAGCGTAGCTAAGGATGCCCCTAAAAGTACCCTATAACTATAAACCCTATAATAGAGAATTACCTAACCTCCGCAGGAATATCCGTAAGGTAATCTCCGCCTATAGATATATTAGTTTTAGTATAAGAAACCCCGTTTATAGACTTATAACGTAAAAAGATTAATAGACTACTTAAAAAGGGTATCTTTGCGGTTATAACAGAGAGAGACGTTCCGTAAGGCATCTGTATATTTAACTTACGCTTTATTAACAAAATTAAGCACCTTAATACTAATAAAGCTTTTAAAAAATTAAGGCTTATTATATAAGCCTATAACAACTAAGGAAAAAACTTAGTTCTTATATAATTGCCTACGATTTAATAAGTTGGCTAATAGATTATACTTATACTTATGCCTAAACTATAGCAAAGCAGACCTATAGCCCTCTACTTATAGGATATTTCGCAAGCCTATATATAATCTAATACCTACCTAAGTAGAGACATCTTTATATAACTACCCTATAAGCTTAACCTATAACGTATTCCACCACCGAGCCGGCAGAACCACCGAGCCGGCAAGTCCATTTCCCCACCAAAAATCGTAAAAATCACAATATAATATCTTAACAACCACTTAATAATAAATTTTAAAAATTTATATTTAGACTTTTATATACGCTTTGCAGCTTCTATTAAAGTTGCATAGTAATTAGTTTAGTAGTTTTTAAGATATAGTAATTTGGCTATATTTTGGCCCCCAAATTATAATATTTTAAAAACCACTTAACTAATTACTATGCAACTTTAATAGAAGCTGCAAAGCGTATATAAAAGTCTAAATATAAATTTTTAAAATTTATTATTAAGTGGTTGTTAAGATATTATATTGTGATTTTTACGATTTTTGGTGGGGAAATGGACTTACCGGCTCGGTGGTTCTGCCGGCTCGGTGGTGGAATACGTTAACTAAAAACAATTTTATAGGTTATAAAACCTCTATATAGAGTACCAGAAGCTAAAAACTATTAGTTTAAAATATATTACTAGTACTACGTTAGTAAACTTAAAATAGAATAGTTGACCTATAACTCTTACCTCCTATACAGCCTATTAAACAGCCTTAGTATTATCGGGCTTTAAATAAATAATACCCTCTTCCTAGCAGACTAGACCTTTGCGGACGCTAAAGAAACTAAACTATAAAAAGTAAAGTTCTTAGTAAAGCTATAAGAATAGTTAACTAAGTAGAATCTAATTAAGTTTAATAGAGGCCTAATTATATAAAAGGATAACCTAATTAAGCTAACTTAAGAACGCCAAGCTTAAAACCTAAGGCTTATTATAGTAAGGCCTATAAACCTTACTAGCTCCCGCGGAGAGACCTATAAGACTATAAATATAAAGGATTAATACGTTACCTAACGCGTAAAAGGCGCCTATATTACTATAGTCTACTAACCTAAATCTGCCTATAATTTATCCTTTACGGCCTAGGCAGTAGACCTATAAGAAGAAAATATTAAGTAGCTTAATAAGCGCATTTAGTAGCAAATTAATAATACAGTAAGGGGACTTACTTTTATACCACTAGACCTAAACTCCCTTAGCCTACTAGTATTTACGGACGCCTTCTTTACTAATAATAGGGACCTATTATTATAAATTGGCTTTATACTTATACTTACGGACTATAATTAGAACGTAAATATACTATACTAGTCTTTAATTAAGTATAAATAAGTAACCTAAAGTGTACTAGCTTCTAAACTATATATACTAGCTTATAGATTTAATATAGCAGCCGCAATTAAATTAATAATCTAGAAGATCCTATAGCTAGAGTAGTTACCCCTAGTTTTATATACCGACTTAAAGTCCCTTTATAACTGCCTAGTTAAGCTAGGTATAATATAGGAGAAGAGGCTTATAGTCAACCTAATATGCTTATATTAAGCCTATAAACAATATAAGATTATAGAGGTTAAATAGATTAGCGGCGGAAATAACTTAGTAGATGCTATAACTAAGGCAAAGCCGTATTAAGCCTTTAAAACCCTAATTAACACAAATAAGCTTAACCTAGAAGTTATAAAATAGGTAAAACGGGACTAACAGAGTACCTACGGTATGTCTATAGCCCGTTAGAAGGCCGTATGGCTCGTTATATAGTACAGGTGGAAAATAGTAGAAAGCTACAGTAGAAGTTAGTAAACTTATGTAACCTACCGAATTTTATAAGGTAGTTAAATTAACTAATTACGATTTTCCATCCCCGGGATAGAAAATCGCCATTAGCTCGCTTAGCACTAGCGCCTTAGCAGCCCTTAAGATCTAACTTATAACTAGCTTAGGGTACCGTTTAAAAGGTAGCCTAGAAGGCACCTTAGGGGATTTCTTATGTATTTTCCTTTATATTTTATAGTTTTATTAAAGCAATTACGGAGGCTGTATATAGGTAGTTTTATTTTTTTAAGTACCGCTAATATTTAATTATAGCACCTGTTGTGCTAACCGCGTGCCTACGCGTTTAGTACAGCAGCTATGCGTTTATACGTCAGTATACTAACTACTTACTTACGTATCTGGTGCACTTATAAAGCACTAACTAATTAGGGGGAGGCGTATTAGTATATAGACTATATAGTCTGCTTTATATAATTGACAGTTATTATCATCTAAACGAGTATATAATACTACATGTATTTCGTGCCCCTAGATCTAACTCACTTGTCCTATTAAGTTAGTACGAACAGTTATATATATTTAGTATTAGAGATAGAGTAAACATTATAAGATAAATAAATATTTGCTTTAGTATACTTTAAGTAAAAAAACGGTTATTATAAAGATAGGTTCGCCAACGTAATATTGTTACGGCGACTCAGTCAATCGAGGCACGAGCGCCGTTTAGAACGTATGCAAGCCTGTATAATTGGAATGTCTATAGACCCGGATATCAAGATAAGGAGAAGAAGAAGATGGCGGTGAGGACACGTCTATATATAAGGGGGAGCCAAGCCTTTAGCCGAACCCTGACTAAGCCCCCTATCTAAGTTACGTATTAGGGCCGTAACAAATATAAACTAACCCCTTTTTTAAATAGTAAGAATATAAAGACGGTATAATCTCACTAAGAGATAATATCGTAGTAATAGTGCGAGCATAATAAGCAGTTAAGGAAGAAGAAATTGCTTTAGGTATAATAAGTAATAATATTAACTAAATTAATTAGACGGATATTATACTTTTAGTAAATAACTTAGAGATACTTAGGATCTTTAAGGATAAAAATAGACAGGAGGGAGATAGTATTATAAACGCTTTAAGTATAATATTATAACTACTTAGAGAAAAGTTAGAAGAAGTTAATTAGTTAATTTAAATATAGTTTAAAATAGAGCTAATAGAGCTATATAATAAGGAATAGTAACTAAGGTTATATAATATAATCTATATAATCTATATAATCTATAAAATCTATAATAAAGTAGATAAAGTATATATATATTACGTATAAGAAGGATTTTATAGAAGTATAGTATGTATTTAAGGACCCTTAGTCCTTACCTAGATAGTTCCTTCCTTAAAGTAATTCTTAGAATATAATTAGAGTTAATCTATTAGGCAACTACTCTACCAGCTATTATTACGTTGTTAACTTTAATTTGCATTACCTATATACCTAGCCTATTAACGAGCCTATCGTAGTACTTACTATAAGGTTTTGTTATATAAATTCATTCCTATTAAGCTCCGCGTTTAAAAATATAGGGTATAGTTTCTTAAAGTGTTTAGGGGGTAGTAGAATTTATAATTAATTTATAATCCGTTTATTAGAGGCGTTTATAGGTAAGTTTTATAATTATTATATTAATAAGTTAGGCTTCTAATTAAGTTTACTAGGTTAGTATATAATCTTAAAGTTAAATTATAAGAGGTATTCGGCCTAACAAATTTGGCGCTATATTAATTGCTTTATAGTTATAAAGTACTATAGGTTTTTATAGTCCGTTAATACGCGTATTAAAAATAACAATCCTTTAAGTTCTAGGCGCCATTATTTAAAATATCTAATAATTATAAGTAGTTCCTTATTATATATTTTATAGTTTAATTTAGTAGGAATAAGTTTCTAAAAGAGGAAGGCTACTAGGCGCAGCTCGCCGTTCTTATTATATTATAATAATACTCCTCCTAGTATATAATTAGATAAGTCTATTTTAACAATATATTTAAGGTCTAGATTAAAGTGAGTAAGAATTAAAGTAGTTATAAAATAATATTTTAGGTTATTAAAAGCTTATCTACATTTAGTAGTCTATTTAAATCTTATATTCTTTCTTATTAAGTTTACTAATAACTAAATAATTTTTAAAAAGTAATTAATAAATTAACAGTAGAAATTTACAAATCCTAAAAATCTTTAAATATCTTATATATTACTAGGTGTTGGGAATAAGGCAAGTAGTCATTATGTAACAACCGCGACACTAGCGTGGCGAGGAGTCTTAAGCTTTTCGCCCTTCCTCATTCCAATTATCAATAAGCTTTGCAACCAACATTTACTATGTCTACTTAAGTAGCATTGGTGAGTTACCCTATAACACTAACACTAATCAGTGGTTAAATACACAGTTAACTATAGAGCAGCTAGGTTATTAACAGAAGAGATAGTCTTGTATAGGGGTGCTATATACGCTCATATGGAATAGATCCTGGCGATACTATACTACCTTAGACTTGCGGAAAACTAGTAACAGAAGTGTTACTGAGTACTAGGAGATACTAAGTTGCGTCCATTACGTAGAATAATTACATTTACGAAGATTTAGTCGAGTACTTTAGGTTAGAAGTGTTACTAAACCTAAGGTCCTAAGTTAACGTCTAAAACGCGTTAAACTACCTTAATTACCTACCTATTAATTAACGGCACTTTACGAGAACATATAAACAAATCAGCAGTTCCACTTCAACAACTACCTTAACACCCTCCATATGCCTTCGCAGATTTAGTTATTATAGCGTTAACCTACCTAAAGAAGTACGAGAAAGATATTAACCTAAAGATATAGAATAGAGACATTAACCTTATAAACGCTAAACCACAAGACCTAAACGGATTCTTATTATACTGCATGGCATACTATAAAGATAGTAAATACAATAATACCGCGCTATAGAAATATATAAGGGAGGACTTTATTAGATGGATAAAGGAAATATAGGCTCCCGCGAACAAGGATATTATATAAAACTTCCGTAACTTTTTACGGGAGTATAGAGTATTCGTCCCTATAGACGGGGGCGTTATTAGAGACAATATTCAGGAGTATGTTATTAACGTAAAAGAAGAGCATAAATAGACTCTACAAGAGATTGAGCATTAAAAGAAGCTTAACTTTTAAGGGAATCTTAATAACGGACAGCTATAAGCAACACTATAGACAACCTTAGGCTATTAAACACCTTAAGTTCCTCAGGCTGCCGTATCTCAACCCATGCCTTAAGCTCCGTCTCTATAAGCTCCGTCTCCACAAGCTCTGTCCCTACAAGCTCCGTCCGCACAAGCTCCGTCTACACAAGCTCCGTCTGTATAAGCTCCGTCTACACAAGCTCCGTCTATACAAGCTCCGTCTGCACAAGCTTTGTCCGCGCAAGCTCCGTCCCACTTAAGCGCCGAGACGTCTCCCCTAACCCCTATCGCGCCTGGACAACCGGCATAATAAGCTAGATCTGTAAACGATATCCTAACCCACTAGCAACTTCTGTAGTAACCTCCGCAGCAATCTCTGCAGTAATATCCGTAGCAATATCCGCAGTAATATCCGTAGTAACCTCCGCAGTAACCTCCATAAAAGCTTCCGCAAAAGCCTTTATAACAACCCAGATCTACAAACAGTATCTTTAATTAGCAGCAATAGTTACCTATTCCTCTATAAAGATTCCAAGACTTTTGTGGTTCCTAAAGTAGCTACAGAGGTAGCTACCAGCGTAATTTAGATAGGGAGTTCTTATAGAGGGTACCGTGAAGAGAGAATGATATAGGGGGGGGGAGTGGTTGGAACGGCATAGTTACGCAGGCAAAGCATAGAAAGAACTGCCAGTATTTACGGCAGCTATAAACCCGATAAGCCTTATACTAATATGCCCGCGACACGAACTATGAACTAGATAATAATAGCGCTAATACGCCTGCTATTACAAACTAACCCTATAACAAGACTCCGTACCAATCTGCCTACGGAACCGACCCTGCGCTAGCACTGTACTGCTATATACTATTAACAAACTAATAGCGCCGCTATGCCTACTATTATAATACTGTCGCGCTAATATACCTGCAATTTACCGACTGAATAATTGTGCCGATAAGAACGACCCGAATAGGACTAGGTAGAGCTTTGCTCCCTAGAATATAACCCTATTGCCGGCATTATACTACTACCCAAACGACCTGTTGCTGGCACTATACTGCTATTATAATAGACCCTTACTACCCTGCCTGTAGCCAACCGACTTCTACTGCTTCTACCTACGATATTCTACGGACCCTAATTTCAACCAGCCAATTAGGATTTTCCATCCCCGGGATAGAAAATCGCTATTAGCTCGCTTACCACTAGCGCCTTGGCGGCCTTCGCAAGATGTCTACCTACTACTTCTAAACGATTTTTTCTCCTTTCTCTTCTTCTTCTTAGTTTAGTATTTTTACTAAAATAGTAATTTATAAGCTTTAGTTTGGAGGCATTTGTATAAGCCGCTATAGAAGGCAAATTTTAGGACAGCGAGACTTATATTGCGATAGCAATAGTAAGTAAGGAGAATTAATATTTGTTACGCTAGTTAAGCAGTATTTGTATATAGATGGTAACTATAAAAGAAGAGTTGCTAGTGTCGGGAATAAGGCAAGCGGTCGTCACGTGACGACCGCGACACTAGCGTGGCGAGGAGTCTTAAGCTCCTCGCCCTTCCTCATTCCAATTATCAATAAGCTTTGCAACCAACATTTACTGTGTCTACTCGAGTAGCATTAGTGAGTTACCCTGTGACACTAACACTAGGACTTTCCTAGTTTATAATTATAGCGATTTTTTTAAGGTTTATTTTAATTCCGTTATAGAATATAATTAGGCCTAAGTATATAACTTTAGACGTATAGAACTTGCATTTCTTAATATCGCATTATAAGCCTACGTCTTATAGGCGTTTAAGGACCATTTAGATATACTTTTAATACTTAAAAAGCAAAGATAAATAAATTAAGATATTATTAATATACGTGGTAATAAATATATTAAGGAATTCGCAAAGCGTATTATTAATATATTATTAAAATTTACTAGGACTATTCTTTATACTAAATAGCATTACTAGGTATTTAAAAAGTCCTTATTATATACGGAAAGCCGTATACTTTTTATCTCCTTTATAAACACGGATTTAATTAAAGGTAGTAACTACGTCAAGCTTTATAAAGTATTGTGCTTTTACTAAGTAATTAAGCGTTTCTTAAAGCAGAGAAATTGGATATTAGTTTTAAATTATAATCGTATTTAGGGCTTAATAATTAATATAGAACCTTAAGCCTCTTTTAGGTTTCTTAATAAATAATATAGGTAAGGCGAATAGTAATTAACTAGGGTGAATAAATCCTTTCTTTAGGTGCTCTTTAAGGTATTATTATATTATAAGCAGCTCTTCTTATAATATACCATATAACGGGCTAAACTTTAGCGTTATACTAAGTTTAAGTTTTATCTTAAAATCGTGCTTATCTTAATGCGGGGGTAGTTAATCTATAAAAATTTTCTTAAATATATTAATTAGATTATAATATTCTTTAGGTATAAGATATTAGGGGTGAATATATTGCTTTAGTTCTAACGCCTTCTTAATATATTTTAGTGTTATAGTAAAGATCTTATAGTTTTGTTTTTTTACTAATAAATAAAAAGATACGGCTTATACTATACGAATTTTAAGGGGTTTTAATATATTATCTTCGCATTCTTTACTATAATTAGCAGTTATAACTTTATTATATTAGTTTAAGGTTTATAATAAGGGCAATTTATATTATATTAAATTTAAATAGTCGTGTGCATATTTATAGGGTAAGTAGTATTTTAAGTAATAACTTTAGCAGTAGGTTATACGGAATTTTAGTATTTCTTTAACCCAGCTAATTAAAGGGTTATATTATTTTAGCTATCTGTATCTAAGTATTACCTTATAATACTTTAAGGGTATTATAAATAGGGAAATATATTTAAGGTATTTGCCTATCCGCATCTTTATAAAAGCGTAGTATATTAATTTACTATATATTAAAGGCTTACCATTAAAGCTTTATAGGCCTTAGGGCTTATTAAGTTTCTTTAAATTTAAGTATTAAGTTTTCGCGTAGTTTATATTAATAAAGCCTATACTAATAGCTCCGCTATCTATAAGGATTTATACTTCCTTCCATTTTCTAAGTATTTAAATTTCGCTAAGTATATTAAGGGAATTATGTTATATATTAGCGCTAAAAGAGCCTAAATACTTATACTCTTCCACTTCTTATCCTAAGGCGTAACTTAACTCTAGGATAATTTATTTTCTAAATTAACTAAAGGTAAGACGCTTTATAGTAACTAAGTATAATTTATAGAATAAGTATAATTTAAGGACTAAGAGGAGCTACGTTGGATCCTTTTAAAAGGGTAAGTTTGATAATTCCTTTAAATATATCCCTTTTTACCGCATGTAAAGTATTCTCTATTCGCGGCTTAAGTTCTTTATTTATTAGTTCCTAAGGGTATATAGGATTGGGTAGCATTAAGGTCTATAAGGTCGTATATAAGGCTTTTAGGTCTTAAAGACGGATCGCGCTTTAGGGTATATACCGGTTTCGTAGAGTTTTAAATATAAGGTATAGTTGGCTTTAGGGAATAAGTCTATTTATTATATTAAAGGTCCTTATTAATTTATTAATATATTATAGCAAATTTAGGTAAGTTCTTTAGCGGTTCTCTACCTACTAACTATACTCTAATTTTATCCAAAATAGCTTAACGGAGAGTAGTAACTCTAGCGGCTTTATTCTAATCTAGTTCACTAATAAGGCCTAAAAATTCCAAAAAGAAGCTAGTAAAGTCTTAGTTCCATTATTATAGGTTTTTAAGTTTAGTAACAGCTGTATATTCGCAGCTGGCGTTATTATACGTTTATTTTAGTAGAGAGATAAAGATTTTAAAATTAATAAAGGTGCTATTACGGAAGAATAGGTCTATAGTTTATATAGCGTCTTTACTTAAATAAGACATTCTATAGCTAATCTTGCTAGCTTTAGTAGGGTATTAGTTATAGTTTATTAAAAGTTTAAGATGGAGCTTAATTATAAAGGGACGTAGGTTATTTTAATTTCTATTAAATATTAAAGGGTTAGTAAGCTTTTTAGATTTTATAGTAGGTACTAGGTTCGTTATAGGTATAGGTTAAGCTGCCGTTACTAGTTTAGGGTTTATATTTAATAGGTTGGGTTTATATATAGTTATTTTAATTTTATTTATAGGTGTTGCTGTTAGTATCTCTAACGTAAGTACTTTAGCGTTATAGAGTTCTTTACGTATTACTTTAATTAATTGCTAATACTAAGCTTTTAGTATAGTTTGTTGCTGGGCCAAGGCATCTATAAAGGACTGTTATATTATGGTTATTTATTCCCTAACTAGGGCCATAATAGTTAACGTGGCGGATTTAAGTTTATTTACTATTTTAAGGGTATTAACGTAACGTAATATAAGGGCGCGGAGAGACTTTAGGAAGATTTGAAGGAATAATATAAATTCTATCTAAATCTAAGGGTATATAGCTCTTGCTAAGAACAAGATGTTGCGTAAAAAAGAGAAAGGAATAATAAGAGAATTATATAATTAAATAGTTAGGGGCTTGGTAGTTAATGCGTGTATATATATGCACGCGGTCTTTAACGGACTTTGGTAGAATTTAATTAATCTATTAAAATTTGGTCAAAGCGTCGGAATTTATCTGTCGAGTATTTTACCGAGACATTCCTACTATAACTGGGCTAGTCCTATTACATTAACTTTTTAAATATACTTATTAAAGAACTGCCTAAACTAATTTCTATTTATAGGTATAATGGACAGATAAGGCTACCTATTATAACTATCTTACGAATTTACCTCTATATTAATAGACGAAGGTAATATAATATCCCCTTACTTATTATAAACCTAGGAAGCTATAATATAATCTTAGAAAGAAAATAACTAGCCTATTTAGGCTTATAGCTTAATATATAGAGTAGGCGGCTTATTTTGCCCAAAACTCTACCCCTAACCCCTTCTTTTATAAAAGAAATTAGTATTATAATAGAAAACCTTATACGGCCCTAGATTAATACTATTTACTAGGTAGATGCTATGCGTAAAGATAAGGCCTTTAAAAAAGATATATAGCTTAACCTATAATGGATCTATATACTATACCGCCCCTAGACTAGCTATATTACCTTACCTATACTAAAGACCTAAGAAGCTAATAGTAACCTAGCTAAGTTAACTATAGAGGACTTAGGCCCTACGTAGCTATAAAGGAAAGCTAGGAATATTAGACGCTATACTAAACTAATAAATAGAAAAGATAACTTATAGAAAATAGAATATAAGCTAAAAAAGACTATAAACCCTATACTATAAAATATAACTAAATAGATATCTGTAAAGAGACTAGTAAACCTCTTACTAGTTAATATTTACTATATTAATACTATAGGATCCTTCTAGAACTTAGTTTAGCCTAATACTATTACCTTTATAACTAGCTTATATAAAATTAATTAAATAATTAAAGAAAAGAAAAGAAAGCTTAGTGGATAAAAAGCGAGCTTATAGATAAAGAACTAGTAGAATAAAAGCTGCCCTATTAACATCAGAAATTTAAGGATATATTCTCTAAAGTAGTTGTTTATACTAATTTAATAGCACAAGTGAGTTAGATCCAGGGGCACGAAATACATATAGTATTATATGCTCGTTTAGATAATAATAACTATTAATTATATAAAGCAGACTACGTGATCTATATACTAATGCACCTTCCCCCTAATTAGTTAGTGCTTTATAAGTGTACCAGACGCGTAAGCGAGTGGTTAGTGCACTAAACGCGTAAACGCGTACCTGGTGTACCGAACGCGTAAGCACGCGGTTAGTATAATAGGTGCTGTAATTATACACTAGCGGTACTTAAAAAATGAAACCACCTATATACAGCCTCCGTAATTGCTTTAATAAAACTATAAAACACAAAGGAAAATATATAGGAAATCTCCCCTAAGGTGCCGTCTAGGCTCCCTTCTAAACGGTGCTTTAAGCTAGCTATAAGTCCTGCTTACGGTCCGTAAAATAAACCGTACGGCCTTTTAACGGGCCATACGTCAGGAAAAAATTTACCAGCATTTTTGCAGCATTTGGCAGCATTTGGCCGCCAAATGCGCATTCCGCGCACTATAACGTGTAGCGTATGGTATCGACTAAGGTGCGGCATACTGCTGCATTCAACAATNCAGTGCGGCATACTGCTGCATTTAACAATGCAGTGCGGCATACTGCTGCGTACTGCTGCATCTAACAATGCAGTGCGGCATACTGCTATATTTAATAATGCAGTGCGGCATACTGCTGTATTTAACAATACAGTGCGGCATACTGCTGTATTTAACAATGCAGTGCAGCTAATTGCGCATTTTGCACTTAATGCGCAATTAATATATAATGCCCTCCTCGTGCATTCTGTATATAATGCCCTCCTCACGCATTCTATATATCTTGCTCTTCCTACACACTTAATTATATTATTTTAGATAATTTAATATATAGCGACGGTTCTCTTCTACCTACCTACCTACTAACCTACCTGCCTACCTGCCTACCTGCCTACCTACCTACCTGCCTGCCTACCTACCTACCTACCTACCTACCTGCCTGCCTACCTACCTATCTATCTATCTATCTGTCTGTCTATACCTACCTATCTATACCTACCTATCTATACCTACCTATCTGTGCCTACCTGTTTGTGCCTACCTATCTACCCATTTTATAACTTTTAGGTTAAGCTTATTTATATTAATTAGGGTTTTAAGGGCTTAATACAGCTTTGCCTTAGTTATAGCGTCTACTAAGTTATCTCTACCGCTGATCTATTTAACCTTTATAATCTCGCGTCGTTTATAAACTTAACGTAAGCATATTAGGTTAACTATAAGCCTCTTCTCTTATATCACACGGGAATGCAGGTGTATAGTGGTGTGAGGACTCTATAAGGTAGAGCAGTCTCAAAGGATAAGAATATATACAACAGGCGAAAGCAATCACGTGATCTCAGGAAGCTCCTGTGGATGTCCACATACCCCCCCCTACTAACATCTTATGTCGTACCTAGCTTGACTAAGCAGTCGTAAAGGGACTTTAAATTGGTGCATAAGACTAGGGGTAACTGCTCCAGTTATAGGATCTTCTAGACTGTTAATTTGATTGCGGCTGCTATATTAAAGCTATAGGCTAGTATATATAGTTTAGAAGCTAGTACACTGCCGGTTACTTATTTGCACTTAATTAAAGACTAGTATAGAATATTTGCGTCCTAATTATAGTCCATAAGTACGATTATAAAGCCGATTTGCGATAATAGGTCTCTGTTATTGGTAAAGGAGGCGTCCGTAAATACTATTACGCTAATAGAATTTAGGTCTAGCGGTATAAAAGTAAGTCCTCTTATTGCATTGTCAATCTGCTATTAAATGCGCTTATTAAGCTACTTAATATTTTCTTCTTACGGATCTACTGCCTAGGCCGTAAAGGGTAAGTTATAGGCAGATTTAGGTTGGCAGACTATAGCAATATAGGCGCCTCTTGCACGCTATATAGTATATTAGTCCTTCGTATTTATAGTCTTATAGGTCTCTCCGCGGGAACTAGTAAGGTTTATAGGCTTTACTATAACAAGCTTTAGGTTTTAAGCTTAGCATTCCTAGGTTAGCTGGATTAAGTTACCCTTTTATATAATTAAGCCTCCGTTAAACTTAATTAGGGTCTACTTAGTTAACTACTCTTACGGCTTTACTAGGAACTTAGCTTCTTATAGTTTAGTCTCTTTAGCGTCCGTAAATGTCTAGTCCGCTAAAAAGAGGGTATTATCTATTTAGAGTTTAACAATACTAAGGCCGTTTAATAGGGTGTATAGGAGGTAGGGGTTATAGGTTGACTATTCTATCTTAAGTTTACGGACGTAATGCTGGTAGTATGTCTTAAACTAGTGGTTTCTAGCTTCCGGCACTCTATAAAGTGGTTTTATAACCTATAAGACTATTCCTGGTTATAGGTTAAGCTTATAGGGTAGTCGTATAAAGATATCTCTGCTTAGGTAGGTACTAGACTGTATATAGGCTTACGAGATATCCCGTAGGTAAAAAGCTACGGGTTTACTTTGCTGTAGGCCGGGTATAAGTATAAGTATAATCTATTAGCTAACTCGTTAGATTATAGGCGATTATATAAGGACTAAGTCCTTTCCTTAGTCGTTATAAGCTTATATAATAAGCCTTAATTTTTTAAAAGCTCTATTAATACTAGGGTGCTTAATTTTATTAATAAAGCGTAAATTAAATATACGGACGCCTTGCGGAACGTCTCTCTCCATTATAACTATAAAGATACCCTTTTTAAGTAGCCCGTTAATCTCTTTATGTCATAAGTCCGTAAACGGGGTTTCCTATACTAGAACTAATATATCTATAGGCGGAGATTGCCTTACGGATATTCCTGCGGAGGTTAGGTAATTCTCTATTATAGTATTCTTAGTTATAGAGTGCTTTTAGGGGCGTCCTTAACCACGCTTTATAGTAGGTTTAGTAGGTTTAGTGGGTTTCTAGGGGACTTTTAGGGTAGGTAAGGGTGCTTCTAGTTCGTTTAATTTAGTAGTTGCTTCTGGTTTGTCTAGTTTGGTAGTTACTTCTAGTTTGTCTGGCTTAACGTTATGGGTGTTTTTGGACTAAAAGTAGGGTTTTATGGACGTGCTTCTGAAGCTAGTTGGCCCGCTAGGAAGCTATATACAGCACGTCTTGTTTTCTACGGCTAGTAGATAATAGGGTCTATTTTAGCTGCCGCTTTTACGCTATATAAGGACTTTAGAGTTAAGTGGGAGGTTGTATACTAAGGTTGTATTAGGTCCGTTACGGTAGTATAGGGCGTTATTAACAGTTTGTTTGGCCCGTAGCTTAACTATCTCGGCTATTACCTTCCGTATTACAGCTGCTCGTTCCGTAATAGATGGGGTAGGAGGGCCTAGGTTGTTTATTTTTAGGTAAGCTCTATAAACTAAAAGGGTGGGTACTAGTCCGTTAGGGCTAGCGGTGTCGTTAATAGCTTTTACGGCTATCTGTAGAGCCAGTTCCTTTTAAATGTCCTTATATTTGTCTATAATAATCTAGTAAGCTCTTTATAGGGCTGAGTAAGCTCGCTTAATAAGCCTAATAGACCAATATGCCTTAACTAGGACAGCTTTTATTAATATAGCCATGGCCGTAGTATACTGCTAGAATTCCTTACTGATAAAGTTCCTACTGGCGTTGTGGGTAATATATTTAGGGGGTCCAACGTATATATTAATCTAGTAAGTCTATAAAATATCCTAAGTATGTTTTGCGGATATATTTTACAGCTAACGGGCGGCTTAATAGCGGGTTGCCTCGTTAATTATATATAATACTAGGCTGCCGTTAATGTATATAATGTCTACGTACACTAAGTGGTTGAAATTAAGGTCTTTATAAAGAGTAAACTTAAATCGGCCTGGGGAACGTCCGTATTTCTAGCAGAAGGAGTAGTATTTAGTTAGGTGGTTAACTGCCTTCCTATTAACGTTGTTATGTCTAGAGCGTTTAAGGACTCTATATAGCTTTTTAGCTAATAAGTAGCCGAAACGGCGGTGCAGGCGGTGGATTTCCGTACTGGTAAGGTAGCACGGGTTATAGTCGAAAGATTCCTAAATGTAGGTCCGTAAAGTCTCTCCCTATATAAGGAACGGGAGTCTAAATTGTTATGTAATTAGTAAGGTAATATACTTACTTTCTAGGGTAGTTATAGAGCCAATTAGGGTGTCCGTAATATTATTGTAGTATACCTATAACCTGTCTATATCTATAAGACAGAGTAGGAAGGGGGTGTCCGCTTTTACTACGTGGAAGTTAACTAGGCTAATTAAAGTCTTAACTTTAACTAATCTAATTAATACGGTTAAGCCAATGCCGAATTAGACGTTTACGGCCCTAGTTTACGTAATATTAATGTCCGTATTGTTATTTATAGTAGTCCTATATACGAGGTATTATCCGTAGCCTACGGTAGACTTCTTAAAGGCACCTGTGTTAATTATAACACCGTAGAATTCCTTAGGGGTATAGCGCTCTGTGGTAATATATGCAAATAGGTCCTGCTTATAATCTATAACGTCCGTAATAGGGGTGCTTATAGAATGGTTTTTGGGCGCAACTAAATATATAAAGGAATGGTCGGCTAATATAGTTATAATATTGAAGGCTTAGCTGTCTGTAAAAGGTCTAAAAATGGTTAAGAATGTCTCTAAGGTCTTTTATTCCTAAGCGTTTAAGTTAAAGTTAATTATAAGGGCTTCTATTAACTTATTAGGGGGCTCTTCTACTTCCTTTCCTTTGTATTCTAAAATAAACTAGTTAATATAGCTATTAAGTCTCTTCCTAGACTTGTTACGTTCTTCCTAGATATACCTTATAGACTAATATCCTTCCTTACCGCACACGAAGCACTTCTAGCTGGTTCGTCTATGGGGGTATATTTTCGTGCGGGGGTTGCTATAGGGATTACGGGTAAGACTTAGTTGGTATAGGTGCTGCTGGCGGTAGCGGCGGTCCGTAAAGTAGACGTTTAAGTCTATTTATGGATATTAAATATCCGTAATAAAGGCTTAAGTGCTGCCTGGTGGGTTTAAGACTTTGTATATTATAATAGAGGAGCGTAAATTATTAATAAGGCCAGCTAAGGTATCTATAGGCTTATAGTAGGCATACTTATAGGGCTCTACTTCCTGGCAGGCTATAATAAGTTTATTGTACAGGAAGTCGTCTGTTTAAAGCTTAACGTTAAGGCCGTACTATAGGTGCCGGAGGTCTTTAATAAGAATTTGCAGGCACTCTATAGTCGATTTTTTAGTGTTCTTGTCAATTATGGTCCGTAGCTTAGTTGCATTCTATTAGGTAAGGATATTACGCTTATATTCCGGTCCTTTAAAATAGTTACGGGTAGCTTTATATAGCTTATTAAAGGGAACACTAAGGGGGTTGCTCTTAAGGTTAGTATAATAGTGGTTAAGTGCTAGGCCGCGCAGTATGGTAGAGTAGGCTTAGCTGAATTTCTGTTTAGGAATATTAGCCTTCTGGCAGAGGTCCGTAAAGATAGTTAGTTTGAAGTTAAAATTGTTATTTTTACCGCTATACTTGGATTCGTCGGTGTAGAGCTTAGCTAGGTTAGCTAGCTCCTTGCCGTAGGTCTTTACTTAGGTAGTTTACGGATTTATAACTTAGGTAACGGAAGGGGTTTGGTCCATATTTTGGTTTATAGGGGTATTATAGTCCGTGATTTAGGTTACAGTGGTATTATAGTCTATAACTTAAGTATTAGGTATACTTTGGCCAGTAAGATCAATTCTAATACCACTTAGGTTTGTGGAACGAATTTAGTTAAATGGGTTAGCTATAAGGCTAGAGATTCTATTAAGTTTAAAGGAGGTAAAGAGGTCGCTGGTTTTAATGTGATCTAAGATCTACTCTTTAGTTCATTCCGTTTAGTCCTCCTTATATAGTATATCGTATAGAGACCGTGTAATAGTAACTCGTTTATCCCTTTTAACCTATACGCCTTAGTAACGTAAAAGGGTTTATAGGTTACGGATAGCAGTAGGGTTATAAGCCTTAAAAATAGCTTCCGTAAAGTCCGTAAAGTCTTCCTTATATTGCTCCTACAGGTCGTTATTTATAAGCTTAAAATGTCCGTATTTAAGGATTTTGTATTTAATATAGTTGTTAACGTTAGTTATAAACATAAGGTCGACTCCTTAGCTCCATTTCTCTTAACCTTTATTAATCTGCTTGCTTGTGTCTGCTATACTATATAGTATAGTACGTAGCGGGTAGAAAAGGTCTTGTAGTAGTCTGTAAAAGCGGTTAGCGGGTCTATAGTAGTTCGCGAGAGGGTAGGGGGTTCCGTAAAGGTCTATATTCGCGTTTATAAACTTCTAGTAAACCGTACTAAGACTTAAATAAGTATACAGAGTTGGTAATAGGTCTGTAATCCCCGACTTCCAACCTTCTAGCAGGTTGTACTAGGAGTTTAAATAGGTGGTCGCTGTCGTATATCGCTTAGGGGGAGGTATTAAGTAATTGCTGATCTGTGCGCGCTTACTAATTAGTGTTTGTACTAATTTAGTGGCACGAGTGAGTTAGATCTAGGGGCATGAAATACGTATAGTATTATATGCTCGTTTAGATAATAATGACTATTGATTATATAAAGCAGACTACGTGGTCTATATACTAATACACCTCCCCTCTAATTAGTTTGTACTTTATAAGTGCACCAAACGCGTAAGCGAGTGGTTAGTACACTAAACGCGTAAACGCGTACCTAGTATACCGAACACGTAAGCACGCAGTTGGTATAATAGGTGCTATAATTATATAGTAGTGTTTAATATACTTCTACCTTACTAACTATATAACTATAAGATTAAGATTTAGTAGATTAAGGAAAACACCCTTAGCTTTAGCCCCCTTTATAAGCAGTTTATTACTAAATTATAAGCTATAAAGTAGTATCTTATTAATAACCTAAATAAGGGCTTTATTAAGCCTAGCTAAGCCCCTTTTACCTTACCTATTCTCTTTATTAAAAAGCTAAATAAAGGACTCCGCTTCTATATTAATTACTATAAGCTAAATAATATAACCTATAAGGACCGCTATCCACTACCCCTACTTAATAAAACTCTAGCTTAAATAAGTAGAGCTAAGGTTTTTATAAAGCTTAATATTTGCTAAGCCTTCTACTAAATTAGAATAAACCCTAGGTTTAAGAATCTTATTATATTTTAGACCTATTACAGAATATATAAATATAAGGTACTCCCTTTTAGACTAACTAATAGACTAGCTATATACTAGCGGTATATAAATAATATACTTTTTAACTACCTTAATAACTTCTATATAGCCTATTTAAATAATATTATAATCTACTTTAAGAATAAGCTAAAATATAAGGAGTATATCTATAAAGTCCTGTAATAGCTTTATAAGGCTAGCCTCTAGGTTAATATTAAGAAGTTAGAGTTTAGTGTTAAGCGTATAAAGTACCTAGGTTTTATTATTAGTATAAATAGAACTAAAGCCAGCCTAGAGAAAACGGCTATAATTAACTAGTAGGCACCCCTACGGACTATAAAGGGGTATAATTATTTTTAGGTTTTTATATCTTCTACTAATACTTTATTAAAAACTATAGTAAAATTATCCGGCCTTTTAACCGTTTTACTAAAAAAGACCAGCCTTTTTACTTTAATGCTATATATAGGCAGGCCTTTAATAGGCTTAAAAAACAGTTAGTATCGGCTCCCCTACTTACCTATTTTAACCTAAAACGGCCCTTAGTACTAAAAACTAATACCTTAAACGGCGTAATAGCTAGTAATTTTTTCTAAAAGTAACTGGATAGAGAATAGCACCCTATTATATATTATTTAAAGACTATAATAAATGCTAAGCTAAACTACTATATCTATAATAAAGAAATGCTAGCTATTATCTCTAGCTTTTAGCACTAGTGTATATAGCTAGAGGGGACCCCTAAGCCTATTAAGGTAGTTTTAAATTATAAGGCCCTAGAATACTTTATAGTAACTAAGGCCCTTATAGCCTAATAGGTACGCTAAGTAGATATCCTATCTTAGTTTAACTTCTTAATTATATATAGACTAGGCACTATAAACTATATAAACGCTCTTATAATGCGTAAATAAAACCTAGATAACTAGATGGCTATAAAGATCTTATTATAGACCTAGACGCTATTATAACTAAAATACCTTAACCCTTAAATATAAGTAGTATAACGGAACCTTATAGTAAGTACTATGATAGGCTTGTTAATAGGCTAGGTATATAGTTAATGCAAATTAAAGTTAACAACGTAATAATAACTAGTGGAGTAGTTGCCTAATAGATTAACTCTAATTATATTCTAAGAATTACTATAAGGAAGAAACTACCTAGGTAGGGACTAAGGGTCCTTAAATACACAACCGTACTCCTATAAAATCCTTCTTATATATAACGTATATATGCTCTATCTACTCTATTATAGATTATATAAATCTTATAGATTATCTAAATCTTATTATATAACCTTAGTTACTATTTTTTGTTATATAGCTCTATTAACTGTATTTTAGACTATACTTATATTAACTAACTAGCTTCTTCTAACTCTTCCCTAAGTAGTCGTAATATTATACTTAAAGCGTCCGTAATACTATCTCCCTTCTTTTTATCTTTATCCTTAAAGATTTTAAATATCTCTAAGTCGTTTACTAGAGATATAATATCCGTTTAATTAATTTGGTTAATATCGTTACTTATTATACCTAAAGCCATTTCTTCTTCTTTAACCGTTTATTATATTCGCACTATCGCTATAATATTATCTCTTAGTAAGATTATACTATCTCTATATTTTTGCTATTTAAAAGAGGGGTTAGTTTATATTATATTAGTAAACCCATCTTTATAATAACCGTCCTTTTACTTAAAGTATACTAAAGCAAATATTCGTTTGTCCTATAACGTTCGCTTTATTTCTAACGCTAAATATATATAACTTATTACTCTTAATAGTTGTCTAGTTCCCTAATTAATTTATCTTAGGGTTTTATATTTAATCTGCTATTACACGGCTAGATAATAAACTATCTATTACCCTAGTAGAGTTGCGCCGTTCTTGCGACACTAAGTAGGAGGCTGCTAATGCTTAGCAACGGGCCCTTAAGTCTTGTCTTACGGCGTCTACTTAGCTAATTTATCTTAAGAAGGTTTGTAAAAAGGTTTATTTTAAGGAGTAGAAACTTATAGAATAAGGTTTATAAAAACTTAGTAATAAAAAAACGGACCCTCTTTTAACTAAGAAGGAAATAGATTTAAGTAATTTAGTAACTACTCTTCCTAGGTCCCCCTTAGGTGACTTATTTTTTAATAATCCTTTTTTATTAATACTACCTAACCTAATTTCTTCTAATACTTCTGTACCTTTTTTATAGCGTTCTTTAGGTTCTTTAGTAGTTTTTAGGTAGTCTTATTATAGCCTATCTACTTTACCTTATATTATATTTTATTATTAATATCCTTATAACTAATAATTCTTAAAACTTACTATTTGTCTTCCTTTTATCCTCTATATATATCTACCTTATAGATTAGTAGTTTAGTATTCCTATATACTAGCTCTAGCATTATAATATACTATATAAGGTAGATTTTTATTTTAGCTAATAGGTTTAACTTAAACGTAACCGGTAAAATCCTTTATTTAATTTTAAAAGGTCCTAGTCTAATATAGTCTAACTTCTTACTTAGCCGTTAACTTTTAAAATTTTTATATAGTAGCTATACTTTATCTCCCTCCTTAAGATCTAGTTCCTTAGATCTCTTAGCATTATAGTACCTTTTTATTCTTTATTATACTGTTTTTACTAACTCTATAAGGTCTGCATAAAGATTTATTAGTATTTTTATTTTTTCTTTAGCTATACTACTTATCTTCTTTACTTAGTATAGCGATAGTAATGTCCTTAGCTTATACCTATAATTTGCCTTAAATAGTAATATACCTATCCCTTCTTATAGTGTTATATTATATATAAACTATATAACTAATAATAATAATACCTAATTATTCTATACGTAATTAATATAATGCCTTAGATACTACTTTAGTATCTAATTTAATCTTTTTATTTAACCGTCTATTTGCGGATAATATGCGGTAAAAGTTACTACTTTAACTCCTTATTCCGCTAAAAATACCTCTTAAAATACTACTATAAATCTTAGATCTCTATCTAATATAATTTTACTTAATACTCCGTATCTTATAAACACTTCTTTAATATAGATTCTAGCGACATCTTCTACTAATATTTCTTCTATATATGCTATAAAGTATCCTTACTTTAGAAGCTTATCTACTATTACTAAAATCGTGTTATAATCTTATCTAGTAATAGGGTCTCTTAATTTTAGTAGCTTTATAATAAAGTCCTATAATATAACCTCCTATAGTCTCTTTGGTATTTTAATAGGTTATAGCCCTCCGTACGGCTTATACCTTATTAGTTTATTTCTTTAGTAATCTAGATATTCTTTTATAACTTTTTACGCTAAGCCCTAGATTTCATTAATAATATACTCCTCTTAAAGTCTTATTACTAAGCCTATAGCTCTATTATATCCTTAAGTTATTCCCTTATAGAAATCTTCTATAAATTGCTTCGCTATGCTTCTTAGGATATACTTTACCTCTCTATACTTATATAGTATTTCTTCTCTTAAATATTCTAACTATTCTTTTAGTTATACCTTAAAGATCCTTTATATCTAAAAGCTTTCTAATAAATTATAAACTCTATCTAGTTTTTCTTAAGTTATTATAATCTTTAGATAATTATATCTAATTAGTCTATTTATATTTTTTTCGCAGTAAAGCCCCTAATGGCTTTTTATTATTTTATAGTTTAGCCTTTTAACTTAAAGTATCTGCTTATATATTACCTATTCCCTTAGTATACTAAATCTTAAAATAGTATTTTATAAGCATCTCTACCTATCTAACCTATCTTTAATTAAGTTCCTTTATTATTAGGAATCCTATTAGGTTTTTATAATCTATCTTAACTATAAATAGTTTCTTTATACCTTATAAGAATGCTCTCTATTTTTTTAATACTATAACTATACCTAATAACTCCTTATTATAGATGTTATAGTTTAACTCTAGTAGTATCCTCTTCTAACTATAGTATACTACTAGGTGCTATCTATCTTAATATTTTTATATAAAGTACGCCCCTAGTATAAAGTCTAATATATCTATTTCTATAACTATTTTTAATCCTAGTTAATAGATTTTAAGAATTAGCTCCTAGGTAAATAACTCTTTAATCTTCTTAAATAATTTTCGCTAGTTTTTTTCTATACCTATGGTTTTTTTTTGTTAGTCGCGTAAATAGTTTAATATCCTTTAACTATTACGCTATAAACCTCCTATAGTAATTGCAGAACCCTAAGAATAATCTTAGCTATATAATATTCTTTAGTTTTTACTAATTTACTATAGCCTTAATCTTCTTTAAATTTATACTAAGTTGGCCTAGTTTAATAATATAATGGAACCTTGTAGTAAGAACTACGATAGGCTCGTTATTAGGCTAGGTGTATAGGTGATGTAAATTAAAGTTAACAACGTAATAATAACTGGTGGAGTGGTTGCCTAATAGATTAACTCTAATTATATTCTAAGAATTACTATAAGGAAGGAACTATCTAGGTAGGGACTAAGGGTCCTTAAATACACAACCGTACTCCTATAAAATCCTTCTTATACGTAATATACGTGCGCTCTATCTACTCTGTTATAGATCCTACGGATTGTATAGATTATATAGATTACATTATATGACCTTAGCTACTATTCCTTGTTACATAGTTCTATCGGCTCTATTCTAGACCGTGCCTAAATTAACTAACTAGCTTCTTCTAACTTTTCCTTAAGTAGTCGTAATATTGTACTTAAAGCGTCCGTAATACTATCTCCCTCCTTTTTATCTTCGTCCTTAAAGATTCTAAGCATCTCTAGGTTATTTATTAGAGGTGTAATATCCGTCTAATTAATTTAGTTAATATTATTACTTATTATACCTAAAGCAATTTCTTCTTCCTTAACTGCTTGTCATATTTGCACTATTACTGCGATATTATCCCTTTGTGAGATTATACCGTCTCCATGTTCTCGCTGTTTAAAAAAGGGGTTAGTTTATGTTATATTGGTGAACCCATCTTCGCGATAACCGTTCTCTTACTTAGAGTGCACTAAAGCGAATATTCGTTCGTCCTGTAACGTTTACTCTATCTCTAATACTAAATATACGCGACCTATTACTCTTAATAGTCGTCTAGTTCCCTAATTAATTTATCTTAGGGTCTTGTGTTTAATCTACTGCTATATAGCTAGATAATAAACTATCTGTTACTTTTACTAAATTACGCTGTTTTTAGGATGCTAAACGGGAGGCTGCCAATGCTTAGTAACGGGCCCTTAAGTCTTATCTTGCGGCGTCCGCTCAGTTAATCCGTCTTAAGAAGGTTTATAAGAAGGTCCGTTCTAAGGAGTAGAAACTTATAGAATAAGGTTTATAGAAACTTAGTAATGAAAGAACGGATTTTCTTCTAATAGAGAAGGAAATAGATCTAAGTAATTTAGTAACTGCTCTTCTTAGGTCCCCCTTAGGTAACTCATTCTTTAGCGATCCTTTTTTATTAATACTGCCTAACCTAATCTCTTCTAATACTCCTATACCTTTCCTATAGCGTTTTTTAAATTCTCTAGTGGTTTCTAGGTAGTCTTAGTATAGCCTATCTACTTTACCTTATATTATATTTTATCGTTGACGTTCTTATAGCTAACGATCCTTAAAACTTACTATTTGTTTTCTTTTTGCCCTCTATATATGTCTGCTTTATAGACCGGTGGCTTAATATTCCTATATACTAGCTCTAGTATTACAATATACTATATAGGGTAGATCTTTATTTTAACTAGTAGGTTTAACTTAAATATAACCGGTGAAATCCTTTCTATAATTTCAAAAGGTCCTAGTCTAATATAGTCTAACTTCTTACTTAGTTATTAACTCTTAAAATTTTTATATAGTAGCTATACTTTATCTCCCTCCTTAAGATCTAGTCCCTTAGATCTCTTAGCATTATAGTAGTTTTTTATTTTTTCTTATACTTTCTTTACTAATTCCATAAGGTCTATATAGAGATTTATTAATATCTTTATTCTTTCTTTAGCTGTACTACTCGTTTTCTTCACTTATTATAGCGATAGCAATATCCTCGGCTTATATCCGTAATTCGCCTTAAATAGTAATATGCCTATTCCTTTTTAAGGTGTTATATTATATGCGAACTATATAACTAGTAATAGCATAACCTAATTATTCTATACGTAATTAATATAGTGCCTTAGATACTGCTCTAGTGTCTAATTTAATCTTTTTATTTAACTATCTGTCTGCGGATAATATACGGTAGAAGTTGCTGCTTAAACTCCTTACTCTGCTAAGAATACTTCCTAGAATACTGCTATAAATCTTAGATCTCTATTTAATATAATTTTGCTTAGTGCTCTATGCCTTATAAATACTTCTTTAATATAAATTCTAGCGATATCTTCTACCGATATTCCTTCTGTATACGCTATAAAGTATCCCCACTTTATAAGCTTATCTACTATCACTAAAATCGCGTCGTAATCTTGTCCGGTAATAGGATCTCTTAACTTTAATAACTTAATAATAAAGTCCCATAATATGACTTCCCATAGTCTCTCTAGTATTTTAATAGGTTGTAGCCCTCCATATAGCTTATACCTCGTTAGTTTATTCCTTTAGCAATCTAAATATTCTTTTATAACTTTTCGCGCTAAGCCCTAGATTCCATTAATAATATACTCCTCTTAGAGTCTTAACACTAAGCCCATGGCCCTATTATGTTCTTAAGTTAATCCCTTATAGAACTCTTTTATAAATTGCTCTGTTATGCTTTTTAGGATATATATTGCTTCTTAACTCTTATATATATCCATCTATAGATCTTCTAGTTATGCTTCTAGAATTCTTTATGCCTAAAAGCTTTTTAATATCTTATAAACTTTATCTGGCTCCTCTTAAGTTACTATAATTTTTGGATAATTATACCTAATTAATCCGTCTATATCTTTTTGCAGTAAAGCCCCTAATGGCTTTTCGTTATTTTATAGTTTAGCTTTTTAACTTAGAGCATCTGCTTATATATTGTCTATACCCTTAATATACTAAATCTTAAAATAGTATTCCGTAAGTATCTCTACCCATCTAACCTATTTTTAGTTAAGTTCCTTTATTATTAGGAATCCTATTAGGTTCTTATAATCTATCTTAACTATAAATAGTTTTTCTATACCTTATAAGAATGCTCTTTATTTCTTTAGTGCTATAACTATACCTAACAACTCCTTATTATAAATGTTATAGTTTAACTCTAGTAGTGTTATCTTCCGACTATAATATGCCACTAGGTGCTATCTATCTTAATATCTCTATATAAAGTACGCCCCTAGTATATAGTCTAATGCATTTATTTCTATAACCGTCTCTAGTCTTAGTTAATAGATCTTAAGAACTAGCTCTTAGGTAAACAACTCTTTAATTTTCTTAAAAAGTTCTCTTTATTCCTCTCCCTATACCTATAGTTCCTCTTTCTTTATTAATCGTATAAATAGTTTAATATTCTTTAACCATTACGCTATAAACCTTTTATAGTAATTATAAAACCCTAGAAATAATCTTAACTATATAACGTTCTCTAGTTCTTACTAATTTACTATAGCCTTAATCTTCTTTAAATCTATACTAAGTTAGCCTAGTTTAATAATAAATCCTATAAAATTGGTCTTCCTAGTAAAGAACTCGCATTTCTTAATTGCTACTAACATCTGTTCTTCTTATAGTCTCCTTAAAACCCATTTAATATATTCCCCGTATTCTTCCTTAGTTATTAAGTAGATAATAATATTATTAAGGTATACCATAATAAATTTATCTAAGTATTCTTCTAATATATTATTAATACGCTTCTAAAACGTCGTTAGTACATTTATAAGCCTAAATTGTATAACTAATAGTTTATATAGTCCTTCCTTTAACCTAAAGGCTGCCTTCTATTTNTTNCCTTCCTTAATNCTAATCTAATNGTACGCCTATNTTAGATCTATCTTTATAAAGATTTATATATTACCTATCCTATCTTAGATTTCGCTAATTAAGGGTAAAGGATATCTATCCTTCCTAGTAATACTGTTTAACTATCTATAGTTAATATATAGCCTTAGTTTGCTATTTTTCTTTAGTACAAATAGTACTGGATAACCCACTAATAATTACAATAGTCTAATGTATCCTTTTTATAGATTTTCCTAAATAAACTCTTTTAATACTCTACCTTCTTCTTTAATAAGCTTATAGATTAAAAAGAACTTTAGACTTATTCCTAGTTCCAATTCTATTTTATAGTCCCATGCTATATATTTTAACAGCTTTTTACTTTCTGGTAACCATAGTTTCTTACTATACTTATGGTATCTTTTTGGTATATAACTTAGTCCTTTCTCTGTTTCTTTATAGGTTACTCCTACTTAGTACTATACTATCTTAGCTTATTATTATATCTTGCGGCGTTAAATATCCTTAATATCGACCTAACCTATAACCTAATCGATCTTTAGATTATATTCCTATAACTAAGGCATTCCTAATACTGCCTTATTATTCCCTAATAGTAATATATTAAAAGACATCTTAATTTATCTCCCTTTAATAGTTAACTAAATAGGTCCTATTTTAAGATTAATAATCCCTCCTCTATAGGTTATTAGATCTCCTAAAATTGTAACTAATAGGTAAGGTTCCTTCTTTTGCCTATAAGGTAATCCCATTCTTTTAACTACTACTAGCGAGATATAGTTCCTTATTACTCCACTATCTATTAATGCCTTAAACTGTTAATCTTACTACTTAACTTATAAATTTAGGTGTTGTCCTTAAATTCCTTTAAGGGTCTAAGGCTCTACTACTAGCTCCCTCTAGTCCTATAGGCCTCTACTTTTCCTAACTATTAGCTACTTAATCCTGTTTATACTTAGTCCAACTTAGGCTAATACTTAGTTTACTTTTTATCCTTAATATACTATAGATACGTATTCTTTAGGTATTCCCACCATTATCATCCATCTAAGTATTCTTCCGTAAGGAATCTCCCTGGTTAAAGTATTAAATCTCCTTTCTCTTAGACTTCTGCTAGATGCCATCTGTGTATATATTTAGCATTTCTATACTATTACTTGTCTATTATCTAGTACATCCTTATAGGGTATTTCCGATTCTTTTCTTTCGGATTCTTATATATCTCGTATATATTGTCTATACACGCAATCCATAATAACGTGTGGTGTGCTAGGTGCTTTGGGTTAACTCTTAACTCGTCCTTATCCTTAAGTTTAAACCTTTATCGTGCTAATTTAAACGTTATAACTTTATTCGCAGGTACTAAGATACGTCTCTCGCTTCTTTAGTCCTCTAAACATTCCTCTAGATCCTTTAATGTTATAATTAAGGCTCCTTTAATGTAACTTATAGCCTTTTCTGTAATTAGGTGGTCCTAAATAACTTTTTTATCTAACTATATATAGAAAATTTCCTATTTATCGTTATGCCTTTGCCTATACTACTTTTGGTATAGCTACTAGAGTGTATACGGCTTGTTTATAAGGAAGTATCTTCTTATTACTGCATCGTAACAGCCTTTAGTATGTCATTCCTTAAACCTAGTAAGAATCCCTAAATCCTCTTCGTTTTCTAGTTTAGTAAGCCACTTAGCCCTTAGTATGCCTATTCCCGGCCTATTAGTAATTCTTTATACTAGTACTCTATCCCTTATACGTCCCACTATACTAGATCTCTTATCTAGTTTCTGTTCTTACTATACAATAATTCTTTATCTAAATTTTTCTATAGTTTCCTTCAGTTTGCGTCTTGCGCCCTAATCCTTAAAGTCTTCTTACTTCTTAATCTTATTATTAACTTTTCAATTTTTAGTCTAAACACTATATTCTACTAGTAAGTCCTCTAGGTCTATATATCTATCTCCTAGTCTAGTTACTATTTATACTATAGATTCTCTAATCTATAAAAAGGCTCTTTACTTCTTCTTTATAGGTGTCCTTATTTATTCTTCGAATTTTTAGTCCCTTAGATTCTTTAATCTTAAGCTTACTTCTAACTTAAGCTTTACTCTAGCCTTAGTCCAACTAGGCTTACTTAGTGTTCTTATCTTATCTTAAGAGTCTTAAATCTTACTTATCTTATCTTAAGAATCTTATACCTATAGGAAACTCTATCCCGAGCTTATTTGTATATCCTTAAACTAAGCTACTACTCTACTCCATCGGTTTTTATTTATTATAGGTCCTTAAGCATACCTTATCTCGTCTTAAGAATCTTAGTCGTCTCTTATCTTATCTTAAGAATCTTAAGCCTTTAGCCTTTTGCCTTTATCGAGTGCCGAAGTAGTTCACTGTCCTACTTTTCTTACGTCTTATAAAGCGATAGACATCATGTCTAGTAGGGTCTTAATCCCTACTAATATTCCCTGCTTTATAGTAGAATTATCCTCTGCCTCTAGTATAATATCTTTAATAGCTACATGTTCCTAGTAAACCGCTTCTATTGCCTTATCGTTACAAAATATTTTACCTGCGTTAAATTTATTGTCCTTAATATCCGATCTACGAACTAGTTTATTAGTTCCTCTATACTATGTAGATTTTAGCTCCTATAGCCAATAGCTTACGCCATACTTAGCGTCTTTATAAATTTGGTATGCGTTATTATAACAAAACGTAAAACTTTTAATTAAACACTCTTTTGTTCCTCGCAGTATACTATTATCCCTCTATATATATATATCTTCTACTAGTCGGGTTCCCTTTATTATATAGTAACTCTAACTATCTTTATAATCCCTCGCGAAATAACCTTATTTCCTATAATTTATATAAGCTCCATCTTTAAACCATTAACTTTGCTATAGAGTCCGCCTAAACGTCTTCTGCTACTAAGATCCCTAATTTAGCCTTTACTCCTTAGTCTTATAATTACTAAATCCTTAACCTTTAAATTTCTATAGTTTTTTACTCCATCTCTTATAGGCTTCTTTGGTACTACTTAGGTCCATTAGCTCTACGCTATACCATATTTTCTAATTTAGCCTTTATCGTTGCGTATTCTGCGCCTTATATAACTATAAAACTCTATCCTAACCTCTTTTAGTCTGTTCCCTTTAGTAGATCCTATTATTAATCTTTATTACTTAATCTATTAGTTCCCTTAGGGTATCCGCATCTTCTATTAGAATAATCACGTCCTAGACTTTAGCCTTAAGTCTCTACTTATACTATGCTATAAGCGCCCTATTATTTCACTCTACTTATATTGCTAGCGTCTAGAACTACGTTATATACTTAATTGCTAAGGTCCGCTATGTAATATCTTAGAGTTTTCTTTCCGCTATAGTTATTAATTCCAGGTCTCCAAATATTTGCGTAAGTTACTCTATAAACCCTTCCTAGCTTAAGAATATAAATCGCACATCTTGGTTAGTAGTCGTTATTCCGTTTATTTATATTTTTATAAAATAAGGTTTAAACTACTCTAGTGCTCTTCCTAACAAAAATAATCCTATATAGGCTATTCAATCTATAGGTGTTAGTAGCTTAGCTCCTTCCTATAAAACCTTAAAGTGCATTTGCGTAAGGAATCCCTTAAGCTTTAATTTTTCTCCTAAAAATCTTTTAATTAATAGTAACTTAACCTTTACTGCTCTAATCCCGTTAACCCTTTCCTCTAACACTGCATTATTAGCTATTAATTGGTTAATTACCTCTTATAACTGTCCAACCGTCACAGGTTGCTGTAAGTTAGTATCTGCTATACTAGTGTCACCTAACCTTAAAGTAGTTGCCGCCGTTAATAGCGTTATGGTGGCTGCTTTTAGTAGTATATTATTCAACTTTTTATATTTAATACTGTAACTAGGTAGTAATTATATAACGGAACCTTATAGTAAGAACTACAATGGGCTTATTATTGGGCTAGGTGTATAGGTAATATAAATTAAAGTTAACAACGTAATAACAACTGGTAGAGTAGTTGCCCAATAGATTAACTCTAATTATATTCTAAGAATTACTATAAGGAAGGAACTATCTAGGTAGGGACTAAGGGTCCTTAAATACACAACCGTACTCTTATAAAATCCTTCTTATACGTAATATACGTGCGCTCTATTTACTTTGTTATAGATTCTACGGATTATATAGATTATATAGATTATATTATATAACCTCAGCTACTATTCCTCATCACATAGTTCTATCGGCTCCATTCTAGACCGTGCCTAAATTAACCAACTAGCTTCTTCTGACTCTTCCTTAAGTAGTTATAACATTGTACTTAAAGCGTCCGTAACAAATAATAAATTTAATAAAATTGGTCTTTCTAATAAAGAACTCGCATTTCTTAATTACGACTAGCATTTATTCTTCTTATAGTCTCTTTAAGACCTATTTAATATACTCTCTATATTTTTCCTTGGTTATTAAGTAAATAATAATATTATTAAAATATGCTATAATAAATTTATCTAAGTATTCTCCTAATATATTATTAATACGCTTTTAAAATATTATTAGTGCGTTTATAAGCCTAAATTGCATAACTAATGGTTTATATAGTCCTTCCTTTAACCTAAAGACTGCCTTTTACTTATTGCCTTCCTTAATTCTAATCTAATAGTACGCCTATCTTAGATCTATCTTTATAAAGATTTACGTATTACCTATCCTCTCTAGTAATGCTGTTTAACTATCTATAGTTAATATACAGCCTTAGTTTACTATTTTTCTTTAGTATAAATAGTACTAGATAACCTACTAATAACTATAATAGTCTAATATATCCCTTTTATAAGTTTTTCTAAATAAACTCTTTTAATTCTTTACCTTCTTTTTTAGTAAGCTTATAGATTAGAAAGAACCTTAAACTTATTTCTAGTTCTAATTCTATTTTATAGTCCTATACTCTATACTCTAATAGCTTTTTACTTTCTGGTAACTATAGTTTCTTACTATACTTATAGTATCTCTTTAGTATATAGCTTAATCCCTTTTCTATTTCCTTATTAGTTGCTCCTATTTAGTACTTTACTAGCTTAGCTTAATATTATATCTTATATTATTAAGTATCTCTAATATTAACCTAACCTATAATCTAGTTAATCCTTAGATTATATTTCTATAACTAAGGCATTCCTAATACTACCTTATTATTTCCTAATAGTAATATATTAAAAGACATCTTAATTTATCTTCCTTTAATAGTTAACTAGATAGGTCCTATTTTAAGGTTAATAATACTCCCTCTATAGGCTATTAGATCTCCTAAAATTGTTACTAATAGGTAAAAATATTCCTTTTTCCTATGTAGTAATCCTATTCTTTTAACTGCTATTAGTAAGATATAGTTCCTTATTACTCTACTATTTATTAATACTTTAAACCATTAATCTTACTATTTAACTTATAAATTTAGGTGTTATCCTTAAATTCCTTTAAGGGTTTAAGGCTCTATTACTAGTTCCCTCTAATTTTATAGGCCTCTACTTTTCCTAACTATTAGCTACTTAATCCTATTTATACTTAGTCTACTTTTAGCTAATACTTAGTTTACTTTTTATCTTTAATATACTATAGATATATATTCTTTAGGCATTTCTACTACTACTATTTATTTAGGCATTTTTCCGTAAGGAATCTTCCTAGCTAAAGTATTAAGTCCCCTTAGCTTATACTTTTACTAGGTGCCAACTATATATATACTTAGTATTTCTATATTTTATCTTATCTAGTGCCTAATATATCCTTATTAGGTACTTCTAGTTTTTATCCTTAGGTACTCTATGCATATTATATATATTATCTACGTATATAACCTATACCAGTATATAAGATACTTAGTGTCTTAGGTTAACTCTTAGCTTATTTTTATTCTTAAGTTTAAACCTTTCTTATATTAATCTAAGTGTTATAACTTTACTTACAGATACTAAAATTTACCTCTAGCTTCTTTAATCCTCTAATTACTCCTCTAGATCTTTTAACGTTATAATTAAAGCTCCTTTAATATAACTTATAGCCTTTTCTATAATCGGGTGGTCTTAAATAACTTTTTTATTTAGCTATATATAGAAATCTTCCCACTTATTATTATATCGTTGCCTATACTACTTTTAGTACAGCTCCTTAAGCGTATATAGCTTATCTAAAAGGAAGTATCTTCTTATTACTATGTTATAATAGCCCTTTATATATTATTCTTTAAACCTAGTTAAAATTTCTAGATCCTCTTTTTATTCCAATTTAATAAGCTACTTAGCTCTTAGTGTGCCTATTTTAGGCCTATTAGTAATTCTTTATATAGATACTCTATCCCTTATACGTCCTAGTATACTAAATCTCTTATCTAGTTTTTAATTTTGCTATAAGGTAATTTTTACCCTAAACTCCTCTATAATTTCTTTCTTTTCGTCTTATAAGTAGGTCCTTAAAGTCTTCTTACTTCTTAATCCCTTTAATAGCCCTTATTTATACGTTAAAATCTTAGTCCTATAGGATTTTTAATCCTAAGCTTGCTTCCTTTTTAAGCTTTACTCCTACCTTAGTCCAACTAGGTTTAGGTATTCTTATCTTATCTTAAAAGTCTTAAATCTTACTTATCTTATCTTAAGAATCTTATATCTATAAGAAACTCTATCCTAAGCTTATTTATATATTTTTAAACTAAGCTATTACCTTACTCTATCGGTTTCTATCTATTATAGGTCCTTAGGTATACCTTATCTTATCTTAAGAATTTTAGTCGTCTTTTATTTCGTCTTAAGAATTATAAGCCTTTAGCCTTTTGCCTTTATTAAGCGATAAATTAGCACTAGTAGTTATCTACTTACTTAATCTCTATAAAATACTCTTCCTTTTATCTTATAAAGCAATAGATACCGTATCTAACGGTGTTATAATTTCTATTACTAAGCCTTACTCTATAGCGGTCTTAGTCTCTACTTCTAATATAACTTCTTTAAGGTTTATACACTTCTAGTAAGCTGCCCTTATTACCTCGTCGTCTGTAAATGTTTCGCCTATATTAAACTCGTCGTCTTTAATGTCCAATCTACGTAATAGTTCGTTAGTTCCCCTATATTCTAAGGATTTTAGCTCCTATAGCTAATAGCTTATACTATATTTAGCGTCTTTATAAATTCGGCATATGTTATTATAATAAAACGCAAAACTTTTAATTAAACATTCCCCTGTTCCTTATAGTATACTATTATCCCTCTATATATATATATATCTTCTACCAGTCTAGTTCCCTTTATTATATAGTAACTCTAGCCATCCTTATAATCCCTTATAAAGTAACCCTATTTTTTGCAATTTATATAAGCTCTATTTTTAAACTACTAACTTTACTATAAAGTCCGCCTAAACATCTTCTGCTGCTAAGATCCCTAGTTTAGCCTCTACTTCTTAGTCCTATAATTACTAAATCCTTAATTTCTAGGTTTTTATAGTTTTTTACTCCATCTCTTATAGGCTTCTTTAGTACTACTTAGGTCCATTAGCTCTGCGCTATACTATAGTTTCTAATTTAGCTTTAGTTATTATGTACTCTGCGTCTTATATAACTATAAAACCCTATCTTAACCTTTCTTAGCCTATTCCCTTTAGTAGATCTAATTATTAATCTTAATTACTTAATCTATTAACTTCTATAAGGTGTCCGTATCTTCTATTAGGATAATTACGTCCTAAACTTTAGCCTCAAGTCCCTATTTATACTATACTATAAACGCCTTATTATTTTACTTAACTTATATAGCTAACGTCTAGAACTACGTTATATACTTAATTACTAAGGTTTATTACATAATATTTTAAAGTTTTCTTTCTGCTATAGTTACTGCCTTTAGGTCTCCAAATATTTATATAAGTCGCTCTATAAACTTTTCTTAGCTTAGAAATATAAACCATACCTCCTAGTTAGTAGTTGTTATTCTATTAGCTTATATTTCTATAAGATAAGGCTTAAACTACTTAAGTGCCCTTTTTAATAGGAATAGCCCCGTATATGCTATTCGATTTATAGGTATTAGTAGCTTTACCCCTTCCCATATAACTTTAAAGTGCATTTATATAAGAAATCCTTTAAGCTTTAATCTTTCTCCTAAGTATCTCTTAATTAATAGTAGCTTAATCTTTACTGCTTCTATCCTATTAACCCTTTCTTCCAGCGCCACATTATTTATTATTAGTTAGTTAACTATCTCTTATAATTATCTAACCGTTATAGGTTGCTATAAGTTAGTATCTGCTATATTAGTGTCACCTCCTAACCTTAAAGTAGTTGCCGCCGTTAATGGCGTTATAATGGCTACTTTTAGTGGCATATTATTTAACTTTCTATATTTAATACCATAACTAGGTAGTAATTATATAATGGAACCTTATAGCAAATACTATAATAGGCTTATTAATAGGCTAGGTATATAGGTAATATAAATTAAAGTTAACAACGTAATAATAACTAGTGGAGTAATTGCCTAATAAATTAACTTTAATTATATTCTAAGAATTACTATAAGGAAGGAACTATCTAGGTAAGGACTAAAGGTCCTTAAATATATAACCGTACTCCTATAAAATCCTTCTTATACGTAATATACGTATGCTCTATTTACTCTATTACGGATTATATAGATCCTATAGATTATCTAGATCTTATTATGTAACTTTAGTTACCATTCTTCGTTATATAGCTCTATTGGCTCCATTTTAGACCATACTTGTATTAACCAACTAGCTTCTTTTAACTCTTCCCCAAGTAGTTATAACATTGTACTTAAAGCGTCTGTAATAAGTAGAACTAAGTACAGACTCTTTAAGCGCTAAGATATATCCTATTAACTCCTCTAAATTTAACCTTATTAATAAACTACTATAAGCTAACTAAACAACCCCCTCTCTATAGGAGTACCGCGAAAAGGCAAAGAATATTACTAGCCTATAGTCCCTTAAAAATGGACTACTTAAGCACTACGAACGGCTAGTAGTAGCTAAGGAATAAAACTTATAGACCTAGCTTATTACCAAAGCTTATGCCTAGGTCTCTATAGCTTACCCTAGAAAAAATAAGACCTATAAGATTATTAGTAACCGCTACTATTAGCCTAGAATAGTTATAAATATTAACCGCTATATACGGAACTGTAACAACTAGTATAGATCTATAATTCCATGAGATAAAACCCTAGGACTATTAAAGCTACTCCTAATACTAGAACGCCCCCAGTAGTATACCTCTATAGACTTCTATAAACTACCTATAGACTATTATAGATACGATATAGTTATAATCCTAGTGAACTGCTTTAGTAAGCGCCTGTTTTTAATCCCCTATTATAAGAATATTAATACTAAAGAGGCGGCCTAACTATATATCTACTACGTTTACCAAATCTATGGACTACTAGATACTATTATATCTAATTATAGGCCGTAATTTATATTAGCTTTCTAGAATAAGTTTACCTAAATCTTAGGTATTAAGCTAAAGCTTTTTATAGTATGCCACCCCTAGATAAATAGTTAGATAGAAATTATACATTAATACTTAGACTAAAGACTTTAGCCCTTTATTAACTACTTCTAAGATAACTAGGCTAGACTATTACCTATAATAGACTACGCCTAAGCAACCCTACCCTATAACTTTATAGGATTTGCTCCTATCTAACTAGAAATAGGCTACTTACCCTATATAAGCTTTAACTAGGAAAAACTAAAAGGACCCTAGGCTATACGCGAGAAACTATCTTATAAGAAAGCCTAGTAATGCGCTAAGCGCTTAAAATAAGCCTAGATGGTAGCCCGTATAAATCTAAAAAGGGCCTAAAATTAATATAATAGTAGGCGAATAAGTGTAGGTAAGAGCCTAACTTTACTATAGGAGATATAGTCTAGGTTATAATAAAGAACTAGAAAATAGAATGACCTAGCTATAAGCTAGACTATTAAATAGCAGGACTATATAAGGTTTTTAAGAAAATAAGTAACTTATACAAAGTAAAGCTCCTATATTTAATTAAGGTTTACCCTATTTTCTTTCTAGATAAGCTATAAAAAGCTATAAATAACCTATTACCTAGATAAATAAATAAACCTCTACTAACAATTTAAGTTAAGGGCGATAATAAATAGGAAATTAAAGAAATACTAGCCTGTAAGCTTATAAGGGGAATATTAAAATATTGTGTTAGTTAGAAAGAATATAACTTAAACCCTACTTAGTACCCTATATAGAACTTTATAGGTAGCCCCTATAAGCTTTAGGAGTTTTATAGCTATTACCCTAATAAACCCAAACCCCTAAAGTACCTTAATAAATAAATAGAGTGCTAAAATAGCGAAGATAATAAGCTGCCTATTAAGTATAAAGATAAGAACACCCTACGGATATATAAAGCCTAAGGGCAGGCTTTTTTAGAGGGGGGAGTAATATTACGGCGCTGGTGGAAACTGGTAGATTATAGCTAGTAAGTATTAGTAGATTATAGCGGATAATTATAAACAGTTTTAGACAGTTTTAAATAATTGCCGTTATATAACTAGAGGATTATATATAACGTCAAGCGGCGCCGCCCTCTGTCTCCCTTTCTTTCTCTAGCTTTAGATTCTCGTTTATAGACAATCTAATTGTATAGGCTTACGCGACCCTTTTGCCGTACTTGTACCTTAATTAACTAAGTCGCTAACATAGGAAAAGTATAAGAGTATTAGAAGAAAATAGATTAGGTAATATTAAGAAGGAGCTAAAAATAATGGAATTAATTAAAGGTAATAGATAAGCTAAATTATTTAAGGGATCTACCACTAGCGTATAAATTATTTCCACCTCTTCTTAATTAGAATCCTTTTTAGCCTCTTTAGCTTTAAGCTTAGCTAAACCTTATTTAGTAAGACGCAACTTCTTTAAGTATACTTTTTTATAAACCTTTAAGAGATAGGTTAATTAAGTATAGGTATTTAACTAAGCCTTTAGAGCCTAAGATGCTTTATTAAAGCGACGTTAAACCTTAATAAGGGCTAGAGATAGTTTACTCTTTAGTTTTTTAGCCGCTTTTAATATATAAAACCCTATACTAAATTAAATAAGGTATAAGATAATTATAGAAAATTATAAGACGTATATACTTAGCGTTAGAAATAGATTAAATATTATAGGATAATTATATATTCGCTTGCGTATACTTAGTATAAAAAAATTAGTAATTAGATGGAGCCGCGATTATAATATATACTAACTTCTTCTCTATATAGCGAGAATAAGATAGTATAACTTTATTAAGTAAAAGAATTATAGTTATTAGCTAGTTATAATAATTAAATACTAAGGATCTAATAGGAGGTATTAGAAATAATAAGGATTATTAAATTAAAGACGGGGATACTATACCTTTAATAAATAACTTAAAAATAGAAGATATTTTTAAAGATAAAGATAAAAAGGAGGGGGATAGTATTACGGACCTTATATTAGTAGTAATAGCACTACTAAGGAGAGATATAAATAGGTTAGTTAAAATAGTATAAAAGGCGCTAAAACTAATTAAGCTATAAAATAAGAGGTAGCTAAGTTATAGGGCGAATTATATTATAAGTTTAGAATATAGGAACGTGGGAATATAGTAACGTAATATACTAACATACTAACGTACTAATATACTTAGCATATTTCTTAGGCGTAGTATTATATAGTTAAAGGACCTTAATCTCTACCTAAATAGTTCTCTTCTTTATAATAAATCTTAGAATATAATTAGAGTTAATCTATTAGGCCTACTTTACTAGTTATATTTATATTATTAACTTAACTTATACCTATATACCTAGCCTATTAATAAGTCTACTGCAGTATTTCCTATAAGGCTTTATTATAGTAGAATTACCTACCCTATCGCACTAATACACTTAATAATTATAACTTATTTACAATTTCCTAGTTATATAGTTCTAGGCTAGCTAGCGTAATTAGTTCCTATAATAGCTTATATAGTTATAATAATACCTATTTAAAAGCCGGTTTTATTAAAATTCTAAATATCCTTATTTAGAATTCTATATTATATCTCCATATCCTATATATGTTTAAACTAGGCCCAAATCAGTATAGGATCTTCGCATTTAGTACGCTAGTAGTTGTATTTTCTGTTAAATTTGGCCTACTAATTATAATTAATATAATTACCTAAGGTAAAAACAGGTAGGAATAGAATAAAGCTTTTATGTTAAGAAAGTTATTTATTAATTATCCTACTATAGTCGGCGCTAACTAAAAAGCGCTAAGTCAGCTGTTTTATATATAAAAAACGTCCGTATAGGCTCTCTTTAAAAAAGTTAATATATATGTGCCTTTGCGTCACCGTATATATTAACTAGAGTTCTACTCTAATTACTATTTACTTATATTTACACCTACTTACCTAATTAGGATATTAGTATATAATTAATATAATTAATATAATTAATTAGAATTATATACGGTGGTTTTATAATAATTAAAATTAATAGACTAATTACGATTATATTAATTATATACATCTCTGCTAGGCGGCATACTATATTAATCTATTTATAAGGGTTATTTTAGCCCTTAGCTGCATTGCCTAAGGGCTCTTAGGGGTCGCCAAGGCTAGCCTTCGGCTAGCCCTTAGCACCTCCTTATAAGCACCTTAGGCTTACAGCCCTTCCCTCCTTATTAGTTCGTCTCTCTCCATACAAGGCTATTGCCTACTCTTTACTATATCGTCCTCTTCCATCAACTCCCTATGTAACTCATGCTCGGCTTACCTACTCCCTACTATACACTCTAGCAATACTGCCTTATATTTAAACCGATCCTATACCCTTATAAATAGTAGCCTATAGTAAGCCGAGGGCTTCGCCCTTAAGCAATTTTATAATCCTCCATTTTTACCTAAAACGATCGCGTTTACTATAACATAGTAGGTACACTAGTAGACGCCTGGCAGATCGTATCCGTATAACGGTATTAGAATACGGATTAGGTCCTCTACCTTTACCTAAGACGATCGCGTATACTGCAAAGCAGCTATACTAGCAAGACGTCTAGCAGATCGTATTTGCTTATAGTAGTAGATACGGATTAAAAGATAAGGGAGACGGTAGCTACCTAGCCAAGAGTTAGGGGCTATCCGAATCGTATACAATTATCTCTTAACGCGATTGGTATACCTGTATACAATTAGCAGTGCAGCGGTGTAGCTCTACCCTAACGGCAACCTAAAGGCAATTTAATTGCTATTTAAAAGCTTTCTAGCAAAAGTTAAGGGGGATTCTACGCGATTAAGCTTGTAAATACTTAATAGGCTAACTACGGTTTACTTATAACAGAGGTCCCACTAATAAAGATTAGAAGGTTAAACATCCTTAAAGAGATATAGCTACCCTAGAGGCTATCTAATTGCTATTTAATGGCTATCCAAAGAACTAACGGCTAGTTTTTAAAGCTATAGCTACTACCCTCTCTTCCAGATTAAATGTAATTAAGGGCTACTGCCTAATTAGCTAAAGAGCTGCCGAGACTAAACTATAGGCGGTTGTCTTTTATTAAGCTACAGCTTACCTCAAAAGCTTTGGCTTAGAGATCCTATATAATCTCATAAGCTACTGCTTACTTTAAGAGCTACGGCTTATTAAGATCGTAGGTGGTCTCGCAAGCTACAGCTTGCTTTAAGAGCTACGGCTTAAAAATTATACGCGATTATCTTTCTATAAGGTTTCGGTCGCTCTAAGAGCTCTAGCTTATATTAAGAGCTACAGCTTGCCTAAGAGAATGGCGGCGGCTTAAAGATCCTACGTAATCAACCTAGAGACTCTGGTTATTAGCTAAGGGGCTACCAAGACTTAACTATACGGTTGTCTCTTCCTAAGCTACTACTTAGACTTGCTAATACAACTCCGTTATAACAGTGTAATTCAGAAAAAAGAAAACACGCGTATAGCTATTTGGCCATCACTTTCTTATAAAAACTGGTTATGCGGGCGGGGGAAGGCAATTAAGACGTCAAAGACGCATAAAAGAGCTATAGCTTGCCCAAAAGATATAGCAGCAGCTTAAAGATCCTACGCAATTATCTTTGTAAAGCTTTGGTTGCTCTAAGAGCTCCAGCTTACTTTAAAAGCTTATAAGATCCTATTGCGGTTAAATGCCGACATCTCTCCGAACCCCTTCCGAGACGAGCCCTTTATAATCTCCCGCTACTATAAGGTAATAAAGGGGGCTAACCGAAAAAAAGGGGGGGGGAATATAAGAGATATTCTTGCGGCTATTAGCCATAGAGCTATTAAGACTTAATCGCAGGCGATTGTCTCCAAGACTGATCGTATACAATTAAGTCTTACCCCACTAGTAGACGCTCTTTTCCTACCTAAAATAGGCCCTTTTTCCCACTGAGTTTTAGCCATAGGTTAAGGTTTTTATTAAGGCTGCTTAGCTTTCTATTCCCTATTTTCCTATATAAGCAAGGCTTTGGCACTGCTTACCTTTTTATATATAGAAATTAATTCATTTGGGTATATAGGCTGGGGGCTAGCCCTAACAAAGGGGGGGGCAATGTAAGGGTTATTTTGGCCCTTACTTGGCTGCATCGCCTAGGGGCTCTTAGGGGTCGCCAAGGCTAGCTTTCGGCTAGCTCTTAGCACCTCCTTATTAGTTCGTCTCTCTCCGTACAAGGCTATTGCCTACTCTTTACTATATCGTCCTCTTCTATTAACTCTCTATATAACTTATGCTTGGCTTACCTGCTCCCTACTATATACCCTAGCAATACTACCTTACACTATTAATATAATCCACTGCTTAAGGCTTTTTTTCTTAGGTAGCTGTTAGACGGCGATTTAATATAATAAAACCGCGTTTTAGCTAGATACCCTTAATGCGTCACTATGCTATCGTTCTAGCTACGCTATATATACTAGTGGCCTTCTAAAAACTTGGAAATTTGCTCTACTTATAGGTATTAATAGATAGAAGAAGTCTGCCCTCTTAAAATCGAGAGTTCTGTTATTATGGTGTAGCTATTAAGGTTATAGTTATATAGTACGGCGCGTGTTTTGTATACTTGGCGAGGTAGCCTATATATATATATATTAGCTATATACTTACCAAGTACGTTATAAGGTAGTAATCTCTATACTACTTAACTAACTAAATAAACTAAAAAGGTAAGTATAAGGGATTTTTTATTTATATACTTAGGCTAGCCCGTAGCACCTCCTTATAAGCTCTTTAGGCTTATAGCCCTCCTTTCCTTCTTATTAGTCCGTCTCTATACTAGGGTATTACTATACCTACTCTTTACCATATTGTCCTCTTCTATTAACTCTTTTATAACCTATACCTAGCTTATTTACTCCCTACTATATACTTAGGTAATATACCTTTTAGTAAGCAAGTATCTAATATACTAGTTAGGTACGCTGTATAAAATAATATATAAACTTAGTAATACGTTACCTAATACTATTAATTAATTCAGTACTATTTTTAAGGGTATAGGTATTATAGGTAGATAGATTAACCTTATTAAAGTTAGTAACTACGCGTTATAGAAAGCTAGTCGGGCTGCTAAAATCGGGCTCAATACCTATACGATGTGACTTAGCCTATAGACCCGCTAGTCTATTAGCGACTTAGTTAATTAAGGCATAAGTATAGCAAATAGGACGTATACAAACCTATAAAATTGGATTGTTTATTAATAAAGACCTAAGCTGGAGAAAGGAAAGGAAAAGAGAAGAAAACTAGCGCCGATTATAGATTTATACAATTCTTTAGTTATATAATTATAACTATTTACCTTTTTAGCTATCTTTCACCAGTACTATAATATAGTTTTTGGATTTAGTAGGGTGTATGGGTAAGAGCTAATGGCTATTAAGACGTTTTAAGTAGTAAAGGTTTTTATATAGAGCTATAAGATCTTAAAAGCTACTACTAACAGTACCCCTTTATAGTTAACAACTACTAGCTCTTATCCTAAGCCTATCTATACATAATCCTTATAAATATAAGTTAAATTTAATAACCCCTAATCCCCTAAGCGAAGATATTAATAACCCCTTATAATTAATAAATAAATAAGTATATATACCTCTTCCTAACTTAAAGCGATACGCGTCTACGGAGTATATAACGACTTATTATTAATTATACTATACTACCTAGTAGCTTAGATAACGGCTATATGGTTTTTCTTATCTCCTCTTTATAGACTAATCTCCTTTAAAAAAGGCTTAGTAACTAGGGCCTAAGAGTAAAAGATACCTAGAATATATAATATCCCACTCGCGTTTTAGTATTGCAGTTATAGGTAAATCCCCTTTATGTCTTTAATAAGCTCTAAAAGAGAATAGGGGATAGATAATAGTAATTTATAGCAGATAGTATATAATAGAAGACGGTTAAAATATAGAAAAATACTAGTATTAGTAATTAACGGCTAGGCCTAGTTAGGACGTAATAAACCCTAGCTCTAAATAAGTTTTAAAAAAAAGGGTATAGTAATTACTAAGGAGATTTAATATCTAACGGAGATCTGGAAGTAGTTAATACGGCACTAGTAGATTGCCGGCAAATTGCTATTATATAATGGCAAAGTGCGGTTATATAACCAGAGGATTATATATAACTTCAAACGGTACTTCTATTTTTCCCCTTTTCTTTCTTTAGCTTTAGATCCTCGTTTATAGACAGTTTAGTTATATAGGCTTACGTGAACCTTTTGCCGTACTCGTGCCTTAATTAAATAAGTCGCTAATATTATCTAAAGCTTATCTACTCTTCTTTCTAAGAAGGAACTTAAATATATCTACGGACTATAAATAGGGACAAAACATAGAAGTAGACCTAAAGACTATTACTAAAACTTAAAGAACAGAATAGAACTAAAATAATAGAAAAGAATAATAAGATCTATAGAATATATATAGACTAGAGCCCCTATAGAATCCTACTAGAAGTTACTCTAATAATTACCGTAGAATCTTGCGAAACTCATTGAACGCTAGTAAGGGTAGTCGCGGCATCTAGCCATATTTGGAAGGCGGTCAGATTCTGCCTATATCAATATTAGGACCGTCAACCCCTTTATTAAATGCGTCTTATTAAATGCGTCTTATTAAATGCGTCTTATTAAATACGTCTTATTAAATGCTTTAAATGCCTCTCTAAATCCAGCGGCTATACTATATTTGGCTTATTCTTATATTTAGCATCTTCCTACTTAAGACGCTTAATAAGAACCTTCTTTGCTCTAGAAACTATAAGGCCTCGTTGCTTGCAAAGGTCCTTTAGCTGCTTAACTAACAGTATTCTGTAGTTATTCCTTGGTAGATATTCTTCCTATTTAAGGATAAATTTATTAACTATATCGCCTACTACTAATAGCTCCTTAAAATCCTCTTCTTGTTTAATTACTGGATCTTCCTGTGCCTTCTATCTAGTAAAATTAATATCTAAGCTTAATATATCCTTAATTCGGATAAGATAATCCCAACTACTATTAGCATAGATACTGATTCCACACTTAATAAAGGCCTTGCTTATAAGGTCTGCTTTCTAACTAAGCTTTTGTGCTGTAGCAGCAACTACATATGTAGTTATTACCCGCCGATCTAACACAGTTTATTTAGTAATATCTCCTTTAGACAGACCCTTAAGATACTCCTTAGTAGCCTCTCGTAGCCAGCCTTTAAAAGGCTTATTAACTGTAGTATCAAGTGGCTGTAGAAGGCTTGTATAGCCGCTTAGAATTAGCGCTGTAGTAATATAGCTATTGCGTAGCTTCTATAGAATTGCTTATATCTTATGGAATAAGGCAACATCCATAATAAGAAGATTATTAAGCCTATTAAGCCTATTAAGTAATGGGCAGAGTTCTTTAGTAATCCACTTATCAAACAGCTCTTTATTATTGTAAGCTGTTTTATTATAGGTGACTGTAACTTCCTTACTGTAGCGGTGGCCCTCCTACTTATAAATTTGTCTAGAGGGGCTAGCAGTACCGTAAAAGATAAGCTTCGGCCGTATTCTTTATATACTATTTATAAAGATATAAAGAATAAGTGTTGCTTGCCTCTTATTCCACCCACTCCGATTACTTTTACTAGAAATAGTTTTTGCTCTATAGAAATTATAGGTATAGCCATCTAGATATTTAAATGGGATTGGGGTCTCATTAAGGTTAAGAATAGTTGATAAATCAAAGCAATTTGGATGCATTATTTGGTGTAGTAATTGAGGCCCATAAGGTTGTGAATTCCGGCGAATAAACCGTAAGAAGGAGTTAATAACTTTGATATATTCTTCTGGAAGCTTTAAGGCTTGTTTAGTAACCCTCCGCCGTAAAATTCCATATCTCTTTATAAAATTGTTGAACCAGCTATATAAGAACATAAATAACTGTCCATAGTCTAGGTAATAGCGCTAAAAGAGCTCTCTTAATATTTGTTGGAACTAGCTCCGCTAAATAAGCTGGCTAGCTAATCTGCATGCACAGAATGTATTAAATAACTCTTGCTCTATTTCTGGCCATTAGCAGGTCCAACCTTATCTAGGTAGAGCTCTACTCCTAGCCTTTAACTCTACAATTTTATCCCTTTGTCGCCACTAGCCTTTTATTATTGGTTCCGGTATCTTCCAGTAGGCTAACGCCTCGGCAGCAGTAGGAGGGCAATAGACAGTGCCGTCAGGTAATTCGGTTTCAGCTTTAGTGCAGCTAGCTCGTACTTAACGTCTCTAATTATCCTTAACTTAATGGTAAATAAGGAATAGAAGAACTTATATTTTACGCTTGCGGGAATAGCTTCGCTGGATACGGGATATAGGCTTATGTTGCTTGTAGGGACGGGCTTCTAATGGCGTAGGTTTTGGCCCAGGGCGCTTCTTCGGGGGCGGAGCATGTTAGATATTACCGCTGATTTCTTGGAGAGGCATTTAAAGAATTTAATAAGACGCATTTAATATAGGGGTTAAATAAGTTCGTAAGAAGCCCTGAGACAGGCCTTCGGTTTATTGATATAGGCAGAATCTGACCGCCTTCCAAATATGGCTAGATGCCGCGACCACCCTTGCTAGCGTTCGATGAGTTTCGCAAGATTCTACGGTATACTACTATGCTAAGAAATATAGCAGCCGGTAAAGCAGCTGCGAAACCCTTAAATACCTCTAATAGTAAAACAGCAACTAACTTAGACTCCTAGGTAGAGCTTATAGCAGCTAATACCAAAATTAAATAACTTTAAGAGCTGCTTAAAGCTAGAGAACCCCCTATACCTAGTAAAAAGTTATTAGATACCTAGAGACTTACTATAATCCTTAAGGCTCTAGCCTAACGTATAGCATTAGCATTATTGCGGTCCGTAAAGGTTATAAACCCTTTATTGCTTACTAATAGAACCAATCCTATATTTAATAATTGGAAGCTTTAATTATAGGATAAGCTCGAAGTTAATGCGGACTACTTCCCTACTACTTAAGCTAAAATGGCCTACGTTTTTAGCCGTACCGGCGGAGATATATAAATGCATTTACGTCTATAATACGCACAGGACTTAGTAAATCCCTTCCTCTCTAGAGAAGAGATAATTAACTACCAATCTTCTATCTATAAGGACCTCTTTAAGGTATAAAACGCCCGCCCTAATTATAAAAGCCTAAATACAAAAACAATGGAGACCTTTTTAGTCTTTTAGACCCACTTTTTATACCTAGCTGGCTAAGCTTAAATTTCCTAGAAAGATCTAATACTAGACCTATTTAATAAGCTTACCCTAGACCTATAGCAAGCTATACTACCGGTTTTTACTACTATATAGACGCTAAAGAAACTTATAGACTAGCCCTTAGCTATTAACTAAAGCCTCTATTAAATTAAGGTATAAGCTAAACAGTATAAAGCCTAAAACTCTCTAAACTAAACCATTATAAAAACGGCCTATAGTACCCTAGTATAATTAGTAACTCTTATAGCACCTACTATACAGCTCGCCATTAATTTAATAGCTAGCTATACGGCCAGTCCTACTATAGGTCCGGTATATACTCGGCTTATATAGCGACCCCTAAAAATAGGCTCTTAGCGATTAAGGAGCTTACTTCTTATATGGTTAGAAAGGCTACTATATAAAGGACTGCCTAATAAATATAAAAATAGATAAGGTCTTATTAATCTAAGGGTATATATAACCAACTACTGACACTATACTAAGACACAAGGTTGCAGCCTAGAAGGCAGCATTAATACTACCCTTATATATCTCGCATACCTTATATATAGCTTAAATAAGTTATAAATTAAGTTATAGACCCTACGGTCAGAACTCTATATTTGTGTATCTATTTCACCTGATTTCTATAGATTTAGAATTAAGTTATTTATTTAATTCTCCTATACTGCAAAGCTTATAGTTATAAGCCCAGATTGCACTACCTGCTAAGCAATTAATCTATTACCTTATTTAAGATGTTACTACTTCTATTACCTTTGCAAGTATCTTAAGCTTCTTTACCTATTAAATAAACGGACGATTAACCCTAGTTAATGGCCGTATAACTAACTAATAAATAAACGGATGAATTAAATTAAGAGTTCGGAACGTTAAAATAAGGTTTTCGCTAAACCACTAATTAGACCCTACCTAACCCTATAAATTCTAAAAATAACAATCACTAATAAATTAAAAATTAACGTTATCCTTAACTAGCCATCTGATTGGATTTAATGGTTCTTTATTATCTAAGATACAGCTAAAACTAATAAGGTATAGCAGTATTTCGACCTATCTAAAAAGAAAGATAAGCTTTTAAAGCTAGAACTACCGCATTAACCTATACTAGCGGACGTACTTCCTAATGCTATATTAATAGCTTAACTGGACTAAATTAAGCTTACTGCCTATAATTAGCTCTATGCTAAATATAAGGATAACCTCTAAGTATATTAGAAACAAGAACAGGCTATAAGGGACATTAGTAACTATATTATTTAATTAACATCGGTAGCCTACCTTCCACTTATTAACGACCTTAACACGGTACACAAACGGCTTCAAGTATTAAAGACTACACTTGCCCCTACCTCCTTAGGTTAAAAGCATGACGTCCTTAATCAATATATGGTTTTAAGAGCCTATAATAAAAAGCAGAGTATTAATAAATGGTTAAACAACTAGCAGAACGTCTACAAGCTTGTAGAGCAATTAGAGCTACCGGATGTGCAGGGATTTAGGCCACACTATGATTTTATTTAAGTAATTAAACCCATCTCTTCTAGTTTTGTAGGGGTACTAGAAGTAGACCTTAGTAGGAAAAAACAGAAGGATAAAAACGCCCTATTTATTATCAATCTTATTAAGGAATTTAAGGAGTACTACCATATATAGCAAGTATCCTCTACCTCTACTGCTAATAGCTCTGCATTTATAACCCTATAAGGCAACTCCAATTCCAATTTAAAATGGTATAAGGAATACGTATACGGCCTCGTATATTAATTCGGCGACTGCTACTATATTACTAAGCAGAAGCGCCCTTAAGGATAAAAGCCAAACCTAGACGTCTAAAAGGAAGTAGATAAAAAGATCTTATCTATACCTTGGATTAAACACATCGTTAATTAAATCTAGAAAAGCGTAAAAGAAGAATAGGGAGTAAGGAAGAATATAGAATCTATAATTAATTTTAACTCTAAAACCCTACCTTCTACAACACCGACTAGCTATACTGCCGTGTTTAGTACTGGTTAAATACTATTTAAACTCTAGAACACCTGGATACTTAACCCTAGCGTAGATACACACGTCTGCAATAATAAGGAAGACTTTACCTTTTTATACCTAGTAGCAGAAGACGACTACCTAATTGCTAGCGGAAATTTTAAAAAGATTTAAGCATACGGAACAGTAACTATTACTATTAACACACCTACCGGGAAGTTAAAAATAAAGCTATCCTATATAGCACTAGCACCTACCTTTTTTACAAATATTGTAGCACTCTTAAGAGCTACTAATGATAATATTCATTTTAACTTAGGACGAAATTTGCTATACTATCTAGCTACTAAAGAAACAGTCTGCTATGCAAAACAACTAGGGGGCCACTAGGCACTAATGCACAGACAGGCTACCCTAGATTTAACAATTTAATCGACCTTCTTAACAAGAAGACATTAACTAAGCAGAATAGCCTATAAACTAGTCGGAGCTATAGCTACAAAATGGTATAAAATACTTGGCTATGTAGGACCTAATACTATTAAGCAGCTTCCTAAGCACGTTAATAGCGCAGAGCTCGAAGAGCTAATTAACGAACAAGCACCGCTTAAAGTCGAATATAAAGTTTGCTTATTAGAAAAGCATACGTAGCAGATCTCTTAAAGACAAGAATATAAATTTCCAGCCACTTAACCATTTAAACGGCTCGCATTTAATATTATTAGCCTTAGAGAACCAAGCTATAACGGCGATAGATATATTATGTATTTCTATTACACGTATTCTAAATTTTATTTTATTTTTATATCTAAGAACAAGGATAAAGCTACCGTCCTACCTACTATTTATAAGACATATTAATTAATTAAATTATAATTCTATTAAGACGTTATCTTTTTCTAACGCAATAATAAACAAGCTTTTAAATAGACGGGAGACACCTTATAGATATAGTGCGCAGACAAAGGCATTACCTTTGAATATTAAGCACCGTATACTAAAGAACAAAATAGTAGAGCTAAATAATCTAGACGAACCCTTATAGAACGATTAAGGGCTATATAGCTGGAAGCGTCCTTACCCCCGTCTCTAGGACCAGAAGCCTTCCTTACTGCTAGCTACACACTTAATTAAACCCCAAATAAGCAACTAAGGTAGAAAACTCCGTATAAGATCGCCTACGGCAAGACGCTATCTCTTACCTATATATATGTATACGGTTATAAGACCTATACGCTAGATAAAAGAGCTAAAAGGGGAGACAAGCTAGCTCCTTATATATTAATTGGACACCTAGTCGGCTATAATTTAACTAATATCTACTATATTTAGATTCTAAGTCTCTATAAGGTTACCCAAACTAGAGATATTATATTTAACAAGACCTCGTTTTATAACCCTAAGGGTTAAGATATTAACTACTTACTAAGGGAAGTATTAGAAGATACCCTTTAGATAATTAGTCTACTAGAACCTCTCTATAAGGATAAATCTAGGGATAAATCTATTCTATATAGACCTACCTTAAATACAGATTAAACAACTATACCTAAATTAAACGATTCGGCAGAGTCTCCTATAAAGGGTACTAAGCAGTTACTAACTCCTAGTAAAACGGTATCTCTAGATTTACTAGCAACAAACACTACACCGGAAAGACTTTATGACGATATCCTAGATATAATTAAAGCAATTCCTACCTAGTTAAGCTCTCTAGAACTATCTAATAAAGTAACTAATATAACTTTATAAGCTAATGAAGTCTCAGCTAAACCTTCTGCCGATCTTGTCCTACTAAAAGAATTAAAACAAATTTAACGTTAAGCGTATATAACAGCACTAGTCAATCTATCTACCCTATTTAGTTACTACGCTGGATTTGCTATAGGACTAGTAAAGGACATCGACCAAACTAGATCCTTATCTCTATATCGGGACAATCTTCTTCCTAAACTAAAGAACCTTAAGGAGCTAAGAAAGCATCTATTAACTACTAGCTTCTAAAAGGCTATAGAAAAAGAATACAACAACCTAAAACGCCGAGGGATATTTAAAACTGTACTAAAAGCAGAAGTATACAACGAGTAGATCCTTTTACTAAAATAGGTCTTTAAATATAAGCTTAATAGCAACGGCTACTTACAAAAGCTTAAAGCTTAACTGTGTGTCCGTGGAGACCTATAGATTACCAAAGAAGAGACCTATACAGCAACCCTAGCTGCTTAAATATTCCGTGCCCTTATGGCTATAGCAGCCGTATTTAATTTAGAAATTTAATAGTATAACGCCGTAAACGCATTTATAAATGCTAAGCTTAGTAAACCAGTATACTGCTACTACCTAGAAGGATTTAATTAAAATGGATATATCTTAGAGCTACTTATAGCGCTATACGGACTAAAAATATTACCGCTACTGTGGTATAGAGAGCTTACTAGTACCCTAGCCGAATTTGGATTAAAACCTATCCTAGGTACTAACTGCCTATTTACCAATAGATGACTTATTATCTTCTTCTACGTAGATAATATTACCGCTCTATTTACTAAAGAGGACCTCCTAAAACTGGAAGAGTTTAAAACCAAGCTACTACATTAATACGAGATCTGTGCACTAGGAGACCTATAGTAGTTCCTAGGAATTTAAATTAAGCAAGATTAAGTAAGTAGAAAGCTCTAGCTCTGCTAAAACTCTTATATTAAAAAGATAGCCAAACGATTTAATATTTAACTAGGCAAATTTCCTAAGTTACTACTTCCTACTAAAGAACTAATTCCATCTAACTAGCAGACGAGCCCTTAAAGGACACTAGCCTACTAGTAGCGGGTTAGTTCTCTTACACGCCTAGCTATATTTAGAAGACCTAATATTATAAAGACGCATTTTAAGCTAGCTAAATTCCTTACTAATCTAAATTAGGGACACCTTAACGCAGCGAACTAAGCTATTACCTACTGCCTCGGAATAAAATCTATAGCTATTAAATACTTAAGGGAAGCTTTTAGAGCATACGTCTACTTTAGAGACCCTAAAGAAGAAGATATTACCTTTTATAGAGCATCTAATACAGCATTTATAGACTATAAAGAGACTAGACGGAGCTCTTAAGGATACCTATTTATACTATTTAGAGGGCTAATTAATTAGAAGGCGACCCTATAGTAATTAGTAACTTATTCGGCTACTAAAGTAAAACTTCTCTCCCTATCTACTGCTGCTGTTAAAATTATCTAGTGGTAACAATTCTTTAAGGCAATGTAACGGCGCTATCGTACATTACCTACCAAATTCTGCCATATTCTGCCGACCTGCGATTGGCCCGCCCAAAGCTAGCGCCTTAGCGGCTTACCCTATATATTTGTTCACATCGGTCTTAGTAACCCCTTTTCCTTCTCTTTAGCTTAGTATCTTCGTAATATAGCATTCTATAAGCTTTGGTTTAGAAGCATTTATATAAGCCGTAATATTATACTAAGCTCTCCCTATATTGCCTAGGAAGGCCTTAATAATATCCCACCCTAAAAGAAAAAACTTTGTCTGTAATGACGCGTCAACACGCTATACTTAGACACTAAAACAACTCTATATTACCTGGGAAGGCCTAAATAATATTTTACCTTATAAGCTAAATAGGACTAGACCTATACCCCCGGAATTAAAACTAAAGTATATATACTAATAAACTCTAGGAAGCTAATAATGGCACCTAAAGTAAGCTTATTTAAGAGAGTTGCCTCTGCCTAAGAGGAACCTAAGATCCAATTAGGATTAGAAATTGAAGATAATAATAACATTATAGACGTACGTAAGTAGATTTGCGCCCTTATAGCTAGCTAGAAAGCTAATTGTCTTAAAGTAAGGAATATATAAGAGACTCTATAAAAGATCCTAGAAAGCCTTATAGCCCTATAAAATAGCCCGGCTTCCCCTTCTTAAAGCCTTAACTAATATACTTACTCTATTAAATGCGATATACTAGGGAGTATAGATATAATAATAAAGTAAGTAAAGTCTGTTAAGCTCCCTAACCCCTAACTACTATCTGACAGAATAGACCCTACCTTTAAGAATTAGAGGATTTAAGTATGAGGGAAGCTCCGTGTTAACTATAACTATTTCCTTTCTAAAGAAGTTAAAATACTCTACCTTTTTAGTCGAACTACTAGGGACGCCTAACGGCACCTTTAAGCCAAGTTTGAGGATAATTCCCCTATCTGATTTATATCTGTTAACGAGATAATACGGCACCTAGCGGCTATTTATATTAACCTAAATAAAGTATAGGACGCCTAGTATAATTATAATCGCCTAATAATAAAACCGAACTAAACCTTTGCTAAATTCTAGACTTAATTCCTACACCTTATAGGAGAAGGCTAGGTTCCCCTTAAGAACTACTAATTAGACTTATATAATAAGCTAATAATTCGGCTATAAGAGAAGATTGCTATAACCTTAAACGGCCTTTTAACGTATTATAGACTTATAACTTATTACCTATTATTAGATTTAAAACTAAAGCAAATTAACGCCCGCCCTAATTGGCAGAAGTAATCCCGGAATAATTAAAACTTATTAGCTATACTTATAGGAGCTAGAGTAGGAAGATAAGCTATAACTGCCCTTATACTAAAAGCGGTTATATTTACGCACTGGCGGGCCTTGCCTAACTAGCTACGTACTACACCCCTAACTAGTACTTATTGTAATACCCTAATTAACCCTACCTCGGCCACTTACTATAACTATAATAAGGAGGGTTACTTTGCCTTATCTTGCCTAGAGCTAAAGGATATAGGCAATATTAAGGAAATAGAGGAAGGAGAAATGTCCAATAAGTTAGGAAAAGAAGAGCCCTAGGGAAAGACTCCCCCCTAGGGTACCCTATTAATCTTAAAAAGATTAATTTTAGTTAGTTAATGGGTAAAAAGCATTTTACCATTCTATATATAGTATCTTAAAATAAATATAGAGTAAATATAACTGCCCTTATTAATACTAGAGTAAATAGCTTTGCCTTTATAAATACTGCCTATGCAAATAATATTGCCAAATTTCTAAATATAGAAACTATCCGACTAGAGAAGCCTATTTAGGTAAAAGGTTATAACAGCTAAGCTAGTTAGCCGGTTACCTACATTTTAAAGTTATATATTACTTTTAATGGATAACGCTAATATAGTATCCCTTTTTATATCCTAGACCTAGTGTCCTATAATATAATCCTTAGATAAAAATATATATCCTATTTTAATATTTGGCTAAATATATAATAAAGATAGTTTATCTAGCCGGAGGATAAACTAAAGTTGCCCTCTTTTATTAGGGAAATTTAAACTAACCGTAAGGTACTAGCCGTAAGGGCTAACCCTATTTACTAATAGGATGTCCAGGCCTATAACCTAGCCTTTACTTAAGAAGACGCCTACTACAAAGCTAGAAAGAACTCTATACTAATAAAGATACTCTCCTAAAGCATTATATTTAAAGAAGACTCTATATATAGAAGCGGGATAGATAGTAACATAGATAATATCTAAATCGCGTAGATTTAACCGGTATGGAAAAGAACGTATTAATAGGATATAAGGGATAACCTTTAAAAGATGCAATAGGAGCTAAAAGGAGTAATAATAATACTAATACCCTAGAAGTATATAAAGTTATATACGCCCCTATTATTATATAACCCCCCTACCGTAAATATTACTATAATTAGCGTAGTAGTATTCTACTTTAATATATACTAGAAGGATAATAAGGTCTTTATAATAAGCCTATATAAAATTAACCAAATCACTAATAATAGGGAGAAAGAGCTAGCTAAGGAGACCGACGAGGAACTAGTTAAATGCCTTTTTCCTACTATTTATACAAATTACAAGGATATATTCTTAAAGGCGACTTTAGATAAATTACCCCCTTACTAGATATATAATTATAAGATTTAATTAAAAGCTAATAACTCGCTAAGTTATAGCCCCCTCTACTAATAATTAACGGATAAGCTAAAAGTAATAAAGTAGTACTTAATTAATAACTTAGATAAAGGGTTTATTAGCTAAGTTAAGCCCCTTTTACTTCTCCTATTCTATTTATAAAAAAGCCTAATAAAGGCCTTTACTTTTATATTAACTATTAGAAACTAAACGCTATTACTTAAAAGAATTAGTATCCTATTTCTTTAATTAATAAGACCTTTATATATCTAAGCTAGGTAAAGATTTTTACTAAACTTAATATCCGCTAAGCTTTTTACCGAATTAGAATAGACCCCGTATTTAAAGATTTAACAATATTTTATACCCGTTATAGTTCCTATAAATATAAAGTTTTTCCTTTTAGACTAATAAACGGACCGGCTATATACTAAAGGTATATAAATAACGTTCTTTTTGATTACCTTAATAAGTTCTATACAGCATACCTAGACGACATTTCTATATACTCGGATAATAAACTTAAGTATTAAGTTTATATTAAAAAGGTCTTAGAGAGACTATAAAACGCGGGCTTATAAGTTAATATTAAGAAATATAAGTTTAGGGTAAAACGTATAAAATACCTCGGGTTTATTATAACTATAAAAGGAATTAAGGTTAACCCTAAGAAGGTAAAGATAATCTGTAACTAGAAGCCCCCTTATATAGTAAAAGGAATCTAATCCTTTTTTAGTTTTTATAACTTCTATCACTAGTTTATCCGCGACTACGGAATTATAGCAAAACCTCTTATATAACTAATTAGGAAGGATACGCTTTTTATCTTTAATAATAGCTATATAGAGGCCTTTAAAGAGATAAAGGATTGGCTTATTTCTTCCCTAATTCTTTATTACTATAACCTAGACCTTAAATTAATACTAGAAACGGACGCCTCTAATAAGGTCGTAGCGGGAATCCTATTATAGTTACATCTAGACGGTAAATAGTACCCTATTACTTTCTTTTTAAAAATAATGGACTTAGCTAAGTGTAACTATAAAGTATATAATAAAGAAATGCTAGCTATTATTTAATTACTCTCTTAATAGCGTGTAGAGCTTAAAGGTACAAACTTCTAGATTAGGATATATATAGATTATAAAGCCCTAGAGTACTTTATAACTATTAAGCAGCTTATTAGATAATAAGCCTAGTAGGCTAAAATACTCTCCTAATTCTTCTTTACAATTATATATTATTCTAGTAAGTAAAACTTTAAGGCTAATACCTTAACCCAAAGAGAATAAGATATAAAACCTTAGGATAAGCTAAAGACCTAATATTAAACACGCGCCCTCCTCTATTTAGAATAGCTTAACTTACGGATCCTTAAGGAGCTAGACTCTTAGTAAAATAAGCTAGTACTAATAGAGGAGTCCTTAGATAAGCTAATAGGGCTAATTAACCACCTCCTAACTGTAAACCGTACGGCTAATACCCTAAGGGCCCTCCGCGAATAAGCCGTAAAGGGAAACCCCAATTTTAAAATAGAGGAAGGATTGCCTCTATACTAGGAGCAGCTTATAGTCCCTAACGTTAATAATCTATGGACTAAACTAATCCGTAAAGCTTATTGCTAAGTCTCTATAGTACACCCTAGTAAGAATAAGACCCGTAAAATTATTAACTGCTGCTACTATTAGCTAAGAATAGTTATAGATATTAATTAATATATATAGAACTGCGAAGACTGCTAGAGAGCTATAATCCTATAGGATAAGACCCTAGGATTACTTAAGTTACTCCCGATATTAGAGCGCCCTTAGTAGTATATTTTTATAGACTTTTATAAACTACCTAGGGACCGTAACGGATATAATATAGTTATAGTTAACCGCTTTAGTAAACGCCTATTTTTAATTCCCTGTTATAAGAATATTAATACTAAAGAGGTAGCCCGGCTATATATCTATTATGTCTACTAAATCTATAAACTACTAGATACTATTATGTCTAATTATAGGCTATAGTTTATATTGGTCTTCTGGAATAAGTTTACCTAGATTTTAGGTATTAAGCTAAAGCTTTCTACGGCTTATTACCCCTAGATAAATGGTTAGACGGAGATTATAAATTAGTACCTGGACTAGAGGCTTAGGCCCTTTATTAACTATTTCTAGGATAACTAGTCTAAACTACTACCCTTAATAGACTACGCGCAAGTAACCCTACCCTATAACTCTATAGGGTTTGCCCTAATTTAGCTAGAAATAGGATACTTACCCTATATAAGCTTTAACTGGAAAAGGCTAGAAGAACCCTAAACTATATAAGAGAAGCTATCCTATGCTAAGGCCTAATAGTACGCTAAATAATTAAAGGAAGCCTAAATGGTAGCCTGTAAGAACCTAAAAAAAGCTTAAAGGTTAATAGAACAGTAGGCAAATAAATACCGTTAAGAGCCTAATTTTATCTCTAGTAATATGGTCTAGGTTATAATAAGAAATTAAAAAACCAAATAACCTAGCTATAAGCTAGACTGCTAGATAGTAGGACTGTATAAGGTTCTAAAGAAGATAGGTAACTTATATAAGATAAAGCTCCCAGATTTAATTAGGGTTTACCTTATTTTCTTACTAGATAAGTTATAGAAAGCTATAAATAACCTATTACCTAAATAAAAGAACAAGCCTCCCCTACTAGTTTAAGTAAACGGTAATAATGAATAGGAGGTTAATAAAATACTGGCCTATAAGATAGTATGGGGAATACTAAAATACTATATTAAATAGAAGGGCTATAATCCTAACCTAACCTAGTACCCTATATAGAACTTTATAGGCTGCCCCTAGAAGCTTAAAGAGTTTTATAATTAATACTCTAATATGCCTAAACCCCTAAAGTACCTAGATAAATAGATAAAATGCTAGTATAATAAAGATAATAAGTTACCGGAAGAATATAGGGATAAAAACGCCCTAAAGCCCTAATATAGCTATCTGCCAAATTTTGCTATATTCTGCCGTTTTTTGCAAGTACTATAAAATTTTAGATATCTAGGAACTTTAACCGGCGGTTAAAGTTATCTAATTAGTTAGATCTGTGCTAAGACTTTTAGCGGCTACTCTTTCTAGCCTAGTGCTTTTACTTAGCCTATAATTGCCTTTTATACTTAGTCTGGACGTACTTATATCCCCTTTTATTTCCTTATCTTATATTTTATAATCCTATATTTATAAGCCTAGTACTACCCTATTTCTAACTAAGCCTAAGGGCAGGCTTTTTTTTAAAGAGGGGGGTAATGTAATGGCGCTATTGCACGTTACCTGCTAAATTCTGCTATATTCTGCTAACCTATAATTGGCCCGCCTAAAGCTAGCGCCTTGGCGGCTTACTTTATATATTAATTTACATCAGTCCTAGTGACCCCTTTTCCTTCTCTTTAGCTTAGTATCTTCGTAATATAGCATTCTATAAGCTTTGGTTTAGAAGCATTTATACGAGCCATAATAGGCAATTGGCTTTAATTTAGAATGCGAATTTACCTTACTATGCGACAATATGTAGACTATACGCCTACTTAGACAGGACACACTAAAACTTAACACAAAGCTTCAATATATCGACGTCTATTAGCACTGGCTTAGACAGGAAGTCTAAGACAAAAAGATTAACGTATAATGGGTTCCTATAGATAAAATGCCTGCTAACGGCCTTACTAAAATCTTACCTTATTAAAAGCACAAAGTATAGATACAGCGGCTGAATCTGGTAGATATTCAACATTAGATTAACTAAATCTATTCGCAATATCCGTTATAGTTACCCTATCCTTTTACTACTCCTAAATTATATCTAAATTTCCTATTTTAGTATAGTCTCTGCCTTCATTTTTGTTTTCTACAGCTTTAACTACACCGTTAAATCTAGGGGGGTGTATAACCGACTACCGACACTATGCTGAGACACAAGGTTGTAGCCTGGAAGGTAGCATTAATACTACCCTTATATATCTCGCATACCTTATATATAGCTTAAATAAGTTATGGATTAAGTTATAGACCCTACGGCTAGGACTCTACATTTGTGTATATATTTCACCTAATTTCCATAGATTTAGAATTAAGTCGTTTACTTAATTCTCCTATACTGCAAAGCTTATAGGATAGCATAAAGTTAAAAAAAAAAAAGAGGAACCCTAGAGAAAGACTCCTTTTTAGGGTTAAAAGGGATTAATATATTATATATTAATCTAGGTTAGCTAGTTAGTAGAAGAAGCTACACTATCTCTTATACTTTATTCCGTAATAAATATTAAGTTTTAACCTCTGCTTTAGCTAACTCTAGAGTAAATACCTTTACTTTAATAAACACCTATTATATTGTAAAGCTAGCCAACTTTTTAAATATATCTATTAAAGAACTACCTAAACTAATTCCTATTTATAGGTATAATGGATAAATAGGGCTATTTATTATAACTATCTTGCGAATTTACCTCTATATTAATAGATAAAGGTAATATAATATCCCCTTTCTTACTACGGACCTAAAAAGCTACAATATAATTTTAGGGAGAAAATAGCTAACCTATTTAGGCCGATAGCTTAACATATAGAGTAGACGGCTTATCTAGCCTAAAACTCTACCCCAAACTCCTTCCTTTATAAAAGAAATTAGTATTATAATAGAAAATCTTATACGGCCCTAGGTTAATACTATTTATTAGGCTAATACTATATATAGGGACCAGGCCTTTAAGGAAAATATATAGCTTAACCTATAATAAATCTATATACTATACCGCCCCCAGACTATATATACTACGCTACCCGCGCTAAAGACTTAGAAAGTTAGTAGTAACCTAGCTAAGCCCCTTATAGAAAACTTAGGACCTATATAGCTATAAAGGAAAGTTAGGGATATTAGACGTTATACGGAACTAATAGATAAGAAGGATAACTTACGGAAAATAGAATATAAGCTAAAAAAGACTATAAACTCTATATTACAAAATACGGCCTAATAAAAGTTTGTAGAAAAACCTACGGACCTCTTACTAGTTAATATCTGCTATATTAGCGCTATAGTATTCTACTTAAACTTAGTCTAACCTAATCCTATTACCTTTACTACTAGCTTATATAAAATTAATTAAATAATTAAAGAAAAGAAAAGTAAGCTTAGTGGAGTAAAGAATAAACTTATAGATAAAGAGTTAGTAGAGCAAAAACTGCCCTATTAGTGCTTAGAGCTTAAGGGAGTATTCTTTAAAGTAGTATCTAATATACTCTTACCTTACCAACTATATAACCATAAGATTAAAATCAAGCCAGATAAGGAAACTACCCTCAGCTATAGCCCCCTTTATTAGCAGTCTACTACTAAATTATAAGCCACTAAATAGTACCTTATTAATAACCTAAATAAGGGCTTTATTAAGCCTAGCTAAGTCTCTTTCGCCTTACTAATTCTCTTTATTAAAAAGCTAAATGGAGGACTTTCCTTCTATATTAACTACTATAAGCTAAATAATATAATCCGTAAAGACCGTTATCTCCTACCCCTACTTAAGAATATATTAGCCTAAATAAGTAGAGCTAAAGTTTTTATAAAGCTTAATATCCAATAGGCCTTCTACTAAATTAAGATAAATCCCAGATCTAAGGACCTTACTATATTTTAGACCTATTATAAATTATATAAATATAAAGTACTCTTTTTTAGACTAACTAACGGACCGGCTATATATTAGCGGTATATAAATAATATACTCTTTAACTACCTTAATAACTTCTATATAGCTTACCTAGATAATATTATAATTTATTTTAAGAATAAGCTTAAATATAAGAAACATATCCGTAAAATTTTATAACGGCTCCGTAAGGCTAGGCTCTAGGTTAATATTAAAAAGTTAAAGTTTAGCGTTAAGCGTATAAAATACTTAAATTTTATTATTAATATAAACGGAATCAAAGCCAACCTAAAAAAACGGTAGTAATTAACTAATAGGAACCCCATGGACTGTAAAGGAAGTGCAATTATTTTTAGGCTTTTGTAACTTTTACTAATACTTTATTAAGAACTATAGTAGGATTACCTAACCTCTTAACCGCCTTACTAGAAAGAACTAGCCCTTTAATTTTAATGCCGTATATAGGAAGGCTTTTAACAAGCTTAAAGAACGGCTAATTTTAGCCTCCTTGCTCGCCTATTTCCGCCTAAAATGACCTTTAATACTAGAAACCAATGCCCCAAATAGTACTATAGCTAGCGCCTTTTCCTAGAAGTAACCGGACGGAAAATAGCACCCTATTATATACTATTTAAAGACTATAGTAAATACTAAGCTAAATTACCCTATATATAATAAAGAAATACTAGCTATTATTTTTAGCTTTTAGTACTAGCGTATATAGCTAAAGGGGGCTCCTAAGCCTATCTAGGTAGTTTTAAATCATAAGGCCCTAAAATACTTTATAATAACTAAGGCCCTTATAGCTTAGTAAGTACGCTAGATAGATATTCTATCCTAGTTTAATTTCCTAATTATATATAGGCTAGACGCTACTAACTATGTAGACGCTCTTATAAGACGTAAATAGGACCTAAATAACTAAATAGCCGCGAAGATCTTATTATAGACCTAGATGCTACTATAACTAGAGTACCTTAACCCTTAGATATAGGAAGAGCTAAGTACTAAATCTTTAAGCGCTAAGATATATTCTATTAACCCTATAGAATTTAACCTAATTAGTAAACTACTATAAGTAAACCGTACAGCCCCTTCTCTATAGGAGTCCCGCAAAAAGGTAAAGGATATTACTAGTATATAGTCTCTTAAAAGTAGACTACTTAAATACTGGGAACGGCTGGTAGTAGTAGACGAATAGAACTTATAGACTTAGCTTATTACTAAAGCATATACCTAGGTCTCTACGGCTTACCCTAAAAAAATAAGACCTGTAAGATTATTAATAACCGCTATTATTAGCCTGGAATAGTTATAGATATTAACCGTTATATACAGAATTATAATAACTATTATAGGTCTATAATTTCACGAGATAAAACCCTAGGACTATTAAAGCTACTTTTAATACTAAAACGCCCCTAGCAGTATATCTTTATAGACTTTTATAAACTACTAGTAGACCGTAATAAGTACGATATAGTTATAGTCCTAGTTAACTGTTTTAGTAAATGCCCTTTTTTAATTCCCTATTACAAGAATATTGATGCTAAAAAGGCAGCCTAACTATATATCTACTATATCTATTAAATTTATGGACTACTAGATACTATTATATCTAACTATAAGCCGCAGTTTATATCGGCTTTCTAAAATAAGTTTATCTAGATTTTGGGAATTAGGCTAAAGCTTTCTATAGCGTACTACCCCTAAATAGATAGCTAGACGGAGATTATAAATTAATACTTAGACCAGAGACTTCGGCCCTTTATTAACTACTTTTAGAATAACTAGGGTAAACTGCTACCCCTAATAAACTATACCTAGGCAACTCTACCCTATAACTCTATAGAATTTATACCTATCTAACTAGAAATAGGGTATTTACCCTAAATAAGCTTTAACTAGGATAAGCTAGAAGAACTATAGACTATACGTAAGAAACTATCTTATAAGAAAGCCTGGTAGTATACTAAGCGCTTAAAAAAAGCCTAGACGGTAGCCTATCTCTTGGCCCGTCAGCGTCCAACGAGTAAGTGGTCCGTGCGCGAACACCAGTTTTGAAATAACGCGTGCACCTACCTATTATAATGCAAAATACAGTTCTGCAGGAAAGATAAATGCTAGTACTTTATATCGAGCGACTTAACTCCTAAAACCAGGCGCGTATATTAAATTACTACAAAACCAAGGCCCTATATCCCCTGGTACAGGCGTTAAATCTAGTACAATTGATTGGCTAGTTCTTATCAATAACCGTTAGACGCGAATTGACGGGCCAAGGGATACTAATCTAAAAAAGGCCTAAAGATTAATAAAATAGTAGGTAAATAAATATAGGCGTAAGCCTAACTTTACTATAGGTAATATAGTCTAGGTTATAATAAAGAACTAAAAGATAGAACGACCTAGTTATAAGCTAGACTATTAGATAGCAGAACTATATAGGGTTCTTAAGAGAATAGGCAACTTATATAGGGTAAAGCTCTTAAATTTAATTAAGGTTTACCCTTTTTTTTTTTACCGGATAAGCTATAAAAGGCCATAAACGATTTATTACCTAGATAAAAGAATAAACCTTCCCTACTAATTTAAGTTAATAACAACAATAAATAGGAAATCAAAGAAGTACTAGCCTATAAACTAGTAAGGAAAACGCTAAAGTACTATATTAGTTAAAAAGGCTATAACCTAGATCCTACCTAGTACCCTATATAGAACTTTATTAGCAGTCCCTATAAGCTTTAAAAATTCTATAGCTATTACCCTAATAAATTAGGACCTCTAAAGTACCTAGATAAGTAAATAGAGTACTAATATAGCAAAGATAATAAGCTACTAAAAGAATATAAAGATAAGAACGCCCTATAGGTATAATATAGATATATAAAGCCTAAGGGCAGGCTTTTACAGAAGGGGTGGTAATATTATAGCACTAGCAGATTGCCGGCAAATTGCCGTTACGTAATAGTAAAGTGTGGTTACGTGACCGGAGGATTGTATATAACTTTAAGCGGTGCTTCTGTTCTTCCCTTTCCTTTCTTTAGCTTTAGATCCTCGTTTATAGACAATCCAATCGTATAGGCTTGTGCGACCCTTTTGCCGTGCTCATGCCTCGATTGACTAAGTCGCTAACAGTAGTTACTAAACTGCGTATAAAAGCGGTTAAACCGAGGTTTTTTTATCCTACTAAGACGGCTTATAGGGTTTTTCTCTCCCTAATACTAGAGACCTTTTTTCCTGTATAAGATATAGTTTTCCCCTATATGCGGAGAAATCTACGTGGGCCTAAATGGGATCTGTAGTATATTATAAAGCCAGTTAATAAGCTTAATAAAATAAGCGAAAGTCCCTTAGACTAAGGAATTAACCCTCTATTTAAAATAGTTTAGTAGACGTTAAATTATCTGCAAAACAAATAGGGGGTACCAATCCCTTAGTCTGAGCCGGTTGCCCCACTTTAGGCAGTAGCATAGCCCTTATATCCGATACCCCAAATCCTAAAAGGTATCGCACATCGCATCCTTAGGTCTTTTGTGGTTATAGGTCGGCTAGGCCACACTAAAGGGTGGGTCTACCATAAGCGCTAATGCACAATCCCTGTACGGGGCAGCCTTAGCTAAAAATATAAGATTACGTAGTCAACCGAGCCCAAATTGCTCATCCTACTATATAACTTACCTCCCGGCTCTAAAACAGAACCAACTATTATGGGTAACTAGTTATAACGTATTTATAACGTGTTTGGAATATATTCTAATTTAAATAAATCTATCTAATAATTACTAGCTACTGGATTTCTCTAGTAATAATAAAAATAAGTTTAAAATTAATTCGGAAGATAGTGTTCTTAGGTTAAAAGATTATATACTAGAAGAGAGTTAAACACAGCCGTAAGATTAGATTAAGGTAAGTTTTTAATATATTCTAAATACGTTCTGGTCTAGTTCTAAACATATTTAGCCTAAAGTTCCTTATATTACATTTCTTACTAAGGCATCTACTAATCCTCTTACTATACTTATAATTAAGGATTGTTTAAGCCTTTTAGAGTACCTATAGACGCTAAATAAAGGTTATACTTACTGTATTAACTTAAGAGGCATAGATACATAAAAAGCTATATAGGTAAGTTAATAAAAATCTAAATTATACTCTAACTATATTTATAACTAGTTTATAATATGTTTAGATCTAATACAGAACTAGATAAGTGTATACTCCTAAGCCTATAATATCCGCTCTCTTAAATGCAAGAGGTAAAAAATATATAATGTGTTATTTAGGAGTAAAATAATGCGAATATCTTTAGAATTCGTTATAATCTTTAAAATATACTATAGTTTCTAAAGAGACGTAGGGTCTAATATAGAGAGAGCGGGTAGCCCTAGATAGAAGTAACCCGGATATTTATAAATATAATATAAATAGGTACGGAACTGGTTCCAAATTTATTTAGTACTTAAGTTAATATATATAAGCTTGTTTTTAGCAGCCTAAAGATAATTTTAAGCTAGAAATGTATATAGCTCTTAAATAGAGGCTTATATACTAACAATTAAGCAATAAAGATACTCTATATATAATTACCTTACCTAAATATATTTAGAACCCAACCAAATTACGTTTAGAACTAATTATATTAGGATATTGCTAATATTTGGCACTTATTTCTTACCTATATATAGGCTACTATAGAAATATATTTAGAGTACTTCTAAAAAGTATTACTAGCGAATAAGAAATATAATACTGCGTATTTAATATCTCTTATTTAACTAGGTAATATAGGTAATAAAGTAACGGAGTAATGCGGAGTTATTAAATTAAATCTCTATAGAAGGGTAGACTGTGGTAAGAAAAATATAACCTACTTAAAACGCGTTCTAACTACGTTTATAATATATCTATAACGTATTCCTAGGAATTAACTACCCCTAGGGACTAGGGAAACTTATCCATTAGAACTGCAAGGTTACTTTTTACGTTTTTATTCTAGATAACTTAGAAGAAACTCCTTATATTTATTTTACCTTATATAGGGTATATAGTTATATACTACCCCCCCTAAATAAACCGCCTCTAGAGATACTAAATAAGGTAATTAAGTTAGTTCGTTAAATGCGTAATCTAGATCTTACCCTTAGTAAATATATTCTGAACTAATTACGAATAAATACCTAACGTTTTTATAGGAAAGTTTCTTTAAAGTCCTACCCTTAAATAGTTTTGCATGGAGTATAGAAAGGCCTTTTTAGCATAGATCTATATAAGCTTTATTACTATAAATTGTATTACTAGATTAATTTAAAAAAAGAAGCTTATTTTATACCTAGAAGGAAAAGGACTAGTAGGGGTAGTATATAAGTTTGATTAAAAGTATTAAAATCCTAAAATAGTATATAAATATATTACGAACGCGTTTTAATAGGCTTGCTAATATATTATAGGCTTATATCTAATAGATCTATAATAATTAAAATGGAGTTATAATAATCTGCTTTCTATAAGAGTAAGCTAAGATCTTCTTAGCCTAAACTATATTTAAAGTTAATATATCTTTTAAACGTATCGTTAAAAGAAATATAAACGAGATTATATTCGCTATTTAGCTTAAAGAGTATAGTAAAAGTATTATTATATAATATAAACCCGTTTGGAACGCGATACTAATATATTCTAATAGTTTTTACGCTTATACGTATTATTACTAATACGGAAATAAGGCGTATTTACTAATTATACTTTAAGCGAGTCTTTTAATTACTTTCTAAATATCTTTAAAAGCAGATTCGTTAGAAATATATTTATGGTAATAAGGGAGGCTTTAAAGCTGTTATATCTAATATAGATAGTAAGTAAATGGCTAGTAGGATACCTAGAACGCAATTAAAACGCCTTCCTAACGTGTTATAAAAGGGTTTAGGCGGTATCTACAGTATATTAATCCTTAGAGGCGCGATTAGATATAGCATTTTAGGAAAACACTAGTTTTCTACTAAGTATACTTCCTATAAAGTATCTTAAGAGCCGCGGGTAACTATAAAACGGCCTACTCTGTATATAAACGGATAAAAGCTCTTCTTATATATAGGAGCCAGTTAGAATATAAAGAACTCTATAATTTACTAATTGGTAAGCTATTCTAAACCCATTTATAATGCGTTTAGAAGGTATTAATAGTATAGTATACAAATTCTAATTAGTTGCTAACTGGGCAAGATATAAGAGATACTTAGTTATCGCCTTAGGGTTAAATAAGTACTGCTCTCTAATTAATCACGAGCTATTTAATAGATTAAGACACTATATAAATGCAGTAGAATAAATAGCAAATAAATTATATGCATTTAGTATACGTTGGTTTCTTCTTTTTGCTATTATAAGGTATTAATACGTTCCTAACCCGTTTATAATATACTTATATTATATTTAGCGCACAAAAACTAGATTAATGGGACGTTAATTAGTATTTTGCTTAGAGCTAGTTTGGAATATAATATATATAAAGAAATATATTAATATTGGCCTAGTATACAAACTATATGGGTAGAGAGAGTATGTATTTATTATTGTCGGGAATGAGGCAATTTGCCATTACGTACGGCAAACTGCCGTCACGTGATGGCAAGTTGCCATCACGTGTCGCCGCGGCACTAGCGTGGCGAGGAGCCTTAAGCTCCTTGCCCTTCCTCATTCTAATTAAAAAGCTTTATTAACCAACATCACTGTAACCTACTCGAGTAGTTATTATTAGTGAGTTACCCTATGTGACTAATACTGATTAGTAGTTAAATATATAGTCAACTATAGAGCAGCTAGGTCTTCGAATAGAAGAGACAGTCTTATATAGGGGTGCTATATGCGCTTATATGGAATGGATCCTAGCAATACTATACTACCTTAGACTTACGGAAAACTAGTAACAGAAGTGTTATTAAGTACTAGAAGATACCAAGTTACGTCTATTATATAGAATAACCGCGTTTATAAAGATTTGGTCGAGTACTTTAGGTTAAAAGTGTTACTAAACCTAAGGTCCTAAGTTAACGTCCAAAACGCGTTAAATAATATCTTAAATTGCCTACCTCTTAACAGCAAACCTATGAGATCCTATAAAACCGAAAATCCTACCTACCTTTAATGTACGACACCCCATTAATTCTATATCTACTATGGCGTTAACCTACCTAAAGAAGTATAAGGAAGATATTAACCTAAAGATATAGAATAAAGCTATAATTAACCTTACAAACGCTAATAAACAAGACTTAAATAGATTTTTATTATACCGTATAGTATATTATAAGGATAGTAAATATAATAATACCGCGCTATGGGAATGTATAAAGGAGGACTTTATTAGATAGATAAAGGAAATATAGGCCCCTATAAACAAGGATATTATATAGGACTTTTATAACTTCCTTTAGGAGAATAAAGTATTTGTCCCTAAGGATGGGGGTACTATTAGAGATAATATTTAGGAGCAGGTTCTTAACGTAAAAGAAGAGCACGAATAGACTATATAAGAGATTAAGCACTAACTACGCACTATAAGGAAGTTTAACTTATAATGGAATCTAAGTAATATACTATAAGAGACGCGTTCTAATTCCATTACTCTAGGCATAAGTTCTTCCGTTCTATATCTATCGCCTCTACCTCTATCTTTAGTTCCCTAGAATCCACTAATTTAACCTATAACTTTAACTACTACCTCTTAACATAAGTAAGTATAAGATCCCCTTGCTTCGCGATCTACTAACCTTTAGACTCTACTAACCAGACCTACATCCTTACTATAGCCTACAATGTAACTCCTACCTCCTCTATCTTAATCTTAAATCAGAGGTAGTTTAAAATTGCTTATAGAGCTTGCGAAGCTCTATTCGGATTAGGAGAAGAAGTTTAGTAGGGAATTATACGATGTTCTTAATTTAAAACTATATATCTTCTATAACTATTACTAGAAGGTAGAAATAGAGTCTAATTAATACTATAACGCCTATTTTGTTATACTTAAGGGCTAAGCTAGTACCTTCTATTATAATCATTTAGTAGGAAAAGGATATAATTTTAACCGCATAATATATAAGTTAAGATGCCACTTTAAAATAGAAGAGAATAAGTAGCAGTATATATCAGAATGGAGAGAGACTACCTTTCTAAGGATTATTGCTATAAACCTAGGTGTCCCTCGGCTTAATTATCTTTAAAAGCTCTTTAATTAACTTTAGATGATTTAGTATAGTTTATCTAAATTATATTAAGAGGACTTTAGCCTATATAATTAAGTTATTAGCGTATATTAAGGTGTTAAAGAATATAACCTTACTCTCTTTAATCCTGCAAATACTTATAAAGGAGTATATACTTAATTAAGATCTTTTATTAGCACCGCTTTACGCTCTTAAAAAGTATAGTAATTTAACGCCTAACTTTAACCTACTTTAATTAACCCGCCCGACTAATATAATTATAACTGGACTAATTAAATATATAGTGGCCGGGGTAGGTAATATGGTAGAGGGTATAATTAATAATTATAAGGTAAAGGTAGAGGTCCTTATAGAGGTTTATTTTAAAGTAATTACTAAAAGAAGTACTACGTTTATAAGAAACCAAATTGCTAGTTAACTAGGCATTCTCTTAATAAACGAAAGGAGGTATATAATAAGTTCCGCCAAAGTATAAAAAATATTAAAAATTGTAAAGTTACTATAGCCTACTTTTAAAGCTTTCTGGTTTAATATAAAGGCGTAAAAGATCTTAAGGGTAAGGTTAATGAGGCTAAATAGCTCCTTATGGATATAGAAATTAAGGAGTATTTACTTAACTAATACTTTACTAAGTATAGTAAGGTAGATGGTATATAAACCGTTACTATTCTTAATAACTAATCTACGCTCCATTTTACTATAAAGTTAGATATCTTTAATAAGCTAAGGGAGAGTTCCGCGTTCTCCTTTAATAATAGATACTTAGCGAACATCTTTTATGGTATTATACTAGATACTAAAGCCGTAGGAGTATCTATAGTAGGAAAACCTTAAGTTCAAGCCCTTTAGTAGCTTAATAGCTCTGTTTAGATTAACTATTTAACGGCAGGCTAATACATAATTTATTTTAGCAAGGGTACTTATAACGTGGCCCGCCTCCACGTCGCCATACGGCTAAAAAGACTGAGAGTGCTTGCGAACTTGTCGCAAGCGCGGCGGGACCTAATATATATACTCTTACAGTACTGCGATCTTTATTAGCACAATTAGGGTCTAAACCCCCTTAGGGTATATCACCTTTTACGTCGTTCCTACGAACACCCTATTTCTATTTTGCATTAGAGATATAGATAAATTAGGCGTTAAGCTTAATAACCTTAAGAATGTACTTATTTAGGGAGATAATTAGGTGCCTATTATACGTAAATAGGGTCACCCCTAGTTACTCCTTTATTAACTAGAAAAGAGTATTACTTAAAGCCATTTAACTAAGTTAGAGTTACGTTAACTATACCGTTATTTTGGCTACCCATCCGTTTACTAATTGCTTAGGGTTCTTTAGCGGGTAGGCTATAAAGTTAAGGTTAAGGCAATTAAGTATCTTATAAAGTACTATTATTAATACTAAATAAACTAGAAGTCCCCTAGCCGATTTAAGTTTACCCTTAAAGATAACTATAACTTTAACTTCTATATTATTGTTAACGTTATATATCTTAGCGGCAAGCCAGTACTCTAAGTTATTAACTTCTTAACCTCCTTCTAAGCCGTATAATTTTTAAAGGATATATTAGCTAGGAATGTATAGGATACCCTTTAATTATACTAGATTAATATCTACCTAGAATCCCCTAATTAAATCGTCTATAATATAGGAAAGAACTTCTTATTTATAGAGTTTTAATAATAGATAAAGGCAATGGCAATTAAGGTTAAGGAAGTCCCTATTAAGGCATATAATAGTATTAGAAAAGTAAAACGCTATTACGCGCTATTACGCTATGTATATAAGATTATCTCTTTAAAACTAGAGGACGCTAGTAAAAAACTTACCTTATAAATAGCTGTTAAAGCTATTAATAATTCCGCTGGCCCGGATAGACTTATACCTATATTACTAGTCTTTAGCGCCTACCCTTAAATAACTAACGATTCTCTACTATCTCCCTCCATTATATAATAAGCTAAGGCTATTTATAAGGTAACAAAAAAGGTATAACGTCTTTACGCTATACGCTAGGTTAACGATGTACTAGGAATAAGAAATGGCCTAAATACCTTAACTACGCTTAATCTGCTACTTTAGTCTAAGGTACGCGTATAGCGTAAAAAGGGAGGNTAGTTAGGCCNANATTAACTNATTATAATTAATNNTTAAACTTATACTATTTANATGCCTTATANACCNACTTAATTCNATTTAACTNTTATTAAGCCTTACTATAAAGATAATAGTTCTAAGCCTTTACAGGATACTATAGAAGATACCCTAAAGGAGAGCTATAATTAACGTGCTTTAGAAGGCGACCACAATCCTAATATAATTGTAGTAGATACGCTATAACTATAACGCGGTAGAGGTCGCCCAAAGGGATCACGAAATCGCTAATATCTTATTAATTTCAAAAAGCAATTTATTACCGCTATTAAGAATAGAGTTAAGCTATTAATGGCCTTTATAACAGCTAAGGAGAAGGCTAACTTTAAACTTACAAAATAGCTTTAAAAGGAAGGTCGTATTATAACTCTAGGAGCTCCTTTCTAAGCATCTAATAAGTAGGAGATTAATAGTCTCATTATAAGAGGGGTCTTTAAATTTAAGAAGTATAACCCTACTAAGTTTAATAAAGTTCGCATCTTTAAGTTAAGAATAGTTAATGAGATTAAACGTAAAGCTACTAACGCCCTATTTAAGAAATTAAGGCTTATTATTTAAGGCTATAACGATAATAGTAAGGAGGTAATTCTTATACAATCTCCTACGATTTAACGAGCTAGTTAGCGAGTTATTATTATACTAGCTCCCTCCCTAATAAAGAATAGAATAGTAGTCTATTTATAAGATATTACTTAGGCCTATACCTAATTAGAGACGCACCTTTAGCGCTTAATATTAGCATACCTTTTAGAGCAAATTTGCTACTAATACTCTAAAGATATAATTATAGTTATGCTTAAGCTATTATATAGAATTGCAGAGGTAGGAACTTACTAGTGGGCTACCTACAGCAAGCACTATAAAGAGAAGCTTTTGATAACTACTTCTATATTTAATCTATACTTCCTTATTATAACTACGGGAACTTTATTTAGAATTGTTGGCATATAAACTAACGATATAATTATCTTAGGAGATAACCGATTCTTAGCTCTTAAAGAAGACGAGCTAGTAAAGGCAAATCTTATAGTAAAGCTAAAGGAAAAGCTTAATTTAATAATACCATTACTCTTTAATGGATGTGTCCTCTCCCTAAACGAGGATTTTATTACTTTATGCTAGAAGGGTTAAGGTAAAAAGATTAATATTATTAACGTTAATTCTCTAAAATAAGGATACGTAGAGTAACGCGCTTATAGAGTTTATATCGCTTCTATCTATTAACCTAAGGCTTTATTTAATCTCTCTGTTGCCGCTTAACACTAAAAACTAACTAAGGATAACGTCCTTGCCCTAAATAAGCGTCTCTTTTAGTAAATAAACCATCTTGACCGGGGACTACTCTATGTGCCTATTAATCTTCCTACTACCAAGCTCTTTGTATTTGTTAATAGATTATTTATAAATAATAAAGATTTTAGCTCCAAGCTAGGATATAAGATTATTATTATAAACGAATTTACTAGAGAGAATAACTTTATAATTTATAGCAATCTTATCCATTAGAGCTTAACTAAGAGTAAGCGCGTTACTTAAAGCGTTCTAGCGTTAGAGATATATAGAATGGTTAGCGGAGTTAATATAGTAATTGCAATTGGAACTACCCTAAAGATAATTATAGATTGACTCGAACTTTTTGTTATCCCTATAATTGTATGTACCGACTTATACTCCCTCTATAAGTGCTTAGTTAAGCTTAGTACTATAAAGAAAAAGCGCCTTATAATTGATATTATGGCACTTCGTTAATCCTATAAATAGCGAGAACTCTTTAAGATTTAATAGATTAACGGTTAAGATAACCTAGTAGATATAATAATGAAGGCAAACCCAAATAAGGCTCTAGAAATGTTTATTAATATAAATACTTTACGTATATAAGTTAAAGGTTAGGTTAAAAGGGAGTAAGAGTATAACGCTCTATAGACCCTAATTTTAACCAGCTAATTAGGATTTTCTATACCCGGTATAGAAAATCGCTATTAGCTTGCTTATAGCTAGCGCCTTAGCGGCCCTGACGGCCCTAATATAATGTCTACCCACGACTCCTTAGCAAGAAAGCATTACGTACTAAGAGGCAAATTTTGGGACAGCAAGACTTATATTACAATAGTAATAGTAAGTAAGGAGGATTTATATTTATTATGATAGTTAAGTAGTATTTATATATAGAGGGCAACTATAAAAGAAGAGTTGCTAGTGTCGGGAATAAGGCAATTTGCCGTTACGTACGGTAAACTGCCTTACGTAATAGCAAGTTGCCATTATGTGTTGCCGCGGCACTAGCGTGGCGAGGAGCCTTAAGCTCCTCGCCCTTCCTTATTCTAATTAAAAAGCTTTATTAACCAATATCACTATAACCTACTCGAGTAGTCGTTATTGGTGAGTCACCCTGTGTGACTAATAATTATAAACCTCTTCTAAACTGGTTCCTAACACGTTTAGAATAAAAACATTAATAACTTTAAGAGGAATTAGAGTAGGCCGCTACTAATAATAGCGGGGATAATATTTTATTTTGTGCATTATTATTAGGTATAGTAAGGTTATAATCTAGTTCTGCTTAATGTTTAAGGGGGCCAAGATCTAGATCTATATTGTGTTTTAGGTTATCCTCTATAGCATCTAAGGAATTATAAGGTATATTTATATTCTAATATATACGTAACCGGTTACTAATACGTTCTAGGCGTATTAGCACTAGTCTCTTATAGTTACTAAAGCGTTAGGCCTTAAGTAATAACTAGGATATTTAGGAAAGACGCTAAAGGCTTAAACTTTATAAAATGGAGATTAAATTAGAGGTAAAGGAGCTAGAGAATATGGAAAAAAGAATTTAACTAGAGGTAATAAAGGCTCGTATATAAAAATAAGTATACTAAATATAAAATACGTTCTAAATATATTTCTATTATATTCCTATTAAAATATACTTATATTTAGGCCTTTTCTTATACTTGTTTAATTATATAATGTCTAATACTATATATAATACTATATACATAGCCTCTAGACTATAGCGCTATAGTTCTATATATATATATATATATATATATCTATTTTAAGCAACTTAATATATATCTATTTTAAGCAACTTAATATATATCTATTTTAAGCAACTTAATATATATTAGTAATTATATATTAATAATTTATAAATCTTTTAATTAGGAATTTATAGTTATTTAATAAAATACTAAGATACTAATAACTATTAAATAGTAAAAAAATAAAAAAAAGACTATAAGAAATGTTAATACCTCTTTATTCTATTTAATAAAAATCTATTATTTTACTTTTTACTATTTACTATTTATATATTTAAGCCTTATTTATATATATAAATAGAGTTACCTATAGAAAGTTATTAGTTAATACTTAATTTAAAATATATTAAATAAAATAATAAGTTTTATATTAACTAATTTTATAATAAATTTTATATATTATTTAAATAACTATTTTCAAAAAAAATTTATAATTATTATATTAGCTTAAAATTTATATACTTTAAAAAATTAGTAATATTTATTTAAAATTATATAATACAATATAATTTAGAAGGGGTTTTTTAACTATATAATTATACTATTTTTAAAAATAAAGATTTTTATTTTATTAGAATTTAAGTAATAATTAATTTATAATTAATTTATTATAATTATAAAATATATAAAGGGAGTTATTAAAAAGAGCTAAAGTTAGTAAAATTTAATAGATATTATAATTTAACTAATGACTTTTATTTTCGCTACTTAATGTATTATAAACACGTTCTAAAGTGGTATAGAACCCTATTAAAATTTAAGTCTAAATTCCATCTATAAAATTCTATTTATAACGTATTATAAATATATTATAAACTAGATTTTAGGTTATCTATAGAAATATAGCTGCTGTAATATCCTCCTCCCTAATTCTAGTAGGTTTAGCAGCCTTTTTCTTTATAGCCTTTAAACCTTTTAAACCTGACTTCTTTAAACCCTTTTTAGAAGTCTTAGTAGGAGCTAGAGTAGGAGTTTTAGTATTATCTAACCTATTATTAAGGAAGCAGCTTTAATTAAGATAACCCTTAAATAAGTAAGCTGTAATAAATTTAGAATATATTCTTAACTGGTTTAAAACGGGTTCTAAATTAACTTATAATTAGAAGTTGTATCTAAACACTTAGTATATAGAACCTTAGCACCTAAATCTTTAAGCAGAGTAACTATTCTAGGAAAGTTGTACTAGGAAATAAATTAGAATATATTATAAATATATTAGGAATATCTTACTTCGCCTTTTTAAGGCCTACTTTTAAATCTAATAGGTATAACTTTCTTTTAAACGGGAGCTGTTAATTATAGGGCAGTAGTCTTAGAAGGGTGGCTAGGGGGAGCCAGGGTAGGGGTATAGGGGGGTTAGGTAGAAGTAGAGCGGCCTAGACTAGTGGGATTATATTTAAAAGCGGTTCCTAATATGTTTTAATTATATATAGCTATAATCGTAGAATAGAATGCTATAATAGGTTAGTAACTAGTTATAAATATATTAAGAACACGTTTAGAATATATACCTATTATTTCTTCTTACTTCTTAATAGAAGGAGCTCCTCCCTTTTTAACATTCTTAGTTTTAATACTATGTTTCTTTATATAGTTTCTAAGGGCGCTACAGTCTCTAACCTTTTTCTAAATGCGTTATAAATATATTAGTAATATATTACAAACCTAATATACTTATCTACTTACCCTATATAGTACCGGATTCTCTAGATTAGGCGAGATATTATACTAATAGAAAACCTCCCCCATAGTTAAATCTACCTTATTATCGCGCTAGTATTATATTAGGAATATGTTCTAAATATATTTAGAACTACTTACTATAATAAAAGTATTAACTCCCTTAGGGAGCCTCTCTATTTCTAGGTAGGCTTTATAGGTAGCCTAAACCGTTAAAATATATTTAGAATGGGTTACAGATAGCTTATATAGCTCTTTAAAGTGCTAGACATTGTGTTTTAAATAGATTTTAAATAGATTTAATAGATTTATAATAGAAGGTAAGGTAGAAGATAAGGTTAAAGTAAGAGAGGGAAGGTTAGATTTAGTGTAGTAGGCGGAGGTTTCGCTTATTAGGCCGACTTTTTAGCGTAGTCTAGCTAACCTATATGCACCTAATGTATAATCCCTATACGGGGCAGCCCTAGCTTAAAATACTAAGTTATATAGTTAACCAAGCCTAAATTACTTATTTTACCACACAACTTACCTCCTAATTAAAATTAATTATTATAAGTAACTGGTTATAATATATTTAGAACGTATTTAGAACATATTTAGAATATATTTAGAATATATTTATATATAATTACAGCACCTGTACCGACCGCGTACTCACGCATTCGGTATACCAGGTACGCGTTTACGCGTTTAATGCACTAACCACTCGCTTACGCGTCTAGTGCACTTCTAAAGCACTGACTAATTAGGGGGGAGGCGTATCAGTATATAGACTACGTAGTTTGCTTTATACAATTGATAGTTACCACTATCCTAAAGAGCATACGATACTATACGTATTTCGTGCCCCGGGATATAACTCACTTATACTATTAAATTAGTACGAACACTAATCAGTAAGCGCGCACAGATTAGCAATCACTTAATACCTCCCCCGAGCGATATATACGACAGCAACCACCTATTTAAACTCCTAGTATGACCTACTAAAAGGTCAAAAGTCAGGGATTACGGACTATTACCAACTCTGTATACTTATTTAAGTCTTAGTACGGTTTACTAAAAGTTATAAACGCGAATATAAACCTTTACAGAACCCCCTATTCTTAACCCCCTTAAACCCCAAACCTCTTCGGACCTTACGGAAACCCCTTACCCTTCTATAAACCGTTACGGACCCGTTAATCGCCTTTACGGACTACTATAAGACCCCTTAAACTGTTATAGACCCGCTAATCGATTTTACGGACCGTTATAAGACCTCCTCCACCTGCTATAAGCTACTATAACCCGCCATAGCTTATATAGATATACAACACTATATAATATAGCAGATATAAGTAAGTAAATCAGCAAAGGTTAAAAGAAGTAGAGCTAAGGAGTCGACCTTACGTCTATAGACGACGTTAACGACTATATTAATTTCAAAATCCTTAAATACGGATACTATAAGCTTTTAAACGACAACCTATAGAAGTAATATAAGGAAGACTTTACGGACTTTACGGAAGCTATTCTTAAGACTTATAACCCTACTACTATCCGTAACCTACGAACCCTTTTATATTACCAAGGTATATAAGTTAAAAAGAATAAATAAGTTACTATTACACAGTCCTTATACAATATAATATAGGAGGAGGACTAAACGGAATAGACTAAAGAGAAAATCCTAGACTAGGTTAAAGCCACTAATAACCTCTCTGCTTCTCCTAAACTTAATAGCATTATTAGCCTTATACCTAACCTACTTAACCAAATTCGTCCTATAAACCTAAGCGATTTTAGAATTAATTTTACGGGCTAAAGCACACCTAGTACCTAAGTTACGGACTATAATACCCCCGTAAACTAAAATACGGACCAAAACCCTTCTATTAATAAAGCCACAGATCTATAACCTGCCTAAGTTATAGATCCGCAAGCCATATATTTATAAACCATATATCCGCAAGCCATATATCCGCAAGCTATAGATCCGTAAGTTATAGATCTATAACGTACCTAAGTAAAGACCTACGGTAAGGAACTAGCTAACCTAGCTAAGCTCTATACCAACAAATTTAAGTATAGCGGTAAAAACGACAATTTTAACTTTAAACTAACTATCTTTACGGACCTTTGCCAAAAGGCTAATATTCCTAAATAAGAGTTTAGCTAAGCCTACTCTACTATACTGCGCGGCCTAGTACTTAACCACTACTACACTAACCTTAAGAGCAACCCCCTTAGTGTTCCCTTTAATAAGCTATATAAAGCTACCCGTAACTACTTTAAAGGACTAAAATATAAGTATAATATCCTTACCTAATGGAATGCGACTAAGCTACGGACCGTAATTAACAAGAACACTAAAAAATCGACTATAGAGTGCCTGCAAATTCTCATTAAAGACCTCTAGCACCTATAGCACGGCCTTAACGCTAAACTTTAAACAAACGACTTCCTGTATAACAAACTTATTACAGCCTACTAAGAAATAGAGCCCTATAAGTACGCCTATTATAAGCCTACAGACACCTTAGCTAGCCTTATTAATAATCTACGCTCCTCTATTATAATGTATAAAGTCTTAAACCCACCAGGCAGCACTTAAGCCTTTATTACAGATATTTAATATCCGTAAACAGACTTAGACGTCTACTTTACGGACCGCCGCTACCGCTAGCAGTACCCGCACCGACTAGGCCCTACCCGCAACCCCTATAATAACTCCCGTATAAAAACATACCCCCGTAAACAGACTAGCCAGAAGTGCTTCGTATGCGGTAAGGAAGGATATTAGTTTATAAGGCATACCTAGGAAGAACATAATAAGTCTAGGAAGAGACTTAATAGCCATATTAGCCTGTTCATTTTGGAATATAAAGGAGAGGAAGTAGAAGAGCCCCTTAATAAGTTAATAGAAGCCCTTATAATTAACTTTAACTTAAACGCTTAAAAATAAGAGACCTTAGAGATATTCCTAACCACTTTTAAACCTTTTACGGATAGCCAAGCCTTTAATATCACAACTATATTAGCCAACCGTTCCTTTATACACTCAGTTACGCCCAAAAACCATTCTATAAGTACCTCTGTTATAAACGTTACAGATTATAAGCAGGACTCATTTGCATATATTACCACAAAACACTATACCCCTAAGAAATTCTACAGTGTTATAATTAACATAGGTACCTCTAAGAAGTCTACTATAGGCTATAAACAATACCTCGTATATAGGACCACCATAAATAACAATACGGATATTAATATTACGCAAACTGGGGCCGTAACCATCTAATTCGGCATTAGCTTAACTATATTAATCGGATTAGTAGCAGTTAAGACTCCAATTAGCCTAATTAACTTCCATGTAGTAAAAGCGGACACCCCTTTCCTACTCTGCCTTATAGATATAAACAGGTTATAGGTATACTATAATAACGTTACGGACACCCTAATTAGCCCTACAACTACCCTAGGAAGTAAGCATATTACCCTACCAATTATATAACAATTTAGACACCCGTTCCTTATATAGGGAGAGACCTTACGGACGTACATTTAGAAATCTTTTAACTATAACCCGTGCTACCTCACCAGTACGGAAATCCACCGCCTATACCGCCGTTTCAGCTACCTATTAGCTAAAAAGCTATATAGAGTCCTTAAACGCTCTAGACATAACAACGTTAATAGGAAGGCAATTAACCACCTAACTAAATACTACTCCTACTGCTAGAAATACGGACGTTCTCCAAGCCAATTTAAGTTTACCCTTTATAAGGATCTTAACTTTAACTACTTAGTGTATGTAGACATTATATACATTAACGGCAGCCTAGTACTATATATAATTAATAAGGCAACCCATTATCAAGCCGCCTGTTAGTTATAAAATATATCTATAAAGCACACCTAGGATATTTTACGGACCTACTAGATCGATATATACGTTAGACCCCTACAGTATATTACCCACGACGCTAATAGGAACTTTATTAGCAAGGAATTCCAGTAGTATGCTACGGCCATAGCTATATCAACAAAAGCCGTTCTAGTTAAGGCGCATTAGTCTATTAGGCTTATTAAGTGAGCTTACCTAGCCTTATAGAGAGCTTACCAGATTATTACGGATAAATGTAAGGACATCTAAAAGGAACTAGCTCTACAGATGGCCGTAAAAGCCGTTAATAACACCGCTAGCCCTAACGGACTAGTACCTACCCTCTTAGTCTATGGAGCCTACCCAAGGATAAGCAAACTAGATCCTCCTACCCCATCTATTATAGAACAAGCAGCCGCAATATAGAAGGCAATAGCCGAGATAGTTAAGCTACGGGCCAAACAAACTGTTAATAACGCCCTACACTACCGCAACGGACCTAATACAACCCCAGTACACGACCTCCCGCTTAACTCTAAAGTCCTTATATAGCGTAAAAGCGGCAATTAGAATGGACCTTATCGCCTACTAGCTATAGAAAACGAGACGTGCTGCGTATAACTCCCTAGTGGGCCAACTAGCTTTAGAAGCACGTCCGTAAAACCCTACTTTCGGCCCAAAGACAACCATAATATTAAGCCAGACGAACTGGAAACACCTATTAAACCAGATAAACCGGAAGCACCCGCCAAACTAGATAGACTAGAAGTACCCCTACCTTTAAATAAACTAGAAGCACCTATACCTACTACAAAAGTCCCCTATAAACCTACCGTAAAACGTGGTTAAGAACGCCCCTAAAAGCACCCTATAACTAAAAACCCTATAACAGAGAATTACCTAACCTCCGCAGGAATATCCGCAAGGCAATCTCCGCCTGTGGATATATTAGTTCTAGTATAGGAAACCCCGTTTACGGACTTACAATATAAAGAAATTAACAGACTACTTAAAAAGGGTGTCTTTGCGATTATAATAGAAAGAGATATTCCGTAAGGCGCCCGTATATTTAACTTACGCTTTATTAACAAAATTAAGCACCCTAGTACTAATAAAGCTTTTAAAAAGTTAAGGCTTATTATATAAGCCTATAACGACTAGAGAAAAGACTTAGTCCTTATATAATCGCCTATAATTTAATGGGTTAGCCAACGGATTATACTTGCACTTACGCCTAGACTATAGCAAACTAGACCTATAGCCCTTTACTTATGGGACATCTTACAAGCCTACGTGCAGTCTAATACCTACCTAAGTAGGGATATCTTTATACGACCACCGCTCGAGCTTAATCTATAACTAGGAATAATTTTATAGGTTATAAAACCTCTTTACGGAGTACCAGAAGCCAGAAACCATTGGTTTAAGATATACTACTAATACCACGTTAGTAAACTCAAAATGGAACAGTTAACCTACAACCCCTACCTCCTATACACCCCATTAAACGGCCTTAGTATTATTAGACTCCAAATAGATAATACTCTCTTTTTAGCGGACTAGACTTTTACGGACGCTAAAGAGACTAAACTCCAAAAAGCTAAGTTCCTAGTAAAGCCGTAAGAGCAGTTAACTAAGTAAACTCCAATTAAGTTTAACGGAGGCTTAATTATACAAAAGGGCAATTTAATCTAGCTAACTTAAAACGCCAAGCTTAAAACCTAAAGCCTGTTATAGCAAAGCCTACAGACCTTACTAGTTCTTGCGAAGAGACCTATAAGACCGTAAATATAAAGGACTAATACGCTATATAGCGTGCAAGAGGCGCCTATATTGCTATAGTCTGCTAACCCAAATCTGCCTACAACTTATCCTTTACGGCCCAGGCAACAGACCTATAAGAAGAAAATGTCAAGTAGCTTAATAAGCGCATTTAGTAGCAAATTAACAATATAATAAGGGGACTTACCTTTATACCACTAGACCTAAACTCCCTTAGCCTACTAGTATTTATAGACGCCTCCTTTACCAATAACAAAGACCTATTATTACAAATTGGCTTTATAATTGTACTTACAAACCGCAATTAGGACGCAAATATACTGCACTAGTCTTTAATTAAGTGCAAACGAGTAACCTAAAGTGTACTAGCTTCTAAACTATATACACTAGCCTATAGCTTTAATATAGCAGCCGCAATTAAATTAACGGTCTAGAAGATTCTATAACTGGAGCAGTTACCCCTAGTTTTATACACTAATTTAAAGTCCCTCTATAACTGCCTAGTCAAACTAGGTATAATATAAGAGAAGAGGCTTATAGTCGACCTAATATGCTTACGTTAGGCCTATAAACAACGCGAGATTACAGAGGTTAAATAGATCAGCGGCGGAAACAACCTAGCAGACGCCATGACTAAGGTAAAGCTGTGTTAAGCCCTTAAGACCCTAATTAACACAAATAGGCTTAACCTAAAAGTTATTGTTGGTATCACCCGGGGGGGTACTGCAATTGCAATATAAGGTAACAGGTTCTTAATTCATTCGTATCTTTCCTTCGCAGAGGATTGTAAGGATCGCAGTGCCTAAATAGGGGGGGGTTAATGAGTCACCATAAGGATGACTAATTAGGGACACACAACTACGCAACCTGTCCATACATTCCAATATATACATTCCAACACTAGCGACATTTACAAAAAGGGAAAGAAGGTAAGAAAGTATAAAGGAGAAGTATATAGGTCAACAGGTACTTAGGGCAGGAATCGCGGATATCTTGGGTGTTGTAGGCGTTGCGGATATTATTACGGATATTGCGGATATTGTTACGGATATTGCGGATATCGCTACGGATATTACGGATATTGCGGATATCGTGAATATTGCGGAAGGTGTTGTAGGAGTATCTAAGTATCTATAGTCCTATCCGTCGTCGTTGAAATAATAGTTGAGGAAGTCGATATTAAGAGTAAGGTTCTTAGATTTCGTACTACTAGGTTCCGTACCACCAGGTTCTATACTACTAGTAAGGCTATGGGCAAAGGCATTATTGTTTATAGACATAACCATATTCTTAGCGGTTTCAATTAGTATTGGTCCATTTAAAGTCATAAAGTGTTTAACACCATAGTCGTCGTAGAAGAAATTGCCGCTAGTAATAGTTGGAACTATATCCTTATTAAAGTCGTCGTTGATATCATTGTCCGTGAGGTACTGGTAGACATATCTCTTAAATCCTTCTCTTGCTTTATCACGTTCTTCCTTAGTATACTTAGTTAACTAATAGTCTCCTTTCTTACACATGAAGCACGTCCTAGTATTATTGCCGTAACAATTATTTAATAAACTTGGTTGGGATATTGGTCGGTAGTAGCGACGGTTAGTAAAGAACACATCCGTAGGCTGTTCTGTAGGCTATAAGAACACATTAGTAGGTTGTCCTATAGTACCATTAATCTTCTCATAAGTAACGATTGATGATTGTAGGCTGTTTATAAGGCCAGTAAGTGTGGTAGGCGGGTTTAAGCAAGCTGCCTAGCAAGTAGCGACGTCTTAACAAGCGACGATGAGCTTATTATATAGGAAATCGTTATTACGGAGGTTAGCGTTAAGACCATACTGTAAATGACGGAGGTCGTTAAGCAGTAGCTGTAGGCAGTCCTCTGTAGACTTGCCCTCGCTCTTTATCATTACTGTCTTAAAAGTTATAGCGTTCCACTTTATCAGAACTCCACGCTTGTATTCTAGTCCTTTAAAGTAGTTGCGTATAGCGTTACAGATGCTATTAAAGGTGGTATAGGTTGCCTTATTCTTATAGTAGAAGTCAAAAGTAATACCACGTAGCATTATCGGAAAGCCTTTAATCTTTACCTCTTGCGGTATACCAACTCTGTCACAAAGGTCGTTAAAAATTGTAAGCTTACGGTCGAAGTTATCATCCTCTCTACTGTATTTGCTTTCCTCTATATACATCTTTACCAGGGTTACTAAGTCTCTGCTGTAGTTAATAGTGGCTATAACTTTTATAGAAGGAGCTGCGGCGTTCGTAGGGGAAGCTGTAACATTTATAGAGAGAGCCGTGGCGTTTATAGGGGGAGCCGTGACGTTCGTTAGGGGAGCCGTGACGTTCGTAGGTAAGGGGGGCTCGGCCATAGGGAGGTTATTTAAGACAGCTGGGGTTAGGGTAGGTGACGTTAAGGGGGTTAATAAACGTAATTTAAGACGGCGGTTAATAACGTACGAATTAAAGGGTCCTTCATTATTAATATATAGCTTAATTTCTTTATCTAACCATTCCGTAGGGTCGTCCTCGTGGGTGACATCGTACAGTGCTTATAGTACTAACTTGCTCTTTTTGTCAAAGACCTATACTCTATTACATCAGAGTAGTTGTTTAAGTTCCTTAATTACGGACCTGTAAGCGTCCTTAAATGTCTATACCTTAAAATTGTTAAAGTCCTCTTAGTATAATTCCTATAAGCTTTTGTCCTTAAAGTTACGCTTAGTATACTCATTAATTTTAAAGTTAATGTAGTTAGTAATATCTTTTACGGTAGTCTTATTGGTTAGGGTAATCCCGTTACCCCAGTCCGGACATTAAATTCCTGTATCGGACATAATTAACTAGTATAGATTGTGGTGTTCGTAGCTTGTAAAGGCCGTAGGAAGGAAGGGGATACGCTAGCGTTTAGGGCGTGCTGTTGACGTGATTTTCGACATGGCAGATCTGCAAGGTAGCAGACGGTGTCGGGATTATAGGTAGGTGGGTGCTGCTGACGCTGCTAGGTTACTATGGTGTACTAGCGCTCAGTAAAGAGGTCGTACTGGGTATTAATTTGCGTGGTGGACGCGAACCGGACGAAGCCTTAGTAGGAGCTAGTTCTTTAAGTTCCCAGGGCCTTGGTAGGAAGGGTTCTCCTTATTAAGTGGTTAATTTGCGTAATGGACGCGAACCGAATGAAGCCTTGGTAGGAGTCGGTTCTTTGAGTTCCCAGGGCCTTGGTAGGAAGGGTTCTCCTTAGTAAACGCGACGAGATCGACGGGCCTTAGTAGGAGCGATCGCGTGTTGTCTCTCGAGTAGTTGTTTTGCGTAATGGACGCGAACCNAACGAAGCCTTGGTAGGAGTCGGTTCTTTAAGTTCCCAGGGCCTTNGTAGGAAGGGTTCTCCTTAGCAAACGCGACGAGATCGACGGGCCTTNGTAGGAGCGATCGCGTGTTGTCTCTCTTCGTAATAACACCTAGCTGATCTGTAATATCAACTGATCAGTGTCGGTATCACCCGGGGGGGTACTGCAATTGCAATATAAGGTAACAGGTTCTTTGATTTATTCGTGTCTTTTCTTCGCAGAGGATTGTAAGGATCGCAGTGCCTAAATAGGGGGGGGTTGATGAGTCACCATAAGGATGACTAATTAGGGACACACAACTACGCAACCTGTCCATACATTCCAATATATACATTCCAACAGTTATAGAATGGGTAAAACGGGACTAATAGAGCACCTACGGTACGTCTACGGCCCGTTGGAAGGCCGTACGGCTTGTTATACGGTATAGGTAGAAAACAGTAGAAAGCTACGGTGGAACTTGGTGGACTTACGTAACCTACCAAATTTTATAGGGTAGTTGAATTAACTAATTACAATTTTCTATCCCCGGGATAGAAAATCGCCATTAGCTCGCTTAGCACTAGCGCCTTAGCGGCCCTTAAGATCTAACTTATAACCAGTTTAGAGCACCGTCTAGAAGGCAGTCTAGATAGCACCTTAGGGGGAGATTTCCTATATACTTCCTTCGCATCTTATAGTTCTATTTCTTATATATTTCTTCTATATTTTATAGTTCTATTAAAGCAATTACGGAGGCTATATATAGGTGGTTTCATTTTTTAAGTACCGCTAGTGTATAATTATAGCACCTATACCAACCGCGTGCTTACGCGTTCGGTATACCAGGTACGCGTTTACGCGTTTAATACACTAACCACTTGCTTACGCGTTTAGTGCACTTATAAAGCAATAACTAATTAGGGGGAGGCGCATTAGTATATAGACCACGTAGTCTGCTTTATATAATTAACAAGTCACCATTATCCAAAAGAGCATACGATATTATACGTATTTCGTGCCCCTGGATCTAACTCACTCGTGCTATTAAGTTAGTACGAACAATTTAGAATATATTTAGAACGTATTTAGAACATATTTAGAATATATTTAGAATATATTTAATATATATTCTAATTTAAATAATTTTTTAAACCTATAAAATAGTATCTTAGAGTTAAATATAGCTATAAAATTTAATTAAATTTTTAATATATTTTAATCTAATTTTAGGTACTTTTTAATTTAGTTTTAAATATATATAATCTAAAGTTCTTTTATTATATTTATAACTAAAAATTATTTAAACTCTTTAGGTACTAAATAAAAGTTATATTTATTATATTTATTTAAAAAGTATATATAAATAAGTTTATAATATTTAAATATAATATAAACTAGCTAAATATATATTCCTAAGCTAATAATACTAGTTCTTTAAATATAAAGGGCAAAAAATAAAAATTTATAAATACCCTTAAATTTTTTAAATTTTTTTTAAAAAATATAAGGTCTAATATAAAGTAAGTAAATAGCATGGTTTAAATCAGCTAGACTATACTAAAAGGTTAGCCTACTATAAGCGCTAATATATAATCCCTATATAGGGTAGCTTTAACTTAATATAAAGTTATATAGTTAACTAAGCCTAAATCGCTTATTCTACTATATAACTTACTTCTTAATTAAAATTAATTATTATAAATAACTAGCTAGAATATGTTTAGAATATATTTACTATATATTCTAATTTAAAATACTTCCTTTTAGTAATAATTAAAATTAAAAAAATTTAAGCTATAAAATAGTATATTAGAGTTAAATATAGCTATAAAAGTAAATTAAGTTCCTAATATATTNTAATNTANTTNNAANNNNATTCTAATCTAGTTNTAATNTANTTCTAATNTAGTTCTAATCTAGTTCTAATTTAGTTTTAAATATATTCTAATNTATTTTTAAATATATATAATTTAAAGTTCCTTTTATTATATTTATAATTAAGAATTATTTAAGCTCTTTAGGTACTAAATAAAAGTTATATTTATTATATTAATTTAATAAGTATAAATATATATATTTAAGCTAATAATATTAGTTTTTTTAAATATAAAGGGTAAAAAATATTATAAATACCCTTAGAATTTATAATAGTTTTTATAAAATATAAAATCTAATATAAAGAGAGTAAATAGCTTTTAATAAAAGTAAAATAGTTTTAATATATATATATATTGTCACGGGACAGGGGCAGTGGCTATAAAGCGTATGTATTTAAGGAGTCTACAAGACGTTACGCGATCGATCGTAAGGGTCGAGGGCGTAAGGAGGTGATATACCTACGCGTAGCTGATATAAGCTGTACGCGAGGTGTATGCAAGAGCACGGGGCTCTCCTATAGAGGCCCCTACGGTAGGGTTCTGTAATACTACTCCCCCTTTTATAGAGGCGGAGCTCTAGTAACGCTATGGTTACTATATATATATAAAAGGGACACTTAAGGTATAAAAAAGAAGAAAAGGGGGGTATTGCTAAAGGCTTAAAACAACGTTATATAATAGGGCTTAGCATCTAAAAATCTAACTAATTAGATAACTTTAACCGCCGGTCGAAGTTCCTAGACATCTTAACAATATTCCAGTCACGTAATCGCACTTTACCGTAATCTAACGGCAATCTAACGGCAATTTGCCCTTATGTAGTAATGTATAACGGTTTAACTCTATAAGGGTTCCTATAGAGGATTAGGTATAAAGTCTCTGCTTAGGCCCAGTTTTTGTGGGTTCGCGTAGTAAAAGTTACTAATTAGATCCTTTATATTTTCGAAGTCTTCCTATAATTGCTATTCTGGCTAATCTATATTAAATCCTGTATATATAGCTCTGTAGTAGGGCCGTTATCCTCTGCCTTTGCTAAAGTATTTAGAGTTAATAATTTGTTTAACGGTCTACTCTTTATAGTTCTCGTCTTCGTTCTCGTCTCGGATTAGTACTAGTAGGGGTTTAGGCTATATCTGCCCTGGTAAGGGGTTAGGCTAATAGAGGTGTAGTAGCTATAGGTAAAATACGGGCTATATCCCACGGGTGGCTAGGGTAGGCGGGAGTTCTAGCTTATATACGGCTCCCCTATTAATAACTTATTTAATTAAATAGGGGCCAAGGTTCTTATAATTAAGTGACTTTATAGGCCTTTACGTAGAGATATTGCGTGTATTTAGCTATACCTAGTTGCCAACACATATCTCCGGTGGTGGCATTTTATAATAGTCGGCGAAGTAGGCCTACTTTGCTTAAGCCTAGGCCATTTCTCCCTTATAGTAGTTGAGTAGATTTTTTATACGGTTTGCATGCTAGTCGGTAAGTAATATCTTAAGGCGTTTTCTATATGGCAGTTTCTTATTAATAGGTTCTAGTAGCTCTATACCGGATTAGGGGTAATAACCTTTATTCGCGAAGAATGGGGTAAGTCCTATAGTGGTTAAGACGTAGTTATTCACTATAAATTCACCTAGTAGGAGGTAATCTACCTAGTTATCTTAACTATAGGCAACTACCTGTCGTAGGTATGCTTTTATACTAGCATTAGCGTTTTCCGGTTACCTAGTAGTTTTATAGTAGAAGGATATAGATATCTTAACGGAGATGCTAAGGCGTTAGCAGATTCGTCTCTATATATTAGAGTTAAATTATATGCCTCGGTCGGACGTAATCGAGTTAAGTAACCTATGTAGTCGGTAAACTTCGCGGAAAAAGGCGTTAGTAACGTTGCTAACGGCTACGCCTTTAGTTAGGACGTAGTGGCGCTCTTTTATAAGTTGGTATATTATTATAAGGATGTTCTTATAGGTACGGCCGTATCGTTTATAGGGTGGTAGGTTAATAACGAAATCTATGGCGATATCTGCCCATCGTTATATAGGTACTAGTAGAGGGTGTAGTAGTCCTTAGTACTTTGTATTAAAGGCCTTAGTGCGCTTATAACTATAGTAGGCGCCTATAAAGCGTTTAACTAAGTCTATTATTTTTAGCCAGAAGTAGTATCGGCTAAGAAGCTTATAGGTTCCTTCTTTACCTAGGTAGCCGCTTAATCGGAGGTCGTAGGCCATTTAGATTAGTTACTGTTGTAGATTTTCTAAGTTAGGGATAAATAGGCGGCCTCTATAATAGAGCCTGTTCTCTTTTACTTCTAAAGCTGCTATATTAATCTGGCCTAAGCTTTAGAGGTTAATAGGTAGTGTATGGGCGCTAGCGGTCTTTACGGTAATAAGTTAATGCAGTAATAGGTTAACAGAGGCGTTATATGCCGTAGTAATAAGCTTGTTAATTTCGGGAGGTAACTTTAGTTCTATAGTATAAAGCTAGGGTACGGTTAGCTCTATTATAGGTAGTATACCTAGGGCCAAATTTCGTGCTTTTAGGATTGTCTATTATTGGAACTAATTATAGGGGTTATCTTTAGACTAAGGAAGGTCTTGCGAGCGGCGTGTTAGGCTATTAGGTTTAGTACCTTATACTCCTAGTTTATATATAATTTTGAAGTTAAAACTAGAGAGAAACTTGTTCTAACGTGCTTAGTATCAGTTTAGCTACTTTATAGTTATAAAGTACTTAAGGTTGCGATGGTCCGTAAGGACTTTAGTTAGCTAGTTAGGCTCTACTAAGGAGAGTTCTAGTTAGAATTCTTTAAATGCTTATACAATTGTAAGGAGTTCTTTATTATAGATCTTATAGTTACACTCTTATAGTATAAGCTTAGACGAGTAGAATACGACTAGGTAAAGGAGGCCGTTATCGCCTATCTAGGAGAGGACGCCTACGTTAACGTAGTCTGAGGAGTCGGTTTTAAGGTAGAGTTGTCGTCCTAGTATAAAGTGAGCTAGGATAGGTGCTTTAGTAAAGACATTTTTAAGGTCTTGGAACGCCTTCTCGCATTTAGGCGTCTAGGTAAAGCGTAGGTGCGTTTTTCTTCCTTTTATAAAAAGGCCCTTTATTCGCATTATTACTATAAGTGGTGCTACTACGCCTAAGAAGTTATATATAAATTTCTAATAGAAGTTGGCGAAACTAAGGAAGGCTTATACGTCCTTAATGCAGTTAAGGGCTTACTATTTAGTAATTATATATACCTTCTTAGGGTCCATACGGACACCCTTAATAATGACAATTAGTCTAAGGTATTTTACTTCTGTGACTAAAAATTTGTATTTCTTTAAATTAATATAAAGTCCTACGTCCCTAAGGCGCTATAGGACCTTTTAAACGTATTCGGTATGCTTAGAGGGGTTATTGCTATAAATAAGTATGTCGTCTAGGTACGCAGAGTAGAAGTTATTAAAGTAGTCCTATAAGGCGTTATTAATATAGCTTTAGAAGGTGCCTGGGCCGTTATATACACTAAAGGGTATAACGGTATATTTAAATTGGCTAAAGCGTAATGCGAATACGGTTTTCTATTTATTACCTTCCCGTATTTAGAGATAGTTAAAGGCGGCGATAATGTTAAGCTTAGTATAGATTTTAGCTTAACTAAGCCGCTTAAGGGTCTCACGTATAAGCGGTACTAGGTATTAGTTTTTAATTGTAATAGCGTTAAGTCCTCTATAGTTAACGTAGAATTAAATACCTCCTCCTAGCTTCTTAGTAAGAAGAATAGGGGCGGCTGCTGGTGATATGCTAGGACGAATAAATCCTTTATTAAGGTGCTCGTTAATATACTTTTTTATAACTAGAAGTTCGTCTTTTAATATTAAGTAGGGTCTCTTATAAGGTGGCATTTTTCCTTATTTAATATTAATGGTATAGTTATTAGGTTAATATGGGGGGAGTATATCTACGCTCTTTTGTAAGCATATATCGGTAAAGTTATAGTACCTCTTAGGGAGGAGCTTATAGAGTTCTTCGTTGGTAAGTCCTTTTTTAAGCTTTATAAACTTCTTAAAGTCTAAAGGTAAAAGTCTATAGAGTTCCGTAGGGGCGTCGTTTTCTAAAAGGTTAACTATATCTATCCTATTACTGTAGATGACGTAGTCCTATTCTTTATTAAGCTTATATAGTTATAATTAAGAAGCTATAGCAACGGTTTAGCCTTTCTTATATACTATACGGTAGAAGGCCGGGGCACTTATATAGTAGTAGTTAGTTATAGGTGGGATAATAAGGGGTTCCTTAGGTTAATATCCTAGGGAGTAAATAGAGGCGGCTAGGCTATGCCCTAGGCAAGTCTCTTTGCAGTATTTAGAGTTAAAGGTTACTTCTCTCTTCTTCTAGTTAATGGCGGGGTTGTATTATTTAAGCTAGTTTATTCCGAGGATAATAGGGTAGTTAGTAAGTAGTATAATATAGGCCCAGAGTTCTTCCTGGTGCCTATTTATATCTAGGTAGAGTTATACCATGTAGGTAATCTTCTGTGCGGTATAATTACTATTAGCGAGTTATAGGGCGCGGGCTTTGGTAAGGGGTAAGGTAAGTAGGTTATAAGTGCGTATAAATTAGGTATCTATAAATTTATTAGTAGCTCTACAATTAATTATAGAACGGCTTTTATATTATCTTTTGGCAGTAGTTCCTATTACAGGTAAAACTATCTATTTCCGTCTATTTATCTTTATAGAGTTATCTATTAAGTAAGCCGATATATAGATCCCTCTATTATTAGGGCGTCCTAACCTATAACTTAGGGCTAGGACTTGGCGTTTTCCGTTTCTATATCCGACTCTACTGCTATTACTACGTCTTTATTTTATACAGTAATGGTATATAGCAACGTATTTAGTATTTAGGGTATTAGGTTAGGTGTTAGGCGGCGGCTACTAAACCTAGCTATTAGGCAGTTTAGGTTATCGCGATAATAGCCTTCTTAATAGTATCTATAGCAGTATCCTAGTTTCTAGAGTAGCTTACGCTCTCTATCTAGGAGTTTTTAGGAAGGTTAGTATAGAGAAATTAATATTGGTTCTGGTAGTACTTAAGGTAATAAGCGTTGGTGGCTTAGTATATATGGGTTTAGTAGGCCTAGGGGGCTTCTGTAGAGAGGTCTTTAGGTAAGAGTTAGTAGTAGCAATCTAATTTAGTCATTGTTTAATCTTCCGTAGAGCTGTTACTATATTATAAACATCGTTGTAATTATAGCTGGCGGCTGCGTAACTAAGGCAATAAGTAACTTTTTTAAGGAGGTCCTCTTAGTCTTTAGTATTGTCTTAGGTAAGGGCTCCGGTGTATTCCTAGAATTTAATATAGAATTTATTAAATAATTCAGTAGGGCTTATCTTTAGGGCATGTAGTTTAGCTTAGTTAGTGGCTAGTAGGTTATAGTCGCGGTATATTAGGTTAAGATTATTAAGGACTTCTTAGTAGGACTGCTACTTCTAGGGGCTACTAGTCTCCTATTAGGCAAAGAGTCTATTAAATAGTATACCCTTTATTTGCCTAATAATATAGCCGATCTTAATGTCTTCTATAGGAAAAAGGCAAGCGCTTTAAGTTAGTTTCTTATGGATTTATATCTTTTAGTGGCTGTATTCCTTACGGTCTCCCTAGAAGACTAGGGGATTAAGGTAGTATATATTAAACCCTACGGTAGCAGTTTAGGTCTAATTATTATAGCTTTTATTATCGCTACTTTGGTAGGGGTTCCTATTAGGTAAAGCTGCTTAGCGCTAGCCCTCCGTTAAGTATTAAGTAGGTAAAGTTACTAGGGGCGTAGAGACTTAGGTGGCGTTATATATAGTAGAGAGGTATCTAGCGTTATTACGAATATGCTTATTAAGCTAAGATTATAGGTATTTAATTATGCCTTCTCTTTTAGTGACTATAGCAATTAGTGCAATCTTAGCCTTCTTTAACTATTGGATGTCGCGTTTAGACACGCGGAGGTTATCTTCGGTTTCTTAACGTGTGTTATTAGCGAGCGCCTTACAAGCTTATAGGTCTTAGATAATATCGCGATCTTAGGTAGTATGTATCTCGGCTTGTATAAGCTTTAGGTGGTAGTTCTATAGAAGGCGGTAGTATTTATTGGGGTCTCGTGCTACTATTTTTGCAAACGTCTCGGCGTCTTATATTTCGATTTTAATAGGTAGTAGCCCTTCTATTTGCTTGTCCGTAGTTATATAGTTAATAAAAGATAAGATATTATTAGTGTCCGTCTCCTTAGGGGTTAAGGCTAGGGCTAATAAATTAAATTCTCCTGGGATTAATTGGCGTCGTAGGTTAAGTATAGGTATTAGATTATTCTTTAGGTTTAATATAGTAGCTAATAAGGGATATTGTCTTACTATCGTGGGTTCCTTAGAAGTATAAAGTAAGGTAATTTATAGACACGTTGCTTTTAGCAGTGCCTATAGTATTACAGAGACATAGAATTGGTTATAGGCTGAGCGTTAGTAGTAAAAAAGGCGCAACGTAATGTTATAGGACGGGGGCAGTGACTATAAAGCGTATGTATTCGAGGAGTTTATAAGACGTTGCGCGATCGATTGTAAGGGTCGAGGGCGTAAGGAGGTAATATACCTACGTGTAGCTGACATAAGCTGTACGCGAGGTGTACGCGAGAGCATGGGGCTCTCCTATAGAGGCCCCTGCGGTGGGGTTCCGTGATATATATATTATTATTATTATTAAAAGTAATAAAAGCTAGTATATAATAATAAGTATATAAAATATATTTATATTTATATTTAAGCNTTATTTATATATATATAGATATATAGTTTTTAGTTATAATAAAGTAGCTTAAACTACTAAAATTATATTTAATAATAATTCTTAATATATTTTAATTATATATAGCTAGAATAGGTTTATAACTAGTTATAAATATATTCTAAACGTATTAGAAACATATTTTAAATATATTAGAAAAAACTTATTATTTATCTTTATAGGATTTTATTTTAGTTTAGATAGGCTTTATAAATAGCTTAAACTATTAAAATTACTATAAACTAAGCTATAAATAGCTTATATAGCTCTTTAAGGTAATAATTATTATATAAAAAATATTTTTATAATAGATTTAAGATAGATATATAAGAAAAGATAGGGTGGATGGTAGGGTCAGGTTGGGAGGGGAAGGGTGGGGTTTGGTGTGGCGGGCGGAGGTTTCGCCTATCGGGCCGACCTTTTAGCGTGGTCTGGCCGACCTGTACGCACAGGCCTTTTAAGGACCTCAGATATTGAGTCGATTGCCGCTCCCTCCCGCTAACCGCCTTTACTATATGGCGCTGCAAGTCAGCACCGGCTACGGCTCACTCCTTGCCGGAGGTCTTGGAGCAGGCGATATGGCAACCATCTATTCATTAGGCCGTCGTGTTGGAAATTGGTGGACCGCCTCTTCTGGCGATGAAGAGTTCCTCCGTCTCCTTGACGAGGACGAATCGAATTTGCTAGCACGACGTGGCGTTCTGGACGCGGCGCGCTTCAACAAGACCTGGAATAGCTGTATGACATTGCTCGCAAACGGCAAGAAGATGAACATAGAGGGTGAGCAAGCGCAAAAGGCCCTTGGCCAACTCTCACGCTTCACTGCATGTATGGTGTGCATAATTGCTTCTCTTGATGCATTTGCCGAATTCACTGCTGTCCGAACAATGCTTAGGAAACTGTTGTTAGAGCTACTTAAGACGACAGAGCATGGTGAGGACCTGCTAGCTTCAGAACTTTCGAATAGGATCAACGCCTGGCGTTCTGCTGCCTGTATTCGCGGCATCTATAAGCAGGTCCGGGAGGTCCGACTGTCGCTAGTCAAATCCAAGAGGATCCTCAGTGGCACAATCCCTCTGCGAGATACAAAAGAAGTAGTGGATTTCCTATACTGGCTGCTTGCAGAAAATACGACTCAATTTTACACATCATGTTCAGATCTGGCAGGCATAGCGCATTGTCTTTCACAAACTGGATTCGATCTACTCAGTGTGGACGGCCTCGGCTATCCCACAGAAACGTCTTGCCGATTGGTATACGATGTTTCCCAGGCCCTAAAACCCCAAAACTACTTAACGCACCAAGAGGACTGGTTCGTCAACAATCCTCGGGGCCTCTGTACCACCGTTTCCCTCATTCACCCAGAGGAGTCAATGAGTGTGTTCCCAATAGGCCAGGATGTGGCTTACCGCTGCCGATATGCGTGGAAGAGAGGATGTCATGCTGCGCAAGCAGTAAGGTTACATCTGACAAAGAAGGAATCCGATGATGAACTCATAAATTCGGAACTTAGGTACGCGGCGGTAGATCGGGGAGAAATATATGATCGGATCGATGATGGCATCTTCCAGTTGGCCTCGGCCTTCGGCTTTGTGCTAAACAAAGAGCTGTGTGACGCCTTACAACAGGTGCTTGGGGATGAGCCTGCAGGAATCGCGGACTGGCTGTTGGAACAGACTGCTTCAACGAAATCTGAGAACAGCCTAAATGCCCTGAAAAGCCCCATTCAGGCCAGTGCAGAAAATATCAATGCGTTCACGGTCTTCCAAGCTTTCCTTATGGGCTATTACTACGATGTGTGTCTCCGCCTAGTGGATACTAGCAAACTAGAGTTGCAGATTGTGGACGGCGCCTGGGGCTTCCGCTCCCTCCAATTTCTTGTTGATATGAGAGCACGGGGTGCTAAAGCCGCAAGAACGAAAGAAGGGATCCCCAGACGAGTCATGTTCGAGCTCCTCTGCTCCTCTGCTCTGCTCTAAACGTGTTACAGTCGAGAATGTCGGTCGAGGTCGCGATTGCATCGGTATTGTGGGGAAACGAACTCTGCTATGCAACAGCCTTCTGAATCCTTGCTCTAGGCCCGACGAGGTCGGTCAATTCGTGCTCCTCGATATTGACGTTGGGAGTATTCCGACAGATATTCATGGCCTGATCCGTCCCGGTGTGCCACAACAGCCTCATCCCACGACTTTAGCCCGAAATTCTATGGCTTCGATGATAGAAACAGGACCCGACGAGGATTGTACTAGGCATATTGAAGCAGATTGGGATATCAATCCAGAAACAGCACTGCTATGTATCCGTTACAAGGGCCGCCGGCTTGCCTCTCTGAACGTTGCGGAAGCAGATGCAGCCTTCTGTTGGCGCTATGTGAAGCCAGTGCAGGAGCCTTGCACCTCTAAGGCTTCGCACGATCTACCAGTCAGTGTCAATATCAATGATCTGATAAATGGCACGCTGCCAGACCCCTCTTCACGACCGGTTTTCATACAGGCATATGGCGCTCCTTGTCTCATATATACTTTTGCTGCGATCTACCAACATTGGCCCATGGCAATAGCTAGTAACTGTATCCATACTGCTTGGCAGCAAGCTGCGCGAAATAAAGAGTCCACTATATACTTCAGACACAATGATGTACGCCCAGTCGTTATTGCTAGGGCAGGCCCAGAGAAAGATATCACTTACATGTTAGTAGAGAATGACGAGGATGTGGAACAACTCAAGCCTTTTGCAGGCCTTTTAAAAGAGACACTTGGCCCATCAAAGGTAAAGGAAATTGAGGAATATCTTAGGGCGAGTTCAAAAAGTAGATAACTGAAAAATAAATACAATTCATTGCTTAATAACGATATATTCATTTATAAGGAGTGGTAATTAGATAATCTAAAAGTTCTTAATAAAAGGATACTAAGGTATAAACATGATACTAATTTTATACCGTACGTTCTTTTTTTATATTAATTTTATCTATATCTATTGTATCGTACGTTACCTGCCAAATTCTGCCATATTCCGCCGACCTACAATTAGCCCGCCCAAAGCTAGCGCCTTAGCGGCTTACCCTATACATTTGTTTACATCGGTCCTAGCAACCCCTTTTTTCCTTCTCCCTAGCTTAGTATCTTTGTAAGATAGCATTCTATAAGCTTTAGTTTAGAGGCATTTATATAAGCCGTTATATTATACTACGTATAATACTATATATACAGCCTCTAGGCTATAGCGCTATAGTTCTGTATATATAAATCCTTTCTAGGCAGCTTAATATATACTAGTAGCTATATCCTAGTAGTTTATAAACCCCTAAATTAGGGGTTTATAGCTTTTTAGTAAATACTAGGTTGCTAATAACTATTAGGTGGTAAGAAAACGGTAGGAAAAAAACGAGATAAAATAAAATAATAAGTAATCCTAACGCCTATCCCTGTCCTATTTGTAGTTTCTTTCTATTTTATTGCTCTCTAAGTCTACCAATAAATCCTTTTTAGCTTAAGAATATATACCGCACTTCTAAATTAGTAGTTGCTAACCTATTAGCTTATATCTCCATAAGATAGGGTTTAAACTACTTTAATACCTAACTCGTTAAGAACAGTCCTATATACACTACTTAATTACTTATATATATTAGCTTCGATCTCTTATATTAAATCTTTAGCTTTATTTATATAAGGAATCCTTTAAACTTATATATTTCTCTTATAAATCTTTTAATTAATAGTATCTTAATCTTTTCTCTCTTTATATCTTATAACTATCAAAGTAACGCTAGATTATTAGTATTATTTTATTCTACAATACTCCTAAGCTAGTTTATCGTAACTACTTATAAGTCATTATCTCTTATACTAGTATCGCCTCTAAATCCTAAAGTAGTTGCTACTGTTAATAGCGTTATAACTAGTGCTTTAAGTAGTATATTATTCAACTTTATTAATACTATAACTAGGTAGTAAATGTATAATAAAACCTTATGAAAATACTATAGTAAACTTACTAATGGGCTAGGTATATAGGTAAATAAAAGGTTAATAATATAAATATAACTTAGTGAAGTAGGTTGCCTAATAGATTAACTCTAATTATATTCTAAGATTTACTATAAGGAGGAGAACTATCTAGATAAAAACTGTAGTCCTTTAAGTATATAATACTGCGCCTAAGAAATATACTAAGTACGTTAGTACGTTAGTATGTTAGTTCCCATATTTCTATATTCCTACATTCTAAACTTATAACGTAACTAGCTATATAACTTAGCTACCCCTTACCCTATAGCTCAATCGGTTTTAGCGCCTTCCGTACTATTTTAACCAACCCATTTATATCTCTTCTTAGTAGTCGTACTACTGCTAATATAAGGTCCGTAATATAGCGCGTAATATTCTTCTATAGGCCCCTATAGTTCTATATAGGCATTAGTTTTATAGGGATTAGGTATTTATAGCTTAGGCTTATAGAATTTGGGATTAGTTCTAATATATAGTAGCAATTAAAGATCTTAATTAGTGCTTAGAAAGGCTTTTAGAAAGAGTTTAAAATCCTATAAAATAGTGTTCAAAGTATAGATTAATTAATATAAATACAATTTTAGCAAAATGCCCTATTAATTCTATATATATATATAAAGAGGCTAAGGGCGTATCTTAATTTAGGCCATAGCCCCTAATCCTTATAGTTTCCGGACTATATCCGCTCTATATCCAATTTACTACTTTATAGTAGCTACCTATTTCTTACTCTCTAAAGCCTTTCGCGGCCTACTATAAGTTTTTTTTTAGTTGCAATAATACCATAGTATTAGAACGCTTTCTACGCTTAAGAGATTATAGACCTTAGTCCTAGTATTCTTTTAAAATATCTTTATAATAATTAAAGTAAACCTCTAGTTCCTATATAAAGTTCTTAGCGGGCTAGCCTAGCTATTTAAATTTATACTAAAGCTTATTCTTAATAGGCTTAAAGTATAATATAGCTTTAACCTTATACCACTCGTCTACTACTTTAGGGCGTTTAATTAGGCCTAAACGGAGGTACTTTTCCAGTAGTAGTCTATACTATAGCTCTAGTAAGTTTATATAAAATACTAAATATATATGGGCTATAAATAGGAGTAGTTAGAGATAGTAGGCTAGCTTATTAATTTATTCCTTAATTTAAAAGAGAGCTAAGTATCTTATATTAAGCTCCTTTAATAGTTAATAAGTCTTAATATTTATTAAATATAATAGAACCTTATCGCTTACTCTAGAATGCTTATCTTAGTATTTATAGTTATACTAAAGTCTTTACTATTCTTAAGCATCTTATAGGCTTTACTATATATATTTCTATTACTCCTTCTATACCTTAAAACACCCTTATACTCTTTAGTAGATATTTTTAGACTTCCTTGTAGGGTTTTGTAATTAATTATATGGCCTTAGCTAGTAATTATTAGGTATGCTATTAAATTCAAATAGTTAAATACTATAGGCAATTTAGATTAGTATATACTAATGTAATTATTAGTTACACAGGGTGACTCACCAATAACGACTACTCGAGTAGGTTACAGTGATGTTGGTTAATAAAGCTTATTAATTGGAATGAGGAAGGGTAAGGAGCCTAAGACTCCTCGCCACGCTAGTGCCGCGGCGTCACGTGACGACCGCTTGCCTCATTCCCGACACTAGCAACTCTTCTTTTGTGGTTGCCATCTATATACAAATACTGCTTAACTAGCGTAACAAATATAAATCCTCCTTACTTACTATTGCCATTGCAATATAAGTCTCGCTATCCTAAAATTTGCCTCTTAGCACGTGGTACTCTCTTACTAAGGGGTCGTAGGTAGACGTCGTGTCAGGGCCGCTAAGGCGCTAGTCGTAAGCGAGCCAATAGCGATTTTCCATCCCAGGGATAGAAAATCCTAATTGGCTAGGTTAAGTCAGGGTCTATAGAATGTTATACCCCCTCCTTTAAAAAAGTCTTAGCAAGAGAATCTAACCAATTAAATAACTTTAACCGCCGGTTAAAGTTCCTGAACATCTTAAGACCTTATATAACTAAGAAATTTCTAGGGACTCCCTTTTAACCTAACCTTTAACTCGTATATATAGAGTATTTGTGTTAACAAACGTCTCTAGTGCCTTGTTTGGGTTCACCTTTATTATTATATCTACTGGGTTATTTTAGCTATTAATCTATTAAATCTTAAAGAGTTCTTAATATTTGTAGGATTGCTAAAGTGCCATAATATTAATTATAAGGCACTTCTTCTTTGTAGTACCGAGCTTAACTAAATATTTATAGAGGGAATATAAGTTGGTGTATACAATTATAGGGATAATAGGAAGTTTAAGTCGATCTATAATTATCTTTAGGGTAGTTCCAATTACAATTGCTATATTAACTCCGCTAACTATTCCATATATTTCTAACGCTAAAACACTTTAGGTAACGCGCTTACTCTTAGTTAAGCTCTAATAAATAAGATTACTATGGATTATAAAGTTATTCTCTCTAGTAAATTTGTTTGCGATAATAATCTTATATCCTAACTAGGAGCTAAAATCTTTATTATTTATAAACGATCCATTAACAAATATAAAGAGCTTAGCGGTAGGAAGATTAATAGGCACGTAGAGTAGTCCCTAATTAAGATGGTTCATTTGCTAGGAAAGACGTTTATTTAGGGTAAGAACGTTATCCTTAGTTGGTTCCTAGTGTTAGGCGGTAACAGAGAGATTAAATAAAGCCTTGGGTTGATAGATAAAAGCAATATAAGCTCTATAAGCACGTTGCTCTATATATTCTTGCTTTAGAGAATTAACGTTAATAACGTTAATCTTTTTGCCTTAACCCTTTTAGCGCAAAGCAATAGAATCCTTATTTAGGGAGAGGATATATTTATTAAAAAGTAATAGTGTTATTAAATTAAGCTTTTCTTTTAGCTTTGCTATAAGATTTGCCTTTACTAGCTTATCTTCTTTAAGAGCTAAGAATCGGTCGTCTCCTAAGATAATTATATTATTAGTTTATATGCTAACGATTCTAAATAGAGTTCCTATGGTTATAATAAGGAAGTAGGGATTAAATGTAGATGTAGTTATTAAAAGCTTCTCTTTGTAGTATTTGCTATAAGTAGCCTACTAGTAAGTTCCTGCCTCTATAATTCCGTATAATGGCTTAAGCACAACCATAATCATATCTTTGGGATATTGGTGGCGAATTTGCTCTAAAAGGTGCGCCAATATTAAGCGCTAAAGGTGCGTCTCTGATTAGGTGTAGGCCTAAGTAATATCTCGTAAATAAACCGCCATTCTATTCTTTATTAAGGAGGGAGCTAGCATAATAATAACTCGCTAACTAGCTTATTAAATTATAAAAGATTACGTAAAAATCACCTCCTTACCATTATTATTGTAACCTTAGATAATAAGCCTTAATTTCTTAAATAGGGTGTTAGTAGCTTTACCTTTAATCTTATTAACTATTCTTAACTTAAAGATGCGAACTTTATTAAACTTAGTAGGGTTATACTTCTTAAATTTAAAGACTCCTCTTATAATAAGACTATTAATCTCCTACTTATTAGATGCTTAGAAAGGAGCTCTAGAAGTTATAATACAACCTTCCTTTTAGAGCTATTTTACGAGCTTAAAGTCAGCCTTCTCCTTAGCTGTTATAAAGGCCATTAATAACTTAACTCCATTCTCAATGGCGGCAATAAATTGCTCTTTAAAATTAATAAGATATTAGCAATTTTATAATCCCTTTAGGCAACCTCTACCGCGTTATAGTTGCGGCGTATCTATTACAATTATATTAGAATTATGGTCGCCTTCTAGAGCACGTTAATTATGGCTCTCCTTTAGGGCATTTTTTATAGCATCCTGTAAAGGCTCGGAGCTATTATCTTTATAGTAAGGCTTAATAACAGTTAAACGGAATTAAGTGGGTCCGTAAGGTATCTAAATAGTATAAGTCTAACTATTAATTATAATAAGTTAATGTGGGCCTAACTATCCTCCCTTTTTACGCTATACGCGTACCTTAGACTAGAGTAGCAGATTAAGTGTAGTTAAGGTATTTAGGCTATTTCTTATTTCTAGTACGTTGTTGACCTAGCGTATAGCGTAGAGATATTATACCTCCTTTATTGCCTTATAAATAGCCTCAGCTTATTATATAATAGAGGGAGACAGTAAAGAATCATTAGTTATTTAAGGGTAGGCGCTAAAGACTAGTAATATAGGTACAAGTCTATCTAGGCTAGCGGAATTGTTAATGGCTTTAACGGCTATTTATAAGGTAAGTTCTTTGCTAGCGTCCTTTAGTTTTAAAGAAATAATCTTATATATATGGCGTAATGGCGCGTAATATTACTCTACTTTTTTAATACTATTATGTGCCTTAATGGGGACTTCCTTAACCTCAATTGCTATTGCCTTTATCTATTATTAAAACTCTATAGATAAGAAGTTCTTTCCTATATTATAGACGATTTAATTAGGGGGTTCTAGGTAGATATTAATTTAATATAATTAAAGGGTATCCTATATATTTCTAGCTAATATATCCTTTAAGAAACGTGCGGCTTAAAAGGAGGTTAAGAAGTTAATAACTTGGAGTACTGGCTTGCCGCTAAAATATATAACGTTAACAATAATATAGAAGTTAAAGTTGTAGTTATTTTTAAGGGTGAACTTAAATCGGCTAGGGGACTTCTAGTTTATTTAGTAGTAATAGTAGTACTTTATAAGATACTTAATTGCCTTAACCTTAACTTTATAGCCTACTTGCTGAAGAACCCTAAGCAATTAATAGATGGATAGGTGGCTAAAATAACGGTGTAGTTAACGTAACTCTAACTTAGTTAGGTGGCTTTAAGTAATACTCTTTTCTAGTTAATAAAGGAGCAACTAAGGGTAACCCCACTTGCGTATAATAGGTACCCAACTATCTCCCTATATAAGCATATTCTTAAGGTTGTTAAGCTTAACGCCTAATTTATTTATATCTCCGATGTAAAATAGAAATAGAGTATTTGTAGGAATAACGTGGAAAGTGATACACCCTAAGGGGGTTTAGACCCTAATTATGCTAAGAGAGATTATAGTACCCTTGCTAAAACAAATTATATATTAGCCTGCCGTTAAATAGTTAATCTAAATAGAGTTATTAAGCTACTAAAGGGCTTAAACTTGAGGTTCTCCTACTATAGATACTCCTGCGGCTCTAGTATCTGGCATAATACTATAGAAGATATTCGCTAAGTATCTATTGTTAAAGGAGAACGCGAAGCTCTCCTTTGGCTTATTAAAGATATTTAACTTTATAATAGAATGGAGCGTAGATTAGTTATTAAAAACAGTAACGGTTTATATACTATCTACCTTACTATACTTAGTGAAGTATTGGTTAGGTAAGTAGTCCTTAATTTCTATATCTATAAGGAGCTGTTCAACCTTATTAACCTTACCCTTAAGATCTTCTACACCTTTATATTAAACTAGGAAGCTTTAGAAGTAGGCTATAGTAACCTTATAATTTTTAATATTTCTTATACTCTGGCGAAACTTATTATATACCTCCTTTTATTTATTAAGAGAATGCCTAGTTAACCAGTAATTTGGTTTCTTATAAACGTAGCACTTTTTTTAGTAATTACTTCGAAATAAACCTTTATAAGGACCTCTACCTTTACCTTATAGTCGTTAATTATACCCTCTGCCGTATTGCCTACTATAGCTACTATATGTTTAATTAGTCCAGTTGTGGTTATATTGGTTAGGCGGGTCGATTAAAGTAGGTTAGAGTTAGGTGTTAAATTGCTATACTTTTTAAGAGCGTAGAGCGGTGCTAATAAAAGATCTTAATTAAGTACACACTCCTTTATAAGTATTTGCAGGATTAAAGAGAGCAAGGTTATATTCTTTAACGCCTTAATATATGCTAATAACTTAATTATATAGGCTGAAATCCTCTTAATATAATTTGGATAAACCACGCTAAATTATCTAAAGTTAATTAAAGAGCTTTTAAAGATAATTAAGCCGAGGGATACCTAGGTTTATAGCAATAATCCTTAGGAAGGTAGTCTCTCTCTATTCTAATATATACTGCTACTTATTCTCTTTTATTTTAAAGTAGTATCTTAATATATATATTATGTGGTTAAAATTATATCCTTTTCTTGCCAAATGATTATAATAGAAGGTACTAGCTTGGCCCTTAAGTATAATAGAATAGGCGTTATAGTATTAATTAGACTCTATTCCTACCTTCTAGTAATAGTTATAGAAGATACGTAGTTTTAAATTAAGAATATTATATAATTCCCTACTAAACTTCTTCTTCTAATCTAAGTAGAGCTTCGTAAGCTCTATAAGCAATTTTAAACTACCTCCGATTTAAGATTAAGATAGAGGAGGTAGGAGTTACATTGTAGGCTGTAGTAGGGACGTAGGTCTAGTCGGTGGAGTCTAAAGGTCGTTAAATCGCGAAGTAATGGGATCCTGCGCTTGCTCTCATTAGGGTGTAGTATCTGACGTTAAGGTTATGGGTTAAATTGGATATAGAGGAGTTAAAGGCAGAGGTAGGTTTGTCTTTAGAGGTATATTACTTAGGTTTTATTATAAGTTAAGCTTCCTTATAGTGCGTAGTTGGTGCTTAATTTCTTGTAAAGTCTATTCGTGCTCTTCTTTTACGTTAATAACCTGCTCCTAAATATTATCTCTAATAGTACCCCTATCTATAGGTATAAATACTCTATACTCCCGCAAGAAGTTACGGAAGTCTTATATAATATCCTTCTTTACAGGAGCCTATATTTCCTTTATCTATTTAATAAAGTCCTCCCTTATATAGTACCATAGTATAGTGTCGTTGTATTCGCTGTCTTTATAGTATACTATACAGTATAATAAGAATCCGTTTAGGTCCTATTGCTTAGCGTTTGCAAAGTCAATTATATTAGTATTCTATGTTTCTAGGTTAATATCCTTCTCGTACTTCTTTAAATAGGTTAACGCTATAATAGTAGACGTGCGTAGGTGGAATTGGGTATTAATTGTAATCCTAAAATCTGCGAAAGTATACGGAGGGTGTTAAGGTAGTTATTTAACGCGTTTTAGACGTTAACTTAGGACCCTAGGTTTAGTAACACTTCTAACCTAAAGTACTTAACCAAATCTTCGTAAACGCGGTTGTTTTGCGTAATAAACGCAACTTAGTATCTTCTAGTACTTAGTAACACTTCTGTTACTAGTTTTCCGCAAGTCTAAGGTAGTACAGTATCGCCAGAATCCATTCTATATAAGCGTATATAGCACCCCTATACGAGACTATCTCTTCTATTCGAAAACCTAGCTGCTCTATAGTTAACTGTGTATTTAACCACTAATTAGTGTTAGTCACATAGGGTGACTCACCAATAATAACTACTCGAGTAGGTTATAGTGATGTTAGTTAATAAAGCTTATTAATTGGAATGAGGAAGGGCGAGGAGCCTAAGACTCCTCGCCACGCTAGTGCCGCGGCGTTACGTAACGACCGCTTGCCTCATTCCCGACAGTAATAAATATTACTTTAAGTTATAAGCGTATTCCATTTATAGAAGTAACTTATACTAATTATCTTACTAGTAGTTAAAATATATTTATAGGTAAGACTCTAGTTCCTAGTTCTGGCGTTTTATTTATCTATCTATAAATGGAAAACTATAGTATAATAGTAGTTTCTCTTTAAATAAAGTATAGGTTTAATTAGTATTAGCTTATAAAGACGCTACCCCTATAAGTAATAATAGAATATAGTTAATCTACTTTAAGAAAGTATTTAATTATCTTACTAATAGGAAGGTATTAGATATACTTAAAAAAAACCCTATTAATAAGTATAAGCACTAAATATATATTTATCCTTACTTATCCTTAAATTATAGAAGATCTATAATAAAATCTATACTATAATAATACTATAATTCGCTAGTAGGGGGAACTAATTTAAGTAAATACTATAGCTTATGTCCTTAGATTTTATATACTTAACACTTTTTATAATAGCTAATATACTCCTTTACTTTCTACTTAAGCTTTAGCCAATAATATTTACGTTAAAGTAGTTTTACTATTTTATCTTAACAATAATAGCCGCTTAAAGGATTATTATAATTCTTTATAAGGATTTCCTATTATAAATTTGCTTCTTATAGCACCTAAACCTTACTATATTTATAGAGTAGGCCTATTAGGTCTAGTTCCTAATATTAGCGCCTAGTAGCTTCCTTTCTATTATGCTTCTAATTTACTTTTACATTAAAGATAGTATAGAAGGTGTTCCTTTGTTATACCTTATAGATAAAATCTATTAACTTTTTTAATGGTTTTTAAGTAAAAGATATTTTATCTTATACTGCTCTAAATATTAACTAGATAGTGCTATAGATCTTATAACTTTTTAATGTATATATATTAGAAAGGCCGCTATAAGGTTTTAGTTATTATAGGGATCTAAGTTCTAATCACTTTACACTTCGCTATTAGTTTAAAGAGATAGCTTAGTAATTAAAGGTAATATATTATTAGGTTCCAAAGTTATATTAGGGATATCTTATCTAGGTATATTTAGACCCTTATTAGTAATAGACTAGGTACTAGCTAAAATATTAGTAAAAGCTAATAGGGCTTATATTACCTAAGACTTAGTATATAAAGCTATAGATGCTTAAGAATTTTATACCTAAAGCTTATTCTATAATATAGGGAGTAAGATATTTATTATCCGCTTTCCGCCTCTTATTTTAAAGTCTTTAATATAATTTAGCTATTATAACGGTTTATTAAAAGGGTTATTTTCCCCTAGTTTATGTCACAGCGACTTAGTTAATCGAGGTATAAGCGCCGTAAAGAACGTATGCAAGCCTGTATAATTGGTAGTCTATAGACCTAGATATCAAGATAAGGAGCAGAAGGTAGAAAAGGACACGTCTATATACATATGCCAAGGCTTAAGCGAGCCCCCTGACTAGATCCGTTACGGTGCCGTAACAGTTTATATTTAATCTTAAAATTAAATTACGTAAACTTCTTTACCTATTTAGCTTATTAAGGTATAAGCTCCTTTATAGTTATAAAATAGCATAAATTGTAATAATTTAAGAGTATATAAGTAGTATAGCTCGCATATTTAAGGTAGTATTATTACTATTTAAAGTAGTTAACTATAGCTAGTAGTTCCTTATTATAGGTATAATATTTAACTTTAAGTCCCTAGAATTTTTCGCTATAAAATACCACCAGTCTCTATCAAAGTTAGGTAGTATTTAGATCCTTATTAGGTTATAGTAGAATACTAATAAGAGTAAAATTTAATATATTAGTAATTATTATTAATAACTAATTTAGGTTAAAATTGTAGTAATAGAGCTTTTATAAACTTTATATATAATTCTTAAAAGGCTTTCTAAACCTTTCTGGGCTATATCTATAGTTTATACTATTTAGTTAGTCCCTTTTTAGTTTTCTTCCTTTTTACTCTTTAAGCTAGGTTTTAGAAAGCTTTAATAATAGAGTTAGATAGATACTAGGTAATATCTAAGTAACTATAAATAAAGCGCCTACCCCTTAACTCGTTAACTTAGGCACGCAGGTTATCGATAAGAGCCCACCAATTAGATTAGTGGGATTTGGTAGCCGTGCTCTAGAATATAAAATTCGGAGAGTGGCCAAGGCTTTGGGGGGTTTTTTTTCGCCATCTTATTTAGGGGAATCTTACATTAAGTCTTCCGAATAAGGTCTGTATCAAGTCTAGCGTAATTAGAAGGCATGGTGGTGGTATATTTAATGGTTAAATTCTATACGTTGTTCTGATTCTGGTGTTCGCGCATAGGCCTTCCCTTTGCTCGCCCTAACGGATCAAGGGATAGAAATTAGTAAAGTCTAAAAATATTTAAATATCCTAGTAACTCTTTAGCTCTAGCTACTCTTAGATTATCTATACCTATTAATATTATAATATAGCCTAGAAACTTAACCTACTTACTATTAAAGATATACTTTAATGCCTTAGCATAAAGGCCCTTATTTATCTAAACATTCTAATACTTTTGTCAGGAAAACGGGAGGGTGGTAGGGGCTAGCTAGGGGCTAGCCCGGGGCTGGCCCGGGGTCATTTCAGCTGGATCCGCTGATCTGCTCATGTACACTTTATTACGCTAGCCCGGGGCTAGCCCGGGGCCATATTAGCAACATTAGCACATTTATACGTTTTATACGTTTTATACATTTATACGTTTATATATTTTATATAATATTTCCTATAGCTGCAATATGTATAATTATAATAAAATCAAATTCAAAATTCAAAATTTTAAATTAAAATTAATAGTAGCTATAAGGGATATCTCTCGCAGAGTCTCAAATCGTCAATGGCGGCGTTCCCGATGATCCGCCGGCCATGTACTGATTTCCTAACTAGGCCTAGTGCCTGTCCTACCTGTCCTGCCTGTCCTACCTGTCCTACCTGTCCTACCTGTCCTACCTGTCCTACCTGTCCTACCTGTCCTACCTGTCCTACCTGTCCTACCTGTCCTACCGTCTGACCGTCCTACTTGTTCGTGCCTACCTGTCTGTGCCTGCCCGGTCGTGCCTACTTGTCTATGCCTACCTGTCTGTATCTGTAATTCGGGGGAGAGGTCGGCCCGATCGAAGGCTCTGCTTAATTGATTGCGATTATATTATATTGATTCGAATCGTTCTCTCTGGGGCGTTCGCTGGCTGTACGTTTGAACGGTGGTCGTCTGGGGTGCCTCCCTAAGAGGCCCTTGATTCGATTGATTTGGTAATGGATGATATCGAGGCCTTCTAGTTCGATTCGATCGATCGATTGAATTGATCGTGGTGTTTGCTGGCTGGTCGTTTAAACGATTATCGTCTGGCTCTGGCGGCGGTCGTCTGGTTCTGGCGACGGTCGTCTGGTTCTGGCGACGGTCGTCTGGTTCTGTCACAGTCCTCTAGCTACCGTTCTGGTGCCTCCCTAAGTAGGGAGAGATGTAAGGAAGGAGGAAGGGTAAAGGTGGCATTTAGGTGTACAAGGGGTATACAAAGGCACGTGTAGAGGCTGTCGGGAAATAGCGGGACCCGATGGTACTTCGGACGATTTAGATGATAAGGAAAATTAAAGTCCTGCTAGGAGCTGCTAGGAAGCCTGCTAGGAGCCTGCCCGGGAGGCCTTTAGGATTTTAATACCCTAATAGCAATAAATACAATAATAGTAATAATATTTATTTATAGCTATAGCTAGCATAGTGCTAGCGTATAGCTCTAAGGCTTAGCTAATATGGCTAAAAGCTAGCCCTAGGCTAGGGGGGGTCAGCGGAAAGCTAGCCCCGGGCCCTAAAAACACTTTTAGCGAAACCAAATTTCCTGCGCCACTTCCCGTTTTCCTGACGTTGTAAATATATTATTTATACTAATCCTTATTTTCTAGGTAGATTAGGATATTATCTAAATAGATAATATATATACAATTATTATTTATTCTTAATTAATGCCTAATACGGTTATAAATTACAGTTTATACAAATAAATACTAATAAGTTAGGTATAAAAAATATCACAGTGCTGCAATAAAGTAGACTAAATAACTACGTTATAGTATAAAGAGGGGAAGAAGGTAGAAAGGGGGTATTGTATATAAATAGTAGGGCTAGCCGCTAAGTCACTAGTGGTAGGCTAGCTAATAGTAGGAAATAGTACAAGACAGTATAAAACAGTATGCGTTAGGTTAGTGCTGTAACAGTACTCCTTTCCCCTAGATAGTTTAGTCCCTAAACTAAATAGATAACTTAAAAATAGGCAGTATATGGGGTTGCCTATTTTTTTACCGTAAAGATATTAGGTCTACTTACTGCCCTTAACTAAGCTAATAGCGATTTTCTATGCCGGGCATAGAAAATCCTAATTAGTTAGTTTAGTAAGTAAGGTCGGTAGAACTCTATACTACTACCCAAATTAATCCGCATAGCGTTTCTTAGTAAGAATTTAGCTAATTAGATAACTTTAACCGCTAGTTAAAGTTCTATAACATTTTAACCACCACAAATTTTAATATAGTGGTCGGCCGTAACCTTAGCGTAACTTTTCCTTATTTTATGCCTAGTCTAGGGGTTCTAGCTTCTTAGGGTATTACTTATAGAAGTACTATATAGCTTATTTATAACCCTTTAGGTCTTCCTCTAGCTGCTAGGTTATGTCCTTATAATATTTCCATTTAATCTTATAAGTTAGGCCCTAGGGGTCTTCGTTGTGTATATTAAGGATTTTTTTTAAACTCCCATTTATCTTCTATATTGCCGTTATTATCTCTCTCTGCTATTTATCCTTGTATATTACGGCGCTTTATAGTATTAATATTTGCTTAGCTAGGGATCTCTTTAGTAGCCTAAAGGCGGACCTTAGATATATAAAAGGATTTATTTACTTAGATATAGTTTAGGAGGTCTACTATAACTGCCCTTTAGTATACTGCGAGTACGGGTTATAGGCTGTCCTATTTATCGTCCCATTTCTTTTTAGGTCTATTTATCTTTATATTTTCTAAACTAACTATAACTATATCGCCTTCGTAGAATAACGCGCTCTTATCCCTATAGGTATTAGCATTATCTTTATAGTATTACTATAAAATCCGGGCTAGGGCTTTAAGCTGTATTAATATCTACTTAAAGCGGTTGGCTACAGAGTCTGCGCAGAAGAACTCTTTCTTTACTTATACTAATAGTGTTAGTAGGTAGGGGCTAGTAGGCTTAATTCCGAGGTAAGGGTTAAAGCTATAGTTTATAAAAAACGGGGAGATACGTATACTCTTATTAACTTAGTTATTTATAGCAAACTTAGTAAGTAGTAGGTAGTTAACCTAGTTGTCCTATATAAAGCTAATAAAAGTATAAAGGTATTTATTTACGGCAGCGTTAATAATTTTAGTTTAGCTGTCTATTTCTAGATGCTAGGCTAAGCTTAGTTATAAGGTTGTTTTAAGGCGTTTACTTAGTTATTACTAAAAGTCGCTAATAAATTATATGCCGCGATTAGAGATAATTATGCTTAGTATACTATAGAGCTTATATATATTATTAATAAAGCTATTAACTAGCTTCTTTATTAAGAGTCCTATTACTAGAATAAGGTATTATATTTTAGTTAGGCGGTCTATAATAATAAGAATATATTTATATGCCTTACTATAACATTAGTATACTAGTAGTGTTATAATATAGTTAATTAAGATATTAGTCTACGGGTAGGCGGGTAATTTTAGTAGCTTTAAAAAACTGGGTGGGGTAGAACAGGGGGTCTTAGTATAAAAGTATAGGGTATAGTCTTTAATAAAGGTAGCTATAAACTAGGGGATTTCTAGCTATTAATATATTTAGTTTAAGAGGTTAAGAGTTTTAACCTGGCTAGGGTAACTAGCGGGGCCGCTACTATAAGAGTAATAGGTAACTTTTAGGTGGAGGTTTAGGGCGTTAGGGATAAAGAGGTGTTAGTAGAAGTAGATCTATCTATTAATAATACTATATTCTAAGTTATCGCAACGGAGTAATTTCCTAATCTTCTTTGGCTAATGGCGAGCTTTTTAATTATATAGGGCCGCCACTATATCTCTTATAAGTTTGTTCTCCTAGTATCTTAGCTAAATTAACTTATCTAGTAATTTTTCGGCTATTTTAGGGTCTAGAGCGGCTATAAACTCCGCGTTATTAGAATTACAGGACTTATATAGTAATTCTTTTAAGATTATAGGGTTAACTTTTTAGGGCAGTATAATAACTTAGGCTTAGTAGCGGAGGTATTTATTGTTAGTATCCTTAGGCCTTATTCCTAGTAGCCGGCTTAGGGCATTAGGGAGTGTAGCTTTACTACTAGGTCTGTATATAATTATAAAGTTAAACTATAAGAGGAACTCTGCCTACTAGACTTAGTGCTAATTTAGCTGTTTAGTAGTTATAAACGTCTATAGGTTTTTATAGTTGGTAATAATTTTAAATAGCTCCTTAGTCCCTTATAACTTATAACGCTATTCCTTTAAAGCCTTAATAATAGCTAAGAGTTCTTTATTATAGATCTCGTAGTTATACTTTAGCGTAAAGTGCTTTATAGAGAAGAATGCAATTAGTCTTAATTTTCCGTTATTATTATACTAGAAAAGGACTCCGCCGGAAGCCTAATTTAATACATCTATCTCTACCACTATTTTCTTCATATAGTTATAGTATGCTAGTACTAGTGCTAAAGTAAAGGCTCCCTTAAGGGCCTTAAATAATTTAGCTTATTCTAGTTCCTATAGCCATCCGATATCCTTCTTTAGGAGTTTTATTATAGGTATAGCGATAGTAGAGTAGCCTTAGATAAATTATTAGTAGAAGTTTGCGAAGCCGAGAAATTATTATAGTTCTTTAATTAATATTAGGTCCTTTTATTTCTATAAGGCTATACCTTCTTAGGGTCCATAGTTATACTATTAGTTAAGATAATTAAGCCAAGGTATTTTATTTTAGTGGAGTAGAACTTAGACTTATTAATATTAATCTAAAGTCTAGCATTACCAAGTTTTTAGATAACTTTATTTATATACTTAGTGTACTTAGCGCGTGTTTTAGAAAAGATAAAAATCTTATTAAGGTAGGTAGTGTAGTAGTCGTTTAGAGCGTTATATAAAATATAGTTAATATAGTTTTAGAATATAGTGGGTATATTATAGAGGCTAAATAGTATAACTAGTATCTTATAAAGTCTAAACCGGGTAATAAATACTATAAGCTACTTATAGCCCTTTGCAATCTAGATCCGGTTAAATGCAGCAATTATATTAAGTTTAGTAAAGTATTTGGTATTATAAAGTGCGTTAAGTGTTTCGTAGATTAGTGGCAGTAGGTACCAATTCTTAATAGTAACTATATTTAGGCCTTAATAGTTATAGTAGATTTATATACTACTACCGGGCTTAGTAGTAAGGAGGAGTGGTACGGTAGCTAGTAAGGTTAATTCGCGGATAAAACCCTTATTTAGTATCTTATTAATCCACTTCTTTATACACCTAAGTTTAGCAGGTAAGAGTGGTCTATTTTTATAGTACGGGGCCTAGTTTCTAGGGATAATCTTAATTTTATAGTCCTATAGTTAGTAAGGGGGCAGCTTATCTACGTTTTTAGGGAGAAAGTGCTTAATATATTTACGAAACTCCTTTAATAGGCGTTATAGAATGTCTTTGCAGGTTAATCCTAGTTTGCTTTTTAGAAATTTTTTAATATTAGTATTAACTATCTTCCAACATAGAAGCTTGGGTTTAGTTTTTAGATTTATCTTAAGGAAGTTGTAAAAATAAGGGGGGAGTACTTTACAGGCTTCCTTTATTGTATAGTTGCCTTCTACTAGCCGGCAGAAAGACCTTTTTAATAGGTTTAGTACTTCTATTAAGCCTATAGGCAGCTATTAGTGCTTATCTTACTTAACTAGTTCTACTAGCTTTGCTATATAAATCCTTATTACCTTTACGTCTTTTTATTTACAGAACTAGGTAAAATTAATAGCATAAGTGTATTTAATATTGTCTATGTTAGGGCATATTTAGTTCTCCGGTGCTATGGCTAGGCTAGTATAGCTTAGTCGGCCTAGGGGGGTAGAAATAAGGCGGTAGCCCTATACGGTACGCGTGGGAGATAGGTATAAGGTTAGGTATTACAGTAGTGCGGTTTCTATTATCTGGGTCTTAGTATTTTTATAGCTAGTCCTTACTATAACGCGAGCTATAGTATACGTATATAGTATATAGCTTAGTTTTAGGTATTGGGCTAGGCGGCTAGGGTTTAAATAATAGCTAGGTTAAAGTTGGATTCTTAATAGTAGTAGCGCAAAGCGGACCTTCTTTCTAGGTCTCGGTAGGGCTAGCTAGCCTATTGTTTTAGTCTTAAGTGCTAGGGTAATTTAGTCTTCCACTATTTTATTTCTTTATAGCTATATAGGCTCCCCTTTATTATGAACGTTTTTTACTATTAGGGCTTTATATATAGTCCTAGGTACTAGGCTTAGTAGTGCTAAGTATCTATATAGGGCGTCCCTACTACCGTTGGTTATCCCCTACGGGAGGTAGTACCTAGAGTAGTAGTCTAAGTTAAAGCGAATTTTAAGTTTCCTAAAGCTAGAACGGGGCTTATACTTCTAAAGCTAAGGTATATCTAGAATAATTGGGGTAGTAAGTAAGAGTTTAGTAATAAAAAAGAGTATGGCTTTAGTATAGAGGCCAATTAATATTTAGGCGGTAAAGTAGTCCGTAATAAGTAAAGTTAGAATACTATTTACAAGGCGCAGTAGCCTAGATACTAGCAGCTTCTTAATTATAATATTATACTTTCTTATAATAGACTCTGCATTAGTAAATACTATTATAGTACTACTAGAGTCTACTAGGCTTACTATATTAATATAAACTTAGGGGTATAGGTTATATAATAAGGAGAGTTAGGTTTAAATAAGGATTAATTTNTTATTACTNTTTNCTAATNTAAGATTAAGTNGNANNTTACTAATANAAAGGACTAATTAATCTAGTAATAGGGACCTAATCTTCTCGTCTTCCTCCTTATATAGTTTAGACCCTTAAACGCGACTTAGTCTAAAAGTCTACCTTTTAATAACTAGGGTATAGGGCTGTCTTAGTAGGGCGGTCTAGTGTCCGCCTAGCTAGCAGTATTAGTTTTAGTCTTAGTTAGGGTATAGGAAGACAATACCTCGCTAATAACGTGGCTGTGTTTATATTTACTAGCGCAGAGTCGCTAATACTAGGCGTTATTAATGGGTTAGGCTCCTATATAGGGTATAGTTTAGAGTAACTAAGCTATAGGGTTAAAGGGGGGGGTTATCCGCTACGGCTATAATAGGCTCTATGGTTACCGCGTTTATAATAGACTCTATAGTCGCCGCGTCTACGGTTATTAGTTCGCGTCGTTTAATAGGGTGGTATTAGGACTAGGTTTACTATCTTAGCGGGGTTATAGGCGTCCTTCTAGTGGCTAGGTAGGCTATAGGTAAGGTATAGTCTATTATTAACGTGGCGCTTACGCTCTATATCTAAGATTTTATTAAGATCTATAGGTTTTTTAGTTATTATTAGGGTTAAGGTTAATATAGAGGTAGAGGCTTAGGTAGGTAGGGAGTAGTTAGCGTTCTTTTTAAGGTTGGCTTAGTATATATAGTTTACAAGGTTCTTAGCAAATATATCTATCTACTTACTCTAACCTATATAGTCACTATTATTAATTTTATAGGCAAGTTTAAGTACTAGCTCTTCTATCTTTAAAGAGATAAACTTTTAGAGTAGGTCTACCTTCTATTTATCTATCTTCTTGGCGCAGACTATTAGCTTATTAAGCTCTCCCTTTTAGGACTAGTAATTACGCTCGCCCTAGGGGAAATAGTTAAGCTTATTTTTTATAACCTAGGTCATGTTAAGGACCTTATAGTAGGCAGTAAGGTCTTTAAGCATATCTTCCTTAGTAGGCCATTTCCACGTAGATGTGTTATTTAGGTTCTTATATATAAGCTCTAGGCCCTACTTAATAAACTTATAGGCCTTATCCTCTAGTATATCCAAGATGTAAAGGATCTAGGACTAAACTGTGTTAAAGTAGTCCTAGTCCCAGTTAAAGACTCCCTTAATCTTAATATACTAGGTCTTAAAATTAGCTTATTATTTTAGCGGGGTGCCTTTTCCACTAAATATTAGCGGGTCTTTAGATCTCCATTTTTTCTACTAGGTTACTACCGTTATTATAGGGGTTAATTGTTTTAAAACGGCGATAGTCTCTACTTGGGAGTTAATAGTTCCTATTTAGGAAGCGATAAGGGCACTAAGGTTTTTATTAGCTTTCTTATTAGCGGTGTTTGTGTTATATATATACTATAGTCCTACTTTAATATTATTAAGAAACTCGTTGGTATAGTTAATAAGGGTAAGGTAAGCTTTACTAGGCTTAAAGGTCTTAGGGTATAGTAGGGAGCGGCGGATTATCTATGTAATATTAGGGTATATCTCTATCAAGAGGTCTACAAAAACGTCGTAGGGGTTCTAGGTTTTGGCCATTTTAGCGTCATTAGTGTCGCCTATTTAGGCGCTAGGTAAAAACTAAGGATCGTTTTAAGACTGTATTAGGGACGTATTAGTTTTAGCAGGGGCGTGCGTAGGTCGCGATTGCTCTAGGGCGGAGGTTAATTGGCTAGGGTATAAGAAATTAATAATCGTAATAGGGCGTAAATTAAAGATACCACAAACTATTATAGTGCTGTAATAAAGTAAACTAAATAACTACGTTGTGGTATAAAGAGGGGAAGAAGGTGGAAAGGGGGTATTGTATATAAATAGTAGGGCTGGCCGCCAAGTCACTAGTGGTGGGCCAGCCAATAGTAGGAAATAGTACGAGACAGTATGAAACAGTATGCGTTAGGTCAGTGCCGTGACAAAAAACCTCTAAAGGAGATGTAAGAAGTAATATAGTATACACCCCCCTAGGTATACCTGTACTACATTAATGGGAGGAAAAATACCGTTAGGTTAACTGCTCTAAGACTTAGTAGTCCCTAATTGCCTATCTTACCTTATCTACGGCTCGTACTATACTTCCATAATTTTATAGATTGCTATAAGATTGCTATATACCTTCCTTTCCTGCACTATATACGTATACACGTCCTTAATATCGTGTAGTATTTAAAGGAATTAAAATTAGAGATATTTTAGCTAAGTTTAACGGCTTAGAGGTATATACTAAGATCTTATATAGAGCTTTAGTATTAAAGTTTAAGTTTAGATTTTATTTATAATGTTAAAAGATAAGGGTTTAAGTAGCTTAGTCTTAGATTATTAATTTACTAAAGAAAAATTAAAATAATCTTACCCTTATTTAAATATTTAAATAGCTTTATAAAATTAATACTAATACCTACTAGCTTATTTAAAATAATTAAATATATTAGAATTCCTTATTCTTAGCTATCTCTTACTTAATTATAGAGAATATATTATAAAGTTCCACTAAGAGTATGTATTAGGCATAGGCGTAAAAGTACTTAGTAAAGATAACCTACCTCTATACGCTATTAGCAAGAGCTTAAGTATCTATATAACTACTTTAAAGTTTTTTTATAAAGCTACTATTATAGTAAAAAGTAAGTATATAGGCGTTATAGATTACTTCTAAACCCCTAATTAGCTTCTATTAAAGGTTATTAAGCCTACTACCTAAAGATATTAAACTATAGAGTTATAAAACTATAAGTATTTAGCTAATTACTTAGAGGCTACTTGTAGAAGTATAAGAAGTACTACTATAGGGTAAATAATACTAGCACCTATTATATAGCAATTTTTCTTAATATAATATTTAAGATATAGTGGTTTTAGAATAACTAGAGGGAGTATAAAGGTAAGCTATAAGGCGCGCCCTTAGTAAATATATAAGATTCTATATAGCCGCTTCTAAAGCGCCTTAAAACGGTATACTCTAATAATATTACTACTACACTTATTAATATCGCCGATCACCTTTAGGAATGTTTAGAAACGAACTACCTCCACGTGGGCGACTCTGACAATTTTAACGTTATATAATATTAGCTAGATCACTATCTAGGCTAGCCCGATCTTACTTAGTTTACCCTTAATATACTTATAATACCGCCTATGTTAGATAAGTACAAGCAGCTCTTTAGCAGCTGTAAGATTCTCTTAGAGGACCATCGCTCTCACTTATAAATGGATATTATTGCGGCCAACAAGTGCCTATACGGGGCATAGGGCCTTCCTCGAACTGCGCCTCAATTGCTGCGCCATCGTATATTCCAGCTTTGATATGCATCTTCACAACTTCGACGGATGCTTCCGTAAGCTGTTTGCCCTTATCTCTGTCAGAATTTCAGGTGGCATGGAAAGAATGGATGGCTTCAGTCAAGGGGGGCTGTCGATCCCTATCCCTGGCCTTCGTCGATACACCTCGTTGGGTTCATATCTCGTGCGGATGGACTGTACAGCCGGCCTTTCCGGGCGCATTCGCTCCAACCTCTGAGAGATTTTAATGGGTTCGCGTTGTGGTCCCTGCTACTTTCTTTCTAGGATGTGGTTTACGGTGCGCAACAACTCGTATCGGCAACCCGCGGGTCGACACTTTATAGAGATAGAGATCCCGCGATATGCTGATATGAAGTTCCAATAGCTAATATCAATAACGGCAGCTTAAAGGATACCTTCCGCCCATTGGCTTACAATGATCAAACCCGCGTAATCTCCACGACTCCACACTCCTGGTTGTCCATGGATGCTGTACAAAAGGAACTCTCCGATGCAATACCCCACACTGATTATGGAGCCAGACTGGCACGAGACTAGATTACTTGCAGGCCACGCAAACAGGTGGGGGGTCGGTAGCAGAGCCGCAACAAGGCTGGAATCTGGGATTCTGGTAGATATTTAAAGTCAACAAGATATGTCTGAGTTCATAGAGCAGAGTTAAACTGACTATACCTTATTTCCTAAAATCCTGTTATAGTAGTCACCAAACTTTCAAATAACATGGCCGCTGCGGCTGTCTTAGCTCAGCCGTCCTACTATCCCGCTGCCAACGAACGTATCAGGATTGACGGGCCAGACCATGAACCCTATTTCCCCCGAGTCGATGGCGTTCCAGCTGGATTCCCTCGTCAACTTCACTCCCCTTTGGTCTGGGATGCCAAAGAAATGGGCAGTAAAAATGACTGGATCATACATCTAACAGATGAAGATACAATGGCTCTTGAACTAGCACTTCGGACCTTCCAGAGTATGTATACCTTATTTCCACACCTACGCCGTTACGTGTAATAATAGTCATTGTAGAATCCGGCCTACACGTGTCTCAGATCAGCAAAGAGAACTTTCCTTTGCCAGAAGAGCTTGCAACACTCTTGGACGACGTTTCAGAGCAGTGTTACAGTGGTAGAGGATTCTGTGTTCTGCGTGGACTAGATCCGAGAAGATTTACGGAAGAAGAGCATGGGGTTTTGTACGGTGGAATATCCGCCCATGTGGCCCCGGAGCGTGGCTTCCAGGATTTTGAGAAGGAGCAAGTTTTATGTTCGTCATTGTGTTCACCTTCCGAATGGATGCATCTTTCGACTGACACAACCTTACCAGGTCATCTGAAGAATTCAGCGCCCTATGTCAGTGATCTGCTTGGACTGGACTGGACTGGATTTAGGCTCAAATCCAGTCCACTCCGGTTCTATCGCGATTTGGCTCCAGGAGCGCCATACAATCCATATACCATTTATAATAAGTCTTGGCATCCTTTGGTGTTGCAGTAGGAAGCTGTGCAGACTATTAAATTCGGCCTAAATTGTTTATATTACTCCTTATATATTACTCCTTAAAGGCCTTAAACGTCTTAAATACGTCCTTATCGTTGCCCTTATCCTTATTATTGCCCCCACCTTACCGCTAGCACGCTCTATCATCGCCAGAACCTCCTTATTATCCTCCTCCGTATCCTCTTCCTCTACCTAGGTAGTGGCGGCGGCAGCTACATCCGCAGCTTGGCGCTCCTTAATGTACTCCCTAAGCTGCTCCGGTATAGGGTTATATAGAGGTAACGGCTAAGGCTCTTCTTCTACTAATCTAACGCCCTTATTATTAAATGTATTACTTCTTAGGGGCCCATAGCTATGGCGAAGCCACTTATTTGCCTTAATTATATCTATCTTTAGGCGCGAGCGTTGGTCCTTAAGGAGTATCTTATAACTGCTAAACAGGCGTTTATATTTATTGCTTATAGGCGGAGGAGCGAGTACGTTAAGGGCGAAGCGGGCGAGGTTAGGTTAACTATAATAGAGCCTTTACCAATAGTTAATTATATTAAAATCTTTATTATCGGCGACTTTAAGAGGGCCCTCTTTTAGATATTTATTTAAAGCACTATCCTTCTTTACTACGGAGGTTTAGTGGGTACGTTTAATGCGCTTATAATTATAAGTAGAGGTATAGTCCTTTTCCTTTTATAGCTTCTTAATAGAATAAATTAATAGATCTTAAGGCTGTAATCCAAAGCTTTTACCTTTATAGTCTTTAAACATGTTCTAAACCTTCTTTTTAACCTTATTAATCTAGGCCTTCTTATTCTTATCCGACCCCTATTTCTAGTAAAACTATTCTATCTTAAGCGTCGGATTCATTATAATGGCGGCGTAGTAGGTAGGTGTCTTATTAGCCTTCTTAAAGTACTTCTCGTACTTCTTCTATGTAGCGCTTGCGCAGCTAGATAGCAGCTTATAATTTTAATTATTAGGTTAATATAGAGCCGCGAGCTTAAGGAACCAATCTTTAGTAGTATAGAGTTCATTAATAAGCTAATCTAGCGTCTGGAAATAATTAGTAAGGCCTATACAATTACTCTCTACTATAATAGTCGCCTTGTAAAAAGATTCTAGGTGCGTATAAAGGTACTTAAGCTCTTTCTATTAGTGGGGCTTAAGGTAGTCCTCCTTAGTAAGAGGCTTTAAGTTAGTAGATGGAACGTAGTTATTATAGAACCGAGTTATATATTTATAGTAATTTAGAAACTAAGTAATTGCTATAAAAAGTAAGTTTTAGTAAGTTTAATTATTTTAAATAAGCTGGTGAATTATTAGTATCGCTTTTAGTAGAGTAGAAGATTACAACTGTAGGTAAGTCTTACAACCGTAAAGGCGGCTAGATACGGCAGAACTAAATCCTAATAATCTAATTAGTCCGCTAACGGACTAGGTGGCAAATATTACTACTTTTAAAAATATTACTTACCTTTAAGCAGTTATATTTTGCTAAATCCCCTCCAATTTTAATACTCTTAAAGAACCTACACCTTTAGGGAGTTATTTAAATATATTAAATAAGATTATAAGGTAATTTAATAGACCCCCGCTTCTTCTAGAGCTCCTAAACCCTCTTAAAGTCTATCTTACGGTATATAGAGGCCATTTCCTTATAAATCTTCTTAGCGTTCTTTCTAATTATAAAGGCTTATATATAGAGGTTAATAATATAGCTAAAGCAGCGTAGCTAATAAGCTTTTTATTTCTTTGCTAATATCTTTAGGTATAGAACTTAAAGTACCGCATTAACGTATATATTATTTAACTCTACATTATCGCCTATAAAATAGCTAATATTACCTTTAAATCTATACTCCTTAATTAGCTTTAGTAAAATGGCCGCTATATTCTTACTAAAGTATTTACTAATAACCTTACGAAGCCCTAAAACTACGTGCCGTCGCCTTCTATATTAGTTAATAAAATAACTAATAATACTAAGAATTGTGTAGAAGTTTAGTAATATCTATAAATTAAAGGATATAGATATAGAGCTATAAGCAGAGGCCAGCTCCTTCTTTAGGTTATCCTTCTTCCGCTTAAACTCTACTATAACCTAGCCCTAGATTATCTTTCTAGCTTTTAGTAGGAATTTTAGAAGGGCCGGATAGAGGTAATAAAGAAGGCTTTAGAAGTACTTATTTTTAAACTAAAAGAAGGCAATATAACAGTAGACGATCCACCTAATTAATAGCTACTTAAACGCCTTAAAGTTTAACCTCTGCTTAAGCACTCACTGCTTAGAATAGTCCTTAATTATTAGCTGGTTGGAGTTACTTAGTTTAGGAGGCTTAAGAAAGCTAGTATATTGGTTTATCTAGTAATCGTTAACGAGGTAATCTAAAGCAGTAGTATATTCTAATAAGATTATTATAAGCTCCTACTAACGCCTCGCCCTCTTATAGATGTAGCAGTAGTAGTATACCTTCTTCCTATCGCCAACCGCGCCCTTAAGCTAAACGTCCTCCCCCCATTTCCATATTAGTAACGTGCGAAGCTTAGTATTTTTAATACTAAGTATAAGGGACTTGCACCAGATATACTGCCTACCGCTATATTTAAACTCCTCCACCTCTAGGCGGCCTTTAGCTACAGAGTTAATATATTTTAAGGCAAAAATAACGTTATTAGACGGGGGTATAGCTGAGTAATTAGGCAAGAAGCGCGTAATACTAGATTAATTTATTACTGGTGGGCGAGTTTATTTAGCGGCTATAGTGGAATAAAACACTAAATTAATAAGTAGTATACGCAGTAGAAGTGATAGGAGGGTAACTCCTTAATTCTACGGCAAAATTCTACGGGTAATTAACCGTCTTTTGAGACGGTGTAATACTACAAAAGTCACTAATTGGCCGCCACCACCTGCACTAACTCCTCAGCGTCCTGTCCTCATCAGCCTCACGTCTAAATAAGGAACGGAACTGGAGCGCCAGGAGCCTCCACAAGCCTAGATCCAGTCCAGTCCACCAATAAAATCAAGGGATCCAGCTCCAGAAGTTTAGGCGATCCATATGGCGCTCCAAGATAGCTCCAGTCCAAGTAGATCACTGCCCTATGTCAAGAAGGAAACAATCGTTTCGCCTGGGTTCACTGACGGTGCAATGGTAATTATACTTTAAGCTTATGGTGAAGAAAGGTTATAATGACATGCATAGGCATTCCACACTGATCTAGGGGATATTCTTTCTCTCTATATAGTGGACGTTTCGGCCCAGGGTGGCCGGTCCCTGATCGCGAGCTCCTGGAAGGTTTACAATGACCTAGCCTTAGAGAAGCCAGAAGTGCTGCATACGTTGGCTGAAAACTGGACCTTTGACACGTGAGTGATATCTGTATACTTCCTTTGGCTGTGACTTAAAAGGTGTAGCTTCCGTGATAAGGACAAGTACCCTCCGTTCACCCGCCCATTGCTCCATTGCGCGGACGGCAAAGTCATCTTCCAGTGCTCTCGGCGTCCGTTTACCGGCTTCAGGCCTCTCAAGCGTGACCCAAGCTTGCCCCCGATCACACGCCGTCAGATCGATGCTTTGGATAGCATTCATTATTATGCAGCGAGAAATGCCATCACGCTTGATATTCAGCGGGGCGACGTAATCTACATGAATAACATGAGTATTCTGCACGGTAGAGAATCCTATGAGAAGCCCGCAAACGAGAATCAAACTGCGCCGGATACATCGGCCCAGGACAGACATCTTCTCAAATTCTTCTTGAGGGATCCGAAGAGAGCTTGGAAGATGCCACCGGCGTTAGAGAAACTTTGGCATTCAATTTACGGGCCAAATCGGCCTGATGGCTCTCGCGAAGAGGTCTGGGTCTTGGTCAAAGAGAAAGGTGTGCCTGATCGATGGCAAGTGAATGGATAGTCTCTAGTTTTCTGGCGGCTATTATTGAACGGTTTTCAGGATTACTTTATAACTACTGCACAAGGAAATACCTCGGGACTTCGCATCTCCATTGTTATGAATTGCAAGTTAATTACTTCGACAATTTGATAGGCCGTGCACAATTACAAAATAGTATGAATTTCTGCGTTCATCGACTTATCTCATGCCCTCCTTGTCATGATCCGCCCTCACGATCAACGTCTGCTCCCCATACCATTACCCAGGTCTTAACCTGAACAGCATCCATCTCGTCCCTGAGCTCCTCATAACCAATCGTCTGAAAGCCTAGTTTGCTATAGAGACCTTTTGCCATCTCGCTTGACTCTACCCCGGCTACCAAGCCGGTTGTGCGTGAGCGTTGCAGACCCCATTCAATCAAAGCCGTAGCGATGCCTTTCTGCCGGAACTCGGGTTTTGTAGCTAAGGCGCGCAAGTGAAGGCTTTCGCGATATTGCGTCTGCCAGTATTTTTCTTCGATGACGTCTAAAGAAGCGCGAAAATTTGCAATGTGCGAAGGTGATGAATGCCGGTTAATGGACTTTGGGTACAATTTGGCTATGAGCCATGAGCAAGATCGTACTCGAAGATCTGTGGATATCCATCAGCTCAAAGCTTACCCCAAGCGGCCGTGCTTAGCATGTCCAGTGTCACGCACACGCTAACCAAGTCGACCAGGAATCAGGGATAGTGTTCGCGGGATGTAGAGCCAACTCTCAAAAATCCTATACCACGCAAGATGGCAGTCATCTGGAAACTCTTTTCGATGAGGGAAATTGTAGTTGAAGAGATCATCCGAGTCCAAACCTTCGATTGCAAGTGCAGTGACCTGCTGAATGTCTGATGATTTAGCAGGCCTGATATGATAACGGAAAGAATCAGGCATGTCGCGGGTGCACATTGGGGACAAACTACAAATCTTTGTCAAATTTCGTATCGCACGAAGTTCATCTGCCTGCTGAAATATTGTCGGGTCGGAATGAGGCTCGCTTGGTGCGGCAACAATCCACGGGTGCATTGCCTGTCATTCGTGCAGCTTCCCCGCAGGTGTTATTGGCCGGCTATCCCGGGCTTCAATCACCTTTCGCGGATAGAAGTAGGCATAGAGCGAATTTGCTTTCTTTACAAGAAATCTGATCAACTATCAATTCAGTCGAAGTCATTGTAAGGTGCATGGCAATAAGACCCAGTACTTGTGGAAGAAACCAAGAACAGATTCTACCAGAATGTAGTTCCAAGAACGAAGCGTCATTGTCCAAGAGAGAGACCTAGGGATTGTGGGACGACAAGACTGTCTAGTTGCTGTGCAACAACGATGAAAATTTCTGGGATCATTGATAAGTGATCTCATAATTGTATCTCTTCATAACGCGGAGAAAAGGATGTTCCGACACTCTGTTGTGTTTGCACTGAACGATAACCGAACAACCCAAGGCCAAGTTTAAGTCCAACCTCATGGTCAGCCCGGGATAAACAGTTCCCGGCACCACACCATTTCGTAGTTACAATCAGTCACATCAGACACTTTTCGAGCAGAAGCTTTTATGTCGGCTGTCGAATAGTCAGCTCGAATCATTAGTAAAGTGTGAGAGGCGATGTCAATGAATGTGATGAACTTACGGAGAACGCGCTTCACTTCCGCAACATAATCTTGACCGCTCTTATCTAGGTTACCTTCTGCGATAGCAGAATCGACAGTGTCTAAACTGAATGGTGCACCGGTGTTCTTGAAGAAGGCATTGTACATAAATAATATGTTCTCCGCAGACCAGATCCATTTATCAATATATTTCTCAGACGTCCTCTTAACGTGAGAGCCGAACTTGTCCTAAATGTGTCAGCTACCATGTAGATTCGCGGCCATACTTAGATAGAAGTGGGACAAACCGTGGATCCAAGGTATTTCTGGAAGGTTTTCTGGATGCCATACACATATTCAAGATTGTTTAAAAGAATAAATATAGTGAGAAAAACTTCAAACCAATCATTCCGACAACGTCTTCCTGCCTGGATCTTCCGACTAATGGCACTCAGCAGCGAGGCTGTAAGCTCCTTCATGTATTCGATGGCCATTGAATCACATTGATGATCAAGTACAGGTGGTATGGGCACATGGCCGAACAGATGGGACTCGGGATCATCGATGCTAGTCATTCCAAGAAGCTCCAGTCCGGTAAGGGACCGTTCAGTTGAGCATAGCTTGCTGCCCACCCAGACTTGTAAGGCTTGAGTTACTAGCGTCGTCTCATTCTTTGACTAAAAAAAATTAGAAGAGTGATATTTATGCTTATAGGACTAAGGTTTAAAATCTGGCTTACAGAGAAATGCAGTGCCATTGCGATAGTCTTCGTTACTACTGGAGTCGATTTAGGTTGGATAGATTCTTTGAAGAACGCTTCGCAGTAGTGGCGGAGATTCATCATGAGTTGTTTCTTCACTTCTCCTAAATCTATCGCGGCATAGGCGGGGATCGTGATGGCCCGATTGGCATCACGACCTCCAACGTGTTTTATTACGATCTCATGTGCGCGTGGCAGGAAATGTCGGCACCGTATCTCGAGCGGCCTACTATTCCAGGATGGTGGGACGACGTGGAATTGTAACGTAACTACCGATGATGTGATCCAAACCATATCCTGAGACACCGGCTGGCTATGGACTGTAGAGGCTATCGTATGTTTAGTTCTTTCATGCTAGAAAGCTTGAGTAATACACATACCCTCACGGAAAAATCCGCAGTCAGACACATTAGGTCGGAAACATATCATAGATGCATCACTACCCGCAGAAGTCGCCTTTTGGAAGCAGTTCTGACATGGGTGGTCGGTATTGCACTATTCCTCTCAGTACCTCCGTTCCTACTACGATCAGGCTCATTTACAGGGTTTCTCCACAATTTGCACCGGAAGCAAGCCCCAGAACGCCGTACTGCTTCAACCTCCTGCCTCCGTTCATTCTTAAACGCACGCCTCGGTCTAGCAGTTGCAAATGTGGATAATCGCTGATCGGCACCTACAAATGTGCAAGTAAACGTCGCTAACGCAGTATCTGCTCTCGCAGATGAAGCTTTCTTTCTTATGCCACATTGTTGAGATTTGCGCTGGGCTGGAGCCTTAGCGGTGATAGTCGCTTTGGATCCGACTTCCTTTTTATGGTTAATACCGGTCACAGGGGCCTGATCTATCGGCTTGATTAATCCGGCCTTAGGCTCTTCAGTCTCGTGTGCATGACCGGTCACAGGGGCCTGATCTATCGGCTTGATTAATCCGGCCTTAGGCTCTTCAGTCTCGTGTGCATGTTCATATGCCGGTTGTACGGAGAACGACGTGGAGGAATGCCCCTGCTGATTCGGATCTAATATTGTATGGAGGAGCTCTGGGTTCAATGTTAAGGCCGGCAGCACCTCTGATGCGTCAGTGGCTAATACACTAATGTTGTGAGACTGCGGTTCCAAAAGCCAGGCTTGATCTGATATACCGCGTGTGAGGAGTCCGTGCGTCAACTCTGCTGATTCGAGACAAGCGGCGTGATTCTGCTCAAGGGTCTGAGCGTTGCCGTCTAAGAAAGCTTCTGCGGATGTGTTCGGCCAGAAGTTCTGGCCGCCTGGCCCTTGATTCATGATAAAGGACTCATGAGCTAGATAGGCATCCGCAAAGGGGACATAGGCAAGTGCTGATGATCCTAGGGAAAGATGATCCCACTCTGTGAGGGTCGCTTCGTCACTGATCGTAGCACAGCTTATAGATTCATTAACAGCATTTGAAAGGAGCCCATCATCAAAACTGTAGTACCCTTGGACGGGCGGAAATGCGAATGTAGCTGGAGGAAACATTTGACCCTCCATTTCTGGTAAAAGGGCCATCCCGTTCCAGGAAAATCCTTGGGCGGTGTCTGTGGCAGTCTGTCTCAATGCTAAGTCGTATTCATCTACATACTGCTTGTCGAGTAAAGGTGGGAAGATGGTCCCAGTAGGCTCGTTCTGATGAGCATTGGTCGCACGATCGATCTGTTGCACAGTGTCGTTCGACTCGTAATGCTGATTACGCTCCTTTTGGCCAAATGCTAGAACTAACTGAGCCGACATAGTGGAGTGGGGATAGCATGCTAAGGCAAGAGTGGCGGGGTGGGTTCTTAATTAGCTAAAGCGTTCGGTGGCATAACTTTCGCGTTCACCCATGGAGGACGTTTCGGGGTTCCGGCAGGTCACCAGATTCGCGTTAGACGTCAGCCTCATTCTTAGCTGTAGCAGCCCTGTTGTAAATCGATTCGCTCAGCGGATGCTTTCGAAAAGGATACTTTGTGCCTCTGTAGGGTTACGAGTAGCCAATACGAGGGGACAGTGGGGGACGATGGGGACGAAGGGCTCTGTCACGAACCACGTTCCAAAGTCTTTCGCCTCACCGTTTCCGTATGAGTCCCGCCTAATTGGGCCTAGCGTAGAAAACGCCCGTGACACCTAACCAACTTCCACACCAACGCGATTTCTTGAAGCTCTTCTTATTCTATCAACAGAGCATATTTCTATGTGTCAATACTATCGTTAACTCTAGGAGGTCCATATATCCTACCAAATCAACTCTTTGCTCCACAACCAAGGGCCTTCGCTCTGGTATCCGAGCTCCTGTTCCTGTAATCTTGCTATCAAAGCAACATATACATTCGTGCCAAGAACGACAACTGTGTTCCGATACACTTACAGCTCGCTTCGGGTTGATAGTGTACTGAAACTAGGCGGATCAGTATGGCCAACCTTTCTCAAGGTCAAGCTTCCGACCTACGGGAAAGTGAGCCGTTGCTGGAGAGCAACGGTTCAGGATCAAGCCGCAATGATGACCGTGCTTTGGAGGATTCAGAAGATATTCCGAGCAAGCACCCTCAAATATCGCGCTTGGCCTTTATCATTGCTCCAGCTTTGCTCTTTGGGTAAGAATTTGCTTAGCCCAACGGTGTGCTACGGTAGAGTAATGTTTTATATAGCTGCTTCAATACAGCCTTCGACTTGTCGTTCCTGATGACCAATTACATCCGAATCGGTAAATCTAAACCAAATAATTTCTTAAAGGTTCGGTTGGCTCATTTTATTCTAGCGTCGAACTTGAACAGCCTCAAAGATGCTGTATGGATTGTATTGACAGGGTCCATCAGCTTTGCTGCATTCCAGCCACTGGTGAGTACCCTCCACATCAAAAGATAGAAAAATACATCTCTTTCCGCAGCTACGATTAGGCACCCTACTACGGATCTCATGTGGCCTGGGCCATAAGATATCAAAGGAGTTTTCATAGTTCTACTTACTATCATTCCCAACTGTATGAACAATTCCGATATCATTCTGTTCAATGATGGCCGGACAATTGTCCTCCACACAGACCACAAGCCAATCATTAAGCACAATGAAATGATATGGTACAGCTCATTGAACTTGCCTGCTAAAGTCACATTAGTACGGTCACTTCTCCAATTTGTACGGACGAGAGCATGCTATCTTATTTGCTTTTTCCGCCTATGGCCTTGGAGTATTGCTATGGTGTGTTAAATCTCGCTGCATCTGTCTTGGCAACACAAACACAGTTGCTGACAAAGGCCGGATAGCGGATTCAGCGTCAGACTCTGGCAACTGTCATTCTCGAGAATAATAGTAAACTTAGGGTCATCGGGCACATCACTCTTGACGATAGTTATTATTAACGGTCAGTCACCGGACGTGTACTTTGATCTTCCCACCGCTGATTGCTCAAAGATCTCGTTTCCTTAACTGACATTGCCTTGTGGCAAAGCGCTGTCACCTGTGTCGAGACTGTAGCTCTCATGGCAGGTGGGCCGCTGGGATCGACCATCTCAAAAGCCCTGAATTGGCACTGGTTCGCAATTTCCTGCTGCCGCAGCCCCTAGAAAACTGACGGTACTGCAGGGTCTTCCGATTTGAAGTCATCTCAATCGCAGTTGCAACGGTGTTCCTCTACTTCTCTTTCCGCCTTGTCCGCAATCGTCCCAACGGAGCAGGAGCACCAGGTTTGCCGGCCGCGATTCATCCAACATTTTCCCAGCTCGACGTAACTGGGGGGATATTCCTTGTTGCGTGCATTGCGGTGCCTCTCTTCGCGCTTACTCTCGGGGACAACGTTATGCCATGGAACCATCCCGCAGAAATAACCCTCCTAGTTGCAACGCCGCTCTTAATCGGAGCTTTCATCTACTTTGAGACAAAGTTTCCAAAACGGCCCATCATTCCTGTCAAGCATCTTAAAGATCTCTCTGTGGTCAAGGTTTTAGTTTGTGTCTTCGGGGTCGTTTTCTCCTTCAACGCGGTATGAGACAGAAGCGTACTATGCTTGCTAGAAAAATTGAGCTCAGCTAATGCCTACAAACCTAGATTTTGTTCAACCTTCCTCTGTACATCGAGATACGAGCATTTGATGGGTCCGCGTTCCATGATTGGGCTCTTACCTGCGTTTATCTCGGTCAACCGGCGGGTGCAGTCTTTGGGGGATGGGTCATTAGAAAGAGACGCCAGGTCAAGGATTTAATGATCATCAATGCAGCTTTTACGGAACTTTTGTACATCTTGTATGCCACAGGGGCGATGAGTAAGACTATTCTCGTGATACGAATCTAACCAGTCACTAATACTATGAGGATCAGAACCAGAACTTGTCGGCTACTCACCATTTTTGGTAGCTTTAGGATTTTGCACAGGGGTGTGGCAGAGCTGTTTGTTGGTTGCGCTCCTTGCAGTCATCGAAAGAAAATGTGATCGCATGAACCAAACCTCTTCGAAACCCAGCGCTTACAGCTTTTCCAGACCAGCCACAGATGATTGCCATATATGATCTTACGCTTACTCTTGGGGGTGACCTTGTGATCGCCATCTCTTCATCGATGGCACGATCCCTATTCAAGACCAAGACCCGGCATCAGTTGGGGGAATCACCCGATACAGAAAAGGTCTGTAGCATTTCCTATTCACTCTCGAGGTAAGATCTAATAGACATCAGATTATCCGTGAAGCGCTGCAAAATCTAGGGAACCTGCGAGAGTACAGTTTGGAGATCCAAGAGATCGTCCTCAAATGCTTCGAGTCCGCTGTTCGAAGCACGTTCGGTGAGTCTCTATTTAGTTCGGATGTCATTGTGGAAACTAACGGACATAGTGCTGCCGTGTGTGATGATGGGTCTAGTACTGTTGGCGGTAGCATCAATGGAAAGAGTAGATTCCGCACTGGAGAGCCATACACCAACACGTAGAGAGGACGATTGAAATTAATAGCACTAGGCACATGCCCTGTGGCTCTCAACATCTATGCTCTAGGTCTCAGGCATGAGAGGACTGGCTGTGAGACCGATTAAACAATTGGCTAAATTGAATACCTGGCCTCTGGCTTGATTAGTTGAACATTTAAAAAGATGCTTGCGACTCGTTTATGTTTGTCTGTCAATTTGTTTACTTGTATTGGACCATCCTTGGACCGTCCTTGATAGAGTGCGTCTGACATTCTGGTGTTTGGAAAATGAACCTTGACGCTCTGCTGCATCTAAGCGAAAGAGTGTATTGCAGAGTCTGTGCGCGACGGTTAAAGGTACCATCCTAGAGAGTCTGAATATCCGAGGGCGAATCTCGTCTTTCTCACGTCAAAGTGCCCATGCACCTTCGATAACAGTGCAAAATAGCGCAGCCCATATCAATATTTGACCGCAAAGGGTAACCGGTGTGCGAGGAGAGGCAAGGAGAGGCATGAGAGGCGAGTCGTGACGAGCAAAGTGTGATTTGCGTGTGCAGGTGCACAGGCCAAGTCCGAATAAGGTAACCGGTGGGAGTTGAATTCGATTTTGCGAGTCTTGGCTTTTTGATCTTCGGGCCGCAGCAACACGCATAAGAAGGGCTTACGATGGCGGGCTTGCCGTGAACAAAGCTTGTTCGTCGTTCGTCGCCTCGGTTTTCCGTAGGCCCCCAAAATCCCCCAACTGAAATCATTCCCGGGCCCCAGGTGGTGTGGCTTCCTTTGATACCTAGGTAGTCCAACTTTCACGCATTTCCCAAAAGGCGAGTGATCTGCCGCCGAAAATTCACATGGCACGTCCGGAGTTGTTCATTCACTCGATGAAGTAATGCTAGAGATTTTATCCCTTCTAACCATCTAGAGGAACCATATGCGGCCGTCGCGTGTTGCACGCTTCGAACGCCCTGCTCTGAAATCTAACTAGACGTATAGGAAAACATCGAACCTAAGCTTTAAACAGCCTTAACAGTCTTATCAGCCTTGCAGCCTTAACGGCCATCCATTGGGGTCCGGGCATCGAGAAACGCCCGCTAGCATCAGCCCGTTTTGCAAATATGCACATTCGCTTGGCAACACCCCGAGACCTGCACCGTCTGGCAGAGATCACAGTCACTAGCCTGGAAGACGATCCCACCTTCCCCTACATGTGGCGCTATCGGCACGAATACCCCGAAGACAACTTTTTCTGGTGGCAGCTCCAGCTTACCGATGACCTCTGCAACAAGAAGTACACTTTTCTTGTCACAGTCACCGATAACGATGACGACTTTGCCCAAGACGTCCCAACCGACACCATCGTAGCGTGGGCCATATGGGAACGGCTTGGGAATTCGGCCGCTGCCAGGGCCCGATGGGCGCGCAAGAATACCTGGCACAATGCTTTTGACAGTAAGCATCCTGTGCAGCTGTGCTCACGAGCGGATACCCTGCAATTATCCTGCGTAATCTTCCATTCCATGCCATGTACCTCTGGCTAAGCAACCCGCTAGTTCTTGTAATCAAAGCAACAGCCTGGTCTATCTCAAAACGATACTCTCGCCGCGATGCCGACCCGGCACGCGTCGGAGCCTTCATAGAGGAAGAAGCCCGCGTCCGCGCGACCTTCTTCACTCCGGACTATCCCGAAATGTGGTACATGCAACTTCTAGTCACCCATCGAGATTTCCGGCGCCACGGTGCTGCCTCACGGCTCGTAGCATGGGGCACCACCGAGGCGGACTCTGAGGGCATCCACTGCGGGACCGAGAGTAGTCCTATGGGTGAGCCAGTTTACAAGTCTTTCGGGTTTCGGGAGATTGGGAGAATGACGGTGCAGGTCGAGGGTGACCAGGAGACATTGGACTTTCCGGTTATGTTACGAGCACCTAGAACTAAGGCTGCGAGAGACGAGAAGATGAGCTGATAGGGGTCCATACTGTTACCAAGGTTGCACAATAAGCGGATGATGGTAAATTAAACAATTGAAGATGAAGTACAGCCTTATAATTTCAAACGGAAACCCTACAGAAACCTTCAAACCCACGTGGACAGTTTAGCACCACAATCAATACTACAATCAACACAACTCAACCAACACATAAGTAGTAAGTCAAGAGTTTTACTTCAATTTATGCTCTTTCGCCCAGTAGTTGGGGTTTAGTGAGCATTGGAGCTCGCTCCACGTCACCTCGTGTGGCTCTTCGCTCAACCAGCGCGACATCGGATCATAACGGTCCTCAATACCTTGAAAGGCCTGAATAGACCCAGGAGCTTCAGCCTCAATAGTCGAATCCCAGCTGGCCATCGATAATTCCGGCGTGATCATTTGACTTGCTTTGGTTCTTGTCGCAGGATTAAAAGCGGAGTGGCTTGCTTGACGTTGGCCGTCTTCGTTTGAGTTCAATGTGGTATTTAGTAGGTCGGCGAGGATATTTATTTGGTCGTGTTGGTCATTTTCAGTACCGGCTGTATTTTCAGCCTGCATCCTATTTTGCCTGCACATAACAATCACTTACGCTTTTGAAAGCCCCACGTTTCATAGTTGTTCCTACCAGCGCCAATGATGGGGTAGCTGTGAGGTTCCCGCATCGCTCTTTGAAACTCGTTTCTGCCAAATCTGTTCTCCGCTAAAGCGCTATAGGGTTCTTCCTTGAGAGGTATCGGCTCAGTTTTTGAATCATCCGACCAGCAACAAGGATAAGACTGCGGTTATAGTCAGTAGGAGCCTTTAGTTACACGGGGAATATTTCAACAAACCCTTTGGTCGACAAGTTGACATTTGATATTGTCACAGTCAATAGATATACATCTGTCTTGCTTCTGCTCAACCCTCATCTCGGGGACTTGTAGTTCGGACCGCCTTCGCATAACTTCTCTTCCTCGGTTAGCTGGACTTAAGACTCAATGACTAGCCTGCGGAGTTCGTGCCGGCGCTGAGTGGTAATCTGCAGGGAGCAGGTTGGTGGAAGAGATGGATGTCCTCCCAGTTATAGATAAACTATTAGGAAGATCAGCTAGTATAAAATCCCACGGCTTCAGAGGCGACGAGTATAGCCATAGCCGCCGTAGTTTTAAAAGTCGGTTCTGGGCAGTGCCAGAAGCCACAAAAAAGGTCATTGACATATTTTCCGCTTTGTGTCTGGATAATCAGATCTGCCTCACTCTTTATGTGGTTCTTGAGGCGATTTGTGCTTTTGAAGCTAACTATGGTGCGATAGAACAGAGTCTTCTCCACCGGCTACTGTATTCGGAAGGGGGCGCAATCAAGATGGCTTAGGAAGCTCGTATCAGGCACACATTCAGGCACATGGCAGGTACTTTTTATTGTCCTTTGAAACCCTTGTTGGTAATCAAGTCCCTATGAAATAGCTCTTGAAAATGTAGAGAAGTCGTTTCGCTGCTCATACACCGGTTACCATTTTGAGCTCTCCTCGCTTAAATATATTAATGACCAATCAAAGAATGATGTTCAAAAGCCTAACACGTGATATATATACGAAAGCAATAGGTACAAATACGTAATTTTGGACATTCAGACCCCTAGGAGTGGTGCATTCGCAAGGTTGTTTTTTCCATTGGTAGAGAGATTGTCTAATGGTATTTCGATCCTCAAATCTCCAGAGCTATTTTTTTCTCAACGCCAATCCACCTAACCAGATAGCACCCAATCGATTTCCTCATTGAGTAATTTACGGAGGTGCTGTTTGTAAAGCGTCGGCTGAACTATCTCTGCTACTAGGACCGTTCCTTACGGGGAAAGAATGATGGGAAAGTGGTCTAGCCAAGTAGAATCACTGTTGCCCATTTATAATGTTGACCGGAAATACCAGGTCAGGAACTCGTGTCGATTGATCTATGAAGAAAAAGAGACTATATATACATGAGGTAGGTGCAGGCAACAAATGGGGGTAGGTAACAAGGTGATAGGCAGCAGGGTGGTAAGCAGTCCGAATTTAGTCGACATATAAATTCCTGTAGTTTCCCAGCCAGTCCTTCTGCCCAACTTAAATACGGCGAATGGCTAGCAGAGCAGTAATACGTGGCGAACTGGTTTCCGCTCTTCTGGCTTTGTGCTGCAGTCACCCCTTCCCGGACTGCCTAGGAATTACCCGGTCCTCTTCCAACATCAAATACATGCAAGGCGAGGTGGTATCCTTCCGCCGGTAGTGTCCTAAGAGAGGCGGACCGTGCGCGAACACCGGAATCAAAAGTACGCGTTTAAGTTACCTCAGCAGGCTCAGACGTGATTAGGCATGTTTCTCAAATTTCCTTACACTAGTTGGAGCTAATTTAGGAGGCCTGTAGGGAGTTCGAATACAGCTTAGAGGATACTAATTTCGGCAAGAGACTCTACAAGGGAGCTATGCTTAGCTTCCTGCACAAGCTGGCGCCGAGCCTTGTATTTTTTAAGGTTTCAAAATCGTATAATAAGCCTATCTTACGTTAAGCTTCTTGTGGTAATAAAACGACAATTATAACATTGTGCGGTTTAGATCTTAGTTAAGCTAAACACGTACTTAAAGCCCGCTTAGCTTCTTATCCTTATTATCTGCCTATTTCTTATATTAATTAACTATAGCTACTAAGTCGTCTCGTAAAGCTTTTATAGCTCTACTAGTTGGCGCTGCTACCGTTACTATAGCTACCTCCTCCACTACTACTTTAACTATACTTTTATTAAGCGAATTTAATAACGCTAAGTTTAAAGATAAGGATCTTAAGGAGGTACAGTCAAAACTGGTTAGTACGATACGGTTTGTACAGCCAAGCGTATCGTTATACCAATGGTATTGTTATACAAAGAGTTACGTGTTAGGTTAATAAGCAATAAAAGGGGGGGCTTTCTACTTAAAAAGGCTTAAGGCGTCCACCTTACCGGCTAAATTAGGCTCCCTCCCATACAAAAATCTCTACTGTTTATACCGATTTTGGTGTAGAGAACTTAACGATATCGTAAAATACACCTAAAAAATTTTGATTAAGGCTTGTAGATCGTAATATAGAGTATATCGTTGTAACCAGGTATCGTACTAAAGAGTTTTAACTATAATAAATTACTTTATTATTTTATACCACGCCTATACTTAGCTCTGCCTTACTACTAATATAACTTCTTACTATACTTTTGCGAGGAGCTTACTAAAATTAGGTGTTAATTTAATATATAATTTAGTAAGGCTAAGGTTATATAGCTTATAGAGTCGGTAAAGCTTAATATCGACCTTAATTGGACTTCCCTACCACTATCGAACTACTGTCTGACGACCTAGGTCGTCTATACGAACTATATCTCATCGAATGTCTTATCGAACGTCTTATCGAACGTCTCATTACCTATTTCCATTAACTATGACCTACTGAATGACGTCGTCGTCATTCTATTTGTCACCTATCTGATGTATAACGTGGGTGACAGGGTTTTGACGGTGTGATGGGTTTTGACGGTTTTGAACATCAAAACTTTAAGCGAGAGGACACAGACAAAGTTTGTATGGGAAACCTTAAAACCGTCAAAACTCATCACACCGTCAAAACCCTGTCACCCACGTTATAGAGAGCTTCTAGAGCCCTCTTTAATAGACAGAGTCCTTATCCTAATTTTACGTTTAACACTTAAGGATATTACCTTTAGTAATTGCTAATTTACGCCTCTAATTACTGCCCTCTATATAGTCCTCTAGCGGCTAGTAACGCCTTATTAACTTAGTAATATTTTTAAAGATACTATTCTGTTTCTAACTACTTAATAAAAGGAGCGCCTTTTTTAGGACTTAAAGCAGTTAACCTTTTAGAGGCTATAAGAGTACGCTTATGCTACTAAGGAGTGCCTTAGTATAAAGTATAGGGATATATTAACGGAACTTATTGCCTAGTTACTTAGCTAGTAGATAATTGTCTATAGAGTATCCTCTACTTTAGCTATATTAAGTATTACTATATTAAGTTCTAATTAGTAGTTATATTTAGTAGTAGATTCAATTTACCGTCCGACCCGGTCCCCCTAATGGGTCCACGCAGACTAATTCCTATGGGAAAAGCTTATATTACACTGAGAAAACCCATTTTTTAGGTAAACAAAAACCTCCAAGGGAAACGTGAGAGGTAATACTTCCAGATAACATCCGTACTACGTTAACGGGAGGAAAAAAACACCATTAGGTTACTGCTTTGAGACTCCCCTTGCGCGGGAGTGTCTAAAATGCCTGTCTTGCCCTTGTCTGCCATGTGAACCATTTTTGCCACGTCTGTGTATTGCCTGTATAAAGTCGTATACCTGTCTCTAGCTCCTTTTCTAAGTCTCCTATAAATATCTCCTAATAATAATAACGCTTGCGCTCCGCCTGGGCCTATATACTAAGGTCTCTTATCCATTCCTTTATTAAAAGGTTTCTATAACGGGGTGTATATGACTTGGTATCGCTTTTACCCTAAGTCCTAACCCCAGGCCCTTACACCTATTTATAAGGTGTAGGAGGACGCTCTAGTATTTAATAGGGGTGACCAGTCCCTATAACTAGATACCTAGGTTACCAGGTAATGTTAAAATAGGGGGCTTCTGCTACGCTTAGGGCGCGGATTATTTGCGTATATATGTGGTTGCTGTGCGGTGTATGTAGTATTCGTAGGAGGGAGGGGGTACGCCGGAGGGGTGATTGCTTGTCGATTCGAATGACCGAACGTGTACAATAGACGTAGTAGCTGTGTTCAAACTTTTTGCTGGGGCTCACCCCCCAGTGAAAAATTTTCACACCACCACCACCACGTCGCTGCGCAGGCGCTGCGCAGCCGTACACACGTCTCTGCGTTTGCTCTGGTAGTCTATTGACACGATCCAACCGGAACATCAATAGTAGCTGCCAGGTTCCCGGGCTCCACCGCGTGGAGGTGCAGAGGCCGATTTCATCGAGCCCAGTAGTTATATTTAATAGAGTAATTTAATCGCTAGCTGGATTATTTTCTGGCTTTACTAGCGATATAAAGATAGTAGCTAACTTAGGCCTTAGTAATAAGTTAGTTAAGCTTATAGACAAGTTACCCGCTAAGGATCTACTTTATCCATCGGTAACCCCGTTCAGCTTTCGCCGACCCCCATCGGTGACCCTGTTCAACTTTTCCGTGACCCTGCTCAGCTTGCCCGATAACCAACCTAATTATAATCGCACCTGCTGATTATGTTACGTAGATATAACTATATAATAATCGGAATCATGGGGCTGATTAGTTATATAGTTATTGCCATCACTATTTACAATTGAAGATTTGCTTTCCAATGAAATATTAGGACTCCTTCATGAAAGCCTAAGCGAGACAGTCGTGAGGGCCTTGAAAAGAGAGTAAATAGTTCGCTGCAGGTGAAAGAAGTACGTCCTGAAGCAGCTCAAACATCATTACAAACCGGAAGCCATTACTCCACAAAACCAACCGTCGAGCTTAAACTCCCCCCAACCTCCTAAAATCTAACTCAAACCACAGAAAACCCCTTCGCCTCAACTCTACTCTGTGCAAATGGCCGGACCGGATGCATCGGCCGCTTAAACCCAATCTTAACTCTAGGAACCCTGCTCATTAATTCTATAGCCGGCGTTTCGAGCCTCAGCACCGTCTCGCGATATAGCGTTGCGGTGGTCCAATCGTACGAGCAGCCGATGGTGCGCTGCATGCCGCCTTCCGAGCCTGCGATCAAGAAGGCGACGGGAGGGCGGGCAGCGGTAAATAGGGTGGCGGTCATTGTCGCCGTGTCGACTAGTGTGAAGACCTAGAATGCATTAGCCAGTTACTGCTTACGCCAGTCGAGGACGAACACGACGCAGAGAATGGACATATTGGGAACGGGATAGGTTAAGGGATAATACGGCGAAATACCTTCTGCTCTCCCGGTGCACTCCACTTTGCCCTCTCGACCAGTGCTCTCGTCTCCGGATCCACCAGCGGGTCGTCAGCGACGCACTCGCCGTATTCATTCTTATGGTGCCTGCTCAGAGTACTTCCAAATGCTGTCCAGTTCATTCTGCCCAGTCTGCCGCCAAAAATCTGGCGCTCGATAGTCTCGATATCCATATATCCCTCGAAGCCAAAAAACCACGCCTGCGTTTCCCAAAACTTGCCCAGATAGAGCACTCTAAGCAGATAAGGACTTAGCCCCATCAGCGCTAGGGAATACAACATCAGAATCGCGCCGATGAGTGTTTTGCCGGGGATTTTTAGCAGTATACAGGAGATAAAGAAGACGTAGCCGCCCGTGTGCAGGAACTTCTTGGCGAAAAAGCGCTTCCAGCTGTCAATGCGGTTGTAGGCAACGGGGGCAAAGGATTTCCACCGCACATTGGCCGCACGGCACCCGTCGAGGATGATTGTGTCGTCATGCCCGATGCCCGCGATGCTGCAGTCCTGCGGTAGAATGTCCCATAGCTTGGCTTTGTACGCGTCATCCATGCTATGCCACGGCTGACTGCGAGAGGTGGGGAGCACGCAGATGAGTCGTTCCAAAAGCTGGTCGCTATCATTCGCGAGGGATAGGCTGTGTATGTGGTTAGTACGAGATTTAGGGCAAGTCAGAATGGAAAAGGTGGCTTCGAAGAGTGACCTTACCGGGCAAATGCTTGGAACGCGCTGTCCGTACCATCGACCTTAGGCCGGATACGTAGAAGGCCCATTAGGGCATAGGAGTGGTCGCCGGGAAAATACTGGGTAGTCTCTCGCTTTTGAAGGCATTCTAAGGCAAGTGTCACTAGCTCAAGGCGATTGAGTATGAGACTACCCTCGTAGTGATCGACCAACTGTCGAGCAATCAATGCATCATTTTTCCAAACCCGTGCGGCGAACTGGTTCTTAGCAAGCGGTATCGGACTCATTAGGTCAGTGCCTCGTGTGTAGACTTTAATATCTTTCCCTGCGGGGCTAAGGAGGACTTCTGGGAACGTCCAGACGCGTTTGCCCCATTGCTGTAGCATCTCATCGGTAGTAGTAATAGCACCCAATCCGTTGGACGGACGGCCGACAGCGATGATCATTGAGTGAGCGCCCCGAATGACGTCGCCGATGCGGTAGACCTTTAATAGCGTTAGCAAATTAAGACTATGCCAAGATTCTTCGTAAAATAAGGGCAAGCAAGTCAGGGGATTTACATCCTCTTCCATGTTCTCCGGCTCAGGCATACAGCTGCACCCTACCCAGTACGCTGGCACACCCGCATTACGAGCTGCAGCTTCTGCAATCTGATGCAAAGCCAGCATATCTTCTCTGGTTTTAAATTGCTCCGCCGTGTACGCCACAAATATGTAGGCGAGCGTCTTCTCGGACTTATATTGGGTGATCCACCTATGCTAAGTCAGCAGCCTTATCACCATAGAACCCCATATAATGTAAAACTGAGTGGCTCACTCATCGACGTTCATGATCATCGCCGGCTGAGGATGCCCTCTCAAGAAGCAGAGATATCGGGGCCGGAGGACACGTTCGGCAATAGGGTTAATATCAGCTCCGAAGCGTCTACTTGTGGAAAAATCATTTTCCAGAGGGCTGCGAGCAACTTTTGGGTAGCCGCAGTACCGATAAGGGAATACGTCGTAGTTGCCGTTGTTCCTGGTTTGGCCTTCAGCGGGTGTAGGGGTGCCGATCTACAGTGTGTTTAGTCTTTCTTCAACGACAACAGATTTTCTAGAGCCAATCGAGATTCCCTCACCACGAAAGTAATAGTGTCGACCTGAATCGAAGTTCCTTACTACCATCGTAATACTGTCTGACGACCTAGATCGTCTATACGAACTATGTCTCAGTTGTCTCGTATCTTNAGCTCGTATGTCTCATCNAACGTCTCATTACCTGTTTCTCTTAACTATNACCTACTACATGACGACGTCGTCGTCATTGTATTTGGGACCTACCTGATGTATATAAGAGAGCTTCTAGAGCCCTCTTTAATAAAACAGAGTTCTTATTCCTGATCGTCCATTTAACAGTTATAAGCCTAGGCCGTTTACTGCATCATCTTTAATTCCAAAGCCTTTATTCCCATTGATTTTAATTATTATCTTAATTGTAGACAACTACCTACAATGACTTCTTAATAAGAAACCCCTCCCGTTATTATATTATCTGTTATCCTTATAAGCCTAAACAATTAGGATAAATGGATTAAGGTTATTAAGTTAAAAGCGAATAACAATTGTCTCTAGAAGTATGTTAACCTATTAACACCTAAGACCAATCTGCCACAGCTTAAAGAACCTATTCATACCTCACCTAAGGATGCCAATAGCTGGGGGAAGACGAAGCTCGCGGACCTAGATAAGGAGAAGAAGGAGGAGCTCCGTACGCTTAAAGCCGACCATAGAAATAATATAAAGCTATATAGAAAACAGTTATTAGCTCTTAATATATTACGCAGCCACATCCTAAGCTTTATCTCACGTACCTACCTTATCTATACATTTAAATGCACCACCACCTATAACGTCTTAGTATCTCTTAAGAAGAGAATTGCTCTAACTAACCACGCCTAAAAGCTTTAAATAGCCACTTAATATATAAGGCTTAAGAAGGCGCCTTAGAACTAGAACTTTAAGATCTAGTTATAAGAGTAGGAGAAGGTATACACTAAGTGTAAGGAGTAAGCTCTACCTAAGGTAGATAGTAATCATTTAGTGAAAGACTTCGCGTATATAGTTGAATTAATTATACTAAGCTAGTTAGAATATTAGAAGAATAAGCTTAATAAACGTAAGTGGGAGAAGAAGACGCTTCCTACTTTCTTTAAACTAGTTAAAATATACTAAAACCACCGTTATACAGACCTCGCCTAAAAGGGTAAAACCCCATAAAGAGGATTATTTGGAGTCACCTTTAAAGATAACTTACTAAATTTAAAGCCTAAATTAAAGCCTTAACCATTAGCAGATAAGTAGAAGAAGGAGAGGCAACCACCGCTAGAGTGCCTATACGGAAAACGTTACTACTTTAATAAGTGCTAGTACATCGTAGAGTTAATTCCTCGCCTATTATAGTTTAAACCAAGTAACGAAATTTAAAAGAAGGTGGATAAGAAGATTACTAATACAACGCCCGAAATTAAGGCTTATATTAAGTAAATTAAAAAGGACAATTAAGCTAATAAGGATAATCAAGCTAATAAAAAGCTAAAGGAAGGCAACAATCAGAACTTATAAGGGCTTACTAAAAACTTTATAGTTTATTATATAGGATCTAATAACATAACTTCTAATTATAAGCTTCGCGATAGTATAATTCTTAACTTAGGAACTAGCCTATACGTCTTTAACGATAAAGCTAGGTTTATTAGCGATATTAAGCCTACATTAGAACGCGTCTACATAGGCTCGCATATAGAAGAAATCGTAGGCTATAGTATAGCTATAGTTATAATTAATAACCTAAAAGGGAAGAGATAGATACAGCTCTTAGGAGTAGCCTTTATACTAGGCTTTTATACTAACTTAGTATATCTTAATAAGCTTAATAATAAGGGAGTCTACTAAAATAATAAAGAGAATACTCTCTTCTATAGCGACGATAAGACGTACGCCTATTATAGCCGCCACTATAGTTAAAACACTATTGAATATAATAAGCCAAAAAGTAACTTATTTAAGGCTTTATTTGCGACTTAATTAAAGCTAATAAAGCATTTATTAAAGCCTCTGCTAAATTAGGCAGAAGGCTATATATAGCACTAGTAAATAGGCTATATAGGAAAAGACGCGATTAAGTAACTACCTTAGTTAGTAACAGGCGCGATTATAAAAGGCCTAATAATAGTAGAATGTAAATTTTATAGAGTAAGTAAAGCTTATAAGGTAGTATTTAGAAGACCTCTAACTTAGTCGCTAGTTCCTTTCTATAGAATCTACCTTAATTTAATACCTGGAATAGTTGCATTTAATAGCAATAAGTATATGGTATACTTCCTTAACAACGCGACGCGAATAAATAAGGTAGAGACGATGGCTAAGAAGTCGTCCCTTACCTAAATTATTATTAAATATTGCAATATTATTAAATGACGATATGGCTTTAAGGTAGCTATTATCTATATAAATAGAGAGATATCTCTTATAGGCGAATTTAAGGAATGGGTAGCTAAATAAGGAATTAGTATTAAAAGATTAGCACCTAATACTTAATTATAAAACGGTCCAGCGGAATGATTTAAGGGGGTGATTATATAGAAGGCTCGGTGTATAAGAATTAAGGCTTATTTACTAAAGGAGCTATATTCTAAAGTTTATAAAGTAGCTACCTATCTACTCAATCAAACGCCCAGTAGAAGACTTAGGTAAAAGATACCGTTTAAGAGAATCTAGTTAGCTATAGGTATATTACCACTAAAACCAAATATAGGCTATTTACGAGTCTACGGCTATAGGGCCTACCCTCTTAAGTATAATATTCTATGCCTAAACAAGCTCGCGCTAAGGGCCTATATAGGATATCTGGTAGGATATAATTTAATGAATATATTCCAAATCTATATTTCTAGTTAAAAAAAGGTTATAAGAACTAGAGACGTAAAGTTTAATAAGTAGTTACTTTATAATAACTTACAGCTAAATCTAGCGGATGTACTCTAAGTTAGAACTAACCAAATATTAGAAGTTATTAATGTCTATTAAATATAGGATCTCTAAAATAAATTGGAATTGTTATCTAATAAAAGTAATAAGACTTAAGATAAGATTTAAGTTAATACTAAAGGGAGATAATAGGTGGAATCTGGTGGAAATAAGGAAGAGCCTAATATTAAGAGTAGTAAGTAATAAGATTTAAGCTCTAAAGATAACTTAGCTCTAGGGCTTTTTACTCTAAATAAGATACTAAAACCTAACTTACTAGAGCCTCTACTACCGTCCTTAAATACCTTAGTAAAGAAGCCGTACTATATCCTAGTTCTAACCAATAAAGCTAAGCTAAAGAAGAAGATTAATAGCAATATAGGAGAGTAAAATATAGTTAAAGGAAAGAGACTTAAAGGATAATTAAAGATCTATATAGGCTTTCTTACTAACGTTACCAACTAGAGCCTTCTAGCTTAAAGATTAGCCTTTAATATAGGGCTTATATTTCACAAAAAGCTACACTATAATTAGCTCCTACCACCGCCTAGGAATTAGAAGGAGCTTTAAAGATATTAATATAAGGAAGAGTTCGCGGCTACTGCCTAAAAGGAATATATAGACCTTTAAAATTAAGGAACGTTTTAAGTTGTTAATAAGATAATCTATACTAAAATAGTGCCTATTATCTGGGTATTTATATATAAGACTAATATTAATAGATATCTAATAAGGTTTAAAGCTTATCTTTATGCATAAGGTAATTTATAAGAGTTAGTTTATAAGGACACCTATACTATAACTTTGGCAGTAAGATCATTTAGAGCCTTAATGGCTATTATCGTAATATTTAACCTAGACTGCTAGCAAGGCAATGCTGTTAATATATTTACAAATAGCGTAATTAATAAGGTCGTATATATTAAGTATTTAGATAGATTTCTAATTAAGGGTAAGTGCCTACTTCTTTAAAGAGCCCTTTACGGATTAAGGCGATTACCTCTACTATAGTACGGTAACTTAATAATAACGCTAAAAAAGGAAAGCTTAAAGCTAGTGGTGGAGAAGCCTTACCTATATTATAACGATTAGCTAATAGTCTTCTTCTACGTTAATAATATTACAGCTATATTTAGGAAGAAAAACCTACTTAAGCTTTAAACCTTTAAGGAGCACCTTATAAGAAAGTACGAGATAAAGGACCTAGGTAACCTTACCTAGTTCTTAAAAATTTAAATTATCCGCAATAGAAAGAATAGGAAGCTCTAGCTTAGCTAGGATTCCTATATTAATAAAATTGCGATAAGCTTTAAAGTTAAAGATTATTACAAGATATATACACTAATAGGTATTAAGGAACTTAAGCTTAATCTAGAGTAAGCCTCTAAGCAGAATACCTACGCCTATTAGAGGAAAGTCGGATCTATACTCTATATAGCTAATATCACTTATCTAAATATAGCAAGAATAGCAAGCAAGCTATTAGAATTCTCATAAAATCCATTACTAATTCACGACGCAGCTACTATAAGGGTAATTACCTACCTTAATTAAACCAAGACTCTTATAATTAAGTACTTAAAGGAGAATATAATAAACCAGATCTTTATAAGGGCTAGTAATATATTATTTAGCAACAACCTAGTAAGCAGAAAGAGTACAGAAGGTTATCTATTTACCTTATTTAGAGGGCCAATTAACTAGTAATCTATAAAGTAGAAGTTAGTAATAAAATTAAGTATAAAAGTAGAGCTTTTAGCCCTATCACATACAGCTACCAAGTTAATTTAGTGGCAGCAATTCTTTAAAAAAATCGGATTTAACCCTAATAAGAAATAAACGATATATTGCGATAACCTATAGATAATTTAACTACTTACTAAAAGTAACGCGGAGCTTAACACTAAGCTTTAATATATTAATATCTATCACTACTAGCTCCGCCAGGAAGTTTATAAAGAAAGTATTAATATTAAATAGGTGCCTACTACGGACATAATAGCAGATGGCCTAATAAAGGCTCTACCTTGTTAAAAGTATAAGACGTTTATTCAGTAATTAAACCTCATTAATATTAAGGATCTAATTTAATTTAATTTAAATGATATTTAGGCAAGGTAAATATATAGAGGATTTCCTTTAACTTAACACCAAATTGCTATTATAACTTTTTAGTATTTTCTACAGCAGCCCAGAAGGCTCTATGCAGCTAGGGGGGTGTGTCAACCTAAATTAAAGTTCCTTACTACCATCGTAATACTATCTAACAACCTAGATCGTCTATACAAACTATGTCTCAGTTGTCTCGTATCTTAAGCTCGTATGTCTTATTAAACGTCTCATTACCTGTTTCTCTTAACTATGACCTACTATATAACGACGTCGTCGTCATTATATTTGGGACCTACCTAATGTATATAAGAGAGCTTCTAGAGCCCTCTTTAATAAAACAGAGTTCTTATTCCTGATCGTCCGTTCAACAGATAGCAATTGAAGCGACAGCCCACTTGAAAACAATCATAGGCCAATCCTCGCCAGTAGGGCCACCATTCCTAGTATAGTCAACGTGATTCAACGGCCAATTCGCCAGTCGTAAATAGAAGGGGCTAATGTTGCGGATAAAGGTCCGACGCCAAGTGCCATTTTCATAATTGTCGTAGATATCGTCAGCCGATTGCACGACCAGCCTTTTGATCTTCCCGTCCCACGGACTAAGGTATCGATCATCGTAATCACCTACATACTCCCTTCCAAATACATCACTGTGGCGGTATTTTTCCAAGGACTCGTAGCTGTATCCGGCTTTACGATAAAAGTTTGGAAACTCCCAACGGAAAACAGTATAAGGTTCGAAGATATGCCGGTACCCCTTCAGACTAGTGGGCCCAGGACGCTTCAGATACGGTTAGATTGATATAAATTGCAGCCCTAACATAAATGGACGCTTGTTCCACGTACAGTAGTCTTGCCGTTATACTCGTCCACGTCAGCTGTCGTATGTACAGGAAAATTGCCGCGGTATTCAGCATAGCCGAACCCATTTGCAGACCCAGAAACCTCGCGTACAGATCTTTCAGTTTCCATTCCCAACCTGCTCAATGGCAAAATATACGCAATATTTGCCTTACGATGCCGGGTTGGCTTCCGCTCTGTTGATGTGGGCTAGGTGGAATGCCCGTATGACCTGGTAGTTGATTTATCTGCCCGAAAACGTCAATGCTTGCTTAGGAGGGGGTATGAGAGCACTCACAGGTTGTTGATATCCCGGGTGAAAGTATTGTGTTGGAGCAGTCTGCTGGGGATACGCTGGGTATTGATGGTACTGTGGACCCGTCGAATATTCGCCAGTATACGATTGAGATGGATCAAAGCCACCACCTCCGCAATGTGGTTCGTGACTCTACAAAATTCAATCAGTCTTAGTCCACAACGAAAACTTGCATGCTCTCAAAAGCCCTGAATGCTTACAGGGTTGTGCTGGGGGGATGTATAATTGGGATCCATTCCACCACCATGCTTTGGGGGAGGGTACGCCTACAGTATTTTTTAGTGATCTCCTGGGTGTGTATGTTTATAAAGAGCGTACCATTCAGATGAAACTGTAGAGAAAAGAGTGGATTGATAAAGCGAATGATTCCAAGACTCAGTTGATTTCTAGGAAAATAATTGGTGGCCATAGGCGACCTTTATATCCGCTTTGGAAAGCGCTTCGAGGCTGAAGTTCCCCTGAAAAGACAGCACCTACCTCTCCTGACCAGCATCTGCTGTATTGCCGCGAGCTGAGAATCCCACATTTGGGTGGGCGGAGCGCCCTAGAGTGGCCTCGGCTGGCTAGAACCGTATTTGGTATTTATTTTTGATGGAGGGGGGCCTGATGCGATGCCAATATGAAGGCGCTTAGGACACGCAACATGTCGATATCAATTGGGAGGCACAGAAAGGCAAGATACGGCCTAATCCAGTCGTGTTCCTTCCAAGAAGTTTGCCATGCTTAGACGGTGGAATTAATTTAGGAAACATAGCGTCGGGATCCTTAGGGAAATCGCAAGGTCTGAAAAATGAGCACTAGGAAGGGCAATTGAGCCAAGAGTGCAACTTCCCCTGTGCTAATATTAGGTTAGATTCGTGGACATGTGCGGCTGTCCAGCGTTTGGAGTGTCTCCTGGTTATAGTCTCATGGGGTGTTACTTCTCGAGCCGTGTTGACAGAATGGTTGTGATTACAGTTGCAGTTGACATGGAGGAGCATTCTAGGGCTTTGGGTGGGCCTTGGCACAAGCCACAAACGCCGGGGCTTATTGGATAAAGATGGCTCCCGTGATTAGGGGCAGGTGGCATATGCCAGATCGCTGGCGTCGCACTGAAGAGAATTCATTAATAATAACAACTACCTAACCAAGTTCACGAATTTCTCAAACGCAAGCTAATCGCCTCAAAGTAGTGTTGACGTGAACTTCACTGGCGATTGTGGTTTTTGCCATAGCGACTTGCTGCACGCGACCAGGATAACACCATCTATGCTAAAATTGCGCAGATACAGTATGGGCCTTGCCGCTGAGGCGCGGTAACTTTACATTTGATTTACGCAAGAACATAATCGCGCAGTAATTAGTAGCGATGAGGTGCTCGATAGGTTCTCATATTGTCTCAGCCTTGCGCCATCACTTTGCGCGAGGCGTCTTGTGTACGGGTGATTGCCTTATCGGTGCATAGTCAATACCCAAGCGTTACCTGGTCCTTGGCCGTGATCATGGCCAGACTTCGATGAGAAGAGTCTCCTTGGGCTTGCAGATGAAAGGCTTTTGGCGTCGAACTAGCTACCTATCGAGAATAATTTGACACATGCAAAGGTACCGACTACTTCCGGGGCAATTCCAGGCTCTTTCATATGTTATAATCATTGATATCGCTGAGATATATGAGTGAAAGTTAGCAATGGATCCTGCAGCAATCCCATTGATAAATATGTCCACACCAATCACTATGAAAATAACGTCGAATCCGCAACTCGGCTGCCCAGGGTTTGGCTATGACCCAAAACCACTACAGATATTCAAAAAAAAAGCGCAAGATCCTGAGGGGGAGCAGTTAAAGATGCGGGTCTTCGAATGGAATCAGGGTCTATCCTCCAATTATTTCCCATATTGTGAACATCTTGACTGACTAAAGGTTACAGGGGATACTAAAGGCCAGACTGAGACGTTGGATAGCGTTGCAGAGCTCAGAAATCGAGAACCTTGTAATGTCCGCGTGATGTAAGCCAGCCGGGAACGGCTAATACAAACAACACTAAAAGCATATCAGCTTCGCTCCACTGGACATTCCCCACCCTAAAACTGTAGATGGTCTCACAGCCCTCTTTGAGGAGTATAATTTCCCAAGCGATTTCGTATCAGAAAGGATACAGTCGGTGACTCAATCGTTTGGTACTCGGATGGATGAAAATGGGACGCAGTGTAAGCTACCTCCAAGCCATCGGAAGATACCTTCACGGGGCTTACTATGATCGCTAATAACGATCTAGGCTCCTGGCTCCACTTCCTTTGCAAAAATATCAACACTATCTACGAAAATGGAGTGCTAAAGATTCAGAATCCACCACCGAGCCTAGAACAATCCGGTAAAATTCCGCAACAGAGTCAAGCGGACTTCAGCTGGATCAGAGCAGGCTTTATGCTAAAATCCGAACAGCTCAAGAGGCAGCCGAATCCTGGAAATAAGTCCACGTCGAGTAGCAGCAGCTCGACAAGGACTCACGTTAACAACTCCGTAACGTTGATATGTTTTGGCGCGCCACGTAGCCTCGTCGATCGATTTGAGAATCTCGCGGAAGATTCCGGATGTGAAGATGCACTACAGGACCCATATGTGTTGTTTGACTTGGTCCTGGATGAGCTGTATAAATTGGTGGACGACATCGCGTGGCGGTTGTCTGAGATCTTCGGTAAAATTGAGAGCGTTAGTAATCCCCGTAATCCTCTACCTTGAAATAGTAGACAGATGTCCCGTCACTAATTTTCTGATCAGAATACCTTGTACATAGCCGACATTCTTAGCAAAAGCGCGGGCCAAACCGCTTACGAATCCGACTTCGCCGGGCTCCACAACGTCGCCAAGCATGTCATATACCTGCTTGAAACATCCGAATCCGCCCTCTTAACTGCCGAAAGTTTGTGCGCAAGCCACAAACAGTTAATTGGAGACAATCCCAATGCGCCAAGCGCATCAACTCAGAGCTCACTTTTATATCGGAAGGGCCTATTCCAATCAACCCAGCGAAGATTGGTGAGCCTGGATAGAAGGATGGAGAACATTATCGGTTTAAGCTTTAATCTGGTGACGCTGCTAGACTCCCGGGCCATACAAAAGGATAGTAAGAGTATGAAGACCATTGCGTTCATGACCATGTTTTTTCTTCCCGTAAGTACGGTTGCTACAATCTTCGGGGCTCAGTTCTTTACGGTCGGTTCGGAGGCTCCTTCCCACTTGCAGATATCGCCCGATTTCTGGATTCTCTGGGCCATTGCTGCACCTTTTACCCTTGTGGTGGTTATTGTATGGCGACTGTGGCATTTGAAAGCAACAAACAACTTGGTGAAGGGACAACAACCTCACAGAGGCGCCGGGGCAGTGGTCCTAGGGTGGAAGGCATGGCTAGAGAAAATGGGTAAGAGAAAGAAGTATGAGCATATCCCTTAACCCGTCAAAATTGGCCGTACGGTTATCGATAAGGGCTAGCCAATTGGATCAAGTAGATCAAGGCCCCGCGCCAAACAACACGTAATGTTCGTGCACGGGACCTTCCTCAATTCGGTCCTGACGGGTTAAGGGATAGTGTAATATCTAGATTTGGTTGGATGTTTGGAGGATGCTCTTGGAGTAGTACATTATAGACATAAATTCTCACTTGGTGTAAGTGCACTTCCGCATAAAGAGGTACCTGTAGATAAGTTGATTCCTCCCCTCACCCCCATGGGAGGAGATTTTGGCTCCATTAGATATTGACGATTCGTCGACTTCGGAAGTCATCCGGTGGGTTGCCCGCATTACCCCCGCCAGGGGCGCTCCATGTTTCCATTGCTTGAATTTTTTCGCCTCAATCTTAGGAGAAATGCCGGTCTACGGCCCATTGGGATTGGAGCTACTTCGGCTTTGGGAATCCGCAAACTTTAGGCCGCAGTTGTTCCGGTGTTCCAATGCAAAACCCGATCTAGCCGCGCTTGATCTCCTTGCACAGTTCAGCTCTTTGCTTGGCTTTGCTCTAAACCAACGGTCATCAAGTTGTGCTCAAACTTACATCATATCTTCTCATTATTTCTTATCTGATCTCTCAACTTTAATTATGATCCAGCAAGTGGACGTCCTAATATGTGGTAGCGGGTCCGCCGGTCTTTGTGCTGCGACATGGCTCTCCCGTTATGGTATCCGTGCGAAGGTCCTCGAACAGCGCTCAGGGCCGATGAAGAATGGCCAAGCTGATGGAGTGCAATGCCGCACAGTAGAGGTTTTCGAGAGTTTTGGACTATCTGAAGACATGCTTCGTGAAGCGTATCATGTGCTGGAAGTTAACTTCTGGTCGAAGGATGGCAAAGGAGGTATTCACCGAGCAAGTAGGACAGCAGATACACCACCGGGCTTATCTCATCAACCTCATGTGATACTCAACCAAGCACGATTGAACGATTTACTTATTGAAGCTATGCACCGCTTTAATGATCAAGAAATCGATTATGGCTACACAGTTCGAAGTGTCCGTGTTAATAGCGCCGAAGCCAAAGATTCAAAGTCCTATCCGGTGACTGTTGTAGCGGAAAAAAAAGGCCTAGAGGAGCAATTCCAGGCCAAATATGTGCTGGCACGTAGTAGCCAACCCTGGCTAGCGATTGACTTAGTCATTCTAACCATTAGATAGGGGTGTGATGGAGCACACAGTATTGTGCGCAAGTCACTCGGCTTCAAGATGGTTGGTGACAGTTCCGATGCACTCTGGGGTGTTATGGATGTATATCCCAGGACAAACTTTCCCGATATTAGAAAAAAAACCACTCTGCATTCAGATTCCGGCAGTCTATTGATCATCCCTCGAGAAGGTGGTTCCCTGGTCCGATTTTACATTGAGCTATCTCACGGGGCGGTGGCGAAAAATGTCAAACTGGAGGATCTCCAAGAACAAGCGCGCCGTATCTTTAAACCATACACAATGGATATTACAGAAACAGCATGGTGGTCAGCTTATGCGATTGGGCAACGCCGTGCTGACTTCTTCACAAAAGACTATCGCGTCTTCCTGACTGGCGATGCTTGCCATACACACTCTCCAAAAGCGGGACAAGGCATGAACGTCAGTCTTCAAGACGGTTACAACATCGGGTGGAAACTAGGGGCTGTCCTCACCGGCCAAGCTAGTCCAGAGCTTCTCGAAACGTATGTTCTTGAGAGAGAAAAAGTTGCAACCGACCTGATAGAATTCGATCGGCACTTTATGCGGTTGTTCTCTTCCAAATATCGGGAAGAGAATAACATCACGGAGAAGCATTTTAGCGAGCAATTCACCAAAGCTCTTCGTTACACAGCTGGGTTAACCGCAAGATATGGCGACTCTCTAATCACGTCGAGTAAAAGTAGCACACCAGATGTCACCAAAAATTTGACTGTTGGTATGAGGTTCCCAAGTACGCAGGTTATTCGCTTCTGTGACGCACGCCCTATGCAGCTTGTTAGAGCATTACCTGCAGACGGCAGATGGAGGGTAGTCATTTTCGCCGGCGATATTCGGATGTCCAATGCTGCTAGTAGGTTACGAAAGGTGAGCAACCAATATCCGTTTTAATCTTGTTGGCTGACGATTATCTCCTAGCTTGGTGGGTTCCTTGAAGATCTTGTAGAAGTCTTCAACCCACCAGGCTCCGATATCGATAGCTTCATTGAGCCTATTCTTGTATTAGCAGGGAAACGTGTCGAGATTGAACAGGAGCAGCTACCTACATATTTCTGGCCGGTTACTGGCAAGTGGCAAATGAGAGGTGAAATTATAGCCATTCCGCTGGGAAGATTATTCAGAGTCCTTACAAAGTGTGCGCAGATTTACACAAGGTTTATGTCGACGATGAGGCATATAACTTGTCTCACGGACAGGCTTATGAATTCTACGGAGTTGATAGAGACCACGGGGCGATGGTCATTGTGAGGCCGGATCAACGTATGTTTCGCGATTGTTCTTATTTTGTAAATGCTGACAAATAATAGATATTTCGAAGATAAGCAGCGCTGAGGATCTTGAATCTATTGGGGCCTTCTTCAAAGGGTTTGCTCTACCTAGAAAGTCAAAGAATAGCTTGGTCTCAAGTCCGCGGCTGTAAGTTGTCGCGGTGTATATCTGCAGCAGTCATAGGGAGAAGTTTAATGTAATCTCCCAACCTGGACATGACTGAAATGTAAGGAATAAGCGGTAACAGCAGCTTTGTATCGTGGATCTGTTGCAGCTATTATGAGAGTGACTGGCCCGTATAAGGTGGCCAATCACCATCAAAATCGCGAGAGACTTAATGAAGTCAAAGAGCCGAGTAGAGGGATTAGAATGGGCCGGACGTCTTGTGCTAAGGTTCATGGGTGGCCCGTTTCTGGGGGTTTCACGAGCTGCCGATAGGAATGTTAGTCTAGTGGAACGCTGGTCTTGGACCAAGATGTCGGAGCTTACTGGGTATTGAGCGCGGCCTAATCAAGTCAAGTTTATTGATAGTGTGTCTATGGCGGTTCCACGGTAGCTACGATCTGACTATCATAGGTCATATGTCCAGGAAATTCTGAAGGAAAATAATTTCAAGGGTGTAAAAAGAATTCTAACCGAAGGTATCGAAAACCCAGTGATCATAACTGGTTCCATTAACTCACCTCTCTTTCTGATGAATTCACGCCCCTAACAACCCCCAGAGAATCATGCGCACCAAACCCGGCCCATTTCATGAACTCAGCCAGCCCAGTGTTATCCGATGCCCTTCGTCGCCATTATTATCTCTCAGGTCGACAATCTCAACGTTGCTCCAGCCAGGGAAATAAAGATAATCAGCCACCATATTCAGTCTTTCCTCTTCTCCAATTTTTAGCCACCTTGCAATTGTCTTGGTCGGAAAACAGGGATTGCTAACGACTACATTCACGGTAGCACCCTCCTTGACAACTCTTCTCAAGCTCCCCAGTACTTCCCTCGGTTGTGTGAGATAGTCGATGCTGACGACGCATGTCGCCGCATCGAACAAGCTATTTGTGACCGCGCTGAAGTCTGGCTCCTTATTCAAATCGGTCACAAACCTCCCTTCAGCCCCGTCACTCAACTCAATATTTGCATCCAATTCCATTCTTATTCATGCCTGGGCCTATCACTTTCAGCCCGCCCCTCTGAGCCGCTTCTTCGACCTTTGGAGGATAATGGCTTATCCAACTGGAGCAGAAATCCAATATTCGGCCTTTCGGGGGAGCACGGCAGCGTAGTAACGCCTTATCGTAGCAATAGCGCGGTCGTCGATATGTGTAACGAATCGTGGGTTACTGTAGAAGCAAGAATCGGATGTAGATTCCTGCCTTGCAAAGTCAGCTGCAGTGTAGGGCCAGCGCATATGGCGGGGATATAGGGGATTGTAGGCCGTGGCGCGCTAAATCCGGTGTATCATAAGCCAATTGTTGCAGTAGGGCCATTGTCGTAGTTGGGAGAGGTAGATAAGCTTCTAGCCATGTTGACTAAGACTAAGGATACTGTAATATTTGTCGAGAGGCCTAATATTCGTGCTGTGGACAGCGGTGGGTGTAGGAAGGGCATGCGGTTGGACGTGATTGCATGGAGTTGGAGTAGATAATCTGAAACCATTCATGAAGAACACGGGTGGCTCGACAAAGATGTCCACGGGAGACACTGTGATGGGCGTGTCTAGAGCCGGGCAAGAATATCTTGCAGCGAAAAGGAAGCATTTTGGCAATAAGCATTGGTGCGCGTAGAAAGATGGGTACTGGTGGCGCTGATGGCTAAGTGATGGCGACACCCAAGTTGCATCTTTGACGCCGTGCATTGCAAGTCCTACCGTACCTTATCTCATAAATCAGACCACGGTGGGTCGTTGGTACGTGCACATACTGCTCCTTATCTAATCGAATTCTCCACCGAGGGTCTAAGAGCTTATGGGCGTCAGTTTGGTAGTAGCTCAAAGTTTCAAGTTTTAAAATTATACTTTTCTATCCCTTAACCCGCTGAGGTGCAACGCTTGGGCCGGTTTCGGGGCCGTGCAGGAACACCATGCGTAGTTTTTATCATAAAGACTTAAATAAGAGCCTCTTATTGGCCGAGCCTTATTAATAATATAGCGCCTAAATTAGCGGGTTAAGAGATAAGTTTAACTATTTCTAAAATACTATAAGGTAAAAGCTACTATTTTCTCTATCGCCTCTATATTATTTCTTATCTTATTAATTTATATTTAATAGTTATTAATAAAAACTAGCTAATTAATTAAGCTATATTTAACGCCTATATTAAGGAATTATAATAGGATTACTATTATAAGCGCTACGTGATATATATAGCTGGTTTCCTTTCCTTATTTAGTATTACTTAGTAGATAGTTTATCCGCCCTAACGCCCCTATATAAATTTATAGCTATATTTCTATTAACCTCTTTAGTAATCCTTTTAAGTCTCTATAATAGCTATAATATAGTTAATAAGGTTTTAACTACTCCCCTAGTTATAACTAATTTAAACTTTTATTAGTTATTTACTACTAAATTAGGGGTTATTTAGTTATAATTTAATGTTTTTAAATTTAAACTAAAAGTCTAGTAAAAGAACGCGCTCCTTTTTAATTTAATACGCGTTTATAGCTCTATAGGTTATATAGACGTATATAATCTAAAGGCTTTAGATTATATATATCCGTATAACCTATAAAGCTATAAACGCGTATTAAATTAGGAAGAAGCGCGTTCTTTCTACTAAACTTTTAGTTTAAATTTAAAAACATTAGATTATAACTAAATAACCCCTAATTTAGTAGTAAATAACTAATAAAAGTTTAAATTGGTTATAACTAGGGGAGCGGTTAAAACCCTATTAACTATATTATAGCTATTATAAAAACTTAAAAGAATTACTAGAGAGATTAATAGAAATATAGCTACAAATTTATATAGGGGTATTAGGGTAGATAAACTATCTACTAAGTAATACTAAATAAGAAAAGGAAACTAGCTGTTACGGACGCTTTAAGTACGATGTTATAACTACTAGGAGAGGAGTCGGAAGAAGCTAGTTAGTTAATTTAGGCATAGTCTAGAATAGAGCCGGTAGAACTATATAACGAGGAATGGTAACTAAGGTTATATAACATGCTACGTATTAAATAAGAGAAATAAGAGAAACTTATATACCTTATATATAAGACGTATATTATATATAAAAAGGATTTTATAGGAGTACGGTTATATATTTAAGGACCCTTAGTCCCTACCTAGATAGTTTCTTCCTTATAGTAATTCTTAGAATATAATTGGAGTTAATCTGTTAGGCAACCACTCTACTAGTTGTTATTATGTTATTAACTTCTATACCTACATTTCCTATATATTTAGCCTAATAATAAGCCTACCGTAGTTCCTGCTATAAGGTTCTGTTATATAATTACTACCTAGTTACAGTATTAGTATAGAAGGTTAAATAATATGCCACTAAAAGCAGCTATTACAACGCTATTAACGGCGGCAACTACTTTAAGGTTAAGTAACGACACTAGTATAGCAGACACTAACTTATAATAACCTATAACGGTTAGACAGCTATAAGAGATAGTTAACTAGTTAATAGAAAATAATATAATGTTGGAAAATAGGATTAACGGGATAGGCGTAGTAAAGGTTAAGTTACTATTAATTAAAAGGTACTTAGGAGAGAGATTAAAGCTTAAAGGATTCCTTATATAAATGCACTTTAAGGTAGTATAAGAAGGAGCGAAGCTGGCAATACTTATAGATTAGATAGCGTACGCAGGATTATTCCTAATAGGAAGAGCACTTAAATGGTTTAAGCCTTACCTTACGGAAATTTAGGTAAATAGAATAACGACTATAAACTAAGAGGTATAGTTTATGTTCTTAAGCTAGAATGGATTTATAAAACGACTTATATAAATGTTTAGAGACCTAGAGGCAACAACTATAGTAGAAAGAAAACTTTAAGATATTATGTAATAAACCTTAGTAATTAAGTATATAACGCAGTTCTAGACGTTAGCGATATAAGTAGAGTGGAATAATAGGGCGCTTATGGTATAGTATAAATAAGGACTTAAGGCTAAAGTCTAAGACGTAATTATCCTAATAGAAGATGCGGATACCTTAAGGGAACTAATAAATTAGGTAATAAAGATCAATAATTAGATCTACCAAAGGGAGTAGGCTAAGAAAGGCTAGAATAGAGTTCTATAGTTATATAAGGCGCAAAGTACGTAATAATAAAAGCTAAGTTAAAAACTATGGTATAGCGTAGAGCTAATAGACCTTAGTGGTACTAGAGAAGCCTATAAAAGATAGAGTAAAAAACTATAGAAACCTAGAGGATAAGAATTAAGTAATTAAAGGTCTAAGGAGCAGAGGCTAAACTAGGGATCTTAGCAGCAGAAGACGTTTAGGCGGACTCTATAGTAAGAAAAATGGTTTAAAGAGGGAGCTTGTATAAATTGCGGAAAATAGGGTTATTACGTTAAAGACTATAGAAGTGGGTAGAGTTACTATATAGTAAAAGGTATAAGACTAGTAGATAATATATACGTATAGAGGGACGATAATATACTACGAGGAACAAAAGAGTGTTTAATTAAAAGTTTTGCGTTTTGTTATAATAATATATACCGAATTTATAAGGACGCTAAGTATAGTGTAAGCTATTGGCTATAAGAGCTAGCACCTATAGGATATAGAGGAACTAACGAACTAGCTCGCAGATTAGACATTAAGGACGATAATTTTAACGTAGGTAAAGCATTTTATAATAATAAGGTAATAAGAGCGGCTTACTAGGAGCATGTAGACCTTAGAGATGTTATATTAGAGGTAGAGAATGATTCCACTATAGAATAGGGAATATTAGTTGGGATTAAGACCCTACTAGATATAATATCTATTGCTTTATAAGACGTAAAAGAAGTAGGATAGCGAACTACTTTAGCATTTAATAAAGATAAAAGGCTAAAGGCTTAAAATTCTTAAGATAAGATATAAGACAACCAAGATTCTTAAGACGAGATGAGGTAAGCTTAAGGACCTATAATGGACGATAACCGATAGAGCAAAGTAATGGCTTAGTTTAGTAATATACGAATGAGCTTAGGATGAAGTTTCCTAAGGGTATAAGACTCTTAAGACGAGATAAGTGAGATTTAAGACTCTTAAGACGAGATGAGTGAGATTTAAGACTCTTAAGATAAGATGAGAATACTAAGTAAGCCTAGTTGGACTAAGGCTGGAGTAAAGCTTAAGATAGAAGCAAGCTTAGGATTAAGAATCTAAAGGGGTTAAGAATTTGGAGTATAAATAAGGACACCTATAAATAAGAGGTAAGAGGCTTCTTTATAGATTAGAGAATCTATAGTATAAATAGCAATTAGATTGGGAGACGAATATATAAACCTAGAAGACTTACTAGTAGAATATAGTGTTCGGACTAAAGATTGAAAAGTTAATACTAAGATTAAGAAGTAAGAGAACTTTAAGAATTAGAGCGTAAGATGTAAACTAAAAGAAACTATAGAGGAGTTTAGAGTAAGAATTATTATATAGTAAGAATAGAAACTAGATAAGAGATTTAGTATATTAGGACGTATAAAGGATAGAGCGCTAGTATAAAGAATTACTAATAGGCCTAGGGTAGGTATACTAAGGGCTAAATAGCTTATTAAACTAGAAGATAAAGAGGATCTAAAAATCCTAACTAGGTTTAAAAAACGATATATAAAGGGCTGTTACGACGCAGTAATAAGAAGATACTTCCTTACGGATAAGCTATATATACTCTAGTAGCTATACTAAAGGTAGTATAGGCAAAGGTATAACGATAAGTGGGAAGATTTCTATATGTGGTTAAATAAAAGAGTTATTTAGGACCACCTAATTATAGAAAAGGCCATAACGCATATTAAAGGAGCCTTAATTATAATGTTAAAGGATCTAGAGGAATAATTAGAGGACTAGAAAAGCGAGAGACGCATCTTAGTACCTATAAATAAAGTTATAACGTTTAAATTAGCATAATAAAGGTTTAAACTTAAAGATAAAGATAAGTTAAGAGTTAACCTAAAGCACCTAGCATACTATATACTATTATAGATTGTATATATAGACGATATATACGAGATATATAAGAATCTAAAGAAAAAGAATCGGAAATACTTTATAAGGATATATTGGATAATAGACGAGCGATAGTGTCACGGCTTGAATAAATGCCTCTAAACCGAAGCTTAAACGAATGCTGTATTACGAAGATACTAAGCTAAAAAGAAGGAAAAGGGGTCGCCAGGACCAATGTAAATAAATATATAGGGTGAGCCGCCAAGGCGCTAGCTTTAGGCGGGCCAATCGCAGGTCGGCAGAATATGGTAGAATTTGGTAGGTAACGTGCGATAGCGCCGTTATATTACCCCCCTCTTTAAAAGAAAGCCTGCCCTTAGGCTTAGTTAGAAAAAAATAGGGTAACACTAGGCTTATAAATGTAGGATTATAAAAATATAAGATAAGGAGATAAAGGGGATATAAGTTCGTCCTAACTAAGTATAAAGGGCGATTGTGGGCTAAGTAGAAGCACTAGGCCAGAAAGAGTAGCCGCTAAAAGTCTTAGCACGGATCTAACTAATTAGACAACTTTAACCGGCGGTTAAAGTTTCTGGATATCTGAAATTTTACGGTACTAGCAGAAAACGGCAGAATATAGTAGAATTTAGCAGACAGCTGTATTAGGGCTTTAGGGCGTTTTTGTCCCTATATTCTTCTGGTAACTTATTATCTTTATTATACTAGCATTCTATCTATTCGTCTAGGTACTTCGGGGGTCTAGGCGTATTAGGGTATTAGTTATAGAATTCTTTAAGCTTTTGGGGGCAGCCTATAAAGTTCTATATAGGGTACTAGGTTGGGTTAGGATTGTAGCCCTTCTATTAGATATGGTATTTTAGCGCTTCCCGTACTATCTTATAGGCCAGTATTTTATTAACCTCCTATTTATTGTCACCGTTTACTTAAACTAGTAGGGGAGGCTCGTTCTTTTATCTAGGTAATAGGTCGTTTATAGCTTTCTGTAACTTATCTGGCGAGAAAATAGGGTAAACCCTAATTGAGTCTGGGAGCTTTATCTTATACAAGTTACCTATCTTCTTAAGAACCTTATACGGTCCTGCTATCTGGTAGTCCAGCCTATAGCTAGGTCGTTCGGTCCTCTAATTCCTTATTATAACCTAGATTATATCACCAGGGGCAAAATCGGGCTCTTAACGGTGTTTGTTTACCTACTATTCCATTAACCTCTAAGCTTTTTCTAGGTTCTTACGGGCTACCGTCTAGGCCTCCTCTAATTATTTGGCGTACTGTTAGGCCTTAGTATAGAATAGCTTCTTTTATATAGTCTAGGGTTCTTCTAGCCTTTTCTAGTCAAAGCTTGTGTAGGGTAAGTATTCTATTTCTAGCTAAATCGGGGCAAACCCTGTAGAGTTGTGGGGTAGAGTTACTTACGCGTAGTTTATTAAGGGTAGTAATTTAAACTAGTTATCTTAGAAATAGTTAATAAAGGGCCTAAGCCTCTGGTCTAGGTACTAATTTATAATCTCTGTTTAACCGTCTATCTAGGGGTAATAAGCCGTAGAAAGCTTTAGCTTAATGCCTAAGATCTGGGTAAACTTATTCTAGAAGGCTGATATAAACTATAGCCTATAATCGGACACAATAGTATCTAGTGGTCTATAGATTTAGTAGACGTAATGGATATATAGCTAGGCTACCTCTTTAGCATTAATGTTTTTATAACATAGAATTAAGAATAGGCGTTTACTAAAGTGGTCAACTATAACCATAACTATATTATATCCGTCACGGTCCCTAAGTAGTTTATAAAAGTCTATAGAGATATACTATTAAGGGCGCTCTAGTATCGGGAGTGGTTTAAGTAGTCCTAGGGTCTTATCCCGTGGGATTATAGCTCTCTAGTAGTCTTTATAGTTCTATATATATTGATTAATATCCGTAACTATTCTTGGCCAGTAGTAGCGGCAGTTAATGATTTTACGGGTCTTATTCTTGCTAGGGTGTGCCGTAGAGACTTAGTAATGAGTTTCGCGGATTAGTTTGGTCTGTAGATTGTTGACGTTAGAGACTATAAGCCGCTCCTAGTATAGGAGCAATCCTTCCTCTGTCTTAAAATCGGGGTTTCCTTTTACGGCTTATTCGCAGAGGGCCCTTAGGGCGTTAGCCGTATAGTTTACAGTTAGGAGGCGGTTAATTAGCCCTATTAGCTTATCTAAGGACTCCTCTATTAGTGCTAGCTTATTTTACTAGGAGTCTAGCTCCTTAAGGATCCGCGGGTTAAGCTATTCTAGATAAAAAAGGGCGCGCGTCCAATATTGGGTCTTTAGCTTATCCTAAGGTCCTACATCTTATTCTCTTCGGGTTAGGGTATTAGCCTTAGAGTTTTACTTACTAGAACGATATATAATCATAAAAAAGAATTAGGAGAGTATTTTAGCTTACTGGGCTTATTGCCCTATAAGCTGCTTTATAGTTATAAAGTACTTTAGGGCTTTATAATCTATATATATCTTAATCCGGGAGTTTATACCTTTAAGCTCTGCGCGCCATTAAAAGAGTAATTAAATAATAGCTAGTATTTCTTTGTTATATACTTTATAGTTATACTTAGCCGGGTCTATTATCTTTAAAAAGAAAGCTATAGGGTACTATTCGCCGTCTAGATATAACTGTAATAGGATTCCCGCTATGACCCTATTAAAGGCGTCTGTTTCTAGCATTAATTTAAGGTCCGGGTTATAGTGATAAAAGATTAGGGAAGAGATAAGCCGATCTTTTACCTCTTTAAAGGCCTTTATATAGCTATTATTAAAAATAAAAGGCATATCCTTCCTAGTTAGTTATATAAGAGGTTTTGCTATAATTCCGTAGTCACGGATAAACTAGTAGTAGAAATTACAAAAACTAAGGAAGGACTGGATTCCTTTTACTATATAAGGGGGCTTCTAGTTATAGATTACCTCTACCTTCTTAAGGTCGACCTTAATTCCTTTTATAGTTACAATAAACCCGAGGTATTTTATACGTTTTACCCTAAACTCGCATTTCTTAATATTAACTTATAAGCCCGCGTTCTATAGCCTCTCCAGGACCTTCTTAATATAAACTTAATACTTAAGTTCGTTGTCTAAGTATATAAGAATGTCGTCTAGGTATACTATATAGAATTTGTTAAGGTAATTAAAAAGAACGTTATTTATATACCTTTAGTACGTAGCTGGTCCGTTTATTAGTCTAAAAGGAAGAACTTTATATTTATAGGAACTATAGCGGGTACAGAATGTTATTAAATCTTTAGATATAGGGTCTATCCTAATTTAGTAGAAAGCTTAGCGGATATTAAGTTTAGTAAAGATCTTTACCTAACTTAAACGTGTAAGGGTCTCGTTAATTAAAGGAATAGGATACTGGTCCTTTTAAGTAATAGCGTTTAGCTTTTAATAGTCAATATAAAAACAAAGGCCTCTATTAGGCTTTTTTATAAATAGGATAAGGGAAGCAAAAGGGGCTTAACTTGGCTTAATAAACCCTTTATCTAGGTTATCAATTAAGTACTACTTTATTGCTTTTAGCTTATCCATTAATTAATAGTAGAGGGGGCTATAGCCTAGCGAGTTATTGGCCTCTAATTAAATCTTATAATCGTACGTCTAGTAGGGGGGTAACTTATTTAAGGCTACCTTTAAGAATGCATCCTTGTAGCCTATATAAATAGTAAAAAGGAGGCGTTTAACTAGTTCCTCATCGGTTTCCTCATCTAGCCTTTCCTCTCTATTATTAATAATTCGGTTAATCTTATATAGGCTCGTTGTAAAGACCTTATTGTCCTTTTAGTACATATTAAAGTGGAACGCTATAGCGCTAATTGCGGCAATATCTACGGTAGGGGGGTTAACTAATAATAGGGGCGTATATGACCTTAGGGACTTCTAGGGTACTAGCGTTATTATTACTCCTTTTAGCTCCTATTACATCTTTCAGAGGTCATCTCTTATATCCTGTTGATACGTTCTTTTCTATAACAGTTAGATCTGTGCGATTTAGATATTATCTACGTTATTATCTGTCCTGCTTCTATATATAGAGTCCTCTTTAAATATAGCGCTTTAGGAGAGTATCTTTATTAGTACGGAGTTCTTTCCAGCTTTACGGCGGGCGTCCTCTTAAGTAAAGGCTAAGTTACGGGCCCGGATATTCTACTGGTAGGTAGGGTTACCCCTTACAGCTAGTGTCTTGCGGTTAGTTCGGATCTCCCTAATAAAGAAGGGTAACCTTAGTCTATTCTCCGGCTAGATAAACCGTCTTTTTTATACATTTAACCAAATATTAAAATAGGACATCTATTTTCGTCCGAGGATTATATTATAGGACCCTAGGTCTAGGATATAAAAGGGGATACCGTATTAGTGTCGTCCGTTAAGAGCGATATATAACTTTAAGACGTAGGTAACGGGCTAACCGGCTTAGCTGTTATAGCCCTTTACCTAAATAGGCTTCTCTAGTTAGATAGCTTCTACATTTAGAAACTTAGCAACATTATTTATATAGGCAGTATTTATAAAGGCGAAGCCATTTGCTTTAGTGTTAATAAGGGCGGTTATATTAACTCTATATCCATTTCAAGATACTATACATAGAACTATAAAATGCTTTCCACCCATTAACTAACTAAGATTAATCTCTTCGAGATCGATAGGGTACCCTAGGGGGGAGTCTTTCCCTAGGGTTCTTCTTTTCCCGACTTATTGGACGTTTCTCCTTCCTCTATCTCCTTAATATCGCCTATATCCTTTAGCTCCGGGCAGGACAAGGCAAAGTAACCTTACTTATCGCAGTTAAAGCATATAGCCGAGGTAGGGTCAATTAGAGTATTATGGTGAATACTAGTTAATGGCGTGGTACGTGGCTAGTCGGGCAAGGCTCACTAGTATATAGTTATAACCGCCTTTAGTATAAGAGCAGTTATAACTTATCTTCCTACTTTAGCTCCTATAGGTGTAGCTAGCGAGTTCTAATTATTATAGAGTTGCTTTTACTAATTAGGGCGGGCATTAATCCGCTTTAGTTCTAAGTCTAATAATAGGTAATAAGCTGCGAGTCTTTTATGGGTTGGCAGGTTATTTAAGGTTATAGCGATCTTTTCTTATAGCCGGATTGTTAGCTTATTATATAGGTCTAATTAGTAGTTCTTAAGGGGAACCTAGCCTTCTCCTATAAGGTATAGGAATTAAGTCTAGAATTTAGCAAAGGGTTAGTTCGGTTTTATTATTAGGTAATTATAGTTATAACGGGCATCCCGTACTTTATTCGGGTTAACGTAGATAGCCGCTAGGTACCATATTATCTCGTTAATAGATGTAAATTGGATAGAGGAGTTATCCTTAAACTTAGCTTAAAGGTGCTATTAGGCGTCCCTAGTGGTTCGACCAAAGAGGTAGAGCATTTTAGCTTCTTTAGAAAGGAAATAGTTATAGTTAACGCGGAGCTTTTCTCGTACTTAAATCCTCTAATTCTTAAAGGTAGGGTCTATCCCGTTAGATAGTAATNGGGGGTTAGGGAGCTTAACGGACTTTAATTACTTCGTTATTATATCCGTACTCCCTAGTATATCGCATTTAGTAGAGTAAACAGGTCGGCTAGGGCTTTAAAAAGGGGAAGCTAGGCTATTTTATAGGGCCGTAAGGCTTTCTAGAATCTCTTATAGGGTCTCTTATATATTTCTTACTTTAAGACAATTGGCTTCCTGGCTGGCTGCGAGGGCGCAAATCTGCTCGCGTATGTCTACGACATTATTATTATCTTCAATTTCTAATCCCAATTAGATCTTAGGTTCCTCTTAGGTAAAGGCAGCTCTCTTAGATAAGCTTACTTTAGGTGCCATTATTAGCTTCCTAAGGTTCGTCAGTATTATATGCTTTAGTTTTAATTCTGGGGATATAGGTCCAGTCCTATCTAGCTTATAAGGTGGGATATTATCCAGGCCTTCCTAGGCAATGTAGAGTTGTTTTAGTGTCTAAGTATAGCGTGTTAATGCGTCGTTGCAGACAAAGTTTCTTTAGGGTGGGATATTATTAAGGCCTTCCCAGGCAAGGTAGGGAGAGCTTAGTATAATGTCACGGCTTAAATAAATGCCTCTAAACCGAAGCTTGAACGAATGCTATATTACGAAGATACTAAGCTAAAGAGAAGGAAAAGGGGTTGCTAGGACCGATGTAAATAAATATATAGGGTAAGCCGCCAAGGCGCTAGCTTTAGGCGGGCCAATCGTAGGTCGGCAGAATATAGCAGAATTTAGCAGGTAACGTGCGATAGCGCCGTTATAGATAGTATAGAAATGCTAAATATATACATAGATAGCATCCAGTAAAAGTTTAAGAGGAAGGAGGTTTAGTACTTTAACCAGGAAGATTCCTTATAGAAGAATGCTTAGACGGATAATAGTAGTGGGAATGCCTAGAAAATACGTATTTATAGTATATTAAAGATAAAAAGCGAATTAGGTATTGGCTAAAGAGTGAGCTAAGTGTATAAGGATTAAGTAGCTAATAGTTAGGAAAAGTAGAGGCCTATAGGATTAGAGGGAGCTAGTGGTAGAGCCTTAGACCCTTAAAGGAATTTAAGGACAATACCTAAATTTATAAGTTAATTAGTAAGATTAGCAGTTTAAAGCGCTAATAGATAGTGGAGTAATAAGGAACTATATCTTATTAGCAGTAGTTAAGAGAATAGGGCTACTGTATAGACAGAAGGAGTAATTTTACCTATTAGTTACAATTTTAGGAGATCTAATAGTCTATAGAGGAGGGATTATCAATCTTAAAATAGGACCTATTTAAATAACTATTAAAGGAAGATAGATTAAGATATCTTTTAATATCCTACCATTAGGACGGGATAAGGCAGTATTAGGGATGCCTTAGTTATAGAAATATAATCTAAAGATTAATTAGATTATAGGTTAGGTTAATATTAGGGATACTTAACGCCGTAAGTTGCAATAATAAGCTAAGTTAGTATAGTACTAAGTAGGGGCGACCTATAAAGAAATAGAGAAAGGACTAAGCCACGTACTAAAGAGATACTATAAGTACGGCAAGAAACTATAGTTACTAGAGAGTGAAAAGCTATTAAAGTATATAGTATGGGACTATAAAATAGAATTAGAACTAGGAATAAGTCTAAAGTTCTTTCTAATCTATAAGCTTACTAAAGAAGAAGGTAGAGTACTAAAAGAGTTTATCTAGGAGAACTTATAAAAGGGATATATTAAACTATTATAGTTATTAGCGGGATATCTAGTACTATTTATACTAAAGAAGAATGGTAAATTAAGGCTATGTATTAACTACAGATAGTTAAACAGCATTACTTAAAAGGATAGGTATTCTTTACCCTTAATTAGCGAAATCTAAGATAGGATAGGCAACGCGTAAATCTTTATAAAGATAGATCTAAGATAGGTATACTATTAGATTAGAATTAAGGAAGGTAACAAATAAAAGGTAGCCTTTAGGTTAAAGGAAGGACTATATAAACTATTAGTTATACAATTCGGGCTTATAAACGCACTAGTAACGTTCTAAAAGCGAATTAATAATATATTAGGAGAATACTTAGATAAGTTTATTATAGTATACCTTAATAATATTATTATTTACTTAATAACTAAGGAAGAATATAGGGAGCACGTTAAATGGGTTTTAAAAAGACTATAGAAGGAACAAATGCTAGTAGCAATTGAGAAATGCGAGTTCTTTACTAGGAAGACCGATTTTATTAGATTTATTATTAAACTAGGCCAACTTAGTATAGATCTAAAGAAGATTAAGGCTATAGTGAATTGGTAAGAACTAGAGAATATTATATAGTTAAGATTATTTCTAGGGTTTTGCAATTACTGCAGAAGGTTTATAGCATAGTAGTTAAAAAATATTAAGCCATTTACGCGATTAATAAAGAAAGAAGAACTATAGGCATGGGGAGAGGAATAGGGAGAACTCTTTAAGAAAGTTAAAGAGTTGTTTATCCAAGAGCCAGTTTTTAAGATCTATTAACTAGGACTAGAGATAGTTATAGAGATAGATATATTAAACTATATACTAGGGGCATACTTTATACAGAAATATTAAGATAGATAGCACCTAGTAGTATATTATAGTCGGAAAATAATACTACTAGAATTAAACTATAACATCTATAATAAGGAGTTATTAGGTATAGTTATAGTATTAAAGAAATAGAGAGCATTTTTATAAGGTATAAAGAAACTATTTATAGTTAAAATGGATTATAAGAACCTAACAGGATTCCTAATAATAAAGGAACTTAACTAAAGATAGGTTAGATAGGTAGAGATGCTTATAGAATACTATTTTAAGATTTAGTATACTAAGGGTACAGATAATACGCAAGCAGATGCTCTAAGTTAAAAGGCTAAACTATAAAATAATAAAAAGCCATTAGGGGCTTTACTGCGAAAAGATATAGATAGACTAATTAGGTATAATTATCTAAAAATTGTAGCAACTTAGGAAAACGATAAGTTAGAAAGAGTCTACGAGATATTAGAAAGCTTTTGGGTATAAAGAATTCTAAAAATATAGCTAGAAGATCTATAGATGGATATATACGAAAATTAAGAAGTAAAGTATATCCTAAGAAGTATAGTAGAGCAGTTTATAGAGGACTTCTATAAGGGATTAACTTAAGGACATAATAGAGCTATGGGCTTAGTGTTAAGACTCTAAGAGGAGTATATTATTAATGGAATCTAAAATATTATAAGAAAAGTAATAAAAGAGTATTTAGATTGCTAAAGAAATAAACTAATAAGGTATAAGCTATATGGAGGGCTATAACCTATTAAAACACTAAAAAGACTATAGGAGGTTATATTATAGGACTTTATCATTAAGTTACTAAAGTTAAAAGATCCTATTACCGGATAAGATTATAATACAATTTTAGTAATAGTAGATAAGCTTATAAAGTGGGGATACTTTATAGTATATACAGAAGAAATCTTAGTAGAAGATATTGCTAGAATCTATATTAAAGAAGTGTTTATAAGGCATAGAGTACTAAATAAGATTATATTAGATAGAGATCCAAAATTTATAGCAGTATTTTAGAAGGTATTCTTAGTAGAGTAAGGAATTAGAGTAGCAACTTTTATCGCATATTATCCGCAGACAGATGGTTAAACAAAAAGATTAAATTAGACGCTAGAGTAGTATCTAAGTGTCAGAACATTAATCACGTAACGTAGTCACGGGACTATAAAGCGAGACTAACTATCTAACCTTAGAGCAACCCCTTTTTTCTAGATAACAATTAACTACTAACTTTAATACCGCATATGTACCACTATAAGTAATATTTGTGCATGTTAATAAAGAGAGTTATACTAACACTAATTAGTAGATATATAAATTAGGAAATACGTAATAGCTAGCGCTTAAGAAGTAGTACTAGAAATAGTTTATAATCGCCTAGTTCTTATCTATTTTATTAAAGGAGAAAGCTATATTACCCTTAAAGCTTAAGACCACATATTAACTTAACTACTAACGCGTTAAATCGCCTAGAGAATTATATCTTTACTTAGAGAAGATTACAACCTCCCTTAAGCTTAAGAGAATTTATACTGGCTTTATAGCTAATATAATAGATTACTAAGAGAATAGCAATTTTGCTAAGAACACTTTATAGGCCTAACGGCTGTAGAGAATATATATACTACCCTTAACCTTAACCCTTAACCTTAAACCTTAAATCTTAAACCTTAAACCTTTATAACCTCTACTTAAACGTATACTACTTTACACTATAATAGAGTGGTAAAAAAAGATATTAAAGTATAGTAATAGAATTACTGCTGCTATAGCTTCTAAAGATAAGCTAGGAGACTATATAGCAATAAAGGTCTATATATATATATAGGAGAACTTTATAAACTATACACCATGGACAGTATTTAAGGAGGAATTTAAAGGCTTTACTATTAAGGATTTTAAACGCATGCAAACTAATATAAGAGTAAAGTTACGTATCTATCTACTTAAGAGAGGAGTGTATGTTAGAAAGTATAATAACAGATATTTAATCTTAGAAGCACTATTTAACCTTCTTTAAGAAGAAGAGTTTTATAAATAGACGGATAAAGAGATTGGTTTAGCCTTTAATAATATTAAGCTAATAATTACTATAGCTCTGCAAGACCGACTTAATTTAACCTTAGATAAGCTTGCTATAGCTCTACCGGCGTTAACACCTTTCTATAGTCCCTTACTAGCTATATAAGCATTACTAGCTCTTTTACTAGCTATTCTAACTACTATACCGCTAACTACTCTAATTACTATACCACTAGCTACTCTAATGGCTGTACCGCCAGCTACTCCAATCGCTACTCCTATTATTCTTACTACCCCTCCTAGTCCTTAATCCTCTAATTATAACTAAATCTATACTCTTATTAACCAATTGCTATAGTTATAGTAACTATAACAGCCGTAACAGCTATCTATATATATACTACCTAAACTAGTTATGCCTAGTATAGAGTAAGGACCTAGGCAAGGGCCTAGATATAATAAGGAGGTGGCTATAATTATAAAGATCTATATAGATAACCAAAAGTATAATGGAGTTAGTGATAGCTTTAACTTTAAGTTAACTATCTTCTATAATATTTGCAAGAGATCTAGCTTGCTACTAGAAGGCTATATAGTAGCATTCCCTAGCATACTAAAAGGGCTTACTTAGGACCACTACTATAACAGTAACCTTAAGTTAAGACCTTTTACGGAAGCCTATAACTATATATAATAGTTCTTTAAAGGGCTAGAATACTACTATAAGAACCTTATAGAGTGGAATAGTATAACCCTTTAAGGAGTTATGGACGAGAACCCTAATAAGTTAATCTATTAGAACTTCTAACTGCTTATAGATAAGCTACTAAAATAACATTATAGACTATACCTAGACTTCCGTATAAACCGTATTCTTATAAATAAGCTAGTTACTACTTACTAGGGAGTACTAGTATACCATATTACTATCTCTAACCCTTTAAAAGACTTCTCTTAGTTAATTAGTAAACTATAATCCTCTATTATTACGTAGGAAAAAGAATACCCCCTATAGGCCTTAATAAGATTATCTTACCAAGCTTTTTTTATAGATTAACGCTACTACTAAAATAACTAGAATTAAGACCGAAACACTAACCGCTATAGTAGCAATTGCCCCTATAGAACTAACGGCAGACTAAAGGCTAAGTGCTATATCTATAAGAAGGAGGACTGCCGTTTGTAGAAATATATAGAGGAGGAGCGTAATTGGTCTAGAGATGATTATAAGAGACGCTTTACTAATATTAAGGGCCGTAATAAGGGTAACTTTAATAACTACTTTAAGCAATACGTCGCTGCTTGCGAAAAAGATAAAGACGATAATTTAGACTTTAAAGCCTATATATAAGACGCTAAAGACGCTAATGACTTTAGGAACGATGCTAGAGAACCTAATAATAGTTCTGCCTATATTACTACCTTTAGAACACTTACTACGGAGGAAGTAACCTCTATAAGCGTAGAGCTAGCTAATAAGGCTTATATATACTTGCTTATAGCTTTAGAACTTACCATAGAGTCTATTATAGAACCTTACACGGAGACCGACCTATTTGCCTATAGTATGGCTACAACTACAGCGTTATAATATACCTTAACGGTCTTTATAGAAATTATAATTAATATAGGTGCTTCGCGTAAGTCTATAGCTGGCTATAGCTAATTCTAAGCTTTATAGGCCGTAGATAAGTCTGTAAGTCTTAACACGTTAACTAAGGGTTAAGTAACTATCTAATTTGGAATTGGAGCATCTATATCTATTAGAACTATAGACGTTAACAGCCCTATAGGTAAGGTATAATTCTATATTATTAAAGTAGATACCCTTTCCCTACTTTGCTTAGTAGATATAAATAGATTTTATATTAAATATAATAACCTAAAGGACGTTATTATTACTCGCACTAAAAGGGTGCTAGTAGTTAGACGATTTGGCCACCTATTTCTCTTATAGAGCTTCTCCTTATAGTCCTATTTAGTTAAGTCTTTTAATATAAACCCTTGCTACTTAACTAACGTAGAACTACGACGTCTATACCGTTAATTTAGTTACCTGTTAGTTAATAAACTGTAAAAGCTTCTTAATAAGGCTGGCTATGGCTATAATACTAATAGATCCGCTATTAAAGAGCTAACTAGACTCTGTTACTATTGCTAAAAGTATAGTAGATCTCTAGATAGATTTCGCTTTACCCTATAAGATAATATTAATTTTAATTTTAATATTATTGTTAATATTATGTATATTAGCGGCTCCCCCCTATTATACGTAGTTAACGAAGCAACTTAATTTTAAGCTAGTAGATGGCTATAAGATATTAGCGCTAAGTATACTTAGGATATTTTACGGATATACTAAATTAATAGCTACTTAGGACTACTAGACCTAATTACTATAGACGCTAGGAAGAACTTTATTAGTAAGGAGTTTAAGCACTACGCTGCTACTATAGGAGTAACTATAAAGTTAGTTCTAGTTAAATTATACAATTCTATTAGAATAGTAGAGCGCTACTACGGTCCGCTACGACAAGTCTACCAAATTATTATAACTAAAATCCCTAAAATTAGTAAGGAGATAGCCCTATAAATAGCCTTTAAAGCTATTAATAATACGGCTGGCCTAGAAGGCCTAATCCCTATACTCCTAGTCTTTAGAGCCTACCCCTAAATGGTTAAATTGGATATACTATTACCTTTAGTTATACAGCGAGCTACGGCTATTAAGAAAGCAATGGTGGAAATCTAGAAGCTATAAGTTAAATAATAAATCGCTAACGCTCTTAATATGTGAAACGGACCATAAACTAATGCTATTTACGGCCTCCTACCTAGTTCGCCTATTTTAGTCTGGAGAGAAGGTAATACTAGCTAAAGTAGTTATTAGGATAGGCTATATATGCTACTTGCCGTTAATAGTAAGACCTATACTATAAAGCTACTAAATGGGCCTACAACCTTCCGCTCTATAGTTGTAAAATCTTACCTACTAGACCTATAAGACCTAGTTAAACCACAAGAGCCTATTAAATTAGCTAAACTAGTACCTTTACTAGCTAAACCTTAATTATTACCTAAAGCCGAATTATAGCTACCGCCAAAGCGAGGCAGAGGTCGCCCCTGTAAATACCTATTACTTATAGCCGTTGCAGACACGGCTACTATAGACGCTATAATAGATATAGGTGCTTTTATAGGTAATATTGTAGATATTACCGATATTGCTATCTACTTATAAAATAATAATAACACCTAATTTAGCGCTTTACGACAAAAGGAGGTTATAGGCCTACTTAAGAAAGGCGTTTTTAAGATTATTAAGCTACACGATATGCTAAAGGGGGTTAGACTCTTTAACTTACGGTTTATTAACGAGATTAAGAATAAGGGAACTAATAGAGCCTTTAAGAAATTATAACTTATTATATAGGCTTATAATAATTTAGAGAAAGAGCTAGTCCTTACTTAGTTACTAATAATTTAACGGGTTAGCTAGCGGCTAATTCTCTATATCGCTGCTATACTACTATAGACACGACTTTACCTCTAAGACATCTTATAAGCCTATGTCCAGTCTATTATAAACCTAAACCGCGAGTTTTATGTATAACTACTATATAAGCTAAATAAACAATTAGGAATTGATACGGACTCCGTTTTAAAGGTTATAAAGCCACTTTATAGAGTACCTAAAGCTAGAAACTACTGGTTTAAGACCTACTATTTATACTATATTAATTAGCTATAAATGGACTAGTCTATATATAACCCTTGCTTACTCTATAGCAATAAGCCTTTTGGAATTATTGGCCTATAGACTAATAATATACTATTCCTCGCAGATAATACCTTTATAGAGGCTGAATAAAGTAAACTATATAAGGCTAAATTTATAGCTAAGGAGTGAGAGTAATTAACCGCTAATATACTAATTAAGTTTAATGGAGGACTTATTTAATTAATATAAGATAGGAGTATTACGCTAACGTAAAAGCGCCAGTATAAGAACCTTAGTGTGGTTAATACTACGCTAGTAGATAGCACTAGCTCTAGAGGAGTTATATATAGCCTGCTTACGCTAAAGGACTAGTATATTACTTAACGCGCTAGAGGAGCCTATATCGCCTTAGTCTATCAGCCAGAGGCCTTATTTAACCTATCCTTTGCTACCTAGGTAATTAACCCAGTTAAAGATAATATAAAGAGTCTTAATAAGCAATTAAGCTAGTAGATTAAGAACGCAAATAGAGGCCTAAAGTTTGTTAAGCTAGATATTAACACCTTATAACTCCTAGTATTTATAGACGCTTCCTTCGCCAATAATAAGGACTTATCTTCGTAAATTAGCTACGTACTTATACTAGCAGACGCCTTAAATAAGGTAAATATTGTTTACTAGTCCTTAATTAAGTGCAAAAGAGTTACTAGGAGTGTATTAGCCTTAGAGTTATACGGTATAGCGTATGGTTTTAATATAGGCGCTATAATTAAATCCACACTAGATAAGGTCTTATAGGTTAACTTACTACTTATTCTCTATACTAATTTAAAGTCTTTATATAACTATCTTATCTAACTAGGAACTACGTAAGAGAAATGCTTAATAATTAATATAATATGCCTTCGCTAAGCTTATAAATAAAGACAGATTACTAAAGTTAAGTAGATTAATAGAGATACTAACCCTATAAACGCTATAACAAAGGGTAAGCCCTATACAGCACTATTATAGCTTATTAACACAAATTAAGTTAAATTATAGGCTATAGGGTAGGTTAAGCAAACGGATTTGACTTTAGTTTAGCGTTGGCGCTAGTACTAAGTGAGCTAATAGCGATTTTCCATCCTAGGGATGAAGTTAGGTTCTGCAGAATTTGGCAGAATTCGGTAACATAGCAGAATTTAGTAGAATTTAGTAATATGGCAGAATTTGGCAGAAAGTCGCTATTGCGTATACGTTATGAGTAGTCTAGAAGACTTAACTTTAAAGTATAGATTAGCCTTCTTTTTAGAGTTGCTCTAGTGTTAGAATATTAATTATATGACGTAGTTACGGGACTATAAAGTAAGACTAACTGTCTAACCTTGGAGCAACCCCTTTCTTCTAAACAACAATTAACTACTAACTTTAATACCGCATACGTACCACTATAAGTGATATTCGTGCACGTTGATAAAGAGAGTTATACCGACACTAAGGTATTATATTAATTATGTATAAAACAATTAGGTATCGCTATTACTAATTACACAGTTTATATATAATGTAATACCTTAAGAAGGAATAGGTATATTACTATTTAAGGCAAATTATAGATATAAGCTAAGAATATTGTTATTATTATAATAAGTAAAGAAAACGAGTAGTATAGCTAAAGAAAGAATAAAGACGTTAATAAATCTTTATATAGACCTTATGGAATTAGTAAAGAGAGTATAAGAGAGAATAAAAAAGTACTATAATGCTAAGAGATCTAAGGGACTAGATCTTAAGGAGGGAGATAAAGTATAGCTACTATACAAAAATTTTAAGAGTTGATGACTAAGTAAGAAGTTAAACTACGTTAGACTAGGACCTTTTAAAATTACGTAGAGGATTTTACTAGTTATGTTTAAGTTAAACCTACTAGCTAAAATAAAGATTTACCCTATATAGTATATTGCGATACTAGAGCTAGTATATAGGAATATTAAGCTATTAGTTTATAAAGCAAACATATATAGAGGACAAGAAGAAAATAAATAGTAAGTTTTAAAGATTATTAGTTATAAGGATGTTAATAATAAAATATAGTATAAGGTTAAGTAAATAGGCTACACTAAGACTACCTAGGAGCTACTAGAAAATTTAAAGAATGCTATAAGAAAGGTATAGGAGTATTAAAAGAAATTAGGTTAGGTAGTATTAAAAAAAAAGGATTACTAAAAAATAAGTTACCTAAGGGGGACCTAGGAAGAGTAGTTACCGAACTACTTAGATCTATTTCCTTCTCTATTAAAAAAGAATCCGTTCTTTTATTACTAAGTTCCTATAAACCTTATTTTATAAGTTTTTACTCCTTAGAATAAACCTTCTTACGAACCTTCTTAAGATGGAGTAGATAAGTAGACGCCGTAATGCGAGCATTTAGGGCCTTTTATTCCGTATCCTAAGAACATTCCAACTTAGTAAGGGTATAAGATAGTTTACTATCTAACCGCGTAGTAGTAGATTAAATATAAGACCCTAAGATAAATTAATTAGGGAACTAGACGACTGTTAAGAGTAATAGGTTGCGTATATTTAGTATTAGAAGTAGAGCGAACGTTATAAAACGAATAAATATTTACTTTAGTATACTTTAAGTAAGAGGACGGTTGTTATAAAGATAGGTTCGCTAATGTAATATAGACTAACCCCTCTTTTAAATAATAAGAATATAAAGACGGTATAATCTTACTTAAAGATAATATTGCAGTAATAATGCGAGCATAACGTTAGGCGTATAAAGAAGAAAGTGCTTTAGGTATAATAAGTAATAATATTAACTAAATTAATTAGACGGATATTATACCTTTAGTAAACGACTTAGAGATATTTAGAATCTTTAAGGACGAAGATAGAGAGGAGGGAGATAGTATTATGGACGCTTTAAGTATAATATTATAACTACTAGGAGAAAAGTCGGAAGAAGCTAGTTAGTTAATTTAGGCACGGTCTAGNATNGANCNNGTAGAACTATATNANNAGGAATNNTAACNAAGGTTATATAATNTNCTANNTATTAAATNANAGNAATANNAGGAACTTACGTACCTTATATATAAGACGTATATTATATATAAGAAGGATTTTATAGGAGTACAGTTGTGTATTTAAGGACCCTTAGTCTCTACCTAGATAGTTTCTTTCTTATAGTAATTTTTAGAATACAATTAGAGTTAATCTATTAGGCAACTACTCCACTAGTTGTTATTACGTTATTGACTTTTATACTTACATTTCCTACACACCTAGCCTAATAACGAGCCTACCGTAGTTCCTGCTATAAGGTTCTGTTACACTAGCTATATATACTACATAGCGCTTATAATAATAGTCCTATTATAATTCTTTAGTATAGGCGTTAAATATAGCTTAATTAATTAGCTAGTTCTTATTAATAACTATTAAATATAAATTAATAAAATAAGGGATAATATAAAGGCGATAGAGAAAATAATAGCTTTTACCTTATAGTATTTTAAAAATAGTTAGACTTATCTTTTAACCCGCTAATTTAGGCGCTATGTTATTAATAAGGCTCGGCTAATAAGAGGCTCTTATTTAAGTCTTTATAATAAGAACTACGCACGGTGTTCCTGCACGGCCCCGAAACCGGCCCAAGCGTTGCACCTTAGTGGGTTAAGGGATAGAGCCTTGTGCTAGAGTATTGTACGCGACTCCAAATCTTGTAACAACTATCTGGCCAAACTAGATATTTACCTAGTTCTATAACGTGACGTTGGCCGATTGTTTGTATAGGCGTTAGTTGGTGGTTAATTAATGATCGATTTTGTAGTATGGTACTTGCTATTCTAAGAGAAAAACATATAACTTGGTGCTTGCTTCTATCAAAAATCCGGATTAGATGATCGTCTGGGACCGAGATAAATGAAACACCCGCACCTTGGTGCTTTGATGTTTCAAGCCAGGAGCACAGTTGCTGACGGCACCGTGGTGGGCCGTGAGATGCTAGCCATTGCGCAATCACGGGTGTCGAAACCTCCAGCTTGTCGCTAAGCTTATTAGATAAGCTCATCTCAGTGCACTCAAGCCTTCTCAAGTCTTTTTAAATTAGCTACCGCCTTCTCACGTTTTATTGTCGTAGAGATCCTTCAGCCCCCAATTACCTACAGAGGACGGAGCAAAATGAATTTTCCCTTTCTTTTTGGGACTAGCGGTTTTCCCCCATAAGGTTTTGGGCCTTTTGGGGGGCCTTTAGGGGGCCTTCGGGATATAGACCGCCTAAAATCTTGTTGCTTAGGCGATAGAGCCCCCATAACTTTAGCGACCTTATGGGGGGTATCTACTAGTCCCGAAAAGGAAGATAAATCCATTCTTATGCCGTCCTCCGTAGCTAATGTTTCATGCAGTAACAAGCGAAGGCTATGCATCCAGAACATCTCCAATCATTGCATCTCCAGCTAGCTTCCGTAGCGGTTTGCATGCTTACTTTCGATTGCGCAGCCTCATAATTACCGAATATCATACACAGGATTAAACCTCTCCACAATTCCCCAACTTGTCACGTTATGGATGCTCTGCGGCCCTCCGATCCACAGATCGTCGGCTCCTCTGTGCTATTCTCAGCGTTTAGTAATTACGGCCATACCAACCACTAAGCCTTTCTTATGCTTCTTATGTTTTCAACAATGCTTTACATAATTTATGTGGTTCAATGCTGTGTCGAGGAAAAGGTATAAAGGGAGGTCCTTCCACCATATACAACAGTATTCTCAGCGAAACCCAGGTTGTTGCTTCCGTCCCGCTCCTGCTATATTCTACTCTTACCAATCTCACTGATCGATTGATCACAATCCTATAGAAAAACAACTTTATTTCTTGCAAATTTATAGCGATGCATCTTTCGACAACAGTTGCCTTTTTTCTAGCAGCTGCGGCAGCAGCAATTCCAAATCCAGTTCAATGGTGTGTATTTGTTATTACCGTTTCAATGCAATTGATTGATATATCCTAGCGGAAGAGACGGGCTTCTGCCTCGCCGAAATGTTAATGCATATCTCCCAAAACGAGACGTCAGCGATGAAACACTCGACATGTGTAAAAACGCAGTGAATTGTGAGGTTCATGACACTCCGAGCGGAAAACGTATCAGGTTCAAGAGGGGAATGGAACCTGGCTCCGAACATTATAAAAGAGCATTCTACCATGAAGATGGCCTTACTAAACGGCAAGCCAATACAGTGAATACACTAGTGACGACTGGAACAAATAGCCTTAACTATGGGACAACCGGTGCCTGTGAGTGTTACCTCGTCATTCATTCCATACTCAGCGTAGCGAACTAATAAGAGTAGCTGGCCCAAACGGTGCATTTAACAGCAGCTTAACTGGCGCGTGCCAGGACTCCGCCTGTGATACGGCATCCGTTAATATCGACACTACTTACGTAACCTCACTCGGACCATCAGGAGAGACATTGGTGGTCCATCCTCAAGGAGAATATGACGATTCTAACTCACGGGATATGTTTATAGCTGCTATGGTTGCGACCGCCAGTGTGGGAGAACAGGTGAAACAGGTCAGCTGGGAAATTCGTGCTCCATGCGGTCCTGGAAAAAGCGGCTCGATGTCCCAGGCTACCCAAACAAGCTTCATAAACATATCACGTCACGTCACACTCTCTGATGGCGTGACAACTGCCATCCAAGGCTACATGCTTGCAGAGGTACCAAACTTGAGCCTCATCCCTGCGTTCAATCCATTCTAACTTGCTCTTAGGTTGAACTTCAGCCGGATACAAGCGACTGGTGTTCTATTCTTACAGGCCTTGGCACCGAAATTAGTGGTGTAATCAGTGCCCTTCCTCCTGTTGCAGAAGCTGGTGCGGCAGGTGCAGCATTCTTTGGCGTTATCAGCCCTTCTTGCTCTTAGTTCTCAGGACTACGTCACAAACCTCATCTTTCCTTTGCGATACCTTGTTCCACACCCTACTGTCTATTGTACCTTTACTTCGCGCGTTTTTTTTAAAACTTCTATTCCGGCGGCGATTATTCTATGCGTCCCTTTCTCCTATCAAAATTTATGACATGGGATTCTAGACGGGGGTCAACCCGCCACATACAGGCATACACACTATATAACCGAGTATGTCATTTTAGCCTAGATATTTCGCAATCATAATAGAGCGACTTGTCTAGCGACCTTCGCATGGTACTCCTCGACCTGCGCTTTCCACTTAACAAACCAGAAAACCGCCGTATTTGAGAACTAGATAATGCATAATTGTAAACCATGAATACTGCCATTTGCCACCTGCACCATGTCTATATAGTCTCTTCTATTTCATAGATTAATCAAATACACGAGTCCGTTCAACATTATCGCTACCATCGCTTTTTAAATTCAAATTGCAAATATTGCTTTGCATATGTTGAGACTCTATGATCAAACTTTCTCACAATTGGCTACGCTTGGTGTAAATTGGCTAATATGCTATAGCTCCCCAAAACTTTCTCTGAAAGCTCTGCAGCTACCTCCATGCAGTCAAACCCATATATCTTCTTCTGAACATCCGCGTCTGCCCATTTGTCGGGTACTGGACCCTTTCCCGCCCTCAATGCTGCAAATTGCCTGTCTCGATCCTCTCTTGCCTTACCCTCTCCCAAATGCATCGCCCGCCCTGATGCAGCTGCCATTTCGACTAATGTTTCTGCGCGTTCTTTCCTCGCCTTTTCGTAGATCCGAAGCGCTTTGTTGATAGTGTCGGGAGACTTATCAGGGATACGTGAGAGCACAACGCCAAGAACAGCTGCATCTTCTATGGCTTGTGCAGCGCCTTGAGCAAGGTGCGGAAGCGTTGGATGACAGGCATCTCCAACTAACGCCACCGAGCCATGAACCCATGTCGGCAAAGGAGAATGTACTCGCAGTTTCCATTCGCATACTTCGCCCTCAGGAACGAGGTCAAGCATACGCAGAACTTTCGGACAGAAATCCGAGTATACAGAGAGCATAGCAGTTTTAGAGCCTTTGGTGGTATATGTCGCTGAGGGTGCGGCTGCAAAATTAGCGTCTGGCTGGGCGGTTGAGATGTTGTAAATGTTCTTGCTCGATATGGGATATGCGATGATGTGTCTTTTCTCCGCAATCCAACGAGTTACTTTATCACCGTCAAGAAGTTCGAGAAGCTCTGGGTCATGCTCCATTTTTTCCCTACTAAGCATGATTCGGTATGCTGCCTGTCCGGTATCTTCAACCTGAGCAGTTACTCCGAGCCTCCTGAGCATCTCAACTCGAGTGTTGCTCTTAACGCCGTCAGCTGCTAGAATGATATCCGCTTCCACTTTGTAAGGGGAATCTCCATTTCTGGGTACTGCTATAAAAGATGGCTTAGGCGAAAAGGTGTTTATTGTATCCGCAGCCGTGGAGAAAAAGAATGTGATGCTTTTCTCACGCTTGCATCTATTGTAAAGTGAATTTGCCAGGGATGCTCTGTGGCCGACCATGTGCGGATAACCATACGTTTCTTCAATATATTGTAAGTTCACGTGGCCCAATTCTTCATCGGTCACCCCCTCTGTAGAAGTCAGTTTCTATTATGTACTTGGATTCAAGTGACGTACGCCTCACGCTTGTTTCATTTAGAACGACAGCTTCTCTTTCGATATCTTTCCATACGCCAAGCCTATCCAGAATTCGCACCATGTTTGGTGCCAGTTGAATTCCCGCACCAACAAAGCCCAAGTTCGAAGCGAGCTCGTATACCTCGATAATTTGGAACCCTGCTTTAGCCAAGGCCAAGGCACAAGTCAAACCACCCATGCCTACATAATGAGTTTCAGAGCGTGTGAATCGGGAAACATGGGCTACAAACCTGCGCCAATAATGCATATTTTCGTGTCCTGCACACTTTCCTCCATTTTGTTTACTGTCAGAACAAGTAAATTGGAGGCCGATTCCTAGGAGTTTTTAGGCCAAATGAGCTCATACAAGCACCTTAATATAGAATTCTCTGTGAGAAGCTAAACACTTAGCCGGCCAAGCCATTCGTAATTAATTTTTGTGAACCCCGCTGCCAAGAAATGACCACTGTGGGAGGCGGCATATGGTCGGCATTTGGTTCTAAGTTTAAAGCCCCGCTCGTTCGTTCCAAACGAGCCCCACCGTTAGCGTACAACGAGAAGTGGTCCGTGCGCGAACACCGGTTTTAAACCAACGCGTGCACCAATATAGATCCCATTAATTAATTACCTACTACAATGCCTTCTAATCGTGCCAGAATTAATATAGATCTTGTTTAGCCTACTTAGCATCATATTCCACCCTATTAACGCGCCAAAAAATAATGCCCTAAACCCTGACTGCTGCCTAAATTCGAGCCTCTTTATATTAATAATTAGGACAACCATAGCTTACTAAAGCTCCCTCCCAACGTTAATACTTACATCCTTTTTAGCTATTTAGTCTCTTTTTTACAGACGAGATTATAGACAAGCTTATAGCTTAGATAAATAAGTATATAGAGCCCTACCTACCAGATAAGGAAAAGAAATATCTATAAACTGTAAGAGTACATATATTACATCCCGCCGCGCTTGCGACAAGTTCGCAAGCACTCCGTGTCTTTTTGGCCGAATGGCGACGTTGGGGCGGGAAACGTTACATAAACCTAGTAGCTAATATACAGGTAAGAATTATACGCGCACTTTATAGTGCTTATTTATATAGGCATTACTATAAAATTAGATATTAAGGATTACTAGCTAAGTACGTTATTAAACAGTATATATGAATTAATAGATTCTAGTAGATTAATTATTACTTTTAGGCCTTACCTCCCTAGCTAAAGGCCGATAAAATACCTAGATCTATATTTAATAGAGTTAAGGAGCTTTATAACGGAACCTTATAGCAAGAACTACAGTGGGTCCTATTATTGGGCTAGGTGTATAGGAAATGCAAGTATAATAGTCGACAACGTAATAACAACTAGTGGAGTGGTTGCCCAACAGATTAACTCTAATTATATTCTAAGAATTACTATAAAGAAGGAACTATCTAGGTAGGGACTAAGGGTCCTTAAATATATAACCATACTCCTATAAAATCCTTTTTATATGTGATGTACGTCTTATATATAAGGTACGTAAGTTCCTCTTATTTCTCTTATTTAATATATAGCACATTATATAACCTCGGTTACTATTCCTCGTTATATAGTTTTACCAGCTCTATTCTAGACCGTACTTAAATTAACTAACTAGCTTCTTCTAACTCTTCCCTAAGTAGTTATAATATTATACTTAAAGCGTCCGTAACACTATCTCCCTCCTCTTTATCTTCGTCCTTAAAGATTCCTAATATCTTTAAGTTATTTACTAGAGGTATAATATCTGTCTAATTAATTTAGTTAATATTATTGCTTATTATACCTAAAGCAATTTCTTCTTTATACGCCCAACGTCGTGCTCGCACTATTACTGCAATATTATCTCTTAGTAAGACTATACCGTCTCCGTATTCTTATTGTTTAAAAGAGGGGTTAGTTTATATTACGTTAGTAAACCTATCTTTGCAATAACCATTCTCTTACTTAGAGTGCACTAAAGCGAATATTTATTCGTCCTATAATGTTTACTTTACGTTTAATGCTAAATATACGCGACCTATTACTCTTAATAGTTATCTAGTTCCCTAATTAATTTGTCTTAAGGTCTTATATTTAATCTACTACTATACGGCTAGATAGTAAACTATCTTAAGCCCTTATTAAGTTAAAATATTCTTATAATGCGGAACAGAAGGCCCTAAATGCTCACATCGCGGCGTCTACTTAATTACTTCGTCTTAAGAAGGTTTGTAAGAAGGTTTGTTTTAAGAAGTAAAAGCTTATAAAATAAGGTTTATAGGAACTTAGTAATAAAAGAATAAATTTTCTTTTAATAGAGAAGGAAATAGATCTAAGTAGCTCGGTAACTACTCTTCTTAGGTCCCCCTTAGGTGACTCATTCTTTAGCGATCCTTTTTTATTAATACTGCCTAACCTAATCTCCTCTAATACTCCTGTACCTTTCCTATAACGTTTTTTAAATTCTTTAGTAGTTCCTAGGTAGTTTTAGTGTAGCCTATCTACTTAACCTTATACTATATTTTATCGTTAATGTCCTTATAATTAACAATCTTTAAAACTTACTATTTATCTTCCTCTTATCCTTTATACGTGTCTGCTTTATAAACTAGTGGCTTAATATTTCCGTATACTGGCTCTAGTATTACGATATACTATATAGGGTAGATCTTTATTTTAGCTAGTAGGTTTAACTTAAATATAACCGGTGAAATTTTTTACTTAATTTTAAAAGGTCCTAGTCTAACATAGTCTAACTTCTTACTTAGTTATTAACTCTTGAAATTTTTATATAGTAGCTATACTTTATCTCCCTCCTTAAGATCTAGTCCCTTAGATCTCTTAGCATTATAGTACCTTTTTATTCTCTCTTATACNTTCTTTNNTAATTCTATAAGGTCTATATAAAGATTTATTAACATCTTTATTCTTTCTTTAGCTATACTACTTGTTTTCTTTACTTACCGTAGTAACAACAATGTTCTCGGCTTATATCCGTAATTCGCCTTAAATAGTAATATGCCTATTCCTTTTTAAGGTATTGCATTATATATAAACTGTATAACTAGTAATAGTAATACCTAATTATTTTGTATATAATTAATATAATACCTTAGATACTGCTCTAGCGTCTAATTTAATCTTTCCGTTTAACCGTCTGTCTATAGATAATATGCGGTAAAAGTTGCTACTTAAACTCCTTACTCCGCTAAGAATACCTTCTAAAATACTGCTATAAATCTTAGATCTCTATCTAATATGATTTTACTTAGTGCTCTATGTCTTATAAACACTTCTTTAATATAGATTCTAGCGACATCTTCTATTAAGATTTCTTCTATATATGCTATAAAGTATCCCCACTTTATAAGCTTGTCTACTATTACTAAGATTATATTATAATCTTATCCGGTAATAGGATCTCTTAACTTTAGTAACTTAATAATAAAGTCCCATAATATAACCTCCTATAGTCTCTTTAGTATTTTAATAGGTTATAGCCCTCTATATAGCTTATACCTTATTAGTTTATTTCTCTAGCAATCTAAACACTCCTTTATAACCTTCCTAGCTATTCTCTAGATTCTATTAATAATATATTCCTCTTAGAGTCTTAACACTAAGCCCGTAGCTCCATTATGTCCTTAAGTTAATCCCTTATAGAATTCTTCCACGAATTGCTCTGCTATGCTTCTTAGGATGTATTTCGCTTCTTAATTTTTATATATATCCGTCTATAGATCTTCTAGCTATACTTTTAGAATTCTTTATACCTAAAAGCTCTCTAGTATCTTATAGACTCTTTCTAGCTCCTTATCTTCTTAAGTCGCTATAATCTTTAGATAATTATACCTAATTAATCCATCTATATCTTTTTACAGTAAAGCCCCTAATAGCTTCTTATCGTTTTGTAGTTTAGCTTTACAGCTTAGAGTATCTGCCCGCGTATTATCTGTACCCTTAGTATACTAAATCTTAAAATAGTATTCTATAAGCATCTCTGCCCATCTAACCTATCTTTGGTTAAGTTCCTTCGTTATTAAGAATCCTATTAGGTTCTTATAATCCGTCTTAACTATAAATAGTTTTTCTATACCTTATAAGAATGCTCTCTATTTCTTTAATACTGCAACTATACCTAATAACTCTTTATTATAAATGTCATAGTTTAACTCTAGTGGTGTTATCTTTTAACTATAGTATGCCACTAGGTGCTATTTATCTTGGTGTCTTTATATAAAGTATACCCCTAGTATATAGTCTGATGTATCTATTTTTATAACTATCTCTAATCCTAGTTAATAGATCTTAAAAACTAGCTCCTAGGTAAACAACTCTTTAACTTTCTTAAAGAGTTCCCTTTACTCCTTTCCCTATACCTATAGTTCTTCTTTCTTTATTAATCGCGTAAATGGTTTAATATTCTTTAACTACTGCGCTATAAACCTTCTATAGTAATTGCAAAACCCTAGAAACGATCTTAACTATATAACGTTCTCTAGTTCTTACTAATTTACTATAGCCTCGATCTCCTTTAGATCTATACTAAGTTAGCCTAGTTTAATAATAAATTTAACAAAATTAGTCTTTCTAGTAAAGAACTTGCATTTCTTAATTACTACTAGCATCTATTCTTCTTATAGTCTCTTTAAGACCTATTTAACGTGTTCCCCGTATTCTTCCTTAGTTATTAAGTAGATAATAATATTATTAAGGTATACCATAATAAATTCATCCAAATGTTCTCCTAATACATTGTTAATATGCTTTTAGAACATTGCTAGTACGTTTATAAGCCCGAATTATATAACTAATAGTTTATATAGTTCTTCCTTTAACCTAAAGGCTGCCTTTTATTTATTGCCTTCCTTAATCCTAATCTAATAGTACGCCTATCTTAGATCTATCTTTGTAAAGATTTGCGCGTTGCCTATCCTATCTTAGATTTCGCTAATTAAGGGTAAAGAATACCTATCCTTTCTAGTAATACTGTTTAACTGTCTATAGTTAATATACAGCCTTAGTTTACCATTTTTCTTTAATACGAATAGTACTGGATATCCTACTAATAACTGTAATGGTCTGATATATCCCTTTTATAAAATTTTCTGGATAAACTCTTTTAATGCTCTATTTTCTTCTTTAGTAAGCTTATAAATTGGAAAAAACCTTAGACTTGTTTCTAGTTCTAATTCTATTTTATAGTCCTATACTATATACTCTAATAGCTTTTTACTTTCCGGTGACTATAGTTTCTTACTATACTTATAGTATCTCTTTAGTATATAACTTAAGCCTTACTTAGTCTCTTTATATATCGCTTTAACTTAGTACTATACTAATTTAGTCTATTATCGCATTTTACGGTGTTAAGTATTTTTAATATTAACCTAACCTGTAATCTAATCGATCTTTAAATTATATTTCTATAACTAAGGCATCCCTAACACTACCTTATCCCGTCCCAATAGTAGGATATTAAAAGACATTTTAATTTGTCTCCTTTTAATAGTTAACTAAATAGGTCCTGTTTTAAGATTAATAATCCCTCCTCTATAGGCTATTGGATCTCCTAAAATTGTTACTAATAGGTAAGATTCCTCCTTTTATTAATAAGGTAATCCTATTCTTTTAACTGCTACTAGCAAGATATAGTTCCTTATTGCTCTACTATCTATTAATGCCTTAAACTATTAATTTTGCTACTTAATTTATAAATTTAGATGTTGTCCTTAAATTCCTTTAAGGGTCTAAGGCTTTACCACTAGCTCCCTCTAGTCCTATAGGCCTCTACTTTTCCTAATTATTAGCTACTTAATCCTATTATACTTAGCTTACTTTTTAGCTAATGCCTAGTTCGCTTTTTATCTTTAATATACTATAGACACGTGTTTTTTAGGTATTTCTACTACTATTATCCTTCTAAGTATTCTTCCGTAAGGAATCTTCCTAGTTAAAGTATTAAATTCCCTTTCTTTTAGGCTTCTGCTGGATGCCATCTATATATATATTTAGTATTCCTATACTATTGCTTATCCGTTATCTAGTATATCCTTATAGGGTATTTCTAATTCTTTTCCTTTAGATTCTTATATATTTCGTATATATCGTCTATATACGCGATCTATGATAATATATAGTATGCTAGGTGCTTTAGGTTAACTCTTAGCTTATCTTTATCCCTAAATTTAAACCTTTATTATACTAATCTAAATATTATAACTTTATTTATAGGTACTAAGATACGTCTCTTACTTCTCTAGTCCTCTAATTATTCCTCTAAATCCTTTAATATTATAATTAAGGCTCCTTTAATATGAGTTATAGCCTTTTCTATAATTAGGTGGTCCTAGATAACTTTTTTATCTAACTATATATAGAAATCTTCCCACTTATTATTGTGCCTCTGCCTATACTACTTTTAGTATAGCTACTAGAGTATATACGGCCTGTCCGTAAGGAAGTATCTTCTTATTACTGTATCGTAACAGCCCTTTATATATCGTTCTTCGAACCTAGTAGGAATCCCTAAATCCTCTTTATTTTCCAGTTTAGTAAGCCACTTAGCTCTTAGTGTGCCTACTCTTAGCCTATTAGTAATCCTTTATACTAGCGCTCTATCCCTTATACGTCCCAATATACTAGATCTCTTATCTAGTTTCTGTTCTTACTATGCGATAATTCTTACTCTAAATTCGTCTATAGTTTCCTTTAGTTTGCGCCTTACACTTAGATTCTTAAAGTTGTCTTACTTCTTAATCTTAGTATTAACTTTTTAATCTTTAGTCCAAACACTATGTTTTATTAGTAAGTCCTCTAGGTCTATATATCTATCTCCTAGTCTAGTTACTATTTATATCGCAGATTCTCTAATCTGTAAAAAAGCTCCTTACTTCTTGCCTATAGGTGTCCTAATTCGCACTCCAAATTCTTAACCTCTTAGATTTTTTAATCCTAAGCTTGCTTCTAACTTAAGCTTAGCTTTAGCCTTAGTCCAACTAGGCTTGCTTAGTGTTCTTATCTTATCTTAAGAGTCTTAAATCTTACTTATCTTATCTTAAGAATCTTATGCCTATGGGAATCTTCGTCCTAAGCTTATTCGTATATCTTTAAACTAAGCTGCTACTCTACTCTATTAGTTATCGTCCGTTATAGGTCCTTAAGCTTACCTCGTCTTATCTTAAGAATCTTAGTTATCTCTTATCTTATCTTAAGAATCTTAAGCCTTTAGCTTCTTGCCTTTATCGAGTGCTAAAGTGGTTCACTATCCTACTTCTCTTGCGTTTCGCGAAGCGATAGACATTATATTTAGTGGGGTCTTAATCCCTACTAATATTCCCTATTCTGTAGTGGAATTATCCTCTGCCTTTAGTATAATATCTCTAATGGCTACGTATTCCTAGTAAACCGCTTATATTACCTTATCGTTATAGAATATTTCGCCTACGTTAAATTTATTATCCTTAATATCCAATCTATAAACTGGTTTATTAGTTTCTCTATATTCTATAGGTGCTGGCTCCTATAGCTAGTAGCTTACGCTATACTTAGCGTCCTTATAAATTCGGTATACGTTATTATAATAAAATGCAAAACTTTTAATTAAACACTCTTTTGTTCCTCGCAGCGTATTATTATCCCTCTATACATATATATTGTCTGCCGTTAGTCTAGTTCCCTTTATTATATAGTATCTCTAACTATCTTTATAATCCCTTACAAAGTGACCTTATTTTCCGTAATTTATATAAGCTCCCTCTTTAAACTATTACTTTTGCTATAGAGTCTGCCTAAATATCTTCTGCTGCTAAGATCCTTAGTTTAGCCTCTACTCCTTAAACCTTTAATTATTTAATCCTTATCCCCTAGGTTTCTACGGTTTCTTACTCTATCTTTTATAGGCTTTTTTAGTACCACTTAGGTCTATTAGCTCTGCGCCATACTATAGTTTTTAACTTAGCTTTAGTTATTGTGTACTCTACGCCTTATATAACTATAGAACTCTATCCTAACCCTTCTTAGCCTATTCCCTTTAGTAGATTTAATTATTAATCTTAATCGCCTAATCTATTAGTTCCCTTAGGGTATCTATATCTTCTATTAGAATAATTACATCCTAGACTTTAGCCTTAAGTCCCTATTTATACTATGCTATAAGCGCCCTATTATTCCACTTAACTTATATTGCTAACGTTTAGAACTACGTTATATACTTAATTGCTAAGGTTCGTTGCGTAATATCTTAGAGTTTTCTTTTTACTATAGTTACTGCCTCCAGGTCTCCAAACATTTGTGTAAGTTACTCTATAAATCTATTTTAGCTTAAGAATATAAACCGTACCTCTTGGTTTATAGTCGTTATTCTATTTACCTAAATTTCTATAAGGTAAGGCTTAAACTACTTAAGTGCTCTTCCTATTAGGAATAATCCTACGTACGCTATTTAATCCATAGGTGTTACTAGCTTAGCTCCTTCTTACGTAACCTTAAAGTGTATTTATATAAGGAATCCTTTAAGCTTTAATCTCTCTCCTAAGTATCTTTTAATTAATAGTAACTTAACCTTTACTACGCCTATCCCGTTAATCCTATTTTCTAACGTCGCATTATTTTCTATTAGCTAGTTAACTATCTTTTATAGTTGTCCAACTATTATAGGTTGCTATAAGTTAGTGTCTACTATACTAATGTTATTACCTAATCTTAATATAGTTGCCGCCGTCGATAGCGTTATAGTGGCTGCTTTTAATGGTATATTATTTAACCTCTTATATTAATACCGTAACTAGGTAGTAATTATATAACGGAACCTTATAGCAAGAACTACGGTGGGTCCTATTATTAGGCTAGGTATATAGGAAATATAAGTATAATAGTTAACAACGTAATAATAACTAGTAGAGTAGTTGCCTAATAGATTAACTCTAATTATATTCTAAGAATTACTATAAAAAAGGAACTATCTAGGTAGGGACTAAGGGTCCTTAAATATACAACCGTACTCCTATAAAATCCTTCTTATACGTAATATACGTCTTATACATAAGGTACGTAAGTTCCTTTCGTTCCTCTTGTTTAATACGTAGCACATTATATAACCTTGGTTACTATTCCTCGTTACATAGTTCTACCGGCTCTATTTTAGACCGTGCTTGAATTAACCAACTAGCTTCTTCCGACTCTTCCCCAAGTAGTCGTAACATCGTACTTAAAGCGTCCGTAATAAGCTTATTAAGTATGTTTGGCTTACTTATAGGAAGCTCTATACCCCTAAAACTTACCTTATAGTTTATAAGACGATTTAACGCTTTATAGGCCGTGCTTCTAAAATTGTTAATATTCTATCTAAGCTAATACTAGAAGGCTTTACAAATATAGGTGCTGGCTAATAAGGGCTATATATTAGACTAGCTATAGTATGCTAAAGGTAATAAAAAGGGGCTAGTTAATTTGGATATAAGCTTTACCAATAATAAAGGCTTTTTAAAGACGTAGGTAGTAGTGTTTAATTTAGTCCTATAGGAAGACGATAATAAGTAACGCCTCTATCCACCGAATAAGTACGTGGTTTAGCTTAACAATCTATCTATAAGTGTTAAGCTTTCTATATAACCTCGGGGCCTAGGTATTAGAGGTATAGAAACTATCTAAATAACTAGAATAAAGTGTAAGGAATAGGGGGACGTTAAGGGCGATATTAAGCAGGCTTTTTATTTTATTTTATTATTTTATATCCGTTATATCATACTATATACAATACTACACATGCAGCCTCTAGGCCATAGCGCTATAGTCTTATATACATAAATCCTCTCTAGGCAGCTTAATATATATTAGTAACTAAGTAGACACTCTAGCCCAGGTTTAAAGTGCTAGGGGAGCTGTGGTTAATGACGTCTTCTTTCCACAACTTCAACCCAAATTGAGATTGTGCGCCAGTGATACTTTAAGGGAATGTATTAGTGTAAATACATGCATTATATAGAAATTTGTATGACTAATTCTCCCTAAAAGAGGATTTGGTAGCTTCCACAAATCTTCTGTAATTAATCAGCATCCTTTTCATGCCAATTTCTTCATTTACAACGCCTCCAAATCATAATGGCTTATGAAGTATGTGCCGTTCCCAGTGTCAACCGTGAGATTGGTTTGCACTGTCTTTCCGCTCTTCAATGTACCGCTCTCAACCACACCTCCTCCTACCGGTCTGGTTAACTTGTTCGCTCCGCTCTTAATTGTGAAATTCGCCAATGAAATCTCATAGTTGTTTCGGAAGACGACAGTAGGCAAGCCAAAATAACGCGCTTCCACTTGTTCAGCGGAGATATGCAACTCGTAATAGCCGCGGTAGTAGAGATCGTTCCATTGCAGCTCGCTGTTTGCAGCTACTAGCCACTGCGTTGCGTTATGTGCGAGAGCCATGGTGATGTTTGCGCCGTACGGGCAGGGTGAGGAAACTGCGGATCCGGCGAACTCAACACCAATGGACCCATCGCCAGTGGCAGGGTTGTAGGCCTTGTTGTCCAGCCAAGCAACGTCTGAAACCCAGGAAGCATGAGAATCACCGGAGATGAAGACATTGTTAGAGATACCATTGTCGTAAAGGTGGGAGAGTGTACGGTTGCGGTTGGACTGGTAGCCATCCCACGCATCGTAGTCAAGTGGATTAACGTTACCGTAAGCGACTGATTCATTGAGACGCGAGAAAACGGTTTGACTACCAACGATACGCCATGCGGCGCCTCGTTTGGCGGACGCGGAGAGCTGACTGTAGAACCAATTCTCTTGCCGGCTGCCCATCATACTGCGGCCGCCATCGTTCGAGATTGCGTGGACGTAATCGGTATTCCAATAACTGGGAGTCATTTTGTTAGCAAATTTGAATTTAGAGAAATTACAATCAAAAGGGGCTCACAGGTCGGTGATGCTGCGGTCGTATTGACGTGTATCGAGCATTATTAAGTCAATCAGTTTGCCGATGGAGAAAGAACGCCAGATTCGGAGGTTGTCGTCCATTTCGACTTGTCTGCAGAGGTTAGCCAGTACTGTTCCCCGAGCTAATACGGAGAACGTTCATACCGTATGGGCATCCATTCGAAGTAGGCACGAACGGCATTCATCTTGCGTTGATCCACACTAACGCCACCATCTTCAACGAAGGAAGCTTCGGTGTTGTTTAACTCAGACGCGCCATCACGGTAGGTATTATCTGAAACCTCTGTCGTAGAGTTAGGGTGTTTGTTATAAGTTTTCTCGAAGTTGGAGCCGACTTACCATGATCATCCCAAACAGGGATCCACGGGAATCGCTGATGGCTAGCGAGTAGATCGAGATCTGTGCGGTACGTTGCAATTCTCTTGCGGTAGTCGTAAAGCGAATAGATCTCTTTATCTGGAAGAGGGACACGGCCAATGCTTTGTCCCCAGCCGTAGTCACCATTCTTGTATTCGTAAATGTAGTCACCGAGATGGATCACATAGTCCACAGAATCCTTTCAATATATTAGCCGCAAGGACCTTGAGAAACTTCGAATACCAGGAGTAGCTCACCTTTCGCACAGGATTCCCGTAGGCGTTGAAGAAGCCGAATGCTACAAGGAGGAGTCAATTCAAGCTCAAGATAAGACCCCAAGTAGTCTTACGAAAGTTCGAGCACGAGTAAACAGCTATTCCCACATTGGTAACCTCATCGTCTGGGTTCGGGGTTGTCTTGGTCCTCCCTAGTGGGCTCACGTTGTTCGAATTGCAAACGTTGAACTGGTAATAGTATGCTGTGTACGGTTTCAGACTGCCGGCTTCAACCTAAGATGAGATTGTCAATCACCCATCCCACAAGCAAGCCACCCACAAGCAAGCCACATGGGCGAGGGATGTTAGGGCTCATCCTGCAGTGTGTAATTACCTTGACCGTATAGTCGATATCAGAGCTAGTGTACACTTTGCCAGAACTCGCCACGTTTGTGAGAGCCTTGTCTGTTGCAATCTTCCATTCCACACAAACCGGGGCTTTGGAGACTGCTACATACTCCTCCGTGTCGTGGTTGTATAGCGGCACATAACCAGACACGGTCACGTTGGACTTGTCGTTGTCGCTCGAGGGGCCAACTCGGGTCCAAAGAATCACGCTGTTTGGATAGGGATCACCAGAAGCCACGCCATGGGTAAAGTTCAGCTTCGCGGGATCCCACGCACTGGAAGGGTCATTCCGCTTCACGACTTTGTGAATAGAAATGCCGAGGGAAGGATGATGGTCTGAAGGGCTTCGATAATTGAGGTTTTTGGCCCAATTGGCGCTCACAAGCGCAACAGACGAAAGAAGAGCGAGAGACTGAAGCTTCATGATGCTAATTGACGGGTAAAAAATACCTGGCAGGCTTGCCCTCAAAAATTGCGGGCTTCAGTTGGCCTTTTTGTAGCTACGGAGAGCTACCACGGCAACTTGGTTACGAGCCAGGCAAGTTCCCCCGGGCCTGGGTAGCCAGCCAGGGCCATACCAATCACGACCTAGCATGCTAAGTTGATGTTTCTGCGAACCCGGTTGTTGAAGAATGTCACGGTGGAGAGACACTGCATGTAAGATGGAGAGGAAGTCCTCTTCCGTCATAGAGTAAACAATACCCGGCCAGGGGCTTGGAGGCGTGGGCGAGCGGGGTTCGGAGATTTCGGATCGAGGGGTAGATGAAGCCTTGCGTGCGAATTAGAAGACACTAATTAAACATGTGAGGGGCCGTGTAGCTTTTCATTTGTCCGGATATGCTGGAGTCGCCTTTTCTTCTTTAGGAAGGAGCTGGGAGCCGTGTTTGCCTAAGACTGGGGTATATCCGCTGTCAGCCACCCGCATGGCAAAGTTCTAGAAATCCCATGTTTCCGGTGTTGTCGCGGAGGATAATGTGCTGAGATTTTATTTTATTTTTTCGGAACCTACCCAGTGTGATACGGAGTGCGCTGTCTAAACATGTCTAATACATGAAACAGCATTGTATCGCTACGGCCGTATTTTGCATGATGAATGAGAGAGTCTATCAACAAAAGATGCCTTCTGTTGTCATCTCACATCATCGGAGACGGGTAAAAATATTTTATTTGCTTCCAAGTGCCTGGAGGCTGCTTCTCTTCACTCTCTCACCACCAGGAACACCCAGCCCGCAATCCAACGGATGGCCACGCAGACCTTTAAAATCGCTGTCATTGGTGCTGGACCCGGTGGATGCATGCTCGCACGGCTTTTGCACCGTGCAAATATCAATGTCACCATATTTGAAGCCGAAGCATCCGTCGATTTCCGCTCACAAGGCGGCACGTTGGACCTCCGCACGAAAACGGGCCTCGCCGCTATAAAAGAGGCGGGATTGTACGAAGAGTTCCTGAAATACGCCAGATTTGATGGCGAGTCGCTTGTGCTCTGCGACAAAAATAGGAAGACGTACCTCCGCCGGTCGCCATTAAAATCAGGTAACAAGATTGCAGCAGCTCCGGAGATCGACCGAGCTGAGCTTCGTGGGTTGCTTTTGAGGTCTATTCCTAAGGATATCGTCCGCTGGAATCACCGTCTTAGGAGCGTGACCGAAGACCGGGTTCTCCAATTCGATCACGGCGTTGAGAAGGGATTCGATTTAGTTATTGGCGCGGATGGTGCTTGGAGTAAAGTGCGCCTTCTACTATCTCAAACAAAACCCTTCTACTCTGGCATTGGTGGACACAGCTTTTCAATCCCTAACGCGAAAGAACGGGCCCCAGCAGCCTATAAACTTGTAAATCGCGGGTCTGTCTTTGCATTTTCCGATGGGAAAGCCCTGATCGGTCAGCAACTGGGCGATGATAGTATCAATGTCTCAGCATGGAGCAGAAGGAGCGAAGAATGGATGAGCGAATGCGGTTACAACCCTCAGGACGGCCAAGAATCGAAACAGGCTGTTCAGAGAGAGTTCAGTGGCTGGTCTTCAGATCTGCTAAACCTTATCGAGGCAGCCGATACTATGGAAGCCCCCAGATCCCTATTCATGCTTCCAGTGGGTTTTAGATGGGATAATAAACCTGGCGTCACGCTTCTCGGAGATGCGGCTCACCTGATGACTCCGTTCGCGGGTATTGGTGTGAACCTTGCCCTCGAGGATGCTATGAAGCTTGCCCACGCGATCATTGATGCATCAAAGGATACCCGAGACGATGCGCTGGCGGTAAAAATTTCAGAATATGAAGAAGAGATGTTTCGGCGCGCGAAGAAAGCCCAGCAGCTTACCAATGGCGCAATGCAGGATATGATGTTTACCAAAGATGCACCAAGATCATCGATTGAGTCTTGGTGTACTAGAATGGCTAGCGAACATATGCCATCATTTTTATATCCCTTAGTTTTCTCGGGGATCTACGTCTTCTATTTTTTCTACAAATTTTTCATTTAATAAAAGATTGACGAAATATATTCCTCTACTGGTCTCGTTTGTTCAAAAAGTCAAGTTGGACTGTCTATATTTTCAGTCGCACGCGGTGACGTACGCAAGAGGCCGACCGCCAAGTGGATATGAATTTGCTATGTGCTCATATGTTCAAGAATAGATCAAGAAAGATAAGGCTAATATACAACTCCCTACCTTCATGTCACATGCATGAGGTAAGCAGCTCTCCCCGCCACTATCCACTAACCCAGCTCACTTCTCCTAGCGGTAAACTCGCAGGTGCTTACAGTGCTTTAACCGCAATGACCGCATCCCCACTACGAACTCCTCTACGCCAATGTCAGGACCCGTCTATGATACCTTCCAAAGCTGTGTCTGGTGAAGTTCCCCTAATTGAACTTAAACCCAGAATTACTCCACCCTTTATGCCGCATCTCGCCCGTCCCATAGCCAATCACCTACGTCGCCTAGGCCGAGTTAACACTAGTCACCGCAGCTGTTGCCGTCGCCGCCGCGACCCCCGTCTTTGTCGGCCTGATCTTGCCCGCCAGGATACTAGCCAGCAGGGCGGTATCGATCCTCGCAGCCGTAACAACGCCGTCCGCGCCCGCGGTGAGGGTAACCGGCGCTGCGATGCCGAAGATGGTGGTGCAGCCGAGCGCAGGGGTGGGCTCGAAGGACGCGGCGAAGCGCCGCGCCATGAAGGTGAACAGGTTGTTCGCGACGGCCGGCGCGGGCGAGGTCTTGCCGCTGAACAGCGCCTGCTACTGCGCGATGAAGGTGCCGGATGCGGCGTACGACTTGCGGTAGGTGGTTCCGGAGGCGCTGGCGACGCTTTGCGCTTGCGGTTGTCCGACGCCTGCGTGGTAGAGGTTCGTCTTGGCTAGCGACTGCGCGATGACGCCATTGTTGTTTATGACGGTGAAAGCGTCGTTCAATGGCACGAGCGCGGGGCCGGCGGCTGGGGGGAAGAAGTTGGCTTGTAGCTTGTTTGTGGCGAGAGATGCGGATTTCCTGACAGTGCGGTGAGCGAGTTGCTGGTTAGTGGCGTGCAGCCCAGCGCAGGTGCAAGGAAGTCGTTCACAAGCGCGTTGTCAGAGCCATTTGTGAGCTCTTCAGCGCCTGGGTTCGCTTTGGCATTCGCGGAGGTGTTTTGCGCGAGCACCTTGCCGCCGATAAGGAGGTAGGTCGTGTTGGCGTTGCCGGATTGGTCCATGTCCACGACGCGGAGGTCACGCACTGTGGGGCATTATCCACCGATACCGGTACCTGATGGGGATGTCTTAAGCTTGCCAGCTGTCACGGTGGCTTCGGCTGTCTATAAAGAATGAAAGTGAGAAGGGTGATATAGGGGAGTTACGGCTGGGGGCCAGTCTACCTTTATGAAGGCATCTCTGCTACAGTGGGCGAACTATTCACGGTCAGCTTACAGCGAGCAAAGCTAGTGGGCAGTGAGCGTAACCTGTCCAAAGATCGAATCTCTAAGCCCGTTCACGCATCCTTTCGTCGGCTCGGCAAGCGTAAGCGTAGCTGCATTTGTCCCGAACCAAATCCACCGCCGCCCCCTTCGGTACGGTGACACGGGCGGGCGCGGTGAAATCAGTCCCGACCATTGACCCCGGTTGACGACAAGCAAGTTGTATATGGAGATGGAGCCCATGGCTAGGTCAAAGATGGCTGCCTCAACGAAAGCGCCCTAGTTCGAGAAGTTGATCTGATTGCATCCGGTGAGCGTGTATGGGGTTGCAAGTCCGGTGGAACTCAAAGGGTTCGGGGGAACAGTAAAGACACAGTCCTGAGCGAATGTAGATGTTGCAGCGAAAGATAGGATGAGGGCACAGCCCTTTGCAAGAAACGATGGCATGATGGATTTACAAGTAAATGAGAGACAAAGGTCAATGAAACCGCACCTGAGAAATAAGAAGCGTCAAAGAAGACACCACCATGAAGGTCTCCCAGCATGCTTCAGGGCTAGAGTGTGGAGTTTCATCGTTCGTCTGATCCTCCCGATCACAGTAATTGCCATGGGTGAGGCCTTGAGCGCGAGGTGAAGCAGAGGTGAGGCAGAGGCGTACGCTAGCTGCGGCATGAATTGGCGACGATACGAGATGATCCGATAAACAGGTTGCCGAAACATCGTAGTGTTGAAAATAGAAAGTCAAAAAATTAATACCCAGAGTCTGTAGAGGTAGTAACTAGTTGTCTTGGAGTCTGGGCTGTCTTGTGTCCTGTTTACTATTGCGAAGCTGTTCATGGCTCCAAAGGGGCTAAGGGGGAAGAGGGCTGCGTGCTCTCCACGATCTAGATCCGATAAACAGCTGAACCAGTCTCCAACGGTCTGGCGGGATGAAACAGAAGCAAAGCCAATGGCTATAAGCTTTGACACTTGGGGCAGAGAGGCAAAATCCCCGCACCCCTGTACGATTTATCCTCCCTCCATTCACTTTCCTACTGTGAATAATATTGTTGCAAACGAAGGAGATTGACCCAGAATCATAGACGGAATCTGAAGTTGAACCCCGTATGATGCCCTGAAATCCCTATTCTCGGAAAAGCTTGTCGTCTCTTAGGAAAAGCTTAACATCACCACTCCTTGAACCACCCCTTCGCTTACTCTCTGCAATATAATTGGATGCGTCGCTACAACTTGCCCTCCCGCCTCGCCCAAATACTAGATTCTCATAAGTGCCGCATAGTCCTTCATAACCCCTACCTCGCCCCTGTCATGAAGGAACACGTGGCGTGGCGTGGTCTCCAAGTAGGACCTATTCCCCTCGCATCAGAAGCACCCAAATTGTCATATGTCTTAAATGGCGTGGAGATTCCCGAGCCCTGTGGCGTTTCGCATAAATTTGATGGCGTAACATCCCTCCCCGCGTCACCGGACACCCCCTATAACCGGACAAACCACAGGTACTTTGCGGGAAAACAACCACACCAACGCAACACAGGCTTGAGTCGATAGCGCATATATATATAATTCATCTCTTGCTATTTCTTGATACCATCCTCTACTTTGTTACGACTTTACTTGGGATCCTACCATATATAAGGTGATTCCGTGTACTCCACACTTTTGGATCGAAAGCGCTGCAGAGCTTGTATACCCCAGAAAAACATACATAGAGCCTTGCAGGGCCTCTATGGGATATGCAAGCCTCTATTTAGCCCTCTAGCAAAGTCTCTTATGTGTTCAACCATGCGCGCGCGAATTAGAGCCATTGCATTGCATTGCGCTGCTGCAAGAAAGTACTTCCCCGCGGCGCTCACGATATTGGTAAGCCGTAGCACAGCCACAACCATGCTGACTCGTGAGCGAAACGTCATGTATCACCCTTGCTGTCCTGTCCTAACGCATCGAACTATACATACTCTCACGGATGACATGAGACGCGGTACAGCGTCTGTACAGAACTCAGGTAAAGTCAGAACAGGTTTCTCGAAGCTTCGATTAACAAGAGCCCGGATCTCGTTCGCTCGGCACGAGACAGGCGCTGTGCTCGACAGGCGCTGTGCTGCGACATGTGCGTCTGCTCGATCTCCCCACACTCTGCCTGCAACTGCAGCCTCAGCCTCAGCCTCAGCCTTGCCGGATCTCATTGTTCACGCAGCACAGCACAGCACAGCACGATGGCACTTGCAGCGAACGACATCTGCACATGAGGTGGCTTGCTTTCTCCAAGTTTCGATAGACGCCCACGTGCTGGCAACGTACGCCCGACCCAGCTTTGAATTTGGCTAGAAACCAGGAATTCACTCACTCTATAAGAGCAACTTATATGTGCTATAGAGAAGGGCCTTGAATTAAATGGATAAATGATATAGATGTATTTAACGCCACGCTTCTTTACGTTCTACAGCACCGCACAGTTCAAAGTCCATCAGGTCAGCGCATACCTTCTGTAACCACGCCATTACATGCTTTAAATCACAGACTTACACAAGGTAGAAACTTTGTTTTGGTCTTTGTCGAACAATTTCGCCATCCATGATCCCATCGCAATAGCACTCCCCAATGAACTGAAAACTCCCATCGCCACGGCCACGAACGACGTAAGGCAGTCTCGCCCCCATAAACACAACAATGATATCTCCAGGACGCATGCACGTCGGGCCCATGCCAACATAGCCCATATTAGTCATGAAAGGTCTCTTGTACTGCATCTCATGCATCCTCGATCGATACCCACCCCCTTTGTAGCAGTTCCTGTTGAATTCTGCGTCCCTCTGTTCTAATTCGCCAGGCGAAGTCGGCGTAGTTACTTCTTCAAAGCACTCCAGAAGAGCCATGCATGCTCGGTGCGCGTCCGCCCATTCGGATGTTGCCCGGCGTGGCTGCTCCATTCTGGCTTCCTGGATGTCTCCAATCGGAATGCGCCAATAGCCTTCGTGTCGTCGCGATATTGAAGCATATATAGGATTATTCTTCTGTGCTGACAGCAGGCACATCAGCCGAACCTGAGCAAGGACGTTGAGATATCCGTAATGATGGGTGATCGGTTCCACTTCTTTCTTGCGTTCCTTGCTAGCCTCATTGCCTTCCTCCGCAACCGCCTTGCTTTCGTTTACGTGCTTTTTACTTTCCTTTGCAGCATCCTTCTCAGTTGCACGTGTATTCTGTGGAGGCGCATCGCCATCCCATATCCCACCCAACTCTTGTACCTGATCAACCCAAAACCCTCCCAAACCTAGAACACGCTCGTCCTTAACCCACAGAATCTCCGGCGAACTCTTCCCAGATGCAGCAAAGTACGGTGTGTCGACATCACTTTGCTTGGCGAACGAACGTCGGATAGTTGATGTCCAGTCCGGAACCCACGTCGGCAGATTCCTACGCCTTGGTGGATATTTTGGGTATTGTGAGAGTGCCAGGATGTCGACATTGCCATCGGCGATAATCGCCTTGGTGGTGCGGGTATAGAGCACCTCGACGTGGTCCTTCAAGCTGTAGTCCGGTATGATATTGAGCTTCTTAGCATCATTCGCGAGGGCAAGCAATCCATAAATCGTGTCGCAAGGCTCAGTGGCTCTCATTCTATTATCCATGAAGAGCTTCTGCAGAAGACTGTACATGCTAGTTGCTGGCTTGAGACCTGCATTAATCTTTTTCCACTGTTGTCGCGACGAGAAGAAGGGCTGGCACGGATCGTCAACCTGTGATATGATTGCCATGGCAGATCTGGTCGCATCTGATGCCTGATGCAATATGTTCTCTGTGCTGGTGTCGAATACCTGGCGAGCAAGCAGTGCCTGCTCAGCCGTGATCCTTCTGTCGCCGCAGTTGAAGATGGCTACTTGCGCCAGACTGTACTCCTGTACAACCCACACGCGTGTGAACCAGGGTCTTTGGTGCCAGGCAATCATGCTGTACAGGAACTCCGCGTCGAACAGGGCCACGGCACGATGGCGAATGTTATCGTACTCGATCGTCTTGGGGTCAGTGGGGTTCACCTTGTGCCAGATATCGTGCAGCTTGGGGAAATTCTCCTTCGTGTAGTAGCCCATCATGCCCCAGTCCTCGGCCCATCGTCCAATCTGACTCCAAACGTCCATGAAGTGGTCGGATCCATCCTCGGCCTTGCCCAGCCACACAAGCACCTCGTGTGCTGCCCTGTAGATATCACTCATGTGGGCTACCTGCTCGCTCTTCTCCGCATTATTCTTTTGGTTGATACAAATCTGGTCGATCCAAATGACGAGAGGCTCGAATTCACCGCGGAGATGTAACATGGCTTCCTCCAATGAGGTTGTAATTTCGAATTCCTTGTCCGAGATGATGATTTTGCTTTTCTTCGCACCGTCGCCCCACGTATACGAGAGTGCCGTGAAGTGCGGACGCGACCTCAACGGAGCCCAGAAGAGTCGGCATTGCAGACGCTGCTCTGAATGGGCTTGGTCTTCTGTGCTTTTGGAGGGATACAGTTCGATCAGGCGGATAGCAAAGTCCTCTTCTGATGTTGCAGGTTTCCACGGCTCGTTTTCGTAGTATGAATAGGACAAAGCTTTCGAGTTCGGGCAGGATATTGGCATGGTCATTGGCCAGATAATCGTTTTCATGAATAATGTAGGTATAGACCGTCAGCTACACTGCCTTGTCGCGAAATTCCCGAACAAGAGCAATAGGAGCGAGCTGATAGAGGTCACGTTTGCAATCCGAGAATCAGACTGCGAGGCTGGAGGGAGCTGAGAGTTTTGGTGTTGGTGGCTTCATTATTTCCACCACATGGGCGGTGCCAAGACAAGGTTCCGCGGAGGAAACACGATGTTTCATTGCCGCTTGCTCGTCCACGAGTAGTGTTCTGAGCCAATACCGCAAATGAAAAGTCAAAGGACGATGGCCGGATCCAACTGCTATCCAGTAACCTATGGCAGTTGGTAGATGTTGAGGATGTGAAAAGACCTGAGCTGCAGTAGCTGTGCACTGGAAACATGTGGAACGTTGATCCCCCAACGTAAATTTTGACCCGAGTTTATAAGTAATAAGCTAATTAATTTTAGAGCTTTATTATATAGACTTTAATTAATATATATAGAGATAAGGTTTTCCAGGGGGAGACCCCCTAGGACCCCCCTATATAGAGCTTTTGTTTAATTTAGAAGTAGTAGTAAGATTAAGGCGCCTTAGTCACTGCTAGGTAAGGATATACTATAGTAACTAAGGCGCCCTACTTAAGCTGGGCTTAAGGATTATATTGGTCACGAATCTAGTATATATTTGGACTGCAGAGCTTTAATATAGAGCCATCTACGTAGGATCTAATATAGTAGATTATAATTCCAATTTAAAGCTTTATATACTAAATATTTTTAATACCTAATAACTAAATTGCCGCATAGCTGGAATTAAAGTAAGTCTACTACCCTAACTCGATTAAATACGCGTGTAGAAAGAGATATAACTATATATAGAGATGTCTAACATAATTAAGTAATCACGTCATTGCCTACCTAGTTCGGACGTACAATAACGCAATAGCTTGGCGATGACGTAATAGCTTAGCGCCGAGTAATAGGAGGGGGAAGGAGGGGGAGGAGATTGGGGGTGGCTTGGCTACTGCAAGAAGGTCGTAATATTAGTATAGTATTAAACTTTAAAAATTATGTCCTGGGAGCTTAATTAACAACCCCTATATAAAACATTAATAACGTTTAATTATAGAGCTTTAAACCGGTAGATCTTCTAGGAATGCCTATTATAAGCAGCTCCGAGTATAAAATCTAGAATATTTAGTAGTGGTATAAGTATAGGACGGGGGTATATATTTGCGTTCCTAAATATTATTATATAACGCAATTTTTAGGTAACAAAAACTACCGTTAATATTGCTTAACTAACACCTACTAGAGGTTCCTCCGTCCTTCCTATCTCCTTATTTAATGCTGTTTATATCGCTATATTAACCAATAGATCCCTTAGTAAAGATTAGGGAGGGGTATTAGAGCGCCTCTAGCTCTTATAAGGAAGAAGAAAGAAGAAAAGAGGAAGGTATAGAGGAGGGAGTATTTATAGACGGGAGGAGGCCTATAAACGGGAGATTAGGCAGCTATAATATAGANATTAANATTNCTTAACTAANACCTACCGGACGCCCCTCCGTCCTTTCTATCTCCTCTCTTACCTATCTCCTTGTTAGATGCTATCTATATCGCTACATCGACTAATAGATCCCTTAGTGGGGACTAGGGAGGAGTATTAAAGCACCTCTAGCTCTTATAAGGAAGAAGAAAAGAAAAAAGGAAGGTATAGAGGAGGGAGTATTTATAAATAGGAGGAGGCCTACGAACGGGAGATTAGGTAGCTATAATATAGATATTAATATTGCTTAACTAACACCTACTAGACGCCCCTCCGTCCTTCTTATCTCCTCTCTTACCTATCTCCTTGTTAGATGCTGTTTATATCGCTATATTAACTAATAGATCCCTTAGTAGGGACTAGGGAGGAGTATTAGAGTACCTTTAGCTCTTATAAGGAAGAAAAAAAGAAGAAAGGAAGGTATAGAGGAGGGAGTATTTATAGACGGGAGGAGGCCTATAAGTATAGGAGATTAGGCAGCTATAATATAGATATTAACGTTACTTAACTAATACCTACTAGACGCCCCTCCGTCCTTCCTATCTCCTTTCTTACTTATCTTGTTATTTAATGCTATTTATATTGCTATATTAACTAATAGATCCCTTAGTAGGGACTAGGGAGGGATATTAAAGCACCTCTAGCTCTTATAAGGAAGAAGAAAGAAAAAGAGAGGAAGGTAAGGAGGGAGTATTTATAGACGGGAGGAGGCCCTATAAGTATGTAATTTAGTAAGTACTAATAGTATAAGATTCTTATATAAAATAGGCTTAATTGCTTACCAAAATACAGGGTATCTCTGTTACTATAGTGGCTACTATAGTAGTAGAGACGCCTTAAATATTTAATGTAACTGACTACTAAGGCTATTAATAAGTAAAAGGTAGGCTACCAATATGGTGCGAATGATATAGTTATTAATATCGTTTATAGCCTATTTTTGCTTCTAGTATACGCGTAAATCGTCCTTATATTTGGCGTAGAGCTAGTTATAGGTAGTAAGCTAGTTTAGGTCTAGCTTTACTATTAATATAGCCGTAGGTAGTATATCCCTTAGTATAGGCCAACTTAGTAGTTCTAGCTTTAGAAGATTGTCTTTCTTCTTAGATAGGTTAATATACTGCTATACCTTATTAGTTTTAGCTGTGTTTTAGATAATAAAGAACTATTAAATCTAATTAGATAGCTTATTAAGGATAAGGTTGATTTTTAATTTAGTAAAGGTTGTTATTTTTAGAATTTAATAGGTTAGAAAGGGTTTAGGTTAGGGTTTAGCTAGCGTCTTAGCAGAACCTTATTTAGACGTTCCGAACTTTTAATTTAATTTATTAGTTTAGATTACCAAAATCTAAAATTTTATTACGGGGAGCGTGATTAATAACCCCTACTAACAGCTCTAACTACGTCTAATTTTTAATTTATAAATTGGTAGATTTATAGGTAATAGTTATTATAAGTAGCTCTAGGTGCAGTATATATAAAATCTTAACTATAGTGTAGAGAAGTTGTAGCTGCTAATATACCGTCCTAAGTATTCTTAGAGGTTACGTAACTTCTTATATAAGCGACATTTCCGCCCTTTAAAAAAAATTAAAAATTTTTAAAAATTAATTAATGCTATAGATAGCAGTAATATTAATCCGGTAGTACTGCTAATTCTCCTTATATACTATTATATGTATATCTAACAGCTCTAAAGGCGGTAAGAAGGTAGGACGGATAGGGAGGTTAAAATTTAGAAAATTAGATTTCGCGGTTAAGCTGTTTAAAAGTTAGGAAACTAAGATAAATACTATATTCTCCGCTTACCTCTAAGCTAGTATATAATTTCCTAATTAGGAAAAGTCGTTTATAAGTAGTTGCTACTACCTCCGTGTAAAATCTTCTTATTATACCTCTTTAGTCTTACTTATAGATAACTAAAATCGTTCTATATTAAACCTACGTTTAAATATAAGCCCTAAAAGCTTCTTAACTTATAAGATTGCTATATAGGTTAGCCTAGCTATTTTATCCTTTTCCTTAATATTTAGAACCACCTAATTAAGTATTAGGCCCTAGCTTTTATATACGGTAAGAGTAAAAGCTAAAGTAATTAGAAATTGACGCTATAAGTAAGAGCCTCTTATACCCTCCTACTTATAAAGCATAGAAAATATAGGGATAACTTTCTTACCATCCTGCTAAGTAAATAGGGTAGGTCTGTTATACCTATCTACTATAATTAGTAGTGACTGAGGCTAATCCTTTTTAATATCCACGTGTCCCATTTATATAACATCTTTAATTATACTAGTAGTACCGTTTACTAAGCCTAGTTCAATCTAGATATTCTATATTAGTATTACTTTCGCGCTAATATATAGGGCTAGATTCTCTATAGTATTGCACTAATTAGAAATGACTTTCCGTATACCTATCCCTTATAACGTCAAAATGGGTCCTCAGGTTATCGATAAGAACCAACCAATTAGATTAGCTAAATTCGGTACCCGTGCTCAGAAATATGGTGGTCCTAATTGGAGAGGATCGAATTTGGGCAACGGAGGGCTTAGGAGGAGCTATTTTCGCAGTCTTATTTGGAGGGACGTCGCATTAAGTCTTCTAAACAAGGTCTATATTAATTCTATCACGATTAGAAGGCATAGTGGTGGTGTAATTGATGATTGAATTCTATATAGATACACGCGTTGATTTGAAAACGGTGTTCCCGCACGGACCACCTACTCTAAGGACCCTAACGTTGCAAGGGATACTAGTATTAACTAACTTAATAGCTACTACTAGCTGTAAAAGGTCGCGAAGCTAAGTAGTGTTATACTTACCTATAGTAGTGCGTGTGCCATATAGCTGAATTATATTATTAAAGCCCGTAACCTTATTAGTGGATAGGCCCTACTTATACCTAGTTAAAAGAAGCTTCTAGGTTGATTTACTTATAGAATTACTATATAGCTTTATAAGGGCAGTCCTAAATATAGAGCTCTTAGCGTTATTACCGCCCTACTATATAACTTAATCTAGAATAGTAGTTCGGTTAATTGCCTTATAGGCTTCTTTTTTATAGCTAGCGAGCTCTAACAGCCTAGCGGGTAGATTGCTATATAAGGCCGCCTAATTTATAAGGGGAAGCTAATGGAAATCGCCTACTAGTAAGATGTTTAAGCCTCTAAAGTAGTTATTATTACGCATAAAATAGATTTAACGGAGGCCGTGATTAATCTAGGCTAGATATACTTGCCTAATTATAGATTTCTCATTAAGGACGAGATAGTGAATATCCTTAAAAGCTTATTATAGAGGTGTAAGACTAGTAGTAGGTAAGTCCTTAAACGGGCGATTTACTGGCAACCTTAATAGATTATATATAGTTCTGCCGTTAATATTAAAGGCAGCTACCCTAGTAGGGGCCGCTTAAGCTAATAGTATTGGCTTATTATTAGCCCTTACTATATTATAGAGTATAGTAGAAAGGACAGTAATAAGATATAATTTACCAGCTCCTACCTCTCTATTAACGTTAATCTGCAGTAGGGAGGGGCTAAGGCCTACTTAGATCTACCTGTAGTAATTAACTATAATATTATAGATATAACGCTGGCCTAGTTATAAGGAGGACGGAGTTACTATTTAGGATAGGCGGCTCTATAGTAGAGACTATAGTCGTACTTCCTACCAATAAGTCCTCTTATTAAGCTGTGGGTATATACCCTAATATATACTCTAGTCGTAGTTATAATTAAGCTCCCTATTACTAAGCCTATTAGGATTCTTAATTTTAACTTTATTAGTATTTTAAACGCGGGTATATAGGGCCTTAAAGGACTAGTATAGCTCTAAGTTATCTACGAAATCGCCCTTAAACTTATTAATATTATTAGCAGTTTCGCAACCTTCCTCTAGTTTCTAATTGTAGAAGTAGTTAAGTAGGTACTAATAAGAGTTAATATAAGCCTAATAGGAAGCCATATAATTAGGGGCCCTAAATCTATTAGTATAAGTAGCCACTTTCTTATACTCCCTTTACGGATAATAAAGAATAAGCTTTATATAGTAGAACTTAGGATACTATAGATAAAAAGGATCGCCTTTATATTGTGGAAAGTACGATATAACTTAAGGCCTTACTCTTAATTAATACTTATTGTTGGTATGCTTTAACAACGTGCAGAATATATATATCACAATGATATATACTATGCGGTATTGTAGATAGATGTTGTCTTTTCAATACAAAGAAGGGTGAGGAACTTAAGGTTCCTTACCACGCTAGCGCCGCAGTAACACGTGACGGCAACTTGCCTTACGTAACGGCAACTTGCCACACGTGGCGGCAATTTACCTCCTATTACAGTGCAATATATTCTAGCTACACTAGGAGTACTTTAGAAAATACAAAGGACTAATATTCTACAAGTGTGTAGTTCAAAAATCCATATATATACTTCTCTTTCTTTTCTTCCTTCCTCCCTTCCTTACCCTATACCTTTATATCAGTACTATTGTCAGTAGCACGTTCTACCCATTCTACTGTCTTCAACTCAATTCGGTTTGTGTTAATAAGTCGCTTAAGAGCTAATAACGGTTTGCTTTTAGTCATAGCGTCCGCAGAGTTACTATCTCTATCAATCCACTTAACTTTAGCTATTTCGCGTCTTTTATATAACTAACATAGGCACATAACATTAATTATAAGTCTCTTCTCCTATATAGTTCCTAGTTTAACAAGGCATTTATAAATCAACTTTAAATCGGTGCAAAGAATAAGCAGTAGGCTAATATTAAGTTATAATTCGACTGTAGTCTTAATTGCAGCGCTAATGTTAAAACTATAGGCCATAGTATATAATTCGGAGGCTAGTACACTTCTAGTGATTCTCTTACACTTAACTAAGGACTAGTAGACAATGTTCGCCTTATTTAATAAGTCTGCTAGTACTAGTATATACCCAATCTATAATAAGTGTCAGTATAACTCTCTTTATCAACGTGCACGAATATCACTTGTAGTGGTACGTATGCGGTGTTAAAGTTGGTAGTTAATTGTTGTCTAGAAGAAAGGGGTTGCTCTAAGGTTAGACAGTTAGTCTCGCTTTGTAGTCCCGTAACTACGTTACGTAATTAATGTTCCAACACTAAAGCAACTCTAAAAAGAAGGCTAATCTACACTCCAAAGTTAAGTCTTCTAGACTACTCGTAACGTATACGTAATAGCGACTTTCTACTAAATTCTGCCATATTACCAAATTCTGCCAAATTCTGCTAAATTCTACCGAACCTAACTTCATCCCTAGAATGGAAAATCGCTATTAGCTTGCTTAGTACTAGCGCTAACACTAAACTAAAGTTAAATCCGTTTGCTTAACCTACCCTACGGCCTATAATTTAACTTGATTTGTGTTAATAAGCTATAATAGTGCTGTATAGGGCTTACCCTTTATTATAGCGTTTATAGGGTTAGTATCTCTATTAATCTACTTAACTTTAGTAATCTGTCTTTATTTATAAGCTTAGCGAAGGCACATTATATTAATTATTAAGCGTTTCTCTTGCGTAGTTCCTAGTTAGATAAGATAGTTATATAAAGACTTTAAATTAGTATAGAGAATAAGTAGTAAGTTAACCTATAAGACCTTATCTAGCGTGGATTTAATTATAGCGCCTATATTAAAACCATACGCTATACCATATAACTCTAAGGCTAATACACTCCTAGTAACTCTTTTGCACTTAATTAAGGACTAGTAAACAATATTTACCTTATTTAAGGCGTCTGCTAGTATAAGTACGTAGCTAATTTACGAAGATAAGTCCTTATTATTGGCGAAGGAAGCGTCTATAAATACCAGGAGTTATAAGGTGTTAATATCTAGCTTAACAAACTTTAGGCCTCTATTTGCGTTCTTAATCTACCAGCTTAATTGCTTATTAAGACTCTTTATATTATCTTTAACTGGGTTAATTACCTAGGTAGCAAAGGATAGGTTAAATAAGGCCTTTGGCTAACAGACTAAGGCAATATAGGCTTCTCTAGCGCGTTAAGCAATATACTAGTTCTTTAGCGTAAGTAGGCTATATGTAACTCCTCTAGAGCTAGTGCTATCTACTAGCATAGTATTAACCACACTAAGGTTCTCACACTGGTGCTTTTACGTTAGTATAATACTCCTATTTTATATTAATTAAATAAGTCCTCCGTTAAACTTAATTGGTATATTAGTGGTTAATTACTCTTACTCCTTAGCCATAAATTTGGCCTTATATAGTTCGCTTTATTTAGCCTCTATAAAGGTATTATCTACGAGGAATAGTATATTATTAGTCTATAGGCCAACGATTCTAAAAGGCTTATTACTGTAGAGCAAGCAAGGGTCGTATATAGACTGGTCTATTTACAGCTAATTAATGTAGTATAAATAGTAGGTCTTAAACTAGTGGTTTCTAGCTTTAGGTACTCTATAAAGTGGTTTTATAACCTTTAAAACGGAGTCCGTATTAATTCCTAATTGTTTATTTAGCTTATATAGTAGTTATACGTAAAACTCGCGGTTTAGGTTCGTAGTAGACTAAATATAGGCTTATAAGATGTCTTAGAGGTAGAGTTATGTCTATAGTAGTATAGCAGCGATATAGAGAATTAGCCGCTAGCTAACCCGTTAAATTATTAGTAACTAAGTAAGGACTAGCTCTTTCTCTAAATTATTATAGGCCTATATGACAAGTCGTAATTTCTTAAAGGCTCTATTGGTTCCCTTATTCTTAATCTTATTAATAAACCATGAGTTAAAGAGTCTGACCCCCTTTAGCATATTGTGTAGCTTAATAATCTTAAAGACGCCTTTCTTAAGTAGGCCTATAACCTCCTTTTATTATAAAGCGCTAAATTAGGTGTTATTATCGTTCTATAAGTAAATAGCGATATTAGTAATATCTACAATATCACCCGTAAAAGCACCTGTATCTATTATAGCGTCTATAGTAGCCGTGTCTGCGACGGCTATAAGCAATAGGTATTTATGGGGGCGACCTCTACCTCGCTTTGGCAGTAGCTATAGTTTAGCTTTAGGTAACGATTAAGGTTTAGCTAGTAAAGGTACTAATTTAGCTAATTTAATAGGCTCTCGTAGTTTAACTGGGTCTTATAGGTCCAGTAAGTAAGGTTTTATAACTATAGAGCGGAAGGTTATAGGCCTATTTAGTAGCTTTACGGTGTAGGTCTTACCATTAACGGTAAGTAGCGTATGTGGCCTATCCCAATAACCACTCTAGCTAGTATTGCCTTCTCTCTAGACTAAGACAGGCGAACTAGGTAGGAGGCCGTAAATAGCGTTAGTTTATAGTCCGTTTTATATATTAAGAGCATTAGTAATCTGTTATTTAGCTCATAGCTTTTAGATTTCTACTATTGCTTTCTTAATGGCCGCAGCTTACTATATAACTAAAGGTAATAGCGCGTCCGATTTAACCATTTGGGGGTAGGCTCTAAAGACTAAAAGTGTAGGGATTAGGCCTTTTAGGCCAGCCGTATTATTAATAGCTTTAAAGGCCATTTATAGGGCTATCTCCTTGCTAATTTTAGGGATTTTAGTTGTAATGATTTGGTAGGCTTATTATAGCGGACTATAATAGCGCTCTACTATTCTAATAGAATTATATAATTCGACTAGAACTAACTTTATAGTTACTCCTATAGTAGCAGCGTAGTGCTTAAACTCCTTACTAGTAAAGTTCTTTTTAGTATCTATAGTAATTAGGTCTAGTGGTCCTAAGTAGCTATTAATTTAGCACATCTATAGAATGTCCTAAGTGTGCTTAGCGCTAATATCTCATAGCCATCTGCTAGCTTAAAATTAAGTTACTTTATTAACTACGTGTAATAAGGGGGAGCCGCTAATATATATAATATCGACAATAATATTATAATTAAAATTAATATTGTCTTATAGGGTGAAGCGAAATCTACCTAGAGATCTGCTATACTTCTAGCAATAGTAGTAGAGTTTAGTTAGCTCTTTAATAGTGGATCTATTAGTATTATAGCCGTGGCCAGCCTTATTAAGAAGCTTTTATAGTCTATTAACTAACGGGTGACTAAATCAACGGTATAGACGTCGTAGTTCCACATTAGTTAAGTAGCAAGGGTTTATATTAAAAGACTTAACTAAATAGAACTGTAAGGAGAAGCTCTATAAGAGAAATGGGTAGCCAAATTATCTAACTACTGGCACCCTTTTAGTGCGAGTAATAATAACGTTTTTTAGGTTATCGTATTTAATATAAAGTCTATCTATATCTACTAAGCAAAGTAGGAAAGGGGTATCTGCTTTAACGATATGGAATTATACTTTGCCTATAGGGCTGTTAATATCTATAGTTCTAATAGACGTAGATACTCCAATTCTAAATTAGATAGTTACTTAACCCTTAGTTAACGTGTTAAGACTTATAGACTTATCTACGGCCTATAAAGCTTAAAATTAGCCGTAGCTAGCTATAAACTTACGCGAAGCACCTATATTAATTATAATTCTTATAAAGACCGTTAAGGTGTATTATAACGCTATAGTTATAGCCATACTATAGGCAAATAGGTCGGTCTCCATATAAGGTTTTATAGTAGACTCTATAGTAAGTTCTAAAGCCGTAAGTAAGTATATATAAGCCTTATTGGCTAGCTTTACGCTTATAGAGGTTACTTTCTCCGTGGTAAGTATTTTAAAGGTAGTAATATAGGCAGAACTATTATTAGGTTCTCCGGCATTGTTCCTAAAGTTATTAGCATCTTTAGCGTCTTATATATAGGCTTTAAAGTCTAAATTATTATCTTTATCTTTTTCGCAAGCAGTAACGTATTGCTTAAAATAGTTATTAAAGTTACCCTTATTACGGCCCTTAATATTAGTAAAGTGTCTCTTATAATTGTCTCTGGACCAATTACGCTCCTCCTTTATATATTTCTATAAATGGCAGTCCTCCTTCTTATAGACGTAGTACTTAGCCTTTAGTCTGCCGTTAGTTCTATAGGGGCAATTACTGCTATAGCGGTTAGTGTTTCGGTCTTAATTCTGGTTATTTTGGTAGTAGCGTTAATCTATAAAAAAAGCTTAGTAAGACGATCTTATTAAGGCCTATAGGGGGTGTTCTTTTTCCTACGTAATAATAGAGGATTATAGTTTACTAATTAACTAAGAGAGGTCTTCTAAAGGGTTAGAGATAGTAATACGGCATACTAGTACTCCCTAGTAAGCAGTAACTAGCTTATTTATAAGAATACAGTTTATATAGAAGTCTAGGTGTAGTCTATAACGTTATTTTAGTAGCTTATCTATAAGCAGTTAGAAGTTCTAATAGATTAACTTATTAGGGTTCTCGTCCATAACTCCTTAAAGGGTTATGCTATTTTACTCCGTAAGGTTCTTATAGTAGTATTCTGGCCCTTTAAAGAACTGTTATATATAGTTATAGGCTTCCGTAAAAGGTCTTAACTTAAGGTTACTATTATAGTAGTGGTCCTAAGTAAGCCCTTTTAGTATACTAGGGAATGCTACTATATAGCCTTCTAGTGGCAAGCTAGATCTCTTACAGATGTTATAAAAGATAGTTAACTTAAAGTTAAAGCTATTACTAACTCTATTGTACTTTTGGTTATCTATATAGATCTTTATAATTATAGCCACCTCTTTACTATATCTAGGCCCTTGCCTAGGTCCTTACTCCATACTAGGTATAACTAGTTTAGGTAGTATATATATAGGTAGCTATTGCGGCTGCTATAGTTACTGCAACTATAGCAATTAGTTAATAAGAGTATGGATTTAGTTATAATTAGAGGATTAAGGACTGGGAGGGGTAGTAGGGGTAGTAGAGGTAGCGATTAGAGTAGCTGGCGGTATAGCAATTGGAGTAGCTGATGGTATAGTAATCGGAGTAGTTGGCAGTATAGTAGTTGGAATAGCTAGTAGAAGAGCTAGTAATGCTTATATAGCTAGTAAGGGACTATAAAAAGGTATTAACGCTAGTAGAGCTATAGTAAGCTTGTCTAAGGTTAAATTAAGTTAGTCTTATAGAGCTATAGTAATTATTGGCTTAATATTATTAAGGGCTAGACTAATCTCTTTATCTATCCATTTATGAAACTCTTCTTCTTAAAGGAGGTTGAATAGTGCTTCTAAGATTAAATATCTGTTATTATACTTTCCGATATACACTCCTCTCTTAAGTAAATAGATGCATAACTTTACTCTTATATTGGTTCGCATGCGTTTAAAATCCTTAGTAGTAAAACCTTTAAATTCCTCCTTAAATACTGTCTATAGTGTGTAGTCTGTAAAGTTCTCCTATATATATACGTAGACCTTTATTACTACATAGTCTCCTAGCTTATCTTTAGAAGCTGTAGCAGTAGTAATTCTATTATTATACTTTAATATCTTTTCTTACCACTCTATTGTAGTGTAAAGCAATATGCGTTTAGGTAGAGGTTATAAAGGTTTAAGGTTTGAGATTGAGATTTAAGATTTAAGGTTAAGGTTAAGGTTAAGGGTTAAGGTTAAGGTTAAGGTTAAGGTTGAGGTTAAGGGTAGTGTGTATGTTCTCTATAGCCGTCGGGCCTGTAAAGTGTTTTTAGCAAGATTGCTATTCTCTTAGTGATCTATTATATTAGCTATAAAGCTAGTATAAATTCTCTTAAGCTTAAGGGAGGTCGTAATCTTCTCTAAGTAAAGATATAATTCTCTAGGCGATCTAACGCGTTAGCAGTTAAGTTAATACGTAGTCTTAAGCTTTAAGGGTAATATAGCTTTCTCCTTTAATAAAATAGATAAGAACTAGGCGATTGTAAACTGTTTCTAGTACTACTTTTTAAGCGCTAGCTATTGCGTATTTCCTAATCTATATATCTATTAATTAGTGTTAGTATAACTCTCTTTATTAACGTGCACGAATATTACTTATAGTGGTACGTATGCGGTGTTAAAGTTGGTAGTTGATTGTTGTCTAGAAGAAAGGGGTTGCTCCAAGGTCAGATAGTTAGTCTTACTTCGTAGTCCCGTGACTACGTCACGTGATTAATGTTCCGACAATAAGAGATCCTTATTATTTATAAATAAGGAATTAGTAAATATAAGTAGTTATAATATCTCTATATTAAGTTTAACAAAGTTTAAACCTCTTATTAGGTTCTTAATTTGCCACTAAATCCTCTTATTAAATAGTTTTACGTCTTTTTCGTCAGGGTTAATCACCTAGGCAGCGTAAGATAAATTAAAAAAAGCTTTAGGCTGGCATACAGACGCAATATAAGCTCCTCTTACTCGTTAGGCGATGTATTAGTCCTTAAGTATAAATACTATACAAATAGTACCTCTGGAACTAGTTATTATAATAGCTTCCTTAATATTAATAAGGGTTAAGTTCTAGTATTAGCGCTTCTACGTAAGCGTAATTATATAATCCTATTATTGGATAATGCCTCCGTTAAACTTAATTGGGTGTTCCGGCGTAAGTTATTCGCGTTTCTTAGTTAGGAACTTAGCTTTCTTAATCTTCTCTTATTCTAAAGCTGTAAAGGCTAAGTTAGCTAGTAGAAGGGTGTCATTAGTCTATAAACTAACTATTCCGAAATTTATGGGGTTGTTAAGGTAGAGTAAGTAGGGGTTATAAGTAGATTGGCTTATATTTAGTTCTTTAATATAGTAGTTATAGTAAGTCTTAAACTAATAATTGCCTACCTTAGGAATGCTATATAAAGGTCTAACAACCTTTAGAATTATGCCTTATAAGACTCCAAGTGCCGTACTAAGTTTAAGAGGTGCCCTAATATAGAAGTCTTAATTTAGTCTTATAGCTAATTATATATAGGCCTATAAAATATCTCGTAAGTAAAAATATATGCCATTATTCTAAGTTATGGCCGTAATATAGAGAATAAGGCGTTAGCTAACTCGTTAAATTATAAGTGATTAGGTTAATACGAGGTCTTTTTCTAAGTCATTATATGCCTATATAACTAGTCTTAACTTCTTAAAGGCTTTATTAGAACCGGGGTTCTTAATCTTATTAATAAATCTAAAGTTAAATACTCTATTGCTTTATAGTATATCTTTAGGGTTAACCAGTTTAAAAACTCCTTTCTTAAGTAATCCCTTAATTTCCTTCTGGCGTAATACTATAAACTAATTAGGGTTTATAGGTTAATTATTATCCTCATCCTATAGATAGATTAAGATATTTGTGGTATTAGTTTTAACTAGGTGCTTATATAGTCTACCTCTGCCGCGCTTAATAGGTTAAGGTTCAGTCTTAGTTTAAGGTAAGGGTAGTTCATTTTCATTATCTTCTAGCTGCGTATCCTCTATAGTTTTAAGGTCTACCAAATATAGTTTCACTACCGTGCTGCGGAAGTTAGTAGGTCTATAGGGAAGTTATATAGTACAAGTCTCGTTTTTAATACTAAGTAGGTTAAATAGACTAGACTAGTGGCCAGGTTAGCCTATAGGTCCTTCTCTCTATACCAGTATAGGTAAGTTAAGTAGTAAGTTATAAATTACGGTTATTTTAGGTCCATTACGCATGTTAAGAGCATCTACTACTTAGCGTTCAGCTCTAAGCTTCTTAACTTCCTCTATAGCCTTTTTAAGAGCTACTACTCGTTATATAATTATGGGATTGGGTGCGCCAGATTCCACTATATATAGGTAAGCTCCGAATACTAGTAAGGTAGGTATAAGACCGTTAGGGCCTATGGAATTGTTAATTGCTTTAAAAGCCATTTATAGGGCCATGTCCTTACTAATATCTGGTAGTTCTATAGTAATAATATAGTATATATAACGGAGGGGGCTATAATAGCGTTCTACTATTCCAACTAAATTATAGGCTTTAACAGGAACACTTCTTATAACTATTCCAAATATTATAGCGTATTATTTAAATTCCTTACTTATAAAATTCTTACCTGCATTATATATAATAATATTAGGAGGTCCTAGGTATATATTAATCCAGCACATTCGTAATACATCCCATATATACTTAGCGCTAATATTTTACAGCTATCTACCAGCTTAAAATCGTGTTCCTTTATCAACAATATATAAAAGGGGTGCGCCCTTAATATACATAATATCAACCACGATTAAATAGTTAAAATCGATATCATCATATAAGGTAAATCTAAATCTACTAGGCAACTTTCTATGTTTTTAATAATGGTGGCAGTAGCATATAAGATAATCTAAGGTCTTGCTGTTAACATCATACCCTAAGCATTTAAGTATTTATACAAGACGCTTAGCTAAAGGGTGGCCAAAACAGCAATGCAGTCGCTTTAATTCTACGTTGGTAAGGTAGCAGGGGTTTTATTTAAATAACTCAGTTAAATAAGTACACAGGGATATGTTCTAGAGTAGAAAAGGGTGGCCAAAGCAATATACGACGGGTACTTCGCTCTAAGGGGTAATTAGCATATTTTTCAGGTTGTTATAATATACTTATAGGTAATCCATGTTTACTAAGCAAAGTAAAAATAGGGTGTTGACCTTAACAATATAAAACTCGATTATACTAATTAGGGTAATTACTTTAGCTAATCTAATTAATGAGGTTAATCTAATACTAAACTATACGTTAACCATACCTTATATAGTGGTATTAAGTTATATATTAGTATCGAGTCTCTAAAATGCCAAGAATTGGCCATATCCTGCTATAGATCGTTTAGATGCTCCTATATTAATCATTATACCTATAAACTTATCTATAGTATAGCGGGACGTAGATATAGTTACATTATAGGTAAAGGGGTCCTAGTTAGACATAAGAGGTACTATATTATCTATAGTTGTAACCAAATAGCCAAAGGCTTTATCAGCTAGGGTGGCGGCTATAGAAATCACTTTCTGCTGTTCCACTTAGCCAAGGGAGGTATAGTAGTAATCAATATTCAGTTGTAAGTTCTTTTTAGTTACCTTATAACTTATATCAATAGTTAGTACTTAAAAAGCTTCCTTAAGCTCTTCTTCTAAGTCGGTATTATTATCCTTATAATCCATAATATATTAGTTAAGTCGTTTCTTAAATCGGTCGTTAAATTTACTAAACCTGTCTCTATTAGCAGTTCTAAACTTAGCTTTAGACTCTTTTTACTCCTCCTTAGTATGTCTCTATAAGCAACATCCTTCCCTATTACATACGAAGTAACGTAGTTTCTTTCGGTTGCGGTTGTACGGAGGGTTGTTGCGGTTACTACGGTTATAGTTATTATCTCTTTTATAGAACCGTCGGTCTATAAAAAAGGCTTATATCTTCTCCGTATACTCTTTCTTATATACTATAATAGACGATTAAAGTTTATTAATAAGGGCTCTAAGGTTATCTAGTAGGTTAGAGACTGCATATCTATATACTAGTATTCCCTAGTAAGAAGTAACAATTTTATTATAAAGGAAGTCTATAGTTTATAAGGTAGGTCTAAGGCCATACTATAGTTAATAAAGTCTATAGATTAACAATTAGAGACATTCACTTATTAACTTGTCTATATTTCCTACTATTACTATTATAAATATAATAGTATTCCACTCGTCTAGGTTCTTACATTAAAATCCTAGTCCTTTAAAGAAATTCTAAAGGTGCTTATAAGCTTTAGTAAATAGTAAGCGGGACAGTTAGTTTATATAGAAGTGGTCTAAAGCTAGTCCTTTTAGCATAGTAGGGAATGCCTTAAGGTAGGCTTCTTAGGGTACATCCACTCAATTGCAGATATCGTAAAATATTATTAATTTATAGTTAAGGCTTTCGTTTATACTACCGTATTTCTACTCCTCTATATATATCTTAGCTGCATTTACAATTTCCTTACTATAGCCGGTTATAGTAATAGGGCGGTTCTCCTCATCTATAGATTATACGTGGAGTTACTATATTATTATTACGGGTTAAGGCATAGCAGATAGTATTAAAGTGAATATAGTCGTAGATTAAGGTATAATAGATAGTGTAAAGGTAGAGGTAGTTAGTATACCGGTTAGTTAGGTTGCGGTAGCTTTAGCTTATTATTACTCCTCTAAGGTACCCTCTATTATATATACCTTAATCAATCTTAATAGCGTCGGTCCATACTTATTATTAGCTAATTTAATCATCTCTTTACTCTATTTAGTTTGGTCTTCTTCTTATGCTATATTATATAAAGACTAAGGGAGTGTTTTATTTCGTTTATAGTTAACATTAACCTATACTCCTCTAATATTTAGGCAGTTATATAGTTGCTAAAGCCAGTATAAGGGGATTTGCGTAAAGATATCAACCGTAAAGTCCTTAAAATCTCCCTAGAACGATTCCTAGAGTATTAAGTCTAGCTAGTTGTATATCTCTGTATATAGGTACATCTTACATTATAGGTAGTTGGTTAGGTCGTCCTTAAAGGCTTCCGTTAAGTTAATTCCATCTTCCTATTTAGCTACTTCTTCCTCCCAGTCTTTCTCTATTCCTAACATCTTGTATCTTATATATTATTTAGGTAGATAAGGGTGTTCGTAGGGTAAAGGTAGGGGAGCGGTTAAGGAGGCGGTTAAGGAGGTTCGAAGGGGCGGTTAAGTAAGATAAGGTGTTTTGCGCAGTGGTCCTCTAAAATAGATAGAACAAGATATTTAGAAGTCGTTGTGGATACCAGATAAGTACTTCTAGGTAGTTTCTCTTCTTCTCTTTAACTAAAATAGGCTAATACGAAAGGTGGATAAGTATAACTATCTTCCAATCTGCTGCAAGGTAAATAGTATAACTATCTTCTAAGCTATCTACGTGTTTCCTAATCTGTGCGCGCTTACTAATTAGTATTAATATGCTTTAACAACGTATAGAATATATATATTACAATAATATATACTATGCGGTGTTATAGATAGATGTTATCTTTTCAATACAAAGAAGGGTAAGGAACTTAAGGTTCCTCATTACACTAGTGCCGCGGTAACACGTGACGGCAACTTACCTCACGTAACGGCAACTTGCCACACGTGGCGGCAATTTGCCTCCTATTGCAGTGCAATATATTCTAGCTACACTTATAAATAAAGTAATTAAAATAGAGTAGAAAATTAAGGAAAGTAATATCCTCTACCCTATCTAGGCGGCGCTTATATTTCTTATAGTTAGACAGTCCGCACCCTTTTAGTTGCCCACTATTAAGCTTATATATAGCGCTTTAATTATCCTCTTAGTAGTAGTTTAAAGTTACTATATTCCTAGAGCCTTTATAAAGGGAAATATTAAGAAGTAAATAGTATACCTCCTACGCTAACTAATTGCGTTTAGTAATAAGCTTATTTATAAACCTTACTATTACTAAACTAAAGGTATAAAGGCTGTTGGCGTACGGCTGTACTAATTAAAGTAGCTCCTAGTAGGAAGTTAACTTCTTCTCTTCCTTGCTATAATATTTGCCTATATAGTTAACTATTACTAATACGCTTATAGCGGGTGACGTATTAATATTCGCCATCCATGCTAATATTATAGCTGCATTATAACTATTAAAAAGCTTATTATTACGCTATAGATAGAACGTCTAGTAATATGGATTTTAATCCTTTAATATAGCGGCCTTATTATAAAGAGAGCGTGGAAAATAGAAGCGGCACTTCTTTACTCCAGTGGAGCCTTTCTTTAATCTTAAGCAGTAAGATTTGGTGTAATTACGGTGCCGTTAAAATCGATTAAGGTAGGTAGTAAGAAGCTTACTACTGTTAAGCTGTTCTTTATAGCTAAGAGTAGAAGGATATTAGAAATTGGGAGGCCTAAATTAATTAGGATTTATTATAGATATAAAAGTAGCCTAGTACTTAGTAAAAGCCGCCCTTAATTTACTAGCTAACGGATCTGGCCTTAGGGCTGTTAAACTCTATAAGAAGCTATATATATAGCCGCTACCTTATACCTGCCACTTATATTAGAACTAAAAGTTAGTATTATTAAATAGACCTATAAGCACGTGCTTCTTAAATAGATTAAAGTGGTAATATAGCTAGTAAGCAGTAATATACGGATTATTGTTAAGATTTTAAGAAGTAATCTAGTAGCGCTAAGCCTTATTAGTAGCCTTATATTTATTAAATAGAGGTATATAAGAGTATAGATTATACTAATATAGATTAGTAGCGCTAAGTGTAAAGAATAGAGACCCGCTCTTAATATTCTTAGTATAAGCCGTAAGCTTATTTCTTTTCTGCCTTTAATAAGGTCTAGTGCCCTTAAGGTTCTATATATACTATATAATCTTATTTAGTAACTAGCTACCCCTATTACTATTTATAAGATTACTAAGCTTATTTAAAGATAGACTATTCTTATTTAATCGGCTATAAAGGAAGTAGGTAGCGTTAAGGGCTTACTCTTTTATAATCCGATTAAATACGTAGTAGCGAAATAAGGGGTGGCGGCTAAATTAACCGTCCTAATACTTAAGCATATGCTTGGTGTATACAGCTAGGGTAACCGTACGGCTTTATAGTATATTAAAATCGGCTTTACTATAAGGAAATAGAGTAGGAAAGGCGCCGCGTATAATAAAACTAGTTAATCGCTTAGAGAGAGGTATCTGTCGCATAGTAGGAACCTCTAAGCCCGCTTATAGGTCTTATTAGTGTTAAACCTCGCAACCTAAAAGCTCTAATTTATTAAGGTTAGGCACTAGATTAGGAACTAAAATATCTAGCATATTATTATTAAATTCGCCGTTTAGTGTATTACTGCCAAGCTCGGTAGGCAGAAGATTAATAATAGGAGGACGTTATATAGAAGCAGTAGGGTAAGCCATTAGGCCACTAGAATTAGAATCTAACTTATTAATATAAGGTAGCTAATCTAATATAGAGCTATTTTTAGGTAAGCTAGTAAGCTAGGTGCTATATATTTTAACGTTATAATAATTAGGATAATTAACCTTTAGAAAGTAAAGCCATTATACTATAGCAAAGCGCCTTATAGTATACCGTTTAGTAAACTGCCGACTTAAGTATTTACCACCCTCTACTACTATAGGCCTTACGACTAATATATTAAGTTTAGAAGGTAGCTATAGTAGCTACCTTTAAGTCTTTAGTATGTTTTAGCCAAAGTAGTAAACGTGGCTAGTATAGCGATATTACTAGCTGTATATACGCATAACTTATAATAAACGTATACGCGCGCAATTAGAAGCTCCTCTACCGCGGTAAGTATAGGTAGGAAGCCAGGAATAGGCCCCGGATTAAGCCCGTTACTTTTACTAAATAGGAAAAAAAAGTTAGATCTTTAAGGCTATCGGCGTCCTTAATATAGGCTTTATATATACCTATATTATTACCCTCTATAGCTAGGCCTATTTAGAACCACTACTCCTTATAATAACTACACGTCTCTATACATTTAGCCTATAGTATACTCCTAAACTTCTTAATTCGCTCCTAATTAATAGCCGAAATAGGTAGTAGTATAGCCGTAGTTAGAGCTTGCCGCGAGGGAGCTTGCTATAAGGGAGCTTGCTATAAGGGAGCTTACCATAAGGGAGCTTGCCGTAAAGAAGGTAGTATTAGTAGTAGAGTAGGTATTAGAGGTAGAGTAGGTATTAGAGGTAGAGTGTAACGGAACCTTATAGTAAGAACTATAATAGGTCCTGTTATTAGGCTAGGTGTGTAGGTAATATAAGTTAAAGTTAACAACGTAATAATAACTAGTAGAGTAGTTGCCTAATAGATTAACTCTAATTATATTCTAAGAATTACTATAAGGAAGGAACTATCTAGGTAGGGATTAAGGGTCCTTAAATACACAACCGTACTCTTATAAAATCCTTCTTATACGTAATATACGTCTTATATATAAGGTACATAAGTTCCTTTTATTCCTCTCGTTTAATATATAGCATATTATATAACCTTAACTACTATTCCTTATTATATGGTTCTACCGGTTCCATCCTAGACCGTGCCTAAATTAACTAACTAGCTTCTTCCGACTCTTCCCTAAGTAGTCNTAANATTNTACTTAAAGCGTCCNTAANACCATCTCCCTCCTCTNTATNTTNNTCCTTAAAGATNNNAAATATCTCTAAGTTATTTACTAGAGGTATAATATCCGTCTAATTAATTTAGTTAATATTATTACTTATTATACCTAAAGCAATTTCTTCTTTACACGCCCAACGTTGTGCTCGCACTATTACTGTAATATTATCTCTTAGTAAGATTATACTATCTCTATATTCTCATTGTTCGAAAAAGGGGTTAGTTTATATTATATTGGCAAACCCATCTTTGCAATAACCGTCCTCTTACTTAAAGTGCACTAAAGTAAATATTTATTTGTCCTATAACGTTCGCTTTACGTCTAATACTAAATATACGCGACCTATTACTCTTAATAGCCGTCTAGTTCCCTAATTAATTTATCTTAGGGTCTTATATTTAATCTGCTGCTATATAGCTAGATAGTAAACTATCTTAAGCCCTTACTAAGTTAGAACGTTCTTATAACGTGAAATAGAAGGCCCTAAATGCTTAAATCGCGGCGTTTGCTTATTTACTTCGTCTTAAGAAGGTTTATAAGAAGGTTTGTTTTAAGGAGTAGAAACTTATAGAATAAGGTTTATAGGAACTTAGCAATAAAAGAATAGATTTTCTTTTAATAAAGAAGGAAATAGATCTAAGTAGCTTAGCAACTACTCTTCTTAGGTCCCCCTTAGGTGACTTATTCTTTAATAATCCTTCTTTATTAATACTGCCTAACCTAATCTCTTTTAATACTCCTATACCTTTCTTATAGCGTTCTTTAAATTCTCTAATAGCTCCTAGGTAGTCTTAGTATAGCCTATCTACTTAACCTCGTACTATATTTTATTGTTAATATCCTTATAACTAATAATCTTTAAAACTTACTATTTATCTTCCTTTTATCCTCTATATATGTCTACTTTATAAACTAGTGGCTTAATATTCCTATATACTGGCTCTAGTATTGCAATGTGCTGTATAGGGTAGATCTTCATTTTGGCTAGTAGGTTTAACTTAAACGTAACTAGTGAAATTTTCTACGTAATTTTAAAAGGTCCTAGTCTAACATAGTCTAACTTCTTGCTTAGTTATTAACTCTTAAAATTTTTATATAGTAGCTATACTTTATCTCCCTCCTTAAGATCTAGTCCCTTAGATCTCNTAGCATTATAGTACNTTTNTATTCNCTNTTATACTTTNTTTANTAATTNTATAAGGTCTATATAAAGATTTATTAACGTCTTTATCCTTTCTTTAGCTATGCTACTTATTTTCTTTACTTACCGTAGTAATAATGATGTTCTTAGCTTATATCCATAATTTACCTTAAATAGTAATATGTCTATTCCCTCTTAAGGTGTTATATTATATATAAACTATATAACTAATAATAGCAATACCTAATTATTCTATATATAATTAATATAATGCCTTAAATACTACTCTAGTGTCTAATTTAATCTTTCCGTTTAACCGTCTGTCTATAGATAATATATAGTGGAAGTTACTGCTTAAACTCCTTACTCCGCTAAGAATACTTCCTAAAATGCTACTATAAATCTTGGATCTCTATCTAATATAATCTTGCTTAGTACTATATATCTTATAAACACTTCTTTAATATAGATTCTAGTAACATCTTCTACTAATATTTCTTCTATATATGCTATAAAGTATCCCCACTTTATAAGCTTGTCTACTATTACTAAAATTATATTATAATCTTATCCGGTAATAGGATCTTTTAACTTTAGTAACTTAATAATAAAGTCCCATAATATAACCTCCTATAGTCTCTTTAGTATTTTAATAGGTTATAGCCCTCCGTATAGCTTATGCCTTATTAGTTTATTTCTTTAATAATCTAAATATTCTTTTATTACTTTTCTTGCGATATTCTAGATTTTATTAATAATATACTCTTCCTAGAGTCTTAATACTAAGCCTATAGCTCTATTATATCCTTAAGTTAATCCCTTATAAAATTCTTTTATAAATTGCTCTGCTATGCTTTTTAGGATATACTTTACTTCTTAATTTTCGTATATATCCGTCTATAGATCTTCTAGCTATGCTTCTAGAATTTTTTATGCCTAAAAGCTTTCTAGTATCTTGTAAACTTTCTCTAGTTTATTACTCTCTTAAGTTGCTATAATTTTCGGATAATTATACCTAATTAATCCATCTATATCTTTTCGCAGTAAAGCCCCTAATGGCTTTTTATTATTTTATAGTTTAGCTTTACGGCTTAAAGTATCTACCCACGTGTTGTCTATACCTTTAGTATACTAAATCTTAAAATGGTATTCTATAAGCATCTCCGCCTATCTAACCTATCTTTAGTTAAGTTCCTTTATTATTAGAAATCCTATTAGGTTCTTATAATCCATCTTAACTATAAATAGTTTCTCTATACCTTATAAGAATACTCTCTATTTCTTTAGTACTATAACTATACCTAATAACTCCTTATTATAGATGTTATAGTTTAACTCTAGTAGTATTATCTTTTAACTGTAATATACTATTAGGTGCTATCTATCCTAATGTTTCTATATAAAGCACGCCCCTAGTATATAGTCTAATACGTCTATTTCTACAACTATCTTTAGTCCTAGTTAATAGATTTTAAGAACTAGCTCCTAGGTAAATAATTTCTTAATTTTCTTAAAAAGTTCTTATTATTCCTCTCCCTATACCTATAGTTCTTCTTTCTTTATTAATCGCGTAAATAGTTTAATGTCTTTTAACCACTACGCTATAAACCTCCTATAGTAATTGCAAAACCCTAAAAATGATCTTAATTGCGTAACGTTCTCTAGTTTTTACTAATTTACTATAGCCTTAATCTTTTTTAGATCTATACTAAGTTGGCCTAGTTTAATAATAAATCTAATAAAATTAGTCTTCCTAGTAAAGAACTTGTATTTCTTAATTACTACTAGTATATATTCTTTCTATAGTTTCTTTAAGACCTATTTAACGTGTTCCCCGTATTCTTCCTTAGTTATTAAGTAGATAATAATATTATTAAGATATACCATAACAAATTCATCTAAGTATTCTCCTAATACATTATTAATACGCTTTTAAAACGTTGCTAATATATTTATAAGCCTAAATTGCATAACTAATAGTTTATATAGTCCTTCCTTTAACCTAAAGGCTGCCTTCTATTTATTGCCTTCCTTAATTCTAATCTAATGGTACGCCTATCTTAGATCTATCTTTATAAAGATTTACGCGTTACCTATCCTATCTTAGATTTCGCTAATTAAGGGTAAAAAATACCTATCCTTTCTGGTAATGCTATTTAACTATCTATAGTTGATATACAGCCTTAGTTTACCATTTTTCTTTAGTATAAATAGTACTAGATAACCCGCTAATAACTGTAATAGTCTAATATATCCTTTTCGTAAGTTTTCCTAGATAAACTCTTTTAATACTCTACCTTCTTCTTTGGTAAGCTTATAGATTGGAAAAAACTTTAGACTTATTTCTAGTTCTAATTCTATTTTATAGTCCTATACTATATATTTTAATAGCTTCTTACTTTCTGGTAACTATAGTTTCTTACTATACTTATAGTATCTCTTTAATATATAACTTAAGCCTCGCTTAGTCTCTTTATATATTACTCCAACTTAGTACTATACCATTTTAGCCTATTATTGTATTCTATGTTATTAAGTATCTCTAATATCGACCTAACCTGTAATCCAATTAATTTTTAGATTATATTCCTGTAACTAAGGCATTCCTAATACTGCCTTATTATTCCCTAATGGTAATATATTAAAAGACATCTTAATTTATCTTCCCTTAATAGTTAACTAAATAGGTCCTATTTTAAGATTAATAATTCCTCCTCCGTAGGCTATTGGATCTCCTAAAATTATAACTAATAGGTAAGGTTGTTCCTTCTATCTATAAGGTAATCCCATTCTTTTAACTGCTACTAGTAAAATATAGTTTTACATTACTCCACTATCTATTAGCGCCTTAAACTATTAATCTTGCTATTTAACTTATAAATTTAGGTGCCGTCCTTAAATTCCTTTAAGGGTCTAAGGCTCTACCACTAGCTCCCTCTAGTCCTGTAGGCCTCTACTTTTCTTAACTATTAGCTACTTAATCCTTATATACTTAGCTTACTCTTTAGCTAATGCCTAGTTCGCTTTTTATCTTTAATATACTATAAACACGTATTCTTTAGGCATTCCCACTACTATTATCCGTCTAAGTATTCTTCCGTAAGGAATTTTCCTAGTTAAAGTATTAAATCTCCTTCCTTTTAGACTTCTACTAGATGCTATCTATATATATATTTAGCATTCCTATACTATTACTTATCTATTATCTAGTATATCCTTATAGGGTATTTCTAATTCTTTTCCTTTAGATTCTTATATATTTTATATATATTGTCCACGTATATAATCCATAATAGCGTATAGTATACTAGGTGCTTTAGGTTAACTTTTAGCTTATCTTCGTCCTTAAGTTTAAACCTTTATTATGCTAATCTAAATGTTACGACTTTATTCGTAGGTACTAAGATACGTCTCTTATTTCTCTAGTTCTCTAATTGTTTCTCTAGATCCTTTAACGTTATAATTAAGGCTCCTTTAATGTAATTTATAGCCTTTTCTATAATTAGGTAGTCCTGGATAACCTTTTCATCTAACTATATATAGAAATCTTCCTACTTATTATTGTGCCTCTGCCTATACTACTTTTAGTACAGCTATTAAAGTGTATACGGCCTATCTATAAGGAAGTATCTTCTTATTACTGCATTATAACAGCCCTTTATGTGTCGTTCTTTAAACCTAGTAGGAATTCCTAAATCCTCTTTATTTTTTAGTTTGGTAAGCCACTTAGCTCTTAGTGTACCTATTCTAGGCCTATTAGTAATTCTTTATACTAGTGCTCTATCCTTTATACGTCCTAATATACTAGATCTCTTATCTAGTTTCTGTTCTTGCTATATAATGATTCTTTACCTAAACTCTTCTATAGTTTCTTTTAGTTTATGCCTCGCGCTCTAATCCTTAAAGTTCTCTTACTTCTTAATCTTGGTATTAATTCTTTAATCTTTAATTTAAACACTGTATTCTACTAGTAAGTCCTCTAGGTCTATATATCTGTCTCCTAGTCTAGTTGCTATTTATATTATAGATTCTCTAATCTATAAAGAAGCTCCTTGCCTCTTATCTATAGGTGTCCTAATTTATACTCTAAATTCTTGGTCCTTTAGATTCTTTAATCCTAAGCTCGCTTCTAACTTAAGCTTAGCTCTAGCCTTAGTCCAACTAGGCTTACTTAGTATTCTTATCTTATCTTAAGAGTCTTAAATTTTACTTATCTCGTTTTAAGAATCTTATACCTTTAGGAAACTTCGTCCTAAGCTTATTCGTATATTACTAAACTAAGCTACTACTCTGCTCTATCGGTTTTCGTCCATTATAGGTCTTTAAGCTTACCTTATCTCGTCTTAAGAATTTTAGTTGTCTCTTATCTTATCTTAAGAATCTTAAGCCTATGGCCTTTTGCCTTTATTAAGTGCCAAAGTAGTTTGCTATTCTACTTCTCTTACGTCTCGTAAAGCAATAGACATTATGTCTAGTGGGGTCTTAATCCCTACTAATATTCCTTACTCTATAGTGGAATTATCCTCTGCCTCTAGTATAATATCTCTAATAGCTATATATTCCTAGTAAACCGCCCTTATTACCTTATCGTTATAAAATATTTTGCCTATATTAAATTTATCGTCCTTAATATCCAATCTGCGAACTAGTTTATTAGTTCCTTTATATCTTGTAGGTGCTAGCTCCTATAGCTAGTAGCTTACGCTATACTTAGCGTCCTTATAAATTTGGTATACGTTATTATAATAAAACGTAAAACTCTTAATTAAATATTCTTTTATTCCTTATAGTATATTATCGTCCCTTTATATATATATATATCGTCTACTATTAGTCTAGTTCCCTTTATTATATAGTACTTCTAACCATCTTTATAATCCCTCGCGAAGTAACCTTGTTTTCTATAATTTATATAAGCTCCCTTTCTAAACTATTACTTTTACTATAGAGTCTACCTAAACGTCTTCTACTACTAAGATCCTTAGTTTGGCCTCTACTCCTTAAACCTTTAATTACTTAATCCTTATCCCCTAGGTTTCTACGGTTTCTTACTCTATCTCTTATAGGCTTCTCTAGTACCGCTTAGGTCCATTAGCTCTACGCCATACTATAGTTTTTAACTTAGCTTAGGTTATTACGTACTTTGCGCCTTATATAACTATAGAACTCTATTCTAACCTTTCTTAGCCTATTCCCTTTAGTAGATCTAATTATTAATCTTAATCGCCTAATCTATTAGTTCCCTTAGGGTGTCCGCATCTTCTATTAGAATAATTACGTCCTAAACTTTAGCCTTAAGTCCCTATTTATACTGTGCTATAAGCGCCCTATTATTCTACTTAACTTATATTGCCAACGTTTGGAACTATATTATATACTTAATTACTAAGGTTCGTTACGTAATATCTTAGAGTTTTCTTTCTACCGTAGTTACTGCCTCCAGGTCTCTAAATATTTGTGTAAGTCGCTTTATAAATCTATTCTAGCTTAAGAACATAAACCGTACCTCTTAGTTTGTAGTTGTTATTCCATTTACCTAGATTTCTATAAGGTAAGGCTTAAACCATTTAAGTACTCTTCCTATTAAGAACAATCCTGCGTACACTATTTAATCCATAAGTATTACCAGCTTTGCTCCTTCCTGTGCTACCTTAAAGTACATTTATATAAGGAATCCTTTAAGCTTTAATCTCTCTCCTAAGTATCTTTTAATTAATAGTAACTTAACCTTTACTACGCCTATCCCATTAATCCTATCTTCCAATATTGTATTATTTTCTATTAACTGGTTAACTATTTCTTATAGCTATCTAACCGTTATAGGTTGCTATAAGTTAGTGTCTACTATACTAGTGTCGTTACCTAACCTTAATATAGTTACCGCCGTCAATGGCGTTATAGTAGCTGCTTTTAGTAGCATATTATTCGACTTTTATACTTAATACTATAACTAGGTAGTAATTATATAACGGAACCTTGTAATAAGAACTACGATGGGTCCTATTATTAGGCTAGGTATATAGGTAATATAAGTTAAAGTTAACAACGTAATAATAACTAGTGGAGTAGTTGCCCAACAGATTAACTCTAATTATATTTTAAGAATTACTATAAAAAAGGAACTATCTAGGTAGGGATTAAGGGTCCTTAAATACACAACCGTACTCCTATAAAATCCTTTTTATACATAATATACGTCTTATATATAAGGTACGTAAGTTCCTTTTATTCCTCTTGTTTAATACGTAGCATATTATATAACCTTAGCTACTATTCCTCGTCACATGGTTTTATCGGTTCTATCCTAAACCGTGCCTAAATTAACTAACTAGCTTCTTCCGACTCTTCCCCAAGTAGTCGTAACATTGTACTTAAAGCGTCCGTAACATAGAGTAGGTATTAAAGGTAGAGTAGGTATTAGAGGTAGAGTAGGTATTAGCGGTAGAGTAGGTATAGGAGCTAGTTCTAGTAAGGACGTATTTAGGCTATCTAAAGTGCCTGTTCTACTATATAGAGCTTTATCTATAGTATATAGCGAAGGAGTAGGTAAATAAGCTTTACCCCACCAATTAAGAATACGGTGCTCCTATTATATTACCCTAATTATCTTCTATTATTAAGCTATTTTAGGGGTATTTTAACTGTTCTAGCCGCGAGGTAGGAAGGCGTTCTTAGTATTATTTTTAGGTAGAGTAGTTTGCTAGTGCCTTATAGGATAATTCTTAGTAGTAGAACCTAACTCTATAAGAGCTCTCCACTTATTTAAACTATATTTAGAGGCCTAGAAAAGTAAGTAGAAGTAGAAGTAATATATAGGGAAGACGCGCCTTTAACCGACATAACTGGCACAGCTTTAAAATCTTCTTTAAAGGGCCGTCTTTAATAAAGTTAAGGCGGGGCTTATAGATATAGCACTTACTATACTTAATTGTAGTAGGATCTGCCATGTATATAATATATATAGTAGTATTAATAGAGATGTTAACAAAAAGGAAGGTGCAATACTAAGATATTTTAATGTTTATAATATTTTAATGTTTGTTATATAAATTCTGCTATAACTTACCGCCCGCAACTTTTTTTCTAACTAATGAGAAGCTGGCTTTCTAACCAATTAGAAGCTGGCTTGGCGGGAGTTTAAATTCCAGGACACCCAATCCGAAAATATAGACCACTTGTACCTCGGGTTAATAACATAGCTATCATATATCTAGGGGGGTCATTTGGCGCGGTTACGACCCGGGTTAATACGAGGTTAGGGCCACCCCTACTGATAACGCGCCTGAACCCCGCACGAGGTCGCGCAGTGACCGCCCCTAAGTATTTTCGCACGCGATTTTGGGCGAAAAGGTACATAATTTAAGTTTAATCGATACTTCTAGGCGGTTGCGTAATGTTGCTCTAAATTTAAAACACTTATACTGCAGTAACCGAGACGCCTTAATATAGGACTATACTCTAGTGACCGAGACGTCTTAATATAGGACTATACTATAGTCACTATAGTCCTATATTAAGGCGTCTTAGTTACTATAGTCCTATATTAAGGCGTCTTAGTTACTGCAGTATAGTTATATATTAAGGCATCTTAGTCACTAGTGTAGTTATACATTAAGGCGTCTTAGTTACTATAGTAAAATAACTATTTAGATATTCTTATAAAGCCAATTTAAAGAATGCTAACCCTATAGCTGTTCTAGCTAGTTAATAGCCTATCTCTTATCTCTTGCCATACCGTCTTCTACGCGCCGTCTTATATCCTTAATTATCCTACGGCGACGGCTATAGAACATAGCCTCGCCGTTAACCCGCCAGCGCGCCCCCTAGCAGCAATTAAGAGCTTTAATTAACAGCCTACCCGCTAGCCCTAAAGTCTACTTAGCCTAGAGCTAGAACACCAAATTACCGCCCTAAAGCATCTTATATTTCCTTAGCGGTGCCTATAAGTTAAGAATAAATAGAAGAGGTTAAGCGTTAGCTTGCGGCAGTTATAGTAGGGGTATAGTAAAAGCTTACGGCAGCTGCTATAGGGGTATAGTAGACGTTATAGTAAACGGCTAAGTAGGCTCTACGGCAGTAGATAGTTAAGGACCCCTTAGTATCTTCCTAGGGGTCGGATATATAGGAGAGGGTTTATCTAAAGACGGAATCTAGCCGTTAACACGTTTAGGAACGGACATAGGTATAGGTACGGGTACGGGTATAGGTAAAGGTAAGGATATAGGGCCGTTTAAAGACGGCCGTATAGACTCCATAGGCCCTATCTAAATACCCGTCTTCCCTTACTAGATTTATATAGGTGCGAATAATACTAATAACCTTTTTATTTTGCTAAGGCGTTCTAAAATCGTCTATATGCGTAATTAAACCCCCTTTATTTCTAAGATCGCGGCCTTATATCTTAGCTTAGCTACGGCCTTATAGGCGGGCTAGTATTTCCGCATTATTATCTTATCTAGCATAACTATGCTAGCTAGCGAGCTTTTTACCCGCGTAGCGAACCTCTAGTACTCCTTATAGCTAAAAAGGGAGTCCTTCTATAGGGGGTAGAGCGGGAACTACTTATATAGGATTACTAAGTCCTATAATAGGATTACCCTAAGCGCGCGGAGGAGGCGTAGAAATCCTAAGCCTATAAGGTTAAGCCGTATAACCTTATTATTAGCCCTCTCTAGGTAGTAGGTCTCTATGCGTTTTAGCTAGACATTAGTCTTAGGCTATATCTTTAAGTAGAGGGCCTCCTCTAGCACCTCTCGCGCGTAGGGGAGAAAGTAGCCCTTTCCCTTCTTTAGGAAGCCGGCGATTAACCGTATAAACGCATAGGGTAAATAGCTAAGGTAGGCTCCCGTTATCGCGTCTGTATTTTAGCATCCAGCCTATCTAATTTAGGTCTCTTTAACGCCGCTAAGCTTAGTATACCGGACGTGTAACGGAGCCTTGTAGTAGGAACTACGGTGGACTTGTTAATAGGCTAGGTATATAGGTATTGCAAGTAAGTCAACAACGTAATAATAACTAGTGGAGTAGTTGCCTAATAGATTAACTCTAATTATATTCTAAGAATCACTATAAGGAAGGAACTATCTAGGTAGGGACTAAGGGTCCTTAAATACACAACTGTACTCCTATAAAATCCTCCTTATACGTAATATATATATTATACGTAAGGTACGTGTCATATATATCGTATACCGCGTATACTACGTATAACATTATATAACTCGCTTACTATTCTTCGTTATATAGTTCCACAGGTTCTATCCTAGACTGTACTTATATTAACTAACTAGCTTCTTCCAACTCTTCTCTAAGTAGTTATAATATTATACTTAAAGCGTTCGTAACACTATCTCCCTCCTCTTTATCTTTATCCTTAAAGATACCTAGTATCTCTAAGTTGTTTACTAGAGGTGTAATATCCGTCTAATTAATTTAGTTAATATTATTACTTATAATACCTAAAGCCTCTTCTTCTTTATAAGCACAACGTCGTGCCCGCACTGTTGCTGTAATATTATCACTTAGTGAAATAATACCATCTCCGTGTTCTCGTTATTTGAAAGAGGGGTTAGTCTATATTACGTTAGCGAGTCCTTTGTCTTAATAACCCTCCTCTTATTTAAAGTGCACTAAAGTAAACATTTAGTTGTCTTGCGATATTCGCTCTACTTCTAACGCTAAATATACGCGTCCTATAACTCTTAATAGTCTCTAAGTTCCCTAAGTAATTTATTATAGGGTCTCGTATTTAATCTACTGCTGCGAAGCTTAATAGTAAACTGTCCGTCGCCTTGGCAGAACTTCGTTATTCGCGTAATGCTAAGAAGGAGGCTGCCGATGCTTAATAATAGGCCCTTAATTCTCGTCTTGCTGCGTCTACTCGCTTAATTCATCTTAAAAAAGTTCGTAAAAAGGTTCGTTTAAAGGAGTGGAAACTTATAGAATAAGGTCTTTAGGAACTTAGTAATAAAAGAACGGATTCTCTTCCAATAGAGAAGGAAACAACTCTAAGTAGTTTAGCAGTCGCTCTTCCTAGGTCCCCCTTAGGTAACTTATTCTTTAGCAATTCCTCTTTATTAATATTACCTAACCTTTTCTCTTCCGATACTCCTGTACCTTTCCTATAGCGTTCTTTAAATTTTCTAGTGGCTCTTAGGTAGTCTCGTCGTAGCCTATCTACTTTACTTTGTACTATGTTTTATTATCTACGTCCTTATAACTAACAATCTTTAAAACTTGCTATTTGTCTTCCTCTTATCCTCTATATATGTCTGCTTTATAAACCAGTGGCTTAACATTCCTATATACTAGCTCTAGTATCGCGATATACTATATAGGGTAGATTTTTATCCTAGCTAGTAGGTTTAACTTAAACGTAACCGGTAAAATCCTCTATATAATTTTAAAAGGTCCTAGTCTAACGTAATCTAACTTCTTGCTTAGTTGTCGACTCTTAAAATTTTTATATAGTAGCTATACTTTATCTCCCTTCTTAAGATCTGGTCCCTTAGATCTCTTAGCATTATAGTACTTTTTTATTCTTTATTATACCACCTTAGCTATTTCCGTAAGGTCTGCATAAAGATTTATTAAACTCTTTATTCTTTACTTAGCTATACTATTTATCTTCTTTACTTAACGTGGCGATAATAAGGTCCTTAGCTTATATCCGTAATTCGCCTTAAATAGTAACGTGCCCATTCCTTCTTATGGTGTTACATTATATACAAACTATATAACTAGTAATAGCGATACCTAATTATTTTATGCGTGATTAATATAATGCCTTAGATACTATTTTAGTGTTTAGTTTAATCTTTCCATTTAGCCGTCTGTCTGTGGATAATATGCGGTAGAAGTTACTACTTAAACTCCTTGCTCTGCCAAGAATACTTTCTAAAATACTGCTATAAATCTTAGATCTCTGTCTGATATAATCTTACTTAGTGCTCTATATCTCGCGAATACTTCTTTAATATAGATTCTAGCGATATCTTCCGCTAATATTTCTTCTATATACGCTATAAAGTATCCCCACTTTATAAGCTTATCTATTATTACTAAGATCGCGTTATAATCTTGTCCGGTAATAGGATCTCTTAATTTTGGTAACTTAATAATAAAGTCCCATAATATGACTTCCTATAGTCTCTCTAGTATTTTAATAGGTTGTAGCCCTCTATATAGCTTATGCCTCGTCAGTTTATTCCTTTAATAATCTAGATACTCTTTTATAACTTACCTAGCTAGTCCCTAGATTCTATTAATAATATACTCCTCTTAAAGTCTTAACACTAAGCCTATAGCTCCGTTATGTCCTTAAGTTGGTCCCTTATAAAATAATTTAATAAACTCCTTTATAATAGATCTTGGTACATATATTACTTCTTAATTCTTATACTGCTCTAAGTCTAGATCCTCTGCCTATATATTCCGGATCTTTTATATCTAATTACTCTCTAGTAAATTATAGATCTGTTCTTCTTATATTACTATAATTTTCGGATAATTATACCTAATTAATCTATCTATATCTTTTTGTAATAAAGCCCCTAATGGCTTTTCGTTACTTTATAGTTTAGTCTTTCTACTTAGAGTATCTGCTTATACATTCTCTATACCCTTAGTATACTAAATCTTAAAATAGTATTCTGTAAGCATCTCCGCCTATCTAACTTATTTATAATTAAGTTCTTTTATTATTAGGAACCCTATTAGGTTCTTATAATCCGTCTTAACTATAAATAGTTTTTCTATACCTTATAAGAACGATCTCTATTCCCTTAATACTGTAACTATACCTAATAACTCCTTGTTATAGATGTTATAGTTTAACTCTAGTGGTGTTATCTTCCGACTATAATATGCCACTAGATGCCATCTATCTAGATGCCTTTATATAAAATATACTCCTAGTATAAAGTCTAATATATAACCGTCTCTAGTCCTAGTTAATAGATCTTAAGAACTAGCTCCTAGGTAAATAACTCTTTAATCTTCTTAAAGAGTCTCTATTATTCCTCTCCCTATACCTATAGTTCTTCTTTCTTTATTAATCGCGTAAGTGGTTTAATATCTTTTAACTACTACGCTATAAACCTCCTATAGTAATTACAAAACCCTAAAAACGATCTTAATTACGTGACGTTCTCTAGTTCTTGCTAATTTACTATAGCCTCGATCTTCTTTAGATCTATGCTAAGTTAGCCTAGTTTAATAATAAATCTAACAAAATCGGTCTTTCTAGTAAAGAACTTGCATTTCTTAATTGCTACTAGCATCTGTTCTTCCTATAGTCTCTTTAAAACCCATTTAACGTATTCTCCGTGTTCTTCCTTAGTTATTAAGTAGATAATAATGTTGTTAAGGTATACTATAATAAATTTATCTAAGTGTTCTCTTAATATATTATTAATACGCTTTTAGAATATTACTAGTGCGTTTATAAGCCCGAATTGCATAACTAATAGTTTATATAGTCCTTCCTTTAACCTAAAGGCTGCCTTCTATTTATCGCCTTCCTTAATTCTAATCTAATGGTACGCCTATCTTAGATCTATCTTCGTAAAGATTTACGCATTGCCTATCCTATCTTAGATTTCGCTAATTAAGGGTAAAGGATACCTATTCTTCCTGGTAATGCTGTTTAACTACCTATAGTTAATACACAGCCTTAGTTTGCTATTCTTTTTTAGTACGAATAGTACTAAATAACCCGCTAATAACTGCAATGGTCTAATATATCCCTTTTATAAGTTTTCTTAGATAAACTCTTTTAATACTTTACCTTCTTCTTCGGTAAGCTTATAGATTAAAAAGAACCTTAGACTTGTTCCTAGTTCTAATTCTATCTTATAGTCCTATACTATATACTTTAACAGCTTTTTACTTTCTAGTAACTATAATTTCTTGCTATACTTATAGTATCTCTTTAGTACATAACTTAATCCCTAATTAGTCTCCTTATATATCGCTCTAACTTAGTACTATACTAACTTAGTTTATTGTCGCATTTTACGGCATTAAGTATTTCTAATATTAACCTAACTGGTAACCTAATTAATCTTTAGATTATATTCCTATAACTAAGGCATTCCTAATATCGCCTTATTATTCCCCAATAGTAATATATTAAAAGACATCTCAATTTATCTCTCTTTAATAGTTAACTAAATAGGTCCTATTTTAAGATTAATAATACCTCCTCCGTAGGCTATCGGATCTCCTAAAATTATAACTAGTAAATATAGGTGCTCCTTCTCTCTGTATAGTAGTCCCATCCTTTTAACTACTACTAGTAATATATAGTTCCTTATTACTCTACTGTCTACTAATGCTCCAAACTGCTAATCTTACCATTTAACTTTTAAATTTAGGTGTTATCTTTAAATTCCTTTAAGGGTCTAAGGCTCTACTACTGGCTCCCTCTAGTCCTATAGGCCTCTACTTTTCCCAACTATTAGCTATTTAATCCTATTACGCTTAGCTTATTCTTTAGCCAATGCCTAGTTCGCTTTTTGTCTTCAATATACTATAGATAGGTATTCTTTAGACATTCCCACCATTATTATTTATCTAAGTATTCTTCCGTAAGGAACCTTCTTAGTTAAAGTATTAAACTTTCTTCCTCTTAGGCTTCTGCTAGATGCCAGCCGTACATATACTTAGTATTTCTATACTATTGTTTATTTATTATCTAGTATATCCTTATAGGGTATTTCTAATTCTTTTCCTTCGGATTCTTATACATCTTATATATATCGTCTATACATATAATCTATAATAGCGTATAGTGTGCTAGATGCTTTAGGTTAACTCTTAGCTCGTCTTTATCCTTAAGTTTAAACCTTTATTATGCTGATCTAAACGTTATAACTTTATTCGCAAGTACTAAGATGCGTCTCTTGCTTCTCTAGTCCTCTAATTATTCCTCTAAATCCTTTAATATTATAATTAAGGCTCCCTTAATATAAGTTATAGCCTTCTCTGTAATTGGGTGGTCTTAGACAACTTTTTCGTCTAACTATATATAGAAATCTTCCCACTTATTATTGTGTCGTTGCCTATACCACTTTTAGTACAGCTGTTAGAGTGTATACGGTCTATCCGTAAGGAAGTATCTTCTTATTACTGCGTTATAACAGCCTTTTATATATCGTTCTTCGAACCTAGTAGGAGTCCCTAGATCCTCTTCTTATTCCAGTTTAGTAAGCCACTTAGCTCTTAGTATACCTATTTTAGGTTTATTAGTAATTCTTCGTACTAGCGCTCTATCCCTTATACGTTTTAATGTGCTAAATCTCTTATCTAGTTTCTGTTCTTGCTATAAGGTAATTCTTGCTCTAAATTCCTCTATAGTTTCTTTCTTTTCGCGTCTTATAAGTGGATCCTTAAAGTTCTCTTGCTTCTTAATCGCTGTATTAATTTTTTAATCTTTAGGCTAAACTTTATATTCCCCTAGTAAGTCTTCTAGGTCTATATATCTGTTTCCTAGCCTAATTGCTATTTACATTATAGATTCTCTAATCTATAGTAAAGCCACTTACTTCCTACTTATAGGTGTTTTTATTTATACTCCAAACTCTTAACCCCTTAGATTCTTTAATCCTAAGCTTACTTCTAACTTAAGCTTAGCTCTAGCCTTAGTTTAACTAGGCTTTACTAGTGTCCTTATCTTATCTTAAGAGTCCTAGATCTTACTTATCTTGTCTTAAGAGTTTTATGCTATTAGGAACACTTATCCCAAGCTTATTTATATATTCTTAAACTAAGCTGCTACTCTACTCTATCGGTTTATATCTATTATAGGTCCTTAAGCATGCCTTATCTCTTCTTAAGAATCTTAGTCGTCTTTTATCTCGTCTTAAAAATCTTAAGCCTTTGGCCTTTTGCCTTTATTAAGTGGTAAGCTAGCACTAGCAGTTGTCTGCTTGCTTAATTGTTTCTAAATATTACTCCTTCCATCTTATAAAGCGATGGATGCCGTATCTAACGGTGTTATAATACCCGTTATTAAACCTTACTCTATGGCGGTCTCAGTCTTTACTTCTATTGCGTTATTAAGGTTTAGATACCCCTAGTTAGTTCCTTTACTATCCTCGTTACTATTAATTAATAAGTACTCTAACTCTATTGTTATTATTACCAATCATTATCCGTATATTACTATAATATCTTAATCTAGCTTATAAAGTCGATCTTATTCTTTATCTAACTCTTTAGTTCCTTTAAGTCCCTTTAACTCTAGCTCTTATGGCCAATAGCTTGCACTATACTTAGCGTCTTTATAAATTTAGTATACGTTATTATAATAAAACGCAAAACTTCTAATTAAACATTCTTTTGTTCCTTATAGTGTACTATTATCCCTCTATACGTATATATCACATACTATTAGTCTAGTTCCCTTTACTATATAATAACTCTAACCACTTCTATAGTCTCTAGCGAAATAACCCTATTTTCCGCAATTTATGTAAGCTCCGTCTTTAAACCATTGCTTTTACTATAGAGTCCGCTTAAACGTCTTCTGCTATTAAGATCCTTGGTTTAGCCTATACTCCTTAGTTCTATAATTACTTAATCCTTAACCTCTAGGTTTCCATAGTTTTTTACTCTATCTCTTATAGGTTTCTTTAGTACCACTTAGGTCTATTAGCTCTGCGCTATACTATAGTTTCTAACTTAGCTTAGGTTATTACGTGCTCTACGTCTTATATAACTATAAAACTCTATCCTAGCCTCTCTTAGCCTGTTCCCTTTAGAAGATCCTATTATTAATCTTAATCGCTTAATCTATTAATTTCCTTAGGGTATCCGCATCTTCCATTAGAATAATTACGTCCTGGACTTTAGCCTTAAGTCCCTATTTATACTGTGCCATAAGCGCCTTATTATTCCATTCGACCTATATAGTAAGTGTTTAAAACTATATTATATACTTAATTACTAAAGTTTACTACGTTAGGTCCTAAAGCTTTCTCTCTACTATAGTTATTGCTTCTAGGTCCCTAAATATCTGTATTAATCGTTCCGCGAATCCTACCTAGCTAGAAAACACAAATTGTACCTCTTAATTAGTAGTAGTTATTCCGTTAGTCTATATTTCCGTTAAGTAGGGTTTAAACTATTCTAGTGCCTAACCCGTTAGAAATAGTCCTGCGTAGGCTATCTAATCCATTATTATGGCTAACTTAGCCCCTTCTTGTATGACTTTAAAATGCATTTATATTAGGAATCCTTTAAGCTTTAATCTATCCCCTAAGAATCGTTTAATTAAAGGTAACTTAACCTTTACTGCTCTAATCCCATTAAGTCTTTCTTTAAGTGTTTAGTTGTTCTCGTTTAACCTATTAACAATTTTCTGTAACTGCCTAACCGTAACTGTTTGTGAGTTAGTATCTTATATACTTGTATCTCCACTTAACCTTAAAGTAGTTGCTGCCGTTAATGGCGTCGTAGTAGCTGCTTTTGGTGGCATGTTATTTGACTTATTAAAACCGTAACTATGGTAGTAATTGTATAACGGAGCCTTGTAGTAGGAACTACGGTAGACTTGTTAATGGGCTAGGTATATAGGTATTACAAGTAAGTTAACAACGTAATAATAACTGGTGGAGTGGTTGCCTAATAGATTAACTCTAATTATATTCTAAGAATTACTATAAGGAAGAAACTATCTAGGTAGGGACTGAGGGTCCTTAAATACACAACTATACTCCTATAAAATCCTCCTTATACGTGATATACGTGTTGTACGTAAGGTACGTGTCGTATATATCGTATACCGCGTATACTGCGTATAATATCATGTGACTTGCTTACCATTTTTTGTTATATAGTTCTACGGGTTCCATCCTAGACCGTGCTTGTATTAACCAACTAGCTTCTTCCGACTCTTCTCTAAGTAGTCGTAACATTGTACTTAAAGCGTTTGTAACAGAACGCTCTACTTATAGGCGCTATAGGTCTTCTCCTTTAAGTGAATTCCTACCCCCTAAAATATCTTCTTATTCTATTTAAACTGCGTATAATAGCTTAACGGCTATTACGGTACTTTAATGCTACTAGGGAAGATGTATAGGTTATAGTAGTCCTCTAGCTACTAAAAGAATAGGAAGCTCTTAGCGCCGTCTTTGCCTTAGTAGTTAAAGAAGTAAAAGGCTATTATAGAGAAAGGGCAGAGAATAGGGTTAGTATTACGTATACAGCCTATATACTTAACCTTACCGTGTTAATTCTACTTTCCTTATATTATTAATATAATTATATACGGCGCTAGCTTGTCTAGTTTAGGCCCTTTATTCTCCAGTTTAATAAGGATAAGGTTAGTAAGCTAAACGTCCCGTCTACTTTTACCCTAGGTAATAATACTATGGCCTAACAAACGGGTTAGAAAACGGTAGCTATATAGACTAGGTATCATTGTAGAGCGTCTCGCCACAGCTGTGGCTGTGTGGCTTATCAATGTCCGAGTGCCAAGAAGAGGTACCTTCTCCCTGTGGCGTAAATCATTAAAATGCTTCCCATAAGAGCGCACATTGTTATAAGGGCTAGTAGACGTGCCAGAAGTTTGATTAAGTTGATATTCATATTATAGAAGGTCTGCGAAAGTATAGATCCCTAAATTCATAGCGTACGTGGCTTGCAGAGTTTGAGGCTTCAGAGTGCATGTGCGCGAGATCGCGTAAACTACAACGGAGGCACCAAGAATCTCGTAATAAAGGAAAGAAATGAGATAAGAAATGGCGTAATAATATTTGCATGTATATGCGCTATCAAGACTAGGTTGGGTTGAATTGTTGTAGTGGTCTTCCCGCAGAGTACCTATGGTTTGTCCGGTTACGAGGGGTGTCCGGTAACGCAGGGGGGGATGTTACTGTGGGCGCTTCCGTTTACGTTATCAGCTTGAATTGCACCACGATTCGTCTCAGGAGACGACTATTTTCTGCACACTGGAATTTAAGAGGAACAAGGGCTTCGGAGGGAATAGCAGTACCTATCTATCCGCGCAACGTGAAGACGAAATGGCGTAAGGAAAGAATCCAATTTGTTATGCACCTCACAGGTTCTTGGAGACTTCGTCGTTATTCAAAGAGGCGGTAATTTTTTCAACTGGACGTGACTATCGTACATATGCACTGCGGAAACAGGTCACAATGCTGTATCCTCCAACCCCACTAGATAGAATTACTCTGCCGTAAACAACGCAGCACTGTGACCATCATTATCCAAAATAGTGAGCTCAATCTGCAGAAGCCAGACCAGAAGGCGCGCTGGACCCAGACCCAGACCCAGAACCAGAACCAGAACCAGAACCAGAGCCTGAAGCCTCCGCCTCTGTCTCTGCCTTAGGCAACTCAACCTTTTCTTTCCCCTTTCCTTTGCCGCCACTTGATTCACCTTCCGCATTTTGCTCCACCTCAACTTTCTCCTTATCCTTTTCTTCCTGCTCACTTGCCTCCCTCTCCCCCTCCACCCTCGCCTGATCCTCCTCCACCATTCTCCTCTCCTCCTCCCTCTCAGCCCTGATCCTATCCTCTCTTGCCTGGACCATCCTCTCCCCCAACCCGGGCCACAAACTCGCCACAAAAAGCGCCACCGCGCGCTCCGCAACCCTCACCCTCTCCCTCAGCCACCCTCTCTCGCGATCATCCCGCTCTCTCACGAGCCGCCTCGCTGCCTCCTCCGGCGTCGGCATCCTGGCAGCGTCCGCTCCCTGCCCAGCACCGCTCCGCCCAGCACCACCACCCTGCCCATTAGCCTGCTGCGGATTCGGCGGCTGCCGCTCCCTCTCCGGCAGTGGCAACAGCGCCTCGAAATGCCTGCGCAGCCGCTCGAACTGGTTCTCAAACAGGCCCAGCTGTGCGAGATAGACGACCGCGCCTGCGACGCACATCATGATCGGTCTGCGCCAGCCGCTGCCGCCGGCGAAGAGGTAGATGAAGCAGAGGAGCTTGAAGAGCAGCCAGAGGTGGCCGGCGGCGACGACCATGCGGTCGTTCTGTGGCTGCACTGGGGCTTGTGCTTGCGCTTGCGCGGCGGGTTGGCCCGGTTGGACTGCGGCGCCTGGGGCAGCTGGTGCGGCACCGGGAGCCGGGTTGGCGTTCTGGGCCTGGTGTGGCTGGTTGGGGTGCAGAGGCGGGGCGAAGGGCTGTTGGTGGTGTTGCGCCATCTGCTGGCCGAGCGCGGCGAGAATTTGGCGGTTTGCGACAAACTGCTGGTTGAAGGCGTCGAAAGAGATGGTAGGAGCGAAAGGGGCTGTGGTGTAAGCGCCTCGTTCGTCGAAGAGAACGCCAACAGGACCCTGAGGCCCGGAGAGAATGAAGAATTCGGGGCTAGGTGCATTCGATGTTCGCGTGCTTGGTGTGCTCCTCGTTGCTTGCTGTTGTGCTTGCTGTTGTGCTTGCTGTTGTGCTTGTGTACGCGTCCCCCCTGTTGCACCCTCACTGGTTGTCCCTGTAGTTGATGTATTGTTTGATGAAGTTGTGCCGTTCGTAGTTGCAGTTACCGTATTCCCAGGGCGCAGACGGTCAATGCTCTCGAGAAGACCTCCGGCCTGTGTTCTTAGGCTATTGTTCAACATTTGTAATGAGACCACATCTCTGTTGCGGGCTAAATCGGGATCGGCCACTAAAGAATTCAGGCCTGTTTGCAGTTGTTCGAGATTTTGCATTAGATTGTCCACATGTCGTCGGATTTGGTCGTGGCGCCAAGTAGGCGGTGATGTTCCGGTAGTTGCACCGTCTGCTGTGATCTCGCCTGAAGGTCCCTGTACAAGCATCCTAACATTCTCCATCTCTCGCTGGGCTCCCTGTAAGCTTGTCCGTATTCGAACTAATTCCCGGTCAATCATGTGAGTTGTCACATGGGCTGGTCTAGCGGCTCCATTGTTGAAAATGGATGGTGATGGAGTGCCCACTGGTGGCGTTCCAGTTCGACCGAAAGGAGCCTGGAAGTTAGGAGGATAGGGGAACAAACGGTGGATGTTCTGCGGCTGCGGAACGCCAGCTCGCTGTTCAGGAAGCGTAACGTTGGTGTTGTTAATAGTCATAGTCCAGCGCTCGCCGTTCGGACCAATTCCTTCATGCCTAATCGTGCTAGAAGAGTTTGGAGGAAGGTTGCCCAATCCCCGCTGTAATCCTGGCTGTCCTCTAGACTCGCCAGAAGCCTGATCTCTATTCTCGCTAGGCGATCTTCTCTCTCCATTTGTTCCGACACCTCGCGAACCTGCAGCAGCTCTTTGTTGCTGCTGCTGGGCCACTAACTCCTGGAATGCGTTTCGCGCGGCAGTTTCTCCTGTACCATTGCCAGTCCCTCCTTCGGGTACTCCATTCTGTTGACCCTGTGGCGGATGCATATGTCGGTGAGCTCCGTTGTGAGCATGCGCAGCGTGCACCTGTGCGGCTTGTGCAAATTGCTGCTGTAAGATGTTGTTGAACTCTGGAGGAAGGTGCAGATGCGGAGCACCCTGTTCTGGGTTCATCGCAAATGGAAATCCTTGTGGCGGGAATTGCGGGGCATGTGGGAAGGGATTTTGATGTATGTGCGGGAGATGGGGTGTCGAGTTTGGCCGTGCCTGTGGTGGAGCTCGGAAAGGGTTTGTTTGCGGCGGTACTGACGTTCCTGCTGCCGGCGAAGGAGGGCCGGTTCGGAATGGATTTGGAGGTGCAGTTGATGACCGAGGCGCAGGAGTTGCTGAGTTCCGAGGTGCAGGCGTTGACGAGGTGCTGGTGTTGGGATGGGTTGAGTGCCCGAATTCACGAAGCACGAGATGCAAGCTTTGCTCGGTAGACCGCTGGATCTGCTCGGATGATTAGCATAGATGATATAGGAGGTCCGAGAGATATATACATTGTCTCTACCAAAGACGTCAAACATGCTGTCTGTGTCTTTGGCCATTACCCGGCCTCTATAGATTAATCGCATGCGCTCAACGGCGGGCCGCGTAGCTAACTCATCCCGAATCTTGATTTTGAGCTCACCAACAGTGGTTACTGCCGGAATCTTTGCGAAGAAGAGGTCGCCATTGACCTCGGTCGACGGGGACAGGACCTTGAGGTCGATGAGGACCTGCTCAGATGGTTGCGGATCGCCCGCTTCGTCCATGTTGATGGGCGGAGAAAGTGATAAATTAATGAGAGACTGTGAAGGAAGTTGTTTTTGTGAAGAGAAGGCTAACAAAGAGTGAAGAGAGCGATGGAGGCCATGGCAATCAGTGAGCCATGAAGGTGCGATGGCCGAGGGGAGAGTGGTGAGGTAGTCGTGAGGTGGTGTTGGCAAGGGGGATAACTTTATGATCGAGTATGCACACGTTGCGTTCTCGTCGGCACACACAATCTGGCATAAGCTCGACCCACCCCCATGTCGATATCTTGGCAATCGCTTGAGATTGGCGTCATAGCAAGAAATAACGCTCTCATCTTCAATCCCCTGTACAATATTGATATACTGTTCTTGTAATGCCCTAGCCATGTCTACGGCCTGCTCACGTCGAGTTTATCTTTCCGTTCCAGCCAGAGTTCGCCCTCTTCGTACCGACGCCCTTGCACAATACCGACGAAGCACTGGTCNGCATGCCACTCTACGTATATCACAACCTTCGAAAAACTTTACATCATCGAGGCATCTATTCGAAAAGCAACAACAGCAACACAGAAAGGAATCCTTTCGGTCGAGATTAGGTGAAGCTCTTAGAAACACAAGGATTGAATGGAAGCCTATCCCGATCGGACTGGGAATTGGCTTCCTAGGGCTTTTACAGTTTTACCGGGTACAACAACGAGAACAGAGGAGACAAGAAGAGGAGAGCAGTGGATCTGGAAGCAATTCAGAACCCGGAGGCAAGCCGAAGAAGCGAGAGAGGATACGGCCTAGTGGTCCATGGTATATACCATCCCACACACGATACTGACCGTTAATTGACCAGACGATGCTGTTAGGCAAGTTCAGANCATGTCAACGTTGCCATTGAAGGCTCTATCAAGGTTATGGGGACGTTTTAATGAGTTGGAAATACCTTATTACCTTCGCGTGCCAGGTTTCAAGCTCTATTCTTGGATATTCGGTGTTAAGTAGATTTATCGATTCGCCGACCTATATTTCATCTAATATATTATAGCCTATCCGAAGTCTCACAGCCTGATCTCCACGCCTACCCAAACCTTGCCTCCTTCTTTTACCGCACCCTAAAACCTGGTGCCCGACCCTTAGACCCCAATCCAAACGCCTTGTTATCCCCCGCGGACGGCAGAATTATACAGTTCGGGACCATTGAACATGGAGAAGTTGAACAAGTGAAGGGCGTCACCTACAGCCTCGACGCCCTGCTTGGCTCCGTCAGGCCCAAAAGCCCGGGAGCTCCCACTCCGACATCAAACATCAGCTCGTCCCCCAACTCCCCCCAACCCAGCGCAAGCCGCGACCGCATCGGCGACGAAGAAATCATCCGCGCAGATGAGGAGTTCGCCAAAGTAAACGGCATCTCCTACACCCTCCCGAATCTGTTCTCCGGGCCCTCTCCCAAGGACGGAATACCGACCGAAATGCCAACCGACCAATCGACCGCCCCCGCCGCGTCCTCCGAAGCCGAAGTGCGCGCCGACCTCGCCCTCAGCGAGGCCTCCCGCCCCTGGTGGGCCCCCTCGCACACGAAGACGCCCACAGCGCTCTACTACTGCGTCATCTACCTTGCCCCCGGCGACTACCACCGCTTCCACTCACCGGTTTCGTGGGTCGTCGAGAGCCGGCGCCACTTCGCCGGCGAGCTGTACAGCGTGTCGCCGTACCTGCAGCGCACGCTGCCAGGCCTCTTCACACTCAACGAGCGCGTCGTCCTGCTCGGCCGCTGGCGCTGGGGCTTCTTCTCGTGCACGCCCGTCGGCGCGACGAACGTCGGGTCCATTAAGATCAACTTCGATCGCGAGCTGCGCACGAACTCGTTGACGACCGACACCGCGGCCGATAGGGCGGCGGAGGAGGCGGCGGCGCGCGGGGAACCGCATTCGGGGTTTGCGGAGGCGACGTATGAGGGCGCGAGTCGGTTGCTTGGGGGTCATGCGCTGAAACGCGGGGAGGAGATGGGGGGGTTTCAGCTGGGGAGCACGATCGTGCTTGTTTTTGAGGCGCCGAAGGGACGGCGGCCGAGCTTTGATGAGGGGTATGTGGAGGGCCCGAGGAGGGGGGGTTGGAGGTGGACGATTAGCCAGGGGCAGAGGGTTAGGGTTGGACAGGCATTGGGCGGGTGGACGAGTGAGTAGTTAGTGGGAGAGGATGTACTATGTGTAGAGATACCCATATGTCGCACGGGACGGCTGATAAAATGTGTATATATAGCTGACTAGCTCCGCTTTCTGGCAAGGACCATGAACATACGAAGTCGCATTGGCAGGACACTCGAATGTGATTTTGAGTCGGTGTGATTTGTGTTCACCACAAGAGATTCTGTAGAGGCTAGAATTTGCAGGTTTACTAATACTCACCTATTTAAATGAACTTAGCATTGCAGCTCGAGGATTCGATCTTTCTACTACTCCATTAGATTCCAGTTATGCTTATATTTTTGTCTTTCCTATACTCGCATATCACCTTCGGGCTAGAAAGTGACTACAACCCAGAGCGGCGAGACGGAAGCATGAAGTTATTCCAAAGATTTGGGGTTGAGCAAAACGGTATTGGTAGTCATCACCATGACGATATGAGGTCCTTTTCCGGCGCTCCGCCTTAGAGACGTGATGGCGAGGTGATAGCTACACCCCTCACTAGGGACGGAGTACTTGACCCTCCATCGCTCTCGCTGTTATTTCCAAAACAGGAGGAGAACATGCCTTTTCACCATCCTGCTCTTCGCCAATCCCTAATTGTATCCTTTCACCCCATAACCCAGCTCCTACAGCCGCGATGTCCCGTCCATTTCCGTCGGCGGGACGTGCATCTCATGCACAGGCTTCTTCAAATTCTCTGCCATCTCATCCCGTCCCTCCTCTTTTCCTACGCCCGCCTCATGGACTACACATGGCTGCAGCGCTTTCGGCCTGGCCCGCCGCCTACGGATAAAGATGAGGATTCCCGCCAAAAGCACTAAAACGCCACGCCTACTCCCGCCGCAGCGCCTGATGAGAGGCCGAACGAGGGATTAGAGATAGCAGTCGATGTGGTAGTTATGCTAGCGGTGGAGAGCGAACCTGCCGTCGTAACTGACCCCGCCCCAGTTATTCTCGAAGAAAGCGAGGAAGCTGTTGATGTCGTAGCAGATGTTGAAGTCTCCGGGCTCGCCTACCAAGCCGACAGCCCCCCAAACCCCCCCCAAGAATGCCCAGTTTAACCCCGGCTTTCTCCTCATCGCACCGGTGATCGTTGTTGAAAACGCCCCCACCATTGACAGCAGCCAGGCTGGAAAACAGCCAATGCTGCGCGGGCTCAGGCGTCCCCGTAGTCTCGGAACTCGTGAAGAGCGGGCTGCCCGGGTGGCAGTCCATACGGTAACCAGAGCCGTTCTTGACGTCGACGGACATGTAGCTCCCGTCGCCCCGAGGCTCGATGTCCCATTTCTGGCTGTCGTCGCCACCGGCCGGCTGCATGCACGGGCGCGTCTTGCTCGCGTTCGGCGGAGTAGCACACGGGTAGTTGGTTTATCAGGCCTTCGGACCGGCTGCGCACTTGGAAGGAGCTCTTGGCCACGGGGAAGATCTGCCAGTATTCGTTTTGTCCGCCGATGGCTTGGATGCCGAGAGAGCAGCCGCTGGATTGGAGGGAGGGGGTGAAGTTGACGCTATCCTCGGTCATTTGGCACCAGGTGTTTTGGTCTAGGTCAGCCATTACGACTGCTGGGCGCAGTGATTATGTTAGAATTGCTGGTATTAGGTGCTTATGCCTGTGACGGTTCCTGGCATCGCCGGTTTTAGAAGGGAATATAAAGTTAAAATTTTTCCAAATTCCTAAGAATTGCAATTAAAGCATATAAGATAACAGAGGGGCGAAAGCACAAATGAAGATTAAGAAAGAATTCATGATGCTATATAATGCAGAAGACAAGAGAGCGGAACGCGAGTTGAATAAGGCGGTAGGTGAAATGTAGGCTTCGCACGAAGGATTTTGTAATAGCTTACCGTGCAGCGATGATCACATTTAGCGTCACAGAAGGTTATCTACTAGACTGATCATGGATAGGGTTGTGATATATGTTCAATATTAACTGCATTTGTCCAGTTAAGATGCTGTTTTGGCGGTACACCTTTCATTACCAATGCATGCCATATTAGAAATCGTCAACGCTTTGACATGGAGCTACTGTACAATTAAATTAAATCCAGCACGAGGAGGACTTTAGATTGGGCGATGGATTTGATAACCCGACGTCACGGTCTAGACTGAGCGCGGGCTGAGCTAGGGCGTTGTTGGGGCTAAGACAGAAGCTGTCGGGGGTTGAGACGAGATGTGAACTCACGTGGAACAAGGCGCCCTATTCCCCCGCGCTTGGCCCGAGAGCAGTCTGCGTTTGCCATTTTAATAATGCAGCTTTGGCTATTAATGAACCGTGCGAGCATTAATGAGAGCATAAACACAGTGCATTTCGTGGCACCTACGTCGCTTGATTCTATCACTGTGATAGTGATCCGTGAACGACTGCATAGCTTTCATGAGATGAGAATTCAGTTTGACGGAAGTCTAGGATAAGTGAATATCTGACCCGACTGACCGCAAGTAGCTAGTAGTGGCCCTGAGTTGAACCATCTTGGACTCCCATGTCAAAACTATCCCAATTCACTCACCCTCACTAGACTCCTCATCCTCTGGTAGAGCTAAGCCTGCGACGAGACTCTTCTCCGTATACGCTTGGTCTCTCCGCCTTATAGCATCGATCTTCTCGAGTGCGTCTTCTAAATCAACATGCACCCTTAGCTCCTTCTCAATCATAACATTATACACCCGCCTCAGTTCCTCGAATGACAGAACTTCTATCAAGTGACTAAAAGCCAGCATCATATACTTCTTACACCAAGGTAGGTGTGTCAGGCCACGAAAGAACACTTGCTTCGCCCTCTCAACACCGGATGTTGGCACTGTCTTCCTCTTCAATTGCGCATCGGACGCTTGCACCGGTTGAGACAATTCAAAGAGTACATACGACGTCCAAAGCCCGGGGCTGTGCTTAACACTATCGCTTTCAACCGCGTTTTCAAAAGTCGCACGAATCGAGTGCGCGGTAGAACCGGCTATCTCGCCTCGCATCATCTCGGCAAAGATTGCAAAAGACCAGCCAACAATTGTGGGAAATTGGCCACGCTCGTCTTTCAGGACCGTATCGCGCATGATGGCCCGCACGCGATCATCGATGCGGAAGCGGGTCTCATTTGCGGCGTACGCGGAGAGGAGCATGGTATTGTTTGGGAAGTGTGTGATGCTCTCCGTAAGCTCGGTGCGAAGGAGGGATGGTTTGAAGCTGTGCGCGTGAGTGACGTGGTATGTAAGGAGCTGGGTAAGGGCTTGGTGGTTCAGCTCCGCAGCTATAGATCGCGAAAGGTTCCTTTTTGTTAACAGCGCAGAGGTCTGGTGAAATATGGATAGTGCAGCCGTAATATCTACACCGGTTTGCAGATAGGATAGAAGAGCTAGGCAGGTCGTGAAGAAAATTGCGTTTGTATATTGGGAAGTGGAGAGCGCAGAATCACGGCCTTCTTGGAGTATCTTTGAAGCATTAGCAAATCACCGGGAAATGCGACAGTATGTCATGGTATGGCTTGTGATTTAATAGGATAGAGTTAATAAATGCTAGACATACCGCTCTTGCTTTGAGGATGGCGGCTGGAGTGCAATCCGATATTTGCCAACCAGGGGCAGGCCGTGCAGTCATTTTGCTTTCGCCGATACATAATAGACGGTGCATGGCCGTTTCTTTGTCACTACGCCAGAGTGCATCCCAAGTCCAGGTGTGCCAGAGAAGGATGCTATCCCGCTGAGAATTCTCAGGTAGATTTTTACTCATACTAAGCGCAGTAGAAAAAACATGGTCCGAAACTGACAGATTCTCAGCCTTTGCCTCGATCAAACCATATGCATTATAAAGTCGTAGGCTTGATGGATTTTTCTTGAGCAAGAATTTGGCAGTTTTACGAGCTCTATGCAACGCGGACTGGTCAGTAGACTGAAAATTAAATGGAGATAATAGAAACTTACTCGGGAGCAAAGTAATGTAACTCAAATCCGAGTAAGTATTCTGCAATACGGTCGTCTGTTACAGACAGTGTCATATGCCGTAATGCGCGACGGATGAAATCTACGTCTATCGAGCATTGAGCTCTCGAAAATGCCACTGTGAGGAGGCTTTCGGCGGTCGTTTGATAATATTTGATGGGACAAGATTCAAAAGACCTCGAAGAGTGAGAAATAGAATCTATCGTAAGGCGTCCCTCTTCTAAAGTAGATTTTGGTTCTACAGCCGGCTTATTCCCAAGATACTCATCACGAAGGAACGGGTTAAGCCACCATAGTTGTTGATTGTTGTTATTTTCATGTGGTAATGGTGGAAGGTGGCAAAAGCAAATAAAAGCTTGTATCAGAGGAATAGCAGGTACAACCTGAGGTAGAAATGATATATACTCTTTGATATCCGAGAAGAGTACAAGGTGGAAAGGATCATCTTCTCCAGCTTCATCGGCAGTGCGGCCAGGGTACTTCAGAGCATTAGCATGTTCTATTTCTAAATCTCCGAAATCTTTGAAAAGCATGCGAGGGTCGACGGACTGCCGAAACTCTATGACAGCCGGTGGGGGTGCGGATCCCTCGTTGATGCAGAACTGCTTCCAACCACCAGCATCAGGTTCACCAATGCGAGGCACCTCACTTTCCCAGAATTCTTCAAAGCTATTTAGAAGCTCTTGCTTTTCCCATAACTTGGTCTGACTACTCGGCCTAAGCAAGTAGTACTCTAGAAGGGCCTGCCATGTGGCTAGAGCATGCTCTTGGTATCCGGCTTCTCTCATCATTGTCGTCATTCGAACTAGGACGTAGAGTTGAATGTCTAAGATAGCCGCTTGAGCAGTATCGCTCTGTTCACGGGCAGCTGCTGTCGCAAGGACTTCCAAGCAATTCCTGAACATTGCACGGCAACCTTCGTATTTGAAATCCACAAAGTTGGTTTGTGCAAAGTCGAGATACTTTGTCCAAATATCGATATTTTCTGCATGTTCCTTCAAAGTTTCCTGCCATTTCCTAGATAATTTTTTGGACTCCCAGTATTTTGACCCCTCGTTCATCAAACCGAGCACGAGTTGGATCCGATTATTTTTATTAGCACCGATTTCTCGAATTGCTTGCTCATACATGGAAATTCTGATATCCGACAGATTTCTCCGTTCGGAACTACTCAGTTTCTGTGCTGAACTGGGGTTGCCTAGCCGCACCATAGCTTCCTGGTGGTCAATAAGATCTAACCATGCTTGAAGATTGCGAGGTTCATCTTTGGTTTGACGCGAAAGTTGTGCATTTCTCCTCCTAATCTCATCCTCGAAATGCACAGCTCCCATCTCAGGCTCGTTAATAGAGTCATCTGAAGCATACTTCAGGTCTAGATCAGTAGGTCGATCTGTTAATTTGCGCTTTCCCTCGATCGAGCGGTAGTCAACATAGCTTTCATCGGAGGAATCTGGGGATTCCGAGCCACGCTTCCTTTTCTTACTATGCGACACGGAAATATAATTTTGTTGGCTGTCCAGCTGAGCGTCTTTGTCTGTTGGCTTCATTAACCGTACTGTTCGTGGCTCTTTTGTCAGACCGCGTTTTGATGTTAGCTGTCTCTCACGCCGGCCAAAATGTTGTCCATCACTAATGAGTATTCCTCGATCTGTAGTGAGATGCCTGTCAATTCTTCCGTTAGTGGAAACTCCAAGGACACAGCCGTTTCCGCTACGACGGTAAGCCGGGATATTGTAGCGATGTAAACTTCCGTATGTAATGTTGCCTGGATCTCCTTTCCTGTCAATTATAAAATACTCCTTTTCCTCATTCCAAGGGGTAACGATCGGTGGTATGGACCCGTATTCGGGGACATCTTTAGGCGGCTCCTTGTACTCGGGCTCTGACTCATGCTTTCGGTGATGTTTGTGCCTTTTGCTTTCTCGTGACCGCGAATGGCGTGCATGTTCTTTCGCGTGGTCCCTTGGCTCCTTATGCCGAGAACGGTGCCTTTCGCTATATTCACGATGAGGATGGTCTTGATTATTTTCTTTGGAGGCCGGGGCTTTTGGCGCCAGAGGCGGGACTTTAGGCCGGAAACTGGCAAACTTTGGAACAGACGGTCGATCTTTCTGAACCTTTGATTAATTCATGTTATGTAGAAAGGACAGTGGAGGGCGTTGCTTGCTTTCGAGTCATCCATCATCCCCGGTGAGCCTTGATTTCTGGTCTTCCTCAAGCTCTGGCTGGTAATCTATGCATGGCAGACGTATCGTTCAATTTCTGAAGCACTGTTCTTCCCAGCAGTGCCGCATGGTATCAATTGTGAATGTTTCGCAAGCTAAAACGAGCTAAAACGAATCCAGGATGTTGTAGAAAGCTCATTATTTTGCCGTGTTAGACCGCCCGCTTCACCGCTTTTCGAGACAAACTTCGGCACTAATTTTTTTTGGTTTCGTACCTGGTATGGACGCTGAAAAGCTGTACAGAACAACTTACAACCTCGGAATTAAGTTCCAAGTTTCTCTTTGGACCTCCCGAAGCCCATGGAGTATAGGATACTTTTCTGGAGCTCCGTATTCCTCGATCCGTTATGACCTCGTTGCAGAAACAGCTCGCGGCCATCGCCGCTTCGAGCACCCACCAGTTGGACCTAAAGGCCCAAAAAGCGGCCCATGGGAAATCCCTTCTCTTTGAGTCCAAAATCGCGGCCTCGCAGAATTTCAACTCAATCTACCAAATCTGTTATGAAGGATTCCAGGAATTATGTGCGCTGGATCCTCGATTCGCCGCCTTTTCGCGAAACTTGTTCAGCGAGCAAAGTAAATCCGAAGAGAGGACCCAGATGACGGCCAAGGAAAACCAGGAGCTTGATTCTGTTATAGAGAGCTTTCTTTCCCTTGCGGGTCCACGTCTATTGTTGAAGCCGGCAGTGAAAGCGGTAGAATGGCTGATAAGGCGGTTCCGGTGAGTTTATTATAAGAGAAATAATCCGAGAAGCCTGCTAATAAATGGCTTTCATTCTAGAGTTCACGAATATAATACCGAATTTCTCATCCTTACCTTCCTCCCATATCACTCTAGCCCAATATTTCCGACTATGCTCTCAATCCTTCCCGCAAAGATCTCGCCAACATTCCGCTTCCTACATCCATACATAAACTCATTGGCGAACCCACCTCGACAAACCGTTGTGTACACTGCCACGAACACCCCCGCCTTCTTCTCTGCTCTGGAACAATATGTTTTAAAGGTTCTTAGGGCTGGCCATCAATCATCAAGCCTTCTTTCATTTTGGGCGAGTGTAACAACGCAGGCCGTGGATGGAATGCTTGGTTCTGCGCGCTCTGGAAGGAGAGGAATACAGCAACAGCGAGAAGAAGAGTTATTGTTACGCATCCTACCTGTTCTCAATGAGTGTTTGACATTCGATGATGTGCCGGAAGCAATTTTGGGTTGCTACATGATAACAACCGTCCTCGTTACGAAGTCGAATCTCGAAGATAAAGTTCTGAACGCTTTGATGGAAGCCGTTGCTACCAGCCTGAGCTACGAGACCACTGATGGTTGTTTAGTCTGCTTAGCAGTGATTGCGGAAGAGAGAAAGGGTGCAAAACTGCCTAAATCCGCTGCGAAACGCATCATGAAGCTAGACGGACTAGCAGGTAAAATCGTTGCTCTATCTCAGGATTGTCGCATTGAACGCCTTGCACTTGGGTGTACGCTTGCAGCTATCGAAAGGCTCGAGACCCTTAGCCAGAGCCGGGATATTGTTCTTATTGAGAAAATTCTCGAATCAGACATTCTAGATGATCCGCAAGCGTCTGTCGTTATCAAATATTTGCTTCTTCTGATTGAACGTATGGACAATCCCTCAGTTTCTGCCTCAGAGATACGAAACCAGCTAAGCAGTTTAATAATACGATTGAATGAATCACCGGCCGTTGGAGGCAAACTCCAGAGAGTAATACAGGAGCACGAAATTGACATCGACGCCCTTGAAATGAGGCTAAAGACCATTTTGCGCTCTACTAATGCTGCGGCACTGCCTTCTATTAGAATCGAGCAGGACGAAGAGATGACCGATGAGGGACGGACGAGTGCTCCCTCACTGGACACAATTCTCTCAGCCCTTCCAGCTTATATGGATGAGCCTTCTTTCCTCACTGCGTCAAAGTTGCCTGTTTTTGAAGACCTTGCGCGGGCACTCACACAAATTGTGTCTCTAAACGCTGACCTCGACCAATTTACAGCTCTGCAAATACTGAGAAAAGATGAGGCGTCTAATAGCGTTCTTTTCCTGAGCTTTTTAGCTCGGGTGTGGAGCAGTACTTTTCCAGCTCTTGTACGCAGTGCTGCGCTCCAGTTAGCTACAAAATGGTTTCGTCATTCAAATGTCACAGTAGATTTACAAGCTCTCGTCCCGTACGCCATCTGCGCGTTATCAGACCCATCAATCACTGTTCGTCGATCTGCAGCCGAATTTACTCTAGCCCTAAGCCAATCTGCTGCCGTATCTGAGAAGACTCCAAGGCATAAGGCATGGGGCATGTCTTCTTTATACGGCAAAGAGACATTACGGATCCATTGGCTATCTGCGGACGAAGGTTCTAAGCTATTATCGTCTGTTCTGATACCTACTCTCGAAGAATGTGTCCTGGATGCAGATCATATTACCCAAGTCGTCCACACAGCACTGGATGGCTCTACTCGATTAAAACTTCCAGGATCAAAGACTGCCCATGCGGAATTAAAATCTTCTTACCGGATATCGATAGTATCGTTCTTGAGCAGTCAGGCCGTAGTTACACCCTTGCTTGCAGTCCGCCTGCGTCTTCTCTCAATCTTGAGTCTCCTCGGAAAGATTGCTTCTAACTCTCGCATCAATGTGGTGCTACCCGCCGTTCGCCATTGGTGTTCTTTGCCAGAGACAGATATTGCTGCACAATGCAACGCCGAAAACATCGAAATTCTCCAATCAGATAAGCAACATTTGGCGTTAATTTCTGCCCGAGACTCTGAGGGTGTGGATCTGCTCAAAAGCATTATCGCTGGCGATGTTGGTTCTGGGCGTCTTGCAATCCAAAATGCTGCCTTTGAACGGTTGCGGGCCATCTGGCCTTCTTTAAAGGCTGAAGTGCGACAATCCGTTGCCGCTCTTCTCCTTGATCTTGCCCTCACTGAACCTGATTCCGTTGATCCTCTCGGACAATCTCGACAAGCAGACGCCTTGGAGACGTTGCGTACTATTAAACTCCCGTCGTTTGTTTTAGAATCTTTTATTGAGAGTATTCCCAACGCTATTCACATGCCAGATAAACCGCCAGCTTCTAAGAGAAGGAGGACCAGTCGTTCCGAAATGGCTCGTGTTGAATTCCAAGATCCAAAGGACATCGCTAAAGCCCTACGGAGATTGACTCTCGTACTTGAGCTAGTAGAGATATCAGAACCGGAGGACCATCCCCAGCTGCTGAGAGGCTTATTCCATATTCTGGATGAATTACAACAATTCAAAATGCAATCGGGCTCAAGCCTTGTGTACTTACAAAGTCTTGTCATTGGATCTCTTCTATCTATCATCGATAAACTTAAGGCAAGCAAATTTTCGGAATGTTCTTGAATCATGAAACTGACCGAAATCAGGAAACCAAGGAGTCAAATGTAGATACTTCCGCAATTCGGGCCGATCTTCTCGTCGACTGTATACGGCATACAACCAACCCGCAGGTCCAAAATGCAGCCCTCTTGCTAATATCTAGCCTTGCTTCTTGGATGCCCGAGCTCGTTCTGCATAACCTCATGCCTATATTCACATTCATGGGCTCTACACTTCTACGGCAGAGCGACGACTACTCTGCACATGTCATTGATCAGGTATGCCTCACCTACTACATACTGCTCTTCAGATCTTGCGTGAATTTTTCTGACGAATGGATAGACCATTGCACGCGTTGTTCCCCAGCTTGCTGATTCTTTGAGAAAACGAAACAAGGACTTCATCATAGGGATGGCCGACTTACTGCTCAGTTTTACTGCTGCGTTCGAGCACATCCCACTGCATCGCAGACTAGGACTCTTTGGACAGCTTGCAAAGACATTAGGACCAGAGGATTCTCTCTTCGCTATTATTGCTCTCCTTGTCGATAGATATCCGTCTGTCGCCGGGGTGCAGCAGTTTGTATCGGACCTATTGACCATGTTTGACCCCATGGTTGCTGCACAGGTAATATTCAGACATAAACCTCCCTTTCCGTGTAAAATACTAATTATATATAGGCCTCAAAGAGATACCTCGAGCTTATTGATGATTTTTTGCAGCAGAAACGCACTGTTTCGGATATGCTTTTCGGTTTCAACGAGAAAGACGCTGGGCAGGTTGAAAACTCACTTCTCAATCTCTTGTCATCACTAGCACAACTACTGAACGATCAAAATCTGCATAGTCGGCTCGGCAGAGTTCTTCGACATGATTCTGATGCAGCGCAACTACGGATAGTCTTTACTGAAGCGATGGAGAAGATAATTCACATTTCGCAACAAGTGAGAGGGCGCGAAGTTCTACATGATGCCTGTAGCCGCGTCTTATCCAGTCTTCTCAATCTTTTGCCTACTGTTGATCTAATCAAGTCTGCCGAGATCCTTCTCGATAATCCCAATGACGAGGTTCGGCGGACAGCTTTGAAATCGGTTGAGGTCAAAGTACAAAGTATTAGTCAGGGCGATGATGTCTCTACGAAGGCAGTTTTGGCATTCCTGTCTCAGATTGGCACAATAATCCAACACTCCCCAGATGCGGCCTTGAAACATACTGCCGTAGCTTGCATCGACCAAATTTCTGAGCGATTTGGCAAGAAAGACCCGTCAGCAATCGCGGCAGCCGCTCAGATTGTCTCTGGGGTGCAATCACTGGGAAGCAGCGATGATCGGCTGCGTATTATTTCTCTTCTCTGCCTTGCATCTACGGTGGATGTTATTCAAGACGAATTCATCCCGTTGTTGCCTGCGGTGCTCCCGAAAGCCTTCACTTACCTGAGTCAGAGCCTGGACTCCCAAGAACCAAAGAACAATCTGCACAATGCTGTTTACGCTCTCCTTTGCTCCATTGTAGAACGGCTACCATTCATGTTTTCTGGTCAGTATCTGGATAGTGCTCTTCAATTGTCCCATAGATCAGCTGTTGCGGATCTTGACCCTGATGTGGATGAGAGTCGAAGCCAATTCTATCAGCTTGCGGCAAAGCAGATAGACGCCAAAGAATGCTTCAGCGCTATTGAAAGGAGTTGGACTGGAGCTGCGGAGATGGGTTACGAGGTAAGTTTTCATGCTTGTTCATTTGCTTCTGTATAGAGTCCTAATCTACGTCTAGGCGATTCACGAGTTAGTGAAGATGCTCAATCTAGCAATTAGTAGTCGACCAAAATCCGCAATCCTAAAAAATACCCAGGTCCTCTTCAATATATTCCTTGAGGCTTTTGATTTGCGTCGTAAATGCGTAGTAGATAACCTCGAAGAGAAGTATGGAGACTCGGAACTTGAGCAGCTAGAGGATTTAGTGGACGAGGCAGCTATATCCATGACATTGAAACTCAACGATGCAGCTTTCAGACCCTTCTTTGCACGACTCGTGGAGTGGGCTTCGAAAGCTTTGCCCAAGAGGGACTCGGAAGGAAAGATGCTTCGGTCCACGACTCTTTACCTGTTTCTAGGGACGTTCTTTGATCGATTGAAGGTAAGATAGTTATGTTCTTCCCACAGTCGCAAAAGGTCTAACCGCTGCAGTCAATTGTAACGGGCTATTCGAGCTATATCCTTGAGCATGCCGCGGAAATTCTCGATAACGTCTCTCCAACTGATGATATGGGTCTTAAGCTTAGCAAGGTTGTCCTTCATGCGCTCTCAAAAAGCTTTGAGCATGACCAGGATGGTAAGTAGAAACAATCGTAGTGATTTGGACAAGATCTGACTCTTCTTTTAGACTTCTGGCAAGCCCCTTCACACTTCAGCGCTATCTCAAGGCCACTTTTGAAACAGCTCACAAACCCGTCGAGCATTGCGATAGTGGAAGACATTATACCAACAATTACCGAGCTTGCTGCTTCTGCTGCATCGGCAGATCACCACAAGGAAATGAATGCGGTGATGCTGAAGTATATGAGATCAGACGATGTCCACACCCGGCTTGCAGCTGTCAAATGTGAGCAAAGTCTTACGGAGAGACTTGGCGAGGAATGGTTGGGCCTTTTGCCGGAAATGCTCCCATTTATAAGCGAGCTACAAGAAGATGACGATGACGTTGTGGAACGGGAAACGCAGAAATGGATCAGCATGATAGAAGAAATACTGGGAGAGAACCTTGATCCGATGTTACAATAGTACCGTGTATTTAGGGCTTGTGGATAGTGGTATTAAGAGTCTTGTGTTGGACATAATGAATCGTTTAGTGCTAGCGTGACAACCTCCGAGGTATTCTTGCGATACGGAGCTCACGACAACGCACCACCACACCATCACCGCATGTCATGTTCACTTCACACAATGTCGGAAACCAGCGATGCTAGCATGACCGATGTCGATTCGTTCACTAATGATGCGACACGGCCGCCGCCACTGTCGGCGCTGTTCCTAATCAAGTTCGACCAGAAGGTAGGGTGTGTATACGAGCTCCAGCAAGCCGCTAAACCCACAGATATGCTAATAAAGCCTGCGCAGGTATACTATCGCGTGGAAGCGGTCAACTATTGAGTGTATGCATGCCAACCCTTATCACCTTCAGTCGATCGCTTGCTCACGCAACATAGTGGAGCTAGACGGAGCAGTCGAGTTCAAATCATTGCCTTCGGGCTTACATACAGTCAAGGACGACCTGGTGTACGTTTCGCAATAACGGCTGGCTGTACTTATCACTAACGCTTTGCATGGAGATACTTTATACATGAGGGATATGCTGGGTTGAGTGCATTTGTTAACGGGCCGGCCTCAGAATCAGAGCGCAATGCGCATCTCGTTGCTGTGGGTATTTTGGTACCGCTAAGCTATGGAAGACTTGGGAGGAGCTGGCTTCATGCTCAAAGTCTTCAAGACCTAGCCGCGTAAGTGTCAACGTGTCCCAAATACGTTTTCGTGCGCCGAACCACCTGCTTATCAGCCAGCCTAGTGTGCTAGTAGATGACGTTTCGAAAACCGAACCCTTGGAGCAATTTTGGGAACAATTCCGATCAGACCATAAACAGGATGCGCACAACTCAAAATCTAACGTCCCCGAATCTTCAGTGCAACCAAGCCCATCGTGGAGGGGACACAGCAGAAATCGTGCTCTCTCCAGCCTTACTGCTGTCCTCCCTACCGACCAGTCTCTTCCACCTTTGCATCCAGCATTGTCAATTGTCAAATATATCGACACTTTTGGCCCTTTAGTGTTTCCATTACACCGAGAGGCCCTGCTCCGAAAACGAATTTTGTTCATTGCGCCCCCGCCTGTCCGGCTGACCTGCGAGTTTGGTACGTCCATGATACCGCTATTACAATCCTACAGTTCTTAGCCAATTCTAATTGCAGTTATATAGTCTATGATCTATCGATATTATCAAGCATTCCTGCGTCGGTGTGCGACCTTCTCCCATGTGTGTCAGATTCCCTCCATCGACTCCGCTCCTTTTTCAACCTTGGCATACACGACATTTCTCTTCTCAAGAAGGAAGCGATACCGCGAAGCTCACCGGATGCATCCCAAGGAGATGCAGAACCAGCTCCCTATGGCTGGTTGGCATGCACAACGGACGAGATCCTAGCAATAAAGAAAAACCTGTACGATATAATCGTTGAAATGCCAGCAACGTATGAGCATCCGCCACAAGAGCGTCGCTGGCCGACCATAAAAACATCTCAGGGTGCCCAAATAAAGGCATCCCAAAGGGACCTCAGGCGGTTTAAAATCCTCCATCAGGAACTGTGGAAGATTCGGCATGGCTCCCATATGGCGGACATTGAACCCGACGAGGATACAGATGACCGCACGGCATTACTACCACATGATTCAGGTAATGATAGTGAAAGCGAGGGTGATGTAGGCTACGACGACAAACTCATCGAGCCCATGACTTGGTCACAACTTGCCTATTCGGGCTTCATGTGGTGGGCATCGGCGGGAGAGAAAGACGCATATTTGAGCGAAGAGGCCGATCGGGATCGAGAAATGCTCGGCAACCTTTCTGACTTTGTTCCTGGTGGCATTCAGACGGAAGGTAACGAGGCCGATCTGATGACGGCCAGTGGACTTGCCAGTGCAGGACTGCATACAGCTATCATTGCATACTTCCACCGGCTTACTTCTCTCTTCGTATCCTCGCTAGCTGACCTAGTAGATGCAGCTGGCGATGAGGATTCTGGCGATGTTGAGGATGGTCTTGTTGTGGGGAGCGACCACATTACTCGCATGGGATTAGACGCCTGGAACGAATCCGATAAAGCTTTTGCGAGGGATTTCTTGTCGATTTACTTTGGCAGGGAAGCCGAAGTGCAAGGCGCCAGTCTCGAGTGCTGCGGCATAAGAATATGTTAGGATATTTAAAGGATTCGACTAAAAGATGTGCATCGGGATAACGGATGATGAATATTGTTACACATCTTTTATTTTATTTTTTCCGTGATGCGTGTAAGCTGCTTCCTTCGTTCCGTGATATCTGACCCACCGAGTAACCTAGATGATCCTTGTACTGTACGGTGAACGTGCCGATCATTTTCGTGTGAAACCCTGTGCTAAGCTCTCTGCTTATTGTATGCATATGCAACTACAAAGTGAAAGCACTAGCTAGCCAGGTTTCCGCATCAGCATACGGATCGCTTGTTAGATTCTGTCACACGGGAACGCAGGTGTATGGTGGTGGTGTGTGGAGACTCCATGAGGTGGAGTCGTCACGAAGAATCCATATACTAGCGAAGCTATCACGTGATCACAGGAGGCTCCTATGGATGTCTACCTACCCCCCCACTAACAGATTCACCTCAGGAACGTACACAAACCGTATCATCACTATGGGGGTAAAATACGTCTTACCCCCACATATTTTTCTACTCCAAGAGACACCCCAGAGCAGAGACCTCGGCGATGTCGGTCTTCAGCGAGTTTCATAGCCTCAACGCCCTAGTAGCCCTCTATTCCTTTCAATTATCTGTATTGTGGCCGTTCCATTTCTTATAATCCGAGAAATGTTCAAGCCAATCGATCAACGCAAAGCGCCGGCAGGAAAACAATGGAGACTACCACCCGGACCTCGAGGCATCCCCATATTTGGTAGCTGGCTTCAATTCCACAAGGCTCGCATGATTCAGCTCAGCCCTTTCAATGGGCCAGTATACATTTTCTAACAAAAAAAATTGATACCTTGTCAGCTCTCCTCCCTCTCTCAGTATGGCGAGATGACAACACTCCACCTAGGCCCCAAGACGTGGGTCCTCCTCAACAGCGGCCGGGCCATCTCCGAAATCATCGCCAAGCGCGGCGCCATCATGAGCGAACAGCCCTTCCCCATCGCCAGCGGGCTCGTCAGCCGCGGCAAACGCACCGTACTATGCCAAACCGCGCAATAGGCCGAGGGTCGACACGTCATGCACCACCTCATAAACGGCGCGGCATTGACGTACGGCGAGTGGCAGGAGCTCGAGAGCGCGCAGCTGCTAGCCGCCTACCTGCTGCAGCCCGCCCTCTGGCACAAGCACCACTTCCGCTACTCGAACTCCGTCATGCACTGGATCGTGCTGGGCGAATGCCTCCTCAAACCAACGCCTGAGCTCGACGCCCTGCTCGCCGTCACGATCCAGTTCATCCGTAGCATCAACGCCAGCACCATCAACTTCTTCCCGCAGCTCTCGCGGCTACCGCGCCCACTACAGTTCTAGCGCCCCTACTAGGGAGCCATAGGGAATACGCACTACGATGTCTTCCGCACGTGGTGGGGCCCCGTCCGAAGCGCCGTCGCGGCTGGGACCGCCCCGCCGTCTTTCATGCGCGATGCCTTGCTGCATCCTGATACGCGGTATACGGGGGATGATGAGATCGCGATGTACCTGGCGCTGTCGGTCATTTCGGCGGAGAGCGATAACACGCAGCTCGCGCTGAATACGTTCGCCATTACGGCGCTATGCCACCCTGCTGTCTTTGCCAGAGCGCGCGCAGAGATTAACGCTGTGTGTGGAGACGGTGGTGTGGAGGTCGGGCGGAGATGGTGGGGCGGATAAGGCGGACGGGGCGGACGCCGGGACTGTAGGTAACCCGCGCCTCCGTTTCCCCTGCATTGCAGACATGCCGTCCCTCCCCTTCGTCAGCGTGGTTGTGAAAGAGCTCCCGCGCTGGCGTCCGCTCGTCCGCACCATCCCGCCGCACGACCTCATGCAGGATCTAGCGTTCGAGTACTTCTTCCCGGCCGGGCCAACTTCGTGATTAACAGTGTTGCGGTGTGCGGGGCTGTTGAAGACCCTGAGGCGTTCCGGCCCGAGCGCTGGATCGATGGGAAGGGGGGTGAGGCGAGTGTGACGGAGGGGCTGTAGCAGTTTGGGGGAGGGGGAAGGGTATGTGTGGGTTACAGGGTTGCGCAGATGGAGTTGTTTGTTGTGGTGGCAAGGTTGGTTGCGGGGTTTGATTTTGTGGCAGTGAGTTTTCCTTCCTCCCTTTCTTCCCTTCTTCCTTCGTTTCTTCCATGTGTCGGTGGGTTTTGTGGCAGGGGAGGGTCTGAGATGAGCGGGAGATGAGGTAGGGTTTTGCGAGGTTGTACTGACCTGAGCAGAAGGGTCCGTACGACAGTCGTCGGTTGAGGCATGATACAATGGATGAGCCGTTTCCGGTGAAGGTGTCGGTTAGGAGCAAGGCGTATGAGGAGTTAATTGTTCGAGAGGGCGGCTGGGGGTGCTGCAGTCGGTGAAGGACGGATTTTTATGAACCGGTTTTGATTGAGGTAGATGGAAAAGGAGTCGCTGGGATACTAGAAGTAAGTGGATATACTAGGAACCTCGATGATTGCTCATGGACGGCGAAGAGTTAACAACGCACCCATCAATTTACCATCCAACACCAGACGCATTCAAACCAGCCAGAAATCTCCTCGCCGGCCTCTAATACCCACCCCCCAACCTAACCAGATACTGAGCAACTAACCCACCCACCATACATCCGCCCACCTCAAAAAACCCATGGCGGAAAAACCACGCGCAACTCGCCGGATCCCCCAAATCCACCTTCACCAGCATCCGCGCCGTCCCCAGCGCAGCCCCCACACAGCTCCCCGCAAAATACAGCGGGCCGAACCCCGCCTGCACGCCCACAATCACCAACAGCCCGAACTGCAGCACGCTGAGGGCCGAAGCGAGCAGCTCGGTGCGCGGGCCGAACCGCACGGCCATCGACTTGACCCCCGCGGCGACGTCGACGGCGGCGTCTTGGTGCGCGTAGACGGTGTCGTAGATGATTGTCCAGAGGACGTTAGAGGCGAAGAGGGCGGTTGTCGCGACGCGGTTGGCGGGACTGAACACCTCGACCCCTAGCGCGGAGCAAGCCACCAGCACGGCCCACGCAAACGGGAAGCCGAGGGCGGCCTGCGGGTAGTGTGTGACGCGCTTGGCAAACGGGTAGAGGAGCTAGAGCGGGGTTAGAACAGCGGCGTGCGGGACGCAGCTGCCTGGGAGGGCGGCGAGGACGGCGATGGAGAGGGCGGTTTGGGTCGCGGCGAAGAGGTGCGCGGAGCGGAGCGGGATGGCGCGGCGGGCGAGGGGCGGAGGCGGCAGCGCGGGACGAGGCGGTCGAAGGGGGCGTCGAGGGTCGTTCCAGGTGCAGGCGGCGCCGCGGGAGAGGATGGAGAAGGCGAGGAAGAGGGTTGTGAGGTGGGCTAGGTGCGAGGGGGTGGGGACGGGTGCTAAGGTTGGCGGCGTGGAAGGTCCCGAGGAGGAAGGGAACGAAGAAGGCGTAGAGGCCCGCGGGCTTCTCGAGCCGCATCAGTTCGCCGTAGGGAACCCAGGAGGGAGGGAGCACGGAGAGGATGCCGGTTGCTGGAGGTGTGTAGGCAGGGAGTGGGTCTGGTTGTTTCGTGCCGTTGGGGATGGGCTTCGAGCCATTGACTGGGGGGTGTCGGAGTTGAAGCCATTGCGTAGTTTAATGTCGTCGGATGAGGAAGCCATTGTGGATAACGGGTTGGTATGGCTCTTTACTGGGGGCTTTGGTAGTTGCAGGTGTAGAGTCCTCACGTTGACGCTAGCTAGGGTACCGATCGAACGCACAAGGAAAGACAGAAGAGGCGAAAATAGGAGGTTATATAATTTAAGAGAAAGGTTTTCCCGGCGACGATACACCGTGTTAATAAGCTAAAAATATTCCATACAGATTAAGCATATTCTCGTTTGTAAGTCAAGCTTACTCCAAAAAGCTAACGCTAGCAATGAGTATACAAGGGGGTAACACGTACGGGGCAGACGCCCTCCCTGCTAGTATGCTAGCAGAATAATACAGCCCAACCGTTTTGCAAGGGCTCACTTATTTTGAAAATATACTAGCAGGGAGGGCGTCTGCCCCGTTCTTGTATAAAGCCCTACCCGTGCTTTAATAAGGACAAGAATATATTATATAAATAGATAGAAGGGATGACAGTGCAGATGCATAATCGGTCAATGTGAGTAGAGAGGATATTCACCGCTAGACTTACGTTCCATGCATTTTAGCGAAGGATTTCGGCCAATGCGAAGGATATAACCGCATTATTATACTTATACCTATATTAAAAGCCTTTACTAACCCAAAAATAGCCTGTTAGCTTCTACAAGCTAATAGAGGAAAGAAGATATAAAGCGCTACTATTGCCTAGCGTACTACCCGCCCGCCACTAGCCGAAGTCCCTTGACGCAGGCCTCTGTCCCTTGCAGAGCTGCTTCCTTATAACTATATCAATCAAACCTGAAGCCGGTATATTGTACAGAGGCATGGTGGTGATGTGGTGAAGACAATCGGGCGTGGGAGGGTGGGCAGATACAATGGTGTCGTCGCGCGAGACGATAGGGCGGTCAAATCAGTGACAGAGTCGATCCGAATCACACCGAATTATCTTTTGAGACCGTTTCCGAAGATCTGCTGGCCATCACTGATTTCCTAGCTAGGTTTAGTGATCGTAGATGTGAGAGTTTGGCGAGCGATTGGGGCGACTGATTGAGCTTCGAGCTCTACTTGTTTTGCTTTTCCAACTGGCGTTGCTCACGGTCGAGTTGTCGCAGATGATCAGTGGCTTCTCGAGTATTTTTCTGAATGTCCATCTGCCTGCCATAGAGTCGGCCATGCGTTCGTTGAGGAGTCTCTTGAGGAGTCGAATTTGATCGTTGAATGTAAGATGTGGAGGAACCATAGTAGCCACGAATCTAGTATAGTAATGAGGGAACATCTAGTCTTCTTGCATCTGTAAATTGCCATTGTGAAGCTTTCGTTCTGCGTTAGCGATCTTATCTTTAAGGCGTTCGTCAAATATCAGTGAGATCTTGAATCACCTGCTTAGCTGTGGTGTAGCTATTGTCTGGTGTGGTTGGATCGCTTCGAGCCTTAATGATATCGTATGTGAAGCTCCTACAGTGATCTTGATTGTAGTCAATTTTGTCTGCTCGGTAGTGAACAGGCAGGCGCTCTGCCGAAGCTTTGATCGTAGGTGCAGGAGCCAAGTCCAAACGTCGCCCGATCGCGATCGCCGTAGAATGGAGGTGGGTCTGGATACTTCTTGTTCGTTCCTTCTGCGCGATCGCGATCACGAGTTGCTTAGTGAGGGCTGTCAGATCGAAGAGCTGTACGGTAGGAAACTCGCGATCGGCGCAGGCGTGCTACGTCACCCTGGAGTTGATTGGATTCGGCTGAGAGGTGGTGGATGAGGTTGAACCAAGCCCCGGGCTCTGCACGTACGACGGCCATAAGCTCTTGAGTTGTAGTAACTGTGGTGGTGGTATTTGTAGTTCTACTAAATATCGTAATAGTATTCTTATCAATGGATGCACCGTAGTCTTCGGTAGAGAGGCGTTGAAGGCCCGTAATGAGATTCTCTACGTCAGAGTCGTCTTCTGTAGCCATGCTGTATTTGGTGGTGACTTCTGTCACTGTCGACTTCTGTCGCTGTATCAAACTGCCTGTGGGCCTTGTTAAATCTCTCACAGTTAGTTAATTATCTCGCTTTCTAAATGAGGCTGTATCCAACATCTCTTCTGCAATCGCGCGTTCGGTAGGCCCGTGGTGATCTCTCACCGTCGACGCGCCCAGCTGAGCTTCCTACACTACCGTACCTCTCGTGGGCCCGTGGTAATCTCGCACGATTGATAGTGTTGTAGGAAGTGATGGAGGTACATGTAAAGTGTCAGGGACGTAGTAGAAGACTCGTATTGAGAGGATCTACGTATGGGCAAAGTTGTATATACAGAGAAGAGGTGTAGGCGAATCGATCTGTGGTGCAAGGCTTGGCATGCAAACAAGGCAAACACGAAGTAATATAAAGTTAAAACCAAGTTAAGTTAAAGAACCATTAAAAAAAGTTTTAAAAATACTATCTTTAAAAAGTTTTTTATTTATTTGAATTTATAAAGCCTAACTGGGTAAATTAGAAGGCTTAAGAGCTGTAAGAGTATACATATCGGGTCCCGCAAGAGTCGCGATAGACTCGCGATCACTCTCCGTCTTTTTGGCCGTACCATAGTACGGCGGGACACGTTACAAGAGCTTAGTAGTATGCACGGGCCATCTTGCTGACATTTTCTCAAGCGATCGAGGCTTTATTATAGTGGTCTGATTACATCTACCGAGATGTCTGTATGGCGTCCATCCGAACTCCCACGGTCTGACTCGATCTATAACCCAACTCTATTTACCCAGTGGATCAGCGCTGACGGAATTGCTGCTGCGGTTCTGGAGCACTCGCTGCGGCCTCAATGGGAATGTAAGCTACAATGGGAACACGATCACTTCATGTTAGGGAACCGCGCAAAAGTGGCTCTATATATGTATAAAGGCAGTCGTCTATTTATATTAGATTCTACACAGCGCAAATTGACAGATGTAAAGTCCAATTCCAATCTTGATATTCGATGGGGTTAAATGATCCTTTAGGACGAGATCAGGCTACTAAAAAATCAGAGCGATGCATATGCAGCACATCACAAAAGACGGTTAACAAGAATTATTGAAGTGGAATGGGACCACTCTGAGTGAATCCTGGGGGGAGCATATTCACAAGTGAGGTAGGAAATCTCAATAAGTAGCTTGGCTGACCTCTATTAAAACTAGAGTTCATGTATGCCAGACGACAGGATTTTTTGCTATGCTCAAAGCACAAGTGGCCTTGACCGCTGGGTGCCGGTACTGAAAGCCGCTATTATCGTAGGTAACTGCTAAACTAATCCTAGTTTTGTTCATTCGCTGGAGGGATGTCATGTCCATTCTGCAGATTCTGGACACCGATAGGCCAAGAATGCGCGAGCTGCACTAGGAGACTTCCCGATCACGCTGAAATAGACGGAATTCGTACTCCGGATTGGCAAGACGCTGCTGAAATTGGAGGGGCCCTTTTTTGGGCGGTGGCATCGTCTATACTCTCGCATATTTCATGCTCGAACTTGCGATACTCATATAAATATCTTTCTGACGTAGTATAAAGGGTTTTAGTGGAATAGATGGGTTTCTTATTTTTTAGTTATATAGTTCTTAAATAGGTATCTAGGAGGAACGTATCGTAAGCAGCATCCTATCCCTTAACCCGTCAAAATTAGTCCTTCTCTTATCGATAAGAATTAGGCCAATCGGAGAGGTTGTGTAAATACAAAATACCCAATCAATAATAATAGAGAATATTTATCGATAACATGTTGGCGCTGACAGGTTAAGGGATAATCCCAATCAGCTGTTTAGGCGCAGACAGTGTTGCCACTTTTATCTACGCAATTCAGATGCCTCTCTCCTTTGCAGCCCCCCGAAAAGTTGATCAGCATGGCGTAGTGGCACTTGGGTCTCGGTATTCCTAACATGAGAGATACCGATGTAATTATGTTCTGGAGTTGGCAACTTCTACTAACTAAATGGCTCTTTCAGGGTCATTCAGGAATTCCAATTTCACTCGCATGTCTTGGTGAGTCTTCCCTCCAGACATTAGCCATTATTATATATCAGATTATTCTAAAGCGGTGGAAACTGCTGTGATGATGTTGCCTTCTTGTAAGTCTCCAGTCAGTACCTTGAAAAGATGATTCAAGACTTCCTTCATAAATACTAAGCAACGAATGGATGTGTACGTTTACCCGTTTAGACTAGCGTCAGAGCGGTTCTCGAAACAACGGTGCTGAAACAACCAACAGTAAACAAACACTCCACTTTATCGCGAGTACAACTATAACGCTGCCATTTAGTAATAATTATATACAGATAAGCCATGGATGGTATTGTGATAATATACAAAATAATTCCTTATAGGCGTAACCCAAAACGTAACACAATTAAATGATGCAGTGTTTCTTAAAGCGGTATGAGATCAACCTATCGCACGAACCCTTACTCCATGCCGTAGGCAGCAATAATTGCACACATGGTATATTAACTCGAGCCTATCCACTCACCTTAGACTCAATTACTCTCAATTAACTTCAATTCCATCTTTCTTGCCTTTGGAGGCTTTAACATATATCTCCATTGTTACAACACATAACCCCCTACACAATCCCTAGCAGCAATGCCTTCCTCCCCTACCATAACGACCACTCTTAAACCTACTTTACTCACTCTCCCCCGCGAACTCCGCAACGAAATCTACACTCACCTCTTCCTCCCCTCTCACATCTACTCCACATCCCCACGGCCAAGCTCCTACGCCATCAAGCGCTTGACCCCAACCCAACCCACCTACATCGAAGACGAGATCTTCCTCCCAACCCGCCCGCCCCTAAACCTCCTCCACACCTGCGCCCAAACCCGCCACGAAGTCCTCGAGCAAACCGCCCTCGCATTCAACAACCCACCTGCGTGCCACCAGCCCCGCGGCACCGCAACCCCACCACCGCCATCATCATCACCGAACCCATCATCCGCCGCCCCAGCCACCACCACCAGCGACACCTCCACCCCCACCAACGTCAATGATGCCACCGCTCCAGTCACCCTAACCCTCCAACACCAAATCCCAGTCCGCGGCCCCTTCGGCCCCTACATCCCCACCCGCACCGCGCTCTCCCCGCACTTCCACGCCCTCCTCCCCCTCCTCACCCTCTCAAAACGCCTCCGCTTCACCATCTGGGCCGGCTGGGCCTGGTGGGACGGCCCGCCGCTCACGCGCACCTCCCCGCCGCCGTCCTCCGGCGCGCGTAGAGTGGCGCGGCCGGTCTCGTGCGACGGGACGGATTGCATGGAGGCGACGCCTCAGCCGGTGAGGGGTAGGGAGAGGGATACGTTGGGGGTGGTGCTGGGGAAGGTGCTGGGGTGTTTGAGCGGGGTGGAGGAGGTCGAGGTCGAGGTGAGGATGCTGGTGTGGGATTATTGGGATTGGGATTTGCCGGTGCGGCGGTGGGAGCGGGTGGAGGGGTGGTTGGGGGGGTCGGTGGTGGGGGAGGGGGATGGGAATAGGGATGGGGATGGCGGGCGGAGGAGGTGGAGGAGGGTCGAGAGGAGGTTGGTGGTTTGTGAGACGACGGAGGAAGGCGGAAATCAGATTGTGTTTTTTCGGAAGGAGGAGGTTTGGGGGGTTGGAGGGCGGGAGGGAGATGGGAATGGAGGTTTGGGGGCTGAGGTTTTGGTGACGGAGGAGACGGCTGAGGTGAGTTGATGATGCGGGTTAGGGTGTGTTGGCTGATGACTGACTTTGTCGACAGGTTCCGGATACTTACGATGAGTGGGATGCTGTCGAGCATATGTCGAGGACATACACAAGGAGGGAATAGGTGGTCAAGAGATGGTGTCAGATATTGACTTCCAATGTTTGCCCTGCTCTCTTTTTTCGGAGTTGGTTTCTTTAAGGTGAAACCACGCATACTCCAATCCCGTGTAACTATACAGATTGAGTAAGAAAATAGTGAGGAACTCTGCAAAAATACTCTCGAGAATCTGTTTGAAGAGAAGCAGAACATTGATCATTGACCAAAACTATACTGCTAATAACTAAAACTATTTGTCATCATGACCACTTAGACCGTATTCTCCAATGGTACCTTTCCTGGCCTTTCGGCATTTCCCGACCATGATGGGAAGAAGTACTCTGCCATTATCACTGGAGCAAATGGCATCACAGGTGCTCATATGGTCCGGGTGCTTGCGGAATCCCCTCAACGCTGGGAGACCATCTATGCCTTAAGCCGGAAACCACCTAACACCGAAGTGGCACCCAGTGTGAAGAACTTGGCAATCGACCTCCTCACCTCATCTGACAAGATTGCGAAGATATTGAAGAAAAACAATGTCAAGGCTTAAGCATTTTGGAGAATTAAAAAAAGAAAGCAGAATATAAGGACTGAAAAAAGTGTAGTAACCATGTATTCTTTGAATCATACGTCCAACCATCTCCAAAAGAAGGCCAGGGACTATGGTCCGACGTAGAATAATTGGAAAGAGTGAACAGTATTTTTCTCCAACACCAAACTCCATATCACCAACCAGCACACTAACCGCGCACCAGTGCTTCTCTTCAACAACTTCCTCAACGCCCTAACCGTCTCCAACATCATCCCCAAACGCCTACTACTCCAAACAGGCGACAAGCACTACGGCATCCACCTCGGGCCGACGCTCAGCCCGCAGGAGGAAACCGACCCGCGCTTCCACGGCGAGCCCAACTTCTACTTCGCGCAAGAGGACTTCCTGTGAGAGTGGAGCCGCGTCAACAAGGCGGACCGGAACATGACGCGGCCCGGCTTCATCACCGGCGCCGTGCGCGAGGCCGCCATGAACATCGCACACGGCCTGGCCATCTTTGCGAGCGTGCAGAAGGAGCTCGGGTGGGACCGGCCGTTCCCTGGTGAGATCGCGGCGTGGGATGTCGAGAGGAATCTCTCGTCTGCGAAGCTGATTGCGTATCATACCGAGTGGACTGTGCTGTCGGATGGGGCGGCGGACCAGATCTTGAATATTGCTGATGGCANCATGTTTACTTGTGGAAAGTTTCGGCCTGTGCTGGCGAAGCAGTATGGCATCGCGTATGGGATTCCTGAGGTGGACGAGTTGAAGCTCCAGACGATACAGATGCTAATAGCGCCACCGCCGAGGGGTTTGGACTAGCTGGGAAGGTTAAGGTTGGGTGGTCTTTTGAGGAGTGGGCGAAGAAACCCGAGGTTGTGGCGGCGTGGAAAACGGTTAAGGAGAGACACGGATTACTGAGCTGAAAGATCCATTCAGTAGGCACAATGTTAAGGACATGTTTGGGCTGCTGGATGGTGAGATTTTGGGCGGATAGCTTTGGAGCATGAGGTATGTTAATGTTAACTCACTCGAAAATGGTTGCTAACGAATAATTAGTATGGATAAAAGCAGGAAGCTAGGCTGGCATAGTGTTGTCGATACAAGGGAAGGTATCTTTGATGCGATCTAGGAGATGGAGGATTTGAAGATGTTGCCGCCTCTAGAGAAGACTAACGGCGGCGAGATCAAATATTAGGATATTGAAAAGCCACTGTAATTAATGAGATAGGGCAGTTTCAGGGGTAACCACCGTTCTTCACTACTATCCTGTTGGCCTTGGTATAATTAACGAAAAAATATCTATGACTACGAGGCACAAGTAAACCTTAACTACGTACTGGGCCTAAAGTGACAAAAAAGCGTTCAAGTAAGCTTCATAACAAAACTTGATCACTAACAAGCACTTCCGCTGACTGTGCCACCTACTCTGCTGTCACTCTTGCAGGATCGCTCCAGCCTAATACTGAGTTATTACTCAAGCAAGTGGTAGTCTGTAATTTAGTCGAGAGAAGCCTGTAAGCGTCTCATAAGCTCCGTATTCTTTGCTCGAAACTCTTGATTCTCTGCCTTAAGCTCGTCGCATTTTGTGTCTCTCCTTTTTATCTCTGCTTTTGCCTGCTCAATCCACTCAAGTAGGTTCTCAGGTGAGGCCGTTTCCAATTCTCTCATGATATCTGAGGAGACTCTAGGCTGGGGGGGTGTCGAAGGTAGTTCTTTAGATTCTCTGGCGATATCTGAGATGCTTCTACTTCGGAAGGGTCTTACAGGTAGTTCTTCAAACCCTTTATTGATGTCCGGAGCACTTCCGCGCCATGGGAGCATGGAAGGGGGTTCTTCGACTGCTTCATTGAGTAATTAGCAATGCAAAGTGCAAGAAGAAAATTAACGGTGATTATACCTTCATTTTCGACATTTTCCTCCAATACTTTGATTGTGGTCTGCATCTTTGTTTCCTCCTTGGGCTCCAGTACGCTCGCAGGCCACAGCTTGATGCGGTACAGAGCCGCCGCAATGCCATGAGGATCACGTAATGGTATGTTAGGGTTAGAAAGGCGCGACCTAATATTTCGTACTTGCGGTGCCCCTCAAGGAGCTCCGAAACTGTGGTGGCTGGCTCCCAAGCCTTTCACGCATCCTGATGTACAACACCTCAACCCATTCTATCACGTTGCTGAAGAATTTATTGAGTTCGTCCATGCGAGATACCAAATGCTGTACTTCATCTTCAGTTAATTTTGAGGTCTCATCTCTCCAATATGCCCCGGTTTGGTTCTCGTTAGCGTTCTCATCGGCCACCTGAGCGTCACCATAGCTGTCGCTATCTTCTTGACGAAGCCATATCTTCCAAATGCTCTCAGCCCTCTAGTGCAAGTTTGCGCAGTCTCTGCCGTACTCGTAGAACCGAGCCACTTTGAAGATTTTGCGGAGTGTGGTTAGTGCACCTCGGATTTTGGGCCAATTTTTGGCATAGCCTAAGCGGACATTTGTTGCCAGACGCTGCGATGGAACGTCGAGAATAACATGGATGGCAATTTTGAGGAGTCTGAGTGATCTACGCATCTCTAGAAAATTCTCGTTTGATAGCGGCTCGGATGCTAGTGATATTTTTCTGTATGCTTTATCATTACAAGATTTTTTACCGTTGTTGGTTCCTCCGGGAGCAGCCATTATTATCAGCAGTGCTTGGTAATAGGGTAATGTTCTTCTAACGAGGGTATTGAGAATAATGAATTGAGTGATGTTCTAGTATACAGAAATTCTAGAAATGAAATCTGGCAAATAGAATTTATACGAGAATGGTTTACTTCTAATGTGGATCATCACTTCATACTAGAAGGCACTACACTCTGTCTAACTCTTCCTTCCCTCGAGAAGGAAAACATCTCGTGATAGCTACAAGACAAAGCTTCTAGATATGTCATATCTAGTCTTTGTTATGGTGTGGAATAAATGAGACTAAGGAAACAGGTTGATTGATGATGATAAGCAAGTCCGACGATTTCGGAGTTGAAATCTGCGCTGGAGGACTTTTAGATCACCGTGCTACGGCAACCTACAAATCCATAGCTACAACCTCCATTTCGAAAACTTGAAGAAGCCGCAAAATGCTTGTTGTATCATGTCACTGTACTATGAGGCGGCTTCAGTGCTCACCAATGCGGAAAAAGCCGGAGGCTCGCTCAAGTCTCGTATCTATAACAAGAAGGACCTCAAAAACAACCCAGCGCAGCTCTTCGCACTAGTAACCGAGGCGTCGAAATGGTCAGGAGTTTTGAAGGAGGTAGTTGAGAGGAGTGGGGTTCTTAAGGATGAGAGGAAGGTACTATTTGTGTCTCATCATGTGCGAGATATTGGCTAGGATACTCTCTCGCTTTACACTGCTTGGCAATTTCTTTGTCACTATGCACTACATCACAAAATTTTCTACCTCTCCAATTGGTTTACCACGATACAAATGCTGACCACGATAATTACTAGCTCACACCTATTCTTGCCCTACTTTTAACGCATGACCTTCTCCTTTCCAAACGCGGTGTTACGGCCCCCGCAACCCATGCTCTCAAACTAGCAATCACACGACATAAAGCCCGCCTGAACGCAGAATTTATAAAAGCACGGCTCAGGCAGAGCTTCAGCACACTGCAAGCATTCCGGGAGCATATCAACAGTGGTAGCGATGGCACGGAGGATACAGCTGGGGGACATAATGGAGCGCAGACAACCTCGGTGCAACATCCACGCTGGATACGGATAAATACTCTGCGTACAACTCTTGAGGCGCAGCTGAATACTACGTTCTCTGAGTACTTGCAAACAAACACTTTGGCCGATGTAGTCTCAGAGTCTAGTACAGCGAAATTGCTCTACCTCGACCCGCACATCCCTAATCTCATCGCCCTCCCTCCAAAAGCCGACTTGAGCAGGTCGGTTGCATACGCGTCCGGCGAGCTTATCTTTCAGGACAAGGCATCTTGCTTTCCAGCCTACCTCATCGACCCTACAGTTGAAGATGGCGACGTGATAGATGCGTGCGCAGCGCCAGGAAATAAAACCACGCATCTAGCAGCCATCCTATGTGAGCGAAGAAACGATGCAGCAGAGAGTGGTCAAAAACAGACCATATTTGCATACGAGCGAGACAAACGGCGAGCGGACACACTTGAAAAGATGGTGAAGCTCGCCGGAGCAGACAAGGTGGTAAAATTAAAAGGGGGGCAGGATTTTTTGACCGCAAACCCTGAGACAGAGATGTCACGAGTGGGAGCTCTCTTACTAGATCCAAGCTGTTCTGGAAGTGGAATTGTGGGCCGAGACGACAGCCTCAAAGTATTCCTACCAGATCCGAAAGCGGTCGACAGCACAACTACATCCCGCAGTAAGAGTAAGAAGCGGAAACGCCAGCAAGCAGCTCCTGCAGTGCCTCTTCCAGAATCTACACCTGCAGAAATTGAAGAATTGCCAGAAGACAACACGTTGAAGGACGCTGCGGCTCTAGAAAACCGACTCACGGCCCTCTCGGGCTTCCAACTTCGCATCTTAACCCACGCCATGCGCTTCCCTGCTGCCCGAAAAATTACGTATTCGACGTGCTCTATCCATTTCGAGGAGAACGAATTAGTCGTTTTCCGCGCTCTTGCTTCTCCTATTGCAAAGGAGAGGGGATGGAGGATATTGAGGCGAAGCGACCAGGTTCACGGTATGAAGAAATGGGAAAGGCGAGGAGTATGGGAAGCGGAAAAAGTCGGAAATAAGGAGAGTATGGGAGAAGAGGAGAGACGAAACGTGCTTGAAGGTTGTATCAGGTGCGAGAAAGGAACAGAAAAGGGCACGATGGGATTCTTCGTTGCAGGATTTGTGAAGGATAGTGATGGTCCAGTTCCCACTAATGAGACCATCGAGTCCCCTGAAAACCAAGATACAGAAGAAGAGGAATGGTTAGGTTTCAGCGAGGACGAAGTTCAAGAGCCCGAGAAGAAAATGAGGGTAAACCACAGCGTTGCCGGATCGCCGACAACCAAAAACAAAAATATAAAAAAGAAGCGCAATAGATGAGGTCCCAGCCTTATACATCGTAACAAAAATACAATAAGACGAATAAAGATCATGGAGTCTCCTACCTCTATGTGTCTTCAAAACAACATTCACATTTGGCTGCGAGCATAAACGATCATCACATGTAGTCAACACCAAGACGCGGTGCAGACCGGGACGCGCAACCAATGCCCTACCACCATTCCCTGCTAAATGCGCGATCCCGATGTCTGTCCTTCCATATTCAGTAATAGATCACAAGCTAGTTGAAGATCACAGATAGTCTAAGCTCAGGGTCCCACTTTTCGCCGCATCTTACCGTGACGTAAATTTGATGTTAGTGAACCAGGCACCATTCTCGAGCTTCAAAAGGAGCCGCTGTGCAAATATTTGAACGTCAATATTTTCCATATACCAATTTCAAGTGTTGAATACCTCTTCAGGCCATTTTCAAAGCTTCAAAGCTTCAAAACATATTTTCTTTCAGCCATTCAATTGAAAATCATGATGAACGCGTCGCAAAATCCAGATTCTGTTGCCAACCAGCCCGGCGAGTTTCGTTCTCGTGTCCCTCCATCCGAGCCTTTAGAAACGAAAGGTATAAGCGAAATTTACTTTTTCAACTTTCTTACTATAAATTTCAAATCAAATCTACTATGCTAGTCAAGTCCAGGTCCATTGTATTGTCCTGTATTCCCTCAAGTTCTCCGCGAAAACCATGCTGCAACTCGTTCATATTTCTTTCAAAGCTTAATGCGCTGTTACAAATATACACGTTTAAAAGACACTCATGATTATCACGCATAATTTCAATCTCAACTATTTTATAATCTAGAAGCTCTCCAAAGGCTAACACTTTCACAGCATAAGCCAGGAGTCCTAGCTTCAGAGAAAGACCGCGCACCCGAATTCTCTGCGGAAACTCTCCCCGCAGACACCGACACCACCAATGCATCAATGTACCACCACGCCTCCGACACACTAAACGGCGCCGATTCAGGCAGCCTGCACACGGTCTCGGTCATCCTGGCCAAGGCCAGACGAGCCAAAAACTACGATACGATAGGAGCAAAGGCGGGGCGAAGCAGACCCATGGTCTCGCTGGAGTGGGATCTACAGTGGGGAACAAGGGCGAGGTTGTAAACGCACATGACCCTGCCTTTGCAGGTCAGAGAGCATTGGATAAAGATGTGCCGGCTGGTCAGAGGGGCAGTCTGGGAGGGTCAGTAGCTGAAGACAGAGTCCCGGAGAGTGCGGAGAGGGTGGATGTGAAGCTCTAAAAGGTAGGTGAAGGAATTTAACTGTGTTGTACGATCATTGTATTCAGCTGTGCGATTAGTGATGAGCGAACTTGGTTCGAGCCAGGGGAAAAATGTCGAACTGAGACGGATTTGCTTACTATTTTTCAGCTGCTTACTCTCGTACTTACCCTTGTATGTCTTACCACCTGCACCATGTATATATAGTCCCTTTTTCTTCACATATCAATCTACACACGAGTCCGTTCAACAAAAAGTGGTTGAAGACCATCGATTATCATGACCAATGAGAAGGTTCAACTTGGGATATGATTATTGATAGCAAGACGTTATTCAATGAGGATTTGCATTCCGTGAAGATACTGGATTAGATATCTACCGTTTCTTGTCTGCCGACGTTTTCTAGCAATAATAATATAACGGCTTGCTCATTTCACTTTTACCTATTTCCCCTTTAACCTCGATCATAGGTTGCATTTGCACTGAGCAGTTCCCTAAAATCATCACACCACTACTCTTCCTATCAATCTAGGAATCGATAATACCCCACTTTTCCGATATAGAAAATAATCAGAACATACCTTTTTAATTAGCTCAGAGCCCCGGTTACGCCAGGGTTGCACATAATCAACGTAATCGTAATCAGCCTATAGATTTTGATTATTATATAATCACCCCTTCTGATTATAATTGATTATATAAATGCTTTAAGATTGCAATTGTCTTGTGGATAGTCTCCTACTTATTGCTACTAAGCTAACGTGTTTCACCATCGAACCGGTCACCCCATCGAGCCGGTCGACTCCCCCACCAAAACGACGGCGCGTCCACGACGCATACTTTCTCAACACCACAACATGTCGCAACTCTATACTGAAGCAGATATAAACCTTACCCTATCTAATATTGCATCGCAGCAAATTCCAAGCCAAAGACGCGCTGCAGCAATCTATAATATCCCTTAATCGACCTTTAATAACTGCGTTACCGGGGCCCGCAGTTAACGCGACTATAAGCCGAATAGGAAACGCATAATAAAGCTAAAAAAGAAGGTAATTATTAAACGTATTCTTAATAAGAGTTCTTATAGTTTAGCAACGTTAAAAGATATTATACAAGATATAGCTAATAAATTACTAGAGGAGCGTAGTAGGGCACCCGTTAGTAAGAATTAGGTTAATTGCTTTATATAGCGAACTCCAGTAATTTAAACTTATTAGAGCCAACCATATAATCGCTAGTAAGCCGCCTATAAAGACCCGGCAATTATTAGTCCCTAGTTTAACGTTATAAGGTTAATAAAGAGGGGGTATAAAATTACTAATAAAGATATATACAACTTTAATAAATGTGGCTTTCTTATAGGCAAAATAGGGTCTTAGCTTATTATTATAGGCTTAAAGAAGCCTAGTAGAGTAAAGAAACTATAACCTAGTAATTATAAGTGGGTTACCCTAATATAAGCTATTAGTTTAACGGGGAAGATTATTCTACCCTTTCTTATTCTTGCGGGTAAGGTTCTTATTTTAACCTAGTTCTATAACTTACCTCGTAACTAGGTTATTTAAGTTAGTTCTACTAGCTAGATAAATAACAACCTAGCGCTTACCTAGCTAGAATACTTTAACACGTATATAAGGCCCGTCGGTACTATACAGCTATTTATTCTTAATAGGCATAAGAGCTATTACTTAGTTAATTTCTGGGATCTTTATAAGGAGAAGAATATAATCCCTATTTATATACCTCTATATTCTTTTTACCTTCTTTAGCTACTTAACATTAGTTACTTCTCGCCGTTAAAGCGCAATTACGGCAACTACGTGTTAACGTTAATCCGCTACCGCGTCCACTATATTAACAAAGACATCTTCCTACTAGCCTTTAAAGAAGCTTTTAATAAGACTTTTACATTATTAAATGTTTGCGTAGGGTTTTAAGGTACTAGGCTAGTTCTATTTAACCCAGACGTAGTATTATTAAAGCTTAATGTAAGGTTGCGTACGCTATCTCCGCCTACACTAGGTACTGCTATATGGGAGGTAAAGACACTACGCAACGCTAGTAAAATAGCGTTACAGTCTACACTTATTTAAAATAAAATCTAAAGGCGCCTAGGTTCTTCTCTAAGTTCTTTAAATAAAAAGGTTACGTAGTTAACTAAGGGAGCTTAAAAAATAGCCTATAAGATAGTGTTAATGCGTAAGGAAATTATATACCTATAAGAAGCCACCAAAGCGGCTATAAAGCGCAGGAGTTGTAAGCGGCGTTATATAGCGGTTAAAGAGACCCTAATAGTTGGTGTAGTAGCTGATTTAATCGCTATAAGTAAGGGTAGTAGTCGTAACGACGGCGAAGAGCCTGCGAGGAGGGTACGGGCAGCGAGACGCTGCGGCCGTTGCGGCGAAATTGGGCACAACTCCCGCACCTACACGAAAGAAATTAATAGTTCAGAAGATAGCGATGAGTCTAAATAATACTATATTGTTTTGCAATTTACAATTAATTGTGGTGGTGTTACGCAATATCGCTGCGCCGTCGTTTTAGTGGGGGGAGTTGACCGGCTCGATAGGGTGACTGGTTTGATGGTGAAACACGTTAATTCTTATATAGATTTATATAGTTCTTATTAATAAAAACTTAAATTAAGCTTTTAAGATTAATTGCTAACTCCAATATAGTAAGCCGCGAGTTCTACCGTATCTTATTATCGCGCGGTATTATCTTATAGGCGAGCTTTATAAAGCTTTAATATCGCTCCGTTAAAGCTCTAAGCTAAACGGCTATATTATAGATCTTGCCTAAGGCTTCCATCTCTTGCTACTTAGCTTATATAACTTTATCTTAATTATATTCGTTTTCTAACTTAATTACAAGCTTCTACTCCGTAGCTTAGAGCTACTCTACGGCTTATACTACGAGCTCTATAGCTTCTTAGTCTTTAGTAAAAAGGAAGGCTTACACTATAAAATAACGTAGCTAATATAGCGAATTTAGTAGTAAACAGCAATCTAAGTAGGGAAGCGCTTTTGTATAATTCAACAGAGCCTATTATTGCTGCCGTAGTTATTACCTATATTTAGTATAGTTAGTAAAGAGCTTAATAGTAGTAAAAGTAGAGGACGGAAATATACTAGTTATATAGCTAATTTGCTTTACTTTAATCTTATACTCCTTAAGCACCTTAATAAGCACCTCTGCCTATTACTTACTATTATAGCTTTCCTTATGCTCTTATAGAGCAAGTATTACCTTTAAGAGTTGCCTAGCTTTGTTAATAAAGTAAATAATTACTACTTAATAAGCTGTCTTATTTAGCGCTATCTAATAGTTAGTTATAAAGTAAAGCTTTAAGAGAGTTATAGAGAGCTTCTTTTTAATAAGATCTTTATAAACTATAAACGTTTTACTAAGTAGTAAAGGTATAGAATTTTATAACTTTGTAAGTAAGCCTCTAGGGCTAACTAGTATATAATTATAGAAAAGAAACTGTTGGGAGATCTTGCTGCACCTGGCCTAAAAAGACTAAAACTAACTAAAAGAACCCTAAAAAACACCTAGAGAATCCCCCTAAGATATATATATCGCAGGGGAGGTATATATTAAGCGACGGTAGTTTACATTCGCGCGCGTCCACCAGAACCACGCCTAGCAATAGACCTCTATAATAAGAATGGGCGATTACTATACTATAAAGCGGGAAGACCTCTATTAAGAAGGCATCTAATAAAATATAAAGCCTATTAAATATATCTAGTATCTGTAGTTATGGGGGAGTAACTATTAGCTATAACGAACTAATATAGCTAGTAGAATGGCTCCGCCAGTTTAGCAAACCTTAGGCGCCCCTTTAGTAAACCCTTAATTAAATCCTCTAACGGCTAAGTAAAATTAAAAATAAATAAAACCCCTCCTTACTGGCGAACCGTACCTAGGCTGCTATAGCTGCGCTTTTATAGTATAGGGTACCTACCCCCCTAAAGATAATAACTAGGTATATAATTATAATATAACTAAATATAGAAAAAGTAGAGGGGTTTAGGGGATAATTAGAAATAGAAGTCCTTATAAAGATTTATAAAAAGGTTTATAACGCTATTATAGTCCAATACCTTAGGAGTGGAGATATTAGAGTTACCCTAAGGGATTAATAGGTAAAGGAATGAGCTATAAAGGTAGGGGATAGGCTAGGAGAACGTATTGGCATAAAAGTACTCTATAAAGATTACCCAGTTAAAGTCCTAGTGGTCCCCCTAAGCTTTAGGGTAGAAAAAGGACGCTAGGTAGATAATATAGCAACTATATATAAGATAGTAAAACAAATAGAATGCCTTATACTAGGACTTAAGATTACCTAAATCTAATAGCTTTAATAGGAAAATATAAACTAAGTATATAATAAGAATAATAAGAGTGTTACGAACGCTTTAAGTATAATATTATAACTACTTAGAGAAGAGTTAAAGAAAGCTAGTTAGTTAATACAGGCACGGTCCAGGATAAAACCCGTGGAACTATATAATGAGGAATAGTAAGCAGAGTTATGTAATATAATCTATATAATCTATATAATCTATAAGATCTATAATAGAGCGAATAGAGTAGATAGAGTAAACAGAGCAACGACTTTCTTAGGAGTACGGTTGTGTATTTAAGGACCCTTAGTCCCTACCTAGATAGTTCCTTCCTTATAGTAATTCTTAGAATATAATTAGAGTTAATCTATTAAGCAACTACTCTACTAGTTATTATTACGTTGTTAACTTACTTATAATACCTATATACCTAGCCCATTAATAAGTCTATTATAGTTCCTGCTATAAGGCTCCATTATATAATTACTACCGGTAAAGAAAGCAGAAGAAGAATGGTGCCGCTTTAGGGCCTAGGCCTATATAGAGGAGGAAGGGAGACGCGCAAGAGGTTAGTAAAGACAATAGTAAGACAGAGAAAGGAGCTAAAGTAGAACACGCAAGAACGCCAGGAAACCATCTACCGTAATGCAATACTGGTTGGACCAACGCTGGAGAGGTAAATAGGAGTCGAAGGTATAGAGGCTAACTTAGGCAAGACGAACCTAAGCTATAGTATAGTTAACGCTATAGGGGGTAAATACCTAAGGGCTCTAAGAAGGCCTAATAAAGGTAGAAAACATAATAGCAACACTCTTAAGAACAGGAATAATAGGACTAAAAGATTGGCTTTACTGGGTAGGTATCCTAGTAGGTAGCCTAAGATGCGAATATGGCTAGCCAAGACAGACACCAAAACACGTAATACTGCTATGCCCCCTACGCACTAATTAAGAAATAATGCTCTTAGTAGCTGGCATAGAGAACTATAATACACTGCTTTTAATATAAAAAGGCCTTAAGGCGGTTACCTAGTGGCTTATTAGTTAAAATATGCTAAATTAGTTCTGGGTTATAAGGGAAATAGTAATAGAAGGCAAGGGGGCGAGTAGTAGGTGCCCCCTAGTAACTCTACAGTAGTAGAGTAATAGTTTGTAATACTAGCGCGTCCGTAGGCTTGTTACGGCAGCAGTGGTTCCTAAGGAGGTCAAATAGTAAGGTAGTAGAGCACCATAGGCGACTCGCAGGCGCTAAGTAGGCGAGTCCTAAAAGGCAGGGAGATGGATCACGGGGTTTTCTTATTTTTTCTTAAATAGAGTTTTCTCCCTATATGTAAATAAGGAGTAGTCCGCGTGGGCCTAATAGGGATCTAAATCGGACGTTAAGCAATGAATTATTATTATTATTATTATTATATAATTACTACCACAGTTACGGTTTTAATAAGTTAAATAATATGCTACTAAAAGCAGCTACTATAACGCCATTAACGGCGGCAACTACGTTAGGATTAGGTAATGATACTAGTATAGTAGATACTAACTTATAATAACCTATAATAGTAAAATAATTATAAGTAATAGTTGACTAGTTAACGGGAGATAACGTAGTACTTAAAAATAGGATTAATAGGATAGGAGCAGCAAAGGTTAAGTTACTATTAATTAAAAGATTCTTAGAAGAGAGATTAAAGCTTAAAGGATTTCTTATATAAATGCACTTTAAGGTTACGTAAGAGGGAGCAAAGCTAGTAATAACTATAGATTAAGTAGTATACGCAAGATTATTCTTATTAGGAAGAGCACTTAAATAGTTTAAGCCTTACCTTATAGAGATATAAGTAAATAGAATAATAATAACAAACTAAGAAGTATAGTTTATGTTCTTAAGCTAAAACGGGTTTATAGAGCGACTTATATAAATGTTTAGAGATTTAGAGGCAATAACTATAGCGGAAAGGAAACTCTAAGATATTACGTAACAAACCTTAGTAATTAAGTATATAACGTAGTTCTAAACGCTAGCTATATAAGTTAAGTGGAATAATAAGGCGCTTATAGTATAGTATAGATAGGGACTTAAGGCTAAAGTCTAGGATATAATTATCCTAATAGAAGATACGGACACCCTAAGGGAACTAATAGATTAAGTAATAAAGATTAATAATAGGATCTACTAAAGGGAATAGGCTAAGAAGGGCTAGGATAGAGTTCTATAGTTATATAAGATGTAAAGTACGTAATAACCTAAGCTAAATTAGAAAATATAGTATAGCGTAGAGCTAATAGACCTAAGTAGTACTAAAGAAACCTATAAGAGATAGAGTAAGAAACTATAAAAACCTAGAGGTTAAGGATTAAGTAATTATAGGACTAAGGAGTATAGGCTAAACCAAGGATCTTAGTAATAGAAGATGTTTAAGCGGACTCTATAATAAAAGTAATAGTTTAAAAAGGGAGCTTATATAAATTGCGGAAAATAGGGTTATTTTGCTAAAGACTATAGAAGTAGTTAGAGTTATTATATAGTAAAGGGAACTAGACTAGTAGTATATAACATATATATATAGAGGGATAATAGTATACTATAAGGAACAAAAGAATATTTAATTAGAAGTTTTGCGTTTTGTTATAATAATATATGCCAAATTTATAAAGACGCTAAGTATGGTATAAGCTATTGGCCATAAGAGCCAGAGTTAAGAGGACTTAAAGGAACTAAAGAGTTAGATAAAGAATAAGATCAACTCTATAAGCTAGATTAAGATATTATAGTAATATACGGATAATAATTAGTAATAATAATAATAATAGAGTTAGAGTACTTATTAATTAATAGTAATAAGGACAGTAAAGGAACTAATTAGGGGTATCTAAACCTTAATAATGTAATAGAAGTAGAGACTAAGACCGCTATAGAGTAAGGTTCGGTAATAGGTATTATAATACTATTGGATATAGTATCCATCGCTTTATAAGACGGAAGGAGTAATATTTAGAGACGATTAAGTAAGCAGACAACTGCTAGTGCTAGCTTACCACTTAATAAAGGCAAAAGGCTAAAGGCTTAAGATTCCTAAGACAAGATAAGAGACGACTAAGATTCTTAAGACGAGATAAGGTATGCTTAAGAACCCACAATAGACAAAAACCGATAGAATAGAGGAATAGCTTAGTTCAGCAATATATAAATAAGCTTAGGACGAAGTTTTTTAAAGGTATAAGACTCTTAAGATAAGATAAGTAAGATCTAGGACTTTTAAAATAAGATAAGGACACTAGTAAAGCCTAGTAAGACTAAGGCTAGAGCGTAGCTTAAGAAAGAAGTAAGCTTAGGGTTAAAGAATCTAAGGGGTTAAGAATTTGGAGTACGAATAAGGATACCCGTAAGAAAGAAGCAAGAGACTTTGCTATAGATTAGGGAATCTACAATATAAATAGTAGTTAAATTAGGAGACAGATATATAGACCTAAAAGACTTACTAGGTAAATATAGTGTTTAACCTAAAGATTAAAAAGTTAATATAGTGATTAAGAAGTAAGAGAACTTCGAGGATCTAGTTATAAGACGCAAATAATAAGAAACTATAGATGAGTTTAAAGCAAGAATTATTATATAGCAAGAAAAGAAACTAGATATAAGATTTAGTATACTAGGTCGTATAAGGGATAGAGCACCTATATAAAGAATTACTAATAGGCTAAGAATAGGCATACTAAGAGCTAAGTGGCTTACTAAACTGGAAAATAAAGAGGATCTAGGGATTCCTATTAGGTTTAAAGAATAACATATAAAAGGCTGTTATAACGTAGTAATAAGAAGATACTTCTTTACGGATAGACTGTATATACTCTAGCAGCTATATTAAAAGTGGTATAGGCAACGATATAATGATAAGTAGGAAGATTTCTATATATAGTTGGACGAAAAAGTTATCTAAGACTACCTAATTATGGAAAAAGTAATAAATTATATTAAGGGAGCCTTAATTATAACATTAAAGGATCTAGAGGAACGATTAGAGGACTAGAGAAGTAAAAGGCGCGTCTTAGTACCTGCGAATAAAGTTATAACGTTTAGATTAGTGCGATAGAGGTTTAAACTTAAAGATAAAAACGAGTTAAGAGTTAACCTAAAGCACCTAGTATACTATATGCTATTATAGATTGTATATATAGACGATATATACGAGATATATAAGAATCTAAAGGAAAAGAACCGGAAATACCCTATAAGGATATACTAGATAATAGATAAATAATAGTATAAAAATACTAAGTATATATACGGCTGGCATCCAACAAAAGTCTAAGAGGAAGGAAATTTAATACTTTAACTAGGAAGATTCCTTACGGAAGAATGCTTAGATAAATAACAATAGTAGGAATATCTAGAAAACACCTATCTATAGTATATTAAAGATAAAAAGCGAACTAGGTATTAGCTAAAGAATAAGCTAAGTATAATAGGATTAAGCAGCTAATAATTGGGAAAAGTAGAGGCCTATAGAACTAGAGGGAGCCAGTAGTAGAGCCTTAGACCCTAAAAGGAATTTAAGGACAACACCTAAACCTAAGAGTTAATTGGTAAGATTAATAGTTTAAAGCGTTAGTAGATAGTAAAGCGATATAAAACTATATCTTACTAGTAGCAGTTAAAAGGATAGGGCTACTATATAGGCAAAAAGAGCACCCTTATCTATTAGTAATAATTTTAGGAGATCTAATAGCCTACGGAGGAGGCATTATTAATCTTAAAATAGAACTAATTTAGATAACCATTAAAGGAAGATAAGTTAAGATGTCTTTTAATATATTACTATTAGGGAATAATAAGGTAGTATTAGGAATGCCTTAGTTATAGGAATATAATCTAAAGATTAATTGGGTTATAGGTTAAGTTAATATTAGAGATATATAATAATATAAGATATAATAATAAACTAAGTTAGTATGGTATTAAGTCGGAGCAATATATAAGGAGACTAATTAAGGATTAAGTTACGTACCTAAAAGATACTATAAGTATAGTAAGAAGCTATAGTTACTAGAAAGTAAAAAGCTATTAGATTATATAGTATAGGACTATAAAATAGAGCTAGAACTAGAAATAAGTTTAAGGTTCTACCTAACTTATAAGTTAACAGAAAAAGAGTTATAGGCACTTAAGGAGTTTGTCTAGGAAAATCTTTAAAAAGGATATATTAGACTATCGCAGTTATTAGCGGGATATCTAGTACTATTCGTACTAAAGAAGAATGGAAAACTTAGGCTATGCATTAACTATAAATAGTTAAACAGCATTACTAGGAAGGATAGGTATCCTTTACCCTTAATTAGCAAAATCTAAGATAGGATCAGCAACGCGTAAATCTTTATAAAGATAGATCTGAGATAGGCGTACTATTAGATTAAAATTAAGGAAGGCAACGAATAGAAGGCAGCCTTTAGGTTAAAGGAAGGACTATATAAACTACTAGTTATATAATTCGGGCTTATAAACGCATTAGCAACGTTTTAGAAGCGTATTAATAATATATTAAGAGAATACTTGGATAAATTTGTTATAGTATACCTTAACGATATTATTATCTACTTAATAAGTAAGGAAGAATATAGAGAATACGTTAAATAGGTCTTAAAGAGACTATAAGAAGAATAGATGCTAGTAGTAATTAAAAAATGCGAGTTCTTCACTAAGAAGACAGATTTTGTTAGATTTATTATTAAACTAGGCTAACTTAGCATAGATTTAAAGAAGATTGAGGCTATAGTAAATTAGCAAGAACTAGAAAATGTAATATAGTTAAGGTTATTTCTAGGGTTCTGCAACTACTGTAGAAGGTTTATAGCTTAATAATTAAAGGATATTAAGCCACTTATAAGATTAATAAAGAAGGAAGAACTATAGGTATAGGGAGAGGAACAAAAGGAACTATTTAAGAGAGTTAAATAGTTGTTTACCTAAGAGCCAGTTCTTAAAATCTATTAACTATAGTTAGAGATAGTAGTTAAGACGGATGTATTAAACTATATACTAGGGGCGTGCTTTCTATAGAAATATAAAGATAGATGGCACCTAGTAGTATATTATAGTTAAAAGATAACACTACTAGAACTAAACTATAACATCTATAACAAGGAGTTATTAGGTATAATTATAGCACTAAAAAAATAGAGATTATTCTTATAAGGTACAGAAAAACTATTTATAGTTAAAATAGATTATAAGAACCTAATAGGGTTCCTAATAACAAAAGAACTTAATTATAGACAGGTTAGATAGGCGGAGATGCTTATAGAATACTATTTCAAGATTTAGTATACTAAGGGTACAGAGAATGCACAAGCAGACGCTTTAAGTAGAAAGGCTAAACTATAAAATAATGAAAAGCCATTAGGGGCTTTGTTGCGAAGGGATGTAAATAGATTAATTAGGTATAATTATCTAAAGATTACAGTAATACGAGAAGAAAAGACCTATAAATTATTAGAAAGTAATTAGATATAAAAGATCTTAGATATATAAATAGAGGATCTAGACTTAGAGTAGTATAAAAATTAAAAAGTAATATATATACTAAGATCTATTATAAAGGAGTTTATTAAGTTATTTTATAAAGGACTAACTTAAGGACACAACGGAGCTATAGGCTTAGTGTTAAGACTTTAAAAGGAGTATATTATTAATGAAATCTAAAAACTAGCTAGGCAAATTATAAAAGAATATCTAGATTGCTAAAGAAATAAACTAACAAGGTATAAGCTATATAGAGAGCTATAACCTATTAAAATACTAGAGAGACTATAGGAGGTTATATTATAGGACTTTATTATTAAGTTATTAAAGTTAAGAGATCCTATTACCGAATAAGATTATAATACGATCTTAGTAATAATAGACAAGCTTATAAAGTAGGGATACTTTATAGTATATTTATAAGAAATATTAGTAGAAGATATTACTAAAATCTATATTAAAGAAGTGTTTATAAGATATAGAGCACTAAGCAAGATTATATTAAACAGAGATCTAAGATTTATAGTAGTATTCTAGGAAGTGTTTTTAGTAGAGTAAGGAGTTTAAGCAGCAACTTCTACCGTATATTATCTATAGATAAACGGTTAAACGGAAAGATTAAATTAAACACTAGAATAATATCTAAGGCATTATGTTAATTATGCATAGAATAATTAGGTATCGCTATTACTAGTTATATAGTTTATATATAATACAACACCATAAGAAGGAATGGGCACGTTACTATTTAAGGCGAATTACGGATATAAGCTAAGAACCTTATTATCGCTATGCTAAGTAAAGAAGATAAGTAGTATAGCTAAGTAAAGAATGAAGAGTTTAATAAATCTTTATATAGACCTTATGGAAATAGCTAAGGTAGTACAGCAAAAAATAAAAAAGTACTACGATGCTAAGAGATCTAAGGGACTAGATCTTAAGGAGGGAGATAAAGTATAGCTACTATATAAAAATTTTAAAAGTCGACGACTAAGTAAGAAGTTAAACTATGTTAGACTAGGACCTTTTAAAATTATATAGAAAATTTTATTAGTTATATTTAAGTTAAACTTACTAGCTAGGATAAAGATTTACCTTATATAATATATCGCAATACTAGAGCTAGTATATAGGAATATTAAGCTACTAGTTTATAAATGTAACGGAATCCCCTAAGAAGTACATATCTGATAAGACGGTAGGAGGTTTTATTTATATTCTATCTATATTCTAGAAGACATAGTTAGATAGGTTAGGGGCGAAAGGTTTTACTAGCGTCTTGGAAGAAAATATATAGGAAGCTGGTTCCCCTCTAGAGAAGAACTAGCGATTAGTCTCTAAATAGAAGTGGTTAAAAGCATTTATCCTTTAATATATAAAACTTATTCTACCTTTAACTTACCTTTAACTTACCTTCTACTTATTAGTAATACTGTTAATTAGATAATTATATATTCTAGTTAGGCTAGCCTCTTATAATTTTAATTACTTATAATCCGTTAGGAATATACGGCTATTAATTAATAATAACGGACTATACTCTTATACCCTATAAAGCAACGCCCTTACTATAAGAGGCTTAAAGAGTCTCCCTAAAGGAGCGCATTCCCTCTTCCTATAAAGAAGCTACGGCTAGTCCGTCTAACCTTATAAGACCCTTAAGAATAATTACTGCTAGGGAGTTATCGGAGCGATTGCTATACAAGACCCTATAAAAAATAAAGAAGTTAGAGATATAATTAAGATAAGTATATTAAGACTACTAAGAATAATTGTAAGGACAATTAGGGGAAGTATAGATACCCTAGATATAAAGCGGACTCAAAGGGGTAATGCCACACTATACTATAATGTTAGAAAAACCTAAATTCCGTATAAAGGAACCTAATAAGTATTATAGTAATAGTCTTTAGAACTATAATTGTTTTATCTAATAATATAAAACTAAGTTTTGGCTAGATTTAAAACGTTACTCTAATAAGTATAATTAGACACTAATTACTTCTACCTTCCTATGTGGCACCGTTAAGAGTTTATAGACACGCTATAAGAAGAAACTTACTATACCCCTTAAATTTAGCGAACTTAGGACCTAGTTAGTTGATTAGGTCTAAGACCCTACTAATTAAGGGATAGACTATAATTAGCGATACTATAACGCCAAACAGTGGGATAGTTAGACTGTAGTCTAGTTTATAAACTACTTAGAAAAACTAGAAGATAATATACCCTACTTAGATCTATAAGATAATACTATATAACTTTACTAGTTACTCGCTAAGCTATAACCTAAGATTTAATAGGCTATATAAGAGAAGGGCGAAATTTCTACCTTTTAAAAAAAGCTTATCTCTAAAGCTACTTAAATTAAGAGTGCTAAAAAAGACTATCTAGGTAAGTAAAAGAAATAAAATACTAATAATAAAGAGCGTAAAACTAGACCTAGCTTTAATAACAGGGGTAGATTTTAACCTAACTGCTCTATAGAGGGATAATATAAGCAAGCCTCGCAGCCCTAAAGTAACGCTAGTTAATTCTAAAATAATAATAGGTAGAGACTTAATTTATAAGAGGGGAACTAGGAGACACGTACCTATTATAACTGCGGTAAGAAGGGCTATATAAGCCGCTTCTACTAGTAGAAAAAGTAAGAGTTAGCCTAATTAGAAAAAGAGATAGCCTAGTAGATCTTTACTCCCTTATATTAGGCCAGTAAGAGAAGGAGGAAGTAAACTACTATATAGTTATTCCTGTTTCTATTTAAGTTAATAATAAATAGGTAATATAAGACTACCTTATAGACAGCGGCGCAAGTATAGGGTTTATTTCTTAATTACTAGTAAAAGAATTAGATTTAGACCTTAGCGGCTTATAGGTACGCACTATTTAAAGCATTAAAGGCTACTAGATTCTATACTATAGGGAATAGGCTTTTTCCGTGGCCAGCTAGAACCGCAATAGTCTATAAAACATGTAGGAGATATACTTCTATGCCGTAGAAATTAAGGGGTATAACCTTATTTTAGGATACCTATAGCTTTACTAAGTTAATCTAAATATTAATTAGCCTTTAGCCTTATATTAACATCGGAAGTCTTAACCGCGCATTATAGTTAAAGATTAAGAGATTTTCTTAAACTATATACAAGAAGAAGGGTGGGCATATACTATATATACCACTCTTAATACTAAAAACGGGGATATGGGATATTTATTTTTGGATATCCGGCTATACGCAGTTAAGGAACTAGAGATTCTATAGGAATATATAGACTTAGAGGATATTTTTAGTAAAGAGGCTGTATAAACCTTACCTAACTTTATATTAGTTAAGTACGAGATAGATATAGGGGACAAATAACTTCCTTTTAGACTACTATATAACCTATTAGAAAATAAGCTAGTGGTATTGTGTTAATATATAGTAGACAATCTTTAAAGAGAATAAATTTAGCCCTCTATAAGCCTAGTAGGGGTACTAATTATATTTATACCCAAGAAGGACAGGACCCTTTGCCTCTATATTAACTATTAGGTACTAAATAAGATTACTATAAAGAATTGCTACCCGTTACCCTTAATAGGGGAGCTTATTAATAGGCTATTAGGCGTAAAAATATTTATAAAATTAGATCTAAAAGATGTATACTATTAAATCCAGATTAAAGCCGGCAATAAGTGGAAAACGGCGTTCTAAACATAGTACGGCTACTTTAAGTACTTAGTAATGCTATTTAAGCTTACTAACGTATTAGCAATATTTTAGGCCTATATTAATAAGGTATTATTAGGCCTATTAAACATAATATATATAGTCTACCTTAATAATATTATAGTCTACTCTAATAACTATAAAGCATATATATACTACGTGCAAATAGTACTAGAAAGACTATAGGAATATAAGCTCTATATAAACCTAAAAAAGTACACGTTCTATACTACTAGCATTAATTTTTTAGGCTTTATTATTAGTGTTAATAAAGTGTTAATAGAGAAAAGTCGGGTGGATGCTATTAGGGAATAGCCCTACCCTATAATATTTAGAGAAGTATAGGTTTTCTTAGGTACGGCAAACTTCTACTAAACGTTTATTATTTATTACTTATAAGTAATACTCCTAATTACTAATCTACTAAAAGGATCTAAAAATGGTAAGAAGTTAGGACCCTTTATATTTAGGGAAGCTACTAAGTAGGCTATAAACTAGTTAAAGAATTTGTTTATATTGGCGCCTATCCTAATATACTTTTACTAGGAGCTATATATATACCTTAAAACGGATACATCCGGCTTTACCCTAGGGGCAATTATATCTTAATTAAAAGACGGAAAATAGCATCTTGTGGCGTTTTAGTTAAGAAAAATAACCCCTATAAAATAGCGTTATATAACGTATAACTAGGAGCTACTTGTAATAATCGCAGTAATAAAGTACTAGCAATATTATTATATAGAAAGTAATTATCCTATTAAAGTCCTTATAGACTATAATAACCTAGAATACTTTATAACTATAAAGGTATTAAGCGGTTAATAAGTAAGATAGGTAGAGGCACTATTATAGTATAACTTTAAAATTATATATTACTTAGGGAAGATAAATCCTATTAATAGGTTATTAAGACGTCCGGATTATAAGATAGGGAGAATCTAGGATAGCATAGGGGAAATAATCCCTATATTATAAAATTTACTTAAAAAGAAAAAATACTCTTTCCCTAGAACTATAGAATTTTGTAGTAGGGTAGAGGTCCTAGTAATATAGCTACAAAGCAACACAATTATAGAGCTATAGGATATAGTTATAGACTAGGTTATAGACTAAGTAGATGTTATAAAGTTAGCGTACCTTAAAATTAGCGAGAATTCTACGGGATGTGCTAGAGGTATTGCAGCATCTTTAACTTAACGGCGTATTAGCTGTAAGTTTTTAGATTTAAGGGGAATAGGCAAGATACCTATCTATAGTATAGCACACTATATAACGGTAGGAGAATCTACTAGCACTAATAGTTTAAAACGTCTTATACCACGCCTTAAGTCCGTAATAGTGGTAGGTAAAATGGAAGTAAGTAATCTATATAAAACCTTTCTGGATCTTCTTCTTTAAGCTTAATAAAGGGACGCCTTCGCCTCTAGGGGGAGGTGGAAAGATATAGTAGAGACTAACTTAGCTAAAGTTACTAAGAAGCTATAGCAGTAAGACTAAAAGGGTCTATTGCGCTTTAAGGGTGCTATATATATCCTAAAGAACTAAACAATTTAAGATAAAATTCTAAAGGTCTTCTATAATAACCCTCTTAAGAGTTACTACGGTGCTAATAGAACCCTTAAAGCTATTTAAAGGAAATACTTTTAGGATAGAATATCTAAAGAGGTTAAGAATTATATATTAAGGTATAATATGTACCAAAGGATATAGATATCTAGGTATCGCCTATATAGCGAGTTATTAGTGCTTCCTATTCCATAGGGACCTATATTAGAATTAATAATAGATTTTATTATAGGCTTACCCCCTACTAAAACAAAAACTAGAGAGGTTGCTAACGCTATTCTAGTAATCATTAATAGGTATATAAAGTTTTTAGGATACTTTACTATTATAATAACGATTACGGTAGCAGAACTAGCAGACCTATTTTTAGAATAGTGGCTCTTATTTAGCACGCTAAGGGGAATTATATCTAATAGAGGTACCGTATTTAACAGTGCATTTTAGTCTTTATTCTATCTCTTATTAAAAATATGGTAAAGGATAAGCACTACCTTTTACCTATAAACAGACGGGCAAACAGAGCATTTAAATGCGTTATTAGAACACTACCTCCGCTGCTATATTAATTATTAATAGGATAATTAGACATTATAGTTAGCTTTAGCGTAGCATATATATAATATAAGCATCCACAGCAGTATAAAAATAACCCCTAGAACATTAAGGACATCGTTCCTAAAAAAAAGGCACTAACGGCGTCTAAAAGAATTAAGTAAATAAGAATTCGTAGAGAGGAACTTAAAAAGCACTTACTAGACACCTAGGCTGTATAAAAAAGGTACTATAACGAAAAACATATGCTAAAAGAATTTAAGATAGGAAACAAAGTCTTACTATTTATAAAAAATATCCGAATAAAACGTATTAAGAAAAAGCTAGATCACCAGTAGCTTAGACCCTTTAAAATAGTTAAGAAAACTAAAGAAAACTAAGCCTATAAATTAGAATTACCAAAATCTTATTTAATATATCCTATATTTTATATTTCCTTACTAGAGCTATATTAAAGAAGAGATAGTATGGAACCGCCCCTACTTAGCAAAATTAATAGGGAACTAAAATAGAATATAGAAGATATTTTAGACTAAAGATGGCGCCAGAAGAAGCGCGAATTTTTAGTTTATTAGGAAGGATACTCTTAGGCGTATAATAGTTGGGAACCTAAGGAGTACCTTCGGCTGGGATATAATACCGCAATTAAAATCTTCCTAAGAACTAAAGGTAAAGACTTAAAAATGGTTCCAGATATACTATAGGTAAAGTAATAGGGAAGACCTTATAAATTAAAACTATAGGATTAAGCACAGACATTAAGAACAAAAATGTTTTGCTATTATAATAGGGATCCTAGAATCCTATAAGAGGAAGCCTATAGGGATCTATAGGAGAACTACTAGGGATACTATTTAAAGAAGACGCTGTCTAAGAAGGAGTAGTAGTACTATAAGAAGTGGCCTTGGGGATTTAAAGGGATCCCCTAGGGATAAAAGGAGAGTATTTAGCCTAGCACCGGAGATACGCAGTAAAGTTAATGGTATAAAGAGGAGCAAAAGAACAGCCTATAAAGAATTAAAAAATTTAAGGAATTATAAGGCACCTATAGGAATATTACCCGTTTATTATATATGGGGATTATAGTAGTGCACTATATTTATATAGATTGTCACTAAAGCTTAAAATAAAGGCATCCCTAAAGTATAAAGTTAATTCTTAATAATAGGGCATCTTAGAGGCACCTAAGAGGCACTATATAAAGCTATTCTATAAGAAGAAGAAAAGAGCTAGGTAATAACTTAAATACTAGTAGTAGTAATAGGAGCCTCCTCTTCCATCTTAACGTTATTATTAACGGTATTATTAGCTCCTCTATCCCTAGAAGTATTAGCACTTCTACTAATATTCTTCTTAAAATAATGGGTACTAAAAGGACTAGCACAGGCGGGAGACTGGCGAGGAAAACGTTTATCTTAACCTTTATTACTATCCTTAGTATCCCTAGGTTCTAAATTAGCGTCTAAGTAGAGATTAGAGAGATATTAGCTAAAGGAGTTAGTATAGTTTCTAAGTAAATTACTAGAGAAACTTACCTGGCTAAAGTAGCCCGTGTAAAAGTATAAATATTATTATTAATAAGGATAAGCTGTTTGTATATACGCTTCTAGACACTATATATCTAAGAACATTATATCTCTATAGTAGTAGAAACCCTTATAGAATTAAAGAGTCTATAAGTAAGGGAAGATACCTTCTATTCCTACCTATTACTATTAGAATATTAGCGGAAATCTTAAATAGCACGTTAGAGCCTATAAGTCTTATATATATAAACAGCGGGGATCTAGCATAATTAGCGAAATCTAAAATAGGATGGAATAGGAAATACTAAAACATAGGTCTTTTTTCTACTACAACAATAGGAGCACTTAGATTTATTTTCGCCAAAGCAAGGCATCTTATAGACGTGGGAAGGATTCTATATAAGAGCATAAATATAGCAACAACAGCATTTTAGGGAAACTGCCGCAGGAGTAATAGACGCTGTCTAGGGCGTTACCAGGAGATTAATAATACTACCGCCGGTCTAGGGACGCGCAGAAGGACCACAAGCCATTATAAGAGAATAATCTAAGAAGTTAGCATCGTTACAAAAGATAAGGTAGGGATCCTATTACTTATAAACGCGTTAAGAAAAGATAACAAGGTAGTAATAGAAGTACAGCTAAAGATATAGAAGCTAAAAGGCGAGATATAATAAAAACAGCCTATTTAAGAACAAGACGAATAGTATTGTTAATAAAAGAATAAGGGAAAGACGACGACTTATAAATAGAAAGAAATTAAAATAAAAGACGTCATTATTAAGGCCTATTTAGGTAAATGGGAATAGTAGTTAGTTAACGCGTCGCACTAAATAACCTCCAGATCTATTTATAACAAATTCCTAAAATTAAAGAGGTAAATCCCACCAAATTTTTATTACTATTATTAAAATCCTATTATAAAAACACTATAAGGAGCTAGGGTAGGAGAAGAGCAGAGGAATAAAAGATAAAGTAAAGTTCCGCGCTAGTAAAGAGCTGGCAATAAGTTGTATTATAGAGTACCTTTCTATTAAGGGTTTCCCCAGTAGTTTTAGCCGGAACTCTATAAAAACTTAGTAGAGGCGAAGTCTTAGAGGACTAAAACCCTAAAAGGGGAGGTAATTGTAACGGAATCCCCCAAAAAGTACATATTCGATAAAACGGTAAAAGGTTTCATCTATATCCTATCTATGTTCTAGAAGATACAGTCAGATAGGTTAGGGGCGAAAGGTTTTACTAGCGTCTTAGAAAAAAACATATAAGAAGCTGGTTCCCCTTTAGAGAAGAACTAGCGATTAGCCTTTAAATAGAAGTGGTTAAAAGCATTTGTCCTTTAATACGTAAAACTTATTCTACCTTTAACTTACCTTTAACTTACCTTCTACTTACCGGTGACACTGTTAATTAGATAATCATATGTTCCGGTTAAGCTGGCCTCTTACAATAAAGCAGATATATATAGAGGATAAGAGGAAGATAAATAGTAAGTTTTAAAGATTATTAGTTATAAGGATATAGACGATAAAATATAGTATAAAGTTAAGTAGATAGGCTATAACGAGACTACCTAGGAGCTACTAGAGAACCTAAAAAATGCTATAGGAAAGGTACAGGAGTATTAAAAGAAAAAAGGTTAGGTAATATTAATAAAGAGAAATCGCTAAAGAATGAGTCACCTAAGGGGGACCTAGGAAGAGCGACTGCTAAACTACTTAGAGTTATTTCCTTCTTTATTAGAAGAGAATCCGTTTTTTTATTACTAAGTTCCTATAAACCTTATTAAATAAGTTTCTACTTCTTTAAACGAACCTTTTTATAAATATATTCTAAATACTAAAGATAGGCATAAGCTAGACGCTAAACTTTAAGAATATATGCGGATTCTTCTAAGGCATATTAGACCGTAAACAGCGCCGAGGATAGCTTACTATTAAGCTTTATAGCGGCAGATTAAACACAAGACCCTATAATAAATTACTTAGGGAACTTAGAGACTATTAAGAGTTATAAGACGCGTATACTTAGCGTTAAAAATTAAGTAAATATCGCAAGACGATTAAACGTTTACTTTAGTGCACTTTATATAGAAAGAGGGTTGCTAAGATAAAGGACTTACTAACGCAATATAGACTAACCCCTTTTTTACGCAATAAGAATACGAAGATAGCATTACTTTACTAAGCGATAGTATAGAAGAGACTATACGCGTACAATAAAGAGTTAAAGAAAAAGAAGGTGCTTTAGGTATTATAAGTAACAATATTAACTAAATTAATTAAACGGATATTATACCTCTAGTAAATAACTTAAAGATACTAGGTATCTTTAAGGACAAAGATAAAGAGGAGGGAGATAATGTTACAAACGCTTTAAGTATAATATTATAACTACTTAGAGAAGAGTTAGAGAAAGCTAGTTAGTTAATATAGGTACGGTCTAGGATAGAACCCATAGAACTATGTAATAAGGAATAGTAAATAAAGTTACATAATATAATCTGTATAATCTGTGTAATCTATAAGATCTATAATAGAGCGAATAGAGCAGACAGAGCAGATAGAGCAACGACTTTCTTAGGAGTACGGTTGTGTATTTAAGGACCCTTAGTCCCTACCTAGATAGTTCCTTCCTCGTAGTAATTCTTAGAATACAATTAAAGTTAATCTATTAGGCAACTACTCCACTAGTTGTTATTACGTTGTTAACTTACTTACAATACCTATATACCTAGCCTATTAACGAGTCCATTATAGTTTCTGCTATAAGGCTCCGTTATAAAGAGGATATAAGGGTCGCTAGAGACTTGCTAGGGAGACGCCAGTTAAACGTATAGCTCCCTTATTATTAGTATATATATACTAGGAATATAAAAACTCCTTATCTAAAAAGGTATTATTATAAATAGCTTTATATATAACGTAAGGCTTTATAACTACAAACTTCGCCTAGAATAATGCTATTACTATATATAATAGGGATATACCTAATCTACATACGTAGTATAGGTGTGCTATAGCTATTATATAGGCCCCTACAATATAAAACACTATTTAAATTAAGACTAAATAAAATGCGTAAACTGCTACTAAAGTATATATAAGGTGTAGGAGAGAGAAGACTATATTAAATATAGGAGATAGAAGGTAAGGGCTTAATAGCTATAAGAATAACTATACGCTAGGTTATATAAATAGAAATAATAAGTAATAAGCTAAGGGGGCGTAGGTGCCTTTCTAGTGTTTCCTACCTTTAATACTAGGGGGCTAGGCTAGCTATCCTAAGCCTTAACGGGCTAGAAGTAACGCTATATAATATTACTAGACTATATAGGGATATAAGGGTTATAGGGGATATAAGGGAGAGAACGCCCTATAGGAAGACCTTTATAAATAGCTATAGCAAGCTTAAGACTAGGATAATTAAGAATTAGACTTAACGCGGTAAACATAATATTTATAGCTAACTTTTAAAGGGTATATAGCTAATTAGTAAAAATAGGGGAAGAACCGGAGGTAATAATAGATTTAGATATAGAAGTGCTAGTAGGAATATAAGATATGGGAATAGAAAGCTCTATATAAAATAAGTAGTAACTAGGGTATAGATATAAGAGATAGAAGTTCTAAATATTCTAAAGAGGGTAGAAATAGGAGAAGTAAGGAATAAAGGAAAGGCGAAGGACCCTTTATAAGGCAGTATTGCTAGGGTATACGGTAGGGAGTAGGCAAGCCGAGCATAAGTCACAAAGAGAGTCGATGGAAGAGGACGATATGGTAATGAGGGTAGGCAATAGCCTAAGTACAGAGACGAACCGATGGGGGAGGAAGGAGGCTGCAAGCCCGAGGTGCTTATAAGGAGGTGCTAAGGGCTAGCCGAAGGCTAGCCTTGGCGACCCCTAAGAGCCCCTAGGCGATGCAGCCGAGTAAGGGCCAAAATAACCCTTACACCCTTGCTGGGGGTCCGCTACCTATCTATTATATAGTATAACTACGGTAATACAAACTACTGTCTTATAAGGCCCTTACTAGATAGCCTAGACCTAGAAATACTATATCCTTACTATATAAGAGCCGTATTATAATGCCTATATATAATTAATATACTACCCCTAAGGATTCTAGCTCCTATATAAACTAAAAGCAGCTATTCGCATATGCTTTATAATTAGTAAGGCTATTAGCCTATTCTTATAGTTATAGTAGGCAGTTAACCTAGATATTATAGTTATAATAATATGAATATATAGGGGACCGGTATAGATTATTAACGTATATAACCCTAGGGTTAAAGGGGTTCTATAAATAGAGAATATTATATTAGTAATAAGCTTACTAGGAACTAAAGGTATAGAGTTCCTATTAGGAGATATAAACCTCTACTATCCGCGGTAGGAGGGTATCTATATTACTACTAAATAATAGGTAGAGTGCCTACTAAGAGCTATAGATACCTGGGGCCTTAAGCTAGCTACCCTTTTAGAAGTAATTATATAGTAATGAGGCACCGCTAGAAGTATAATTGACCTTATATTTATAGACAAAAGCCTATACTAGAGACTTAAAAGGTATAACCCTAAAGAAAAATAGGTACTTACTTTAGACTATATCCCTATCTAAATATAACTAGATCTGGATATTAAGGCGTAACTAAATAGCAAAAGATATGTAATAAGAAAGCTTAAAATAAACAGCTTCCTTAATATAGTTAAATAACAACTTTAAGATTTAGAAGAAATCCACTTAATATTAAATAAGCGAGGCTTATTAGCTACCCCTAAGGAAATCGACTAAAGACTAAAAAGAATTTAGGTAGTAATTAAAAATAAGCTAAAAGAGTACTGCCCGGTCTTAAAACTGGGCCCCTATATGCGATATATATGGTCTATATAATACATAGTTCTTATTACTAGCTAATAATAAGCAAGAAGAAAATATATAAGCAGCTATAATTTTAAAGATAAGAGATAATATAAAGACATAAGAAACTAGCTAAAGAATACCCTAAAAAAAGAAGTAAGGAATAGCTNGAGANGGTTTATAAATAAGNATANTANTAACCTAAGCCTNCCCTATAATAAAGGTCTNTAGANNATAGTNAAATAGGTAAAGANAAAGGCGGGACGNNTAGTAGAAGACCTATACCTTCCGCCCCTATAAAGACTAGGTAAATTACTAGCTATAAGCGATAATAATAAGAAGGTAAAGATCCTTATAGAAAGATTTTTCCCTTAACTAGTTTTAGTAGACCTTAGCAATATTACGGGTAAAGCGCTAGTAACTTGCCTAAGGGTTAACAGTAATATAACAACTAAAGAAATAGCCAGAACTATTAGCCGCCTTTTAAATAATATAGAACTAGAACTAGATAGGATTTTAAATAAAGCCCTAAAGACCTGCGGACTACTAATAGCACTTTAGCTTGCGGATATAGCTAGAGTATACTTTATAATAGGCTACTACCTAAGACTTGGAAGAGCTATAATAACGTTTATCCTATATAAAGAAGGTAAAGCAAACTACTTATTTCTAGGGAGCTACCGCCCTATTGTCTTAGAGAATACCCTTAGTAAGATCTTAGAAAGGGTAATAGCGGACTATATAATAGATACGGTTAAGAAATACGCCCTACTACTATAAAGCTAAATAGGGGCAAGAAAGAACCGCTTAACACTATTAGTACTTACGCTACTTACTACTACTATTAAATCTGCATGGGCGATACGAAGAGACTTTATAGTATTAATGCTTAGCCTAGATATTAGTGGCGCCTATAATAACGTACCCTATAAGCGCCTCCTATATATCCTTAGGGCAAAAGGCTTCTTAGAATAGATTATATAATTTATTTAAGGGTTTATAGGTTAAAAAGAAATATTATTAGTCTTTAGCGGATACTAAAGCCCCTCTATTATAGTTGCAATAGGAATACTATAAGGATTACCCCTCTTACCTATACTTTTCCTTTTCTTTATAAGCAACCTACTTAACTCCTTTAAAAAAGGGGCGACCTAGGGGATAGGCTTTGTTAATAATATAAACCTAATTATATACGGGCTAACAGCTATAGAGAATTGTAAAATACTAGAGAAAGTTTATAATACCTATATAAAATAGGCAAGGCGATATAGAGTTTAATTCTTACTAGAGAAATACTAGCTAATCTATTTTATAAGAAAACGCAACTAATCTATAGATCTCTAGTATATAATTCATATCTAAGGCTTTAGGGGTTAACTAGTTTAGGGCCTAAGAGTATTAGGAGTATGGGTAGATAGTAAGCTCCGGTGGAGCGTATATACGACGTAAGCGGCCTATAAAGGCTAAGTATAGTATAGCGTATTATCTAGGATTATTAATTCTATATAGGGTCCATACTTTTAGAGGTTACGCCTACTATATATAGTAGTTATCCGGCCAACTATAATATATAGGTCTAGTATTTAGGCCATTAGAGAATCTAAAAAAGGCCCCCCTAAATCGCTCCTTAAACTACTCTAAAAGGTCTAAATAGCCTGCCTTTAAAGTATAATAGGCGGATATAAGCGAACGGCTACAGTACTGCTCGAGAAGGAAGCTAATATTCCCCCCCTATAATTATATATTGAAGCCGCTGTAATATAAAGGGCATAAAAGGAATATAACTCTAATGTTATAAAGTATATTAAGATACGCCTAAATAAACTATAGAGGGACCCTAGGGCGCCTCGTAGGAGAATAAACTAATAACCTTAAAGCAGGGAAGATATATTAGAGAAATAGGTAAAGAAAGTAGAAGAAGAATAGTACTACTTTAGGGCCTAGGCTTATATAGAGGAGAAAGGGAAACGCGTAAGAGGCTAGTAAGGATAATAGTAAGAGAGAGAAAGGAGCTAAAGTAAAGTATAAAAGAACGCTAGGAAACTATCTATAGTAATGCAATACTGGCTAAACTAATGCTAAAGAGGCGTATAGAAGTTAAAGGTATAGAGGCTAACTGTTACGGGACTTACACGTTCTCACGTCCCTGCGCGTTTTGACGTTCTTAACCCGTGCTTACGTTCGTCCCGAGACACCTACGCACGTTCCCCTACAACCCCTATTTATATCCGTACCTAGCACACAAAGATTCTTCTTTATCCAAATGTCTTTGTATCAACCACGCATAGTTACGCGTACGTAGCCTTCTTTAATTACTACCCTGTTTAGTATATTGTATTCCAGCTCGTGCCTACTTCTGTGACACTAACTAAGGTAAGAGGAACCTAAGCCGTAGTATAGTTAACGCTATAGGGGGTAAATACTCTAGGGCTCTAAGAAGGCTTAATAAAGGCAGAAAATATAATAGTAATACTCTTAAGAATAGGAATAATAGGACTAAAAGATTGGCTCTACTGGGTAGGTGTTCTAGTAGGTAGCCTAAGATATAAATATAGCTAGCTAAGACAGACACTAAAATACGTAATACTATTATGCCCCTTACGCACTAACTAAGAAGTAATACTTTTAGTAGCTGGCATAGAGAACTATAAGACACTACTCTTAATATAAAAAGGCCTTAAGGCGGTTACCTAGTGGCTTATTAGCTAAAATGTACTAAACTAGTTTTAGGTTATAAAGGAAATAGTAATAAAGGGTAGGGGGCGAGTAATAGGCGCCCCCTAATAACTCTATAGTAGTAAAGTAAAGTTTGTAATACTAGCGCGTCTATAGGCTTATTACGGCAGCAGTGGTTTCTAAAAAGGTTAAAAAGTAAGGTAGTAGGAGCACTATAGGTGACTTGTAGGCGCCTTGTAGGCGAGTTTTAAAAGGTAGGGAGATAGATTACAGGGTTTTCTTAAATAGAGTTTTCTCCCTATATATATATAAGGAGTAGTCTATATAGGCCTAATAGGGATCCGAATTAGACGTTAAGTAATAAATTATTATTATTATCTAGGTATTTATATATAAGACTAATATTAATAGATATTTAACGAGATTTAAAGCTTGTCTTTACGCATAAGGTAATTTATAAGAGTTAGTTTATAAGGATACCTATACTATAACTTTAGCAGCAAGATTATTTAGAGCCTTAATGGCTATCGTTGCAATATTTAACCTAAACTGCTAGTAAGGCGACGCTATTAATGTATTTATAAACAGCCTAATTAATAAAGTCGTTTATATTAAGTATTTAGATAGATTTTTAATTAAGGGTAAATACCTACTACTTTAAAGAGCGCTCTATAGATTATAATGATCACCTCTGCTATCCCTTAACCCGTTAATTTGGGTCCTACGGTTATTGATAAGGGACCAGCCAATCGGAGAACCCGGTTCAATGCAGGTGCCCAGTCAAATCTAGTAGCGAATTCTCGAAGGACCCCAACGGGTTAAGGGATAGTATAGTAACTTAATAACAATACTAAAAAAGGAAGGCTTAAAGCTAGTAGCGGAGGAGCCTTACCTATATTATAACGATTAGCTAATAGTCTTTTTCTACATCAACAATATTATAGCTATATTTAGGAAGAAAGACCTATTTAAGCTTAAAACTTTTAAGGAGCACCTTATAAAAAGGTATAAAATAAAGAACCTAGGTAACTTTACCTAGTTCCTTAAAATTTAAATTATCCATAATAGAAAGAATAGGAAGCTTTAGCTTAGCTAAAACTCCTATATTAATAAGATTGCGGTAAGCTTTAAAGTTAAAGATTATCGCAAGATATATACACTAATAGGTATTAAGAAACTTAGGCCTAATCTAGAGTAAGCCTTTAAGTAGAATACCTACGCCTATTAGAGGAAAGTTAGATCTATACTCTATACAGCTAATATTACTTATTTAGATATAGCGAGAACAGTAAGTAAGCTGTCAGAATTCTTATATAATCCGTCACTAATTCACGACGTAGCTGCTATAAGGGTAATTACCTACCTTAATTAATCCAAGACTCTTACGATTAAGTACTTAAAGGAGAATATAATAAACTAGATCTTCATAAGGATAAGTAATACGTTATTTAGTAATAATTTAGTAAGCAGAAAGAGTATAGAAGGCTATCTATTTACTTTATTTAAGGGACTAATTAACTAGCAATCTATAAAGTAGAAGTTAGTAATAAAATTAAGTACGAAAGTAGAGCTTTTAGCCCTATTATATACAGCTACCGAGTTAATTTAGTAGTAGCGATTCTTTAAAGAAATTGGATTTAACCCTAATAAGAAGTAAATAATATATTGCGATAACCTATAGACTATTTAACTACTAACTAAAAGTAACGCGGAGCTTAATACTAAGCTTTAACACATTAATATCTATTACTACTAGCTCCGCTAGGAAGTTTATAAAGAAAGCATTAATATTAAATAGGTGCCTATTGCGGATATAACAGCAGATGGCCTAATAAAGGCTCTACCTTATTAAAAGCACGAGATATTCGTTTAGTAATTAAACCTCATTAATATTAAGGATCTAATTTAATTTAATTTAAATAATATTTAGGCAAGGTAAATATATAGAGGATTTCCTTTAACTTAACACCAAATTGCTATTGTAACTTTTTAGTATTTCTACAGCAGCCTAGAAGGCTCTGTGTAGCTAGGGGGGTGTATTAACCTAAATTAAAGTTCCTTACTACTATCGTAATACTGTCTAACGACCTAGATCGTCTATACGAACTATGTCTCAGTTGTCTTGTATCTTGAGCTCGTATGTCTTATCGAACGTCTCATTACCTATTTCTTTTAACTATGACCTACTATATGACGACGTCGTCGTCATTGTATTTGGACCTACCTGATGTATATAAGAGAGCTTCTAGAGCCCTCTTTAATTGTTGGTCACACAGGGTGACTTACTAATAACGACTACTCGAGTAGGTTACAGTGATGTTGGTTAAAAAGCTTATTCATTGGAATGAGGAAGGGCGAGGAGCCTAAGACTCCTCGCCACGCTAGTGCCGCGGCGTCACGTGACGACCGCTTGCCTCATTCCCGACATTAATAAACAGAGTTCTCATTCCTGATCGTCCGTTTAACACATTATATCCCCAACTAGTAACTTCTTCTGTCAAGTTGTAATATAAGACCGTGGGAACTTTTGTCTATGGTACCGTTAGTAAAAGAAGTCAAATATACTAAAATTTAGCCTACGCTGGACCTAGTTTCTGAATCACTACTGGGCCATATAGTAACAATATCTTCCTTGGAGTCCATACCATTAGAAAGGGCATAAGCTACGGCTGATTCAGTAGCCCCAAAATCTACAGCTACAATGATTCGACTTTTCCGGGCTTGTTTAGGCTGTATCTGGGGAGCTAACGGTGAATCTTGCGCTTGGGGAAAATTGTACGGCTGGGCAAGCGCAGTAGCTCGATTGGCCAAGTGTTGAGAGACATGCGGAGAATTGTGACCATACTGCTGTGAACCGGCGAGCGGCAAAGGAGGGATCAAGGCTGGTTTGTGGTGAAAGACGATTTTCTGGAGGGGTCGGTGATGGTATGGGCGTATATCGTCTTTGCGAGTACTGTGGCGACCCGCGAATTATTGGGTTAGGTTTAGTATCCTAAGCTGGAACCAAAGCAAAGTCTTGAGATAGATTATGCAAACCATGAATTCCAGTAGTTGTCTCTTTGGTGTTTTCTACGGCCATTTCTCCATGGGATTTCTTAGACGGGTTTTGATGGCTAGTACTAGGATGTGGAAAATACTAAGTCAAAGGTTTCGTCAGATATTCTAAAGGCGGAAGCTGTACCGGAGCACTGTAGCCAGCAGGGAGAAAGCTGCGGCATCCCTCTGCTTTAGCTGGGTCACCTTTAGCTTTGTATATATGCGTAAGCAGTGCCATTGACTTATAGAATTGTGCACCCTCTTTGCCTTTGATCCTTCGCCTTCCTATTAATGCTCTTTTGCAGTATCGAATGTGTTAAACGGACGATCAGAAATAAGAACTCTGTTTTATTAAAAAGGGCTCTAGAAGCTCTCTTATATATATTAGGTAGGTCCCAAATATAATGACGACGACGTCGTCATATAGTAGGTTATAGTTAAGAGAAATAGGTAATAAGACGTTTGATAAGACATACAAGCTTAAGATACGAGATAACTAAGATATAGTTTATATAGACGATCTAGGTCGTCAGATAGTATTACAATAGTAGTAAGGAACTTCAATTTAGGTTAATATACCCCCCTAGCTGTATAGAGCCTTCTGGGCTGCTGTAGAAAATACTAAAAAGTCATAATAGCAATTTGGTGTTGAGTTAAAGGAAATCCTCTATATATTTACCTTGCCTAAATATCATTTAAATTAAATTAAATTAGATCCTTGATATTAACGAGATTTAATTACTAAATAAATGTCTTATACTTTTAACAAGGCAGAGCCTTTATTAGGCCGTTTGCTATTATGTCCGCAGTAGGCACCTATTTAATATTAATGCTTCCTTTACAAACTTCCTGGCGGAGCTAGTAGTAATAAATATTAACATGTTAAAGCTTAGTATTAAGCTCCGCGTTACTTTTAGTAAGTAGTTAAATCGTCTATAAGTTATTGTAATATATCGTTTGCTTCTTATTAGGGTTAAATCCAATTTCTTTAAAGAATTGCTGCCACTAAATTAACTTAGTAGCTGTATGCGATAGGGCTAGGAGCTCTACTTCCGTACTTAATTTTGTTACTAACTTCTACTTTATAGATTGCTAGTTAATTAGCCCTCTAAATAAGGTAAATAGATAACCTTCTGTGCTCTTTCTACTTACTAGGTTGTTGCTAAATAATATATTACTGGCCCTTACAAAGATCTGGTTTATTATATTCTTCTTTAAGTACTTAATTACAAGAGTCTTAGTTTAATTAAGGTAGGTAATTACCCTTATAGCAGCTGCGTTATAAATTAGTGACGGATTTTATAAGAATTCTAATAGCTTATTTACTGTTCTCGCTATATCTAAACGAGTAATATTAGCTGTATAGAGTATAGATCCGACTTTCCTCTAATAGGCGTAGGTATCCTGCTTAAAGGCTTGCTCTAGATTAGGCTTAAGTTCCTTAATACCCATTAGTGTATATATCTTACAATAATCTTTAACTTTAAAGCTTATTATAATTTTGTTAATATAGGAATCCTAGCTAAGCCAGAGCTTCCTGTTTTTTTTATTATAAATAATTTAAATTTCTAAGAACCAGGTGAGGTTACCTAGGTCCTTTATCTCATACTTTCTTATAAGGTGCTCCTTAAAGGTTTAGAGCTTAAGTAGGTCTTTCTTCCTAAATATAGCTGTAATATCGTTGACGTAGAAGAAGACTATTAGCTAATCGTTATAATATAGGCAAGGCTCCTCCGCTACTGGCTTTAAGCCTTCCTTTTTTAGTGTTGTTGTTAAGTCACTATGCTATAGCAGAGGTGATCGCCTTAATCCATAGAGGGCTCTTTAGAGAAGTAGGCATTTGCCCTTAATTAGAAATCTATTTAAATACTTAACGTATACAACCTTATTAATTACGCTGTTTATAAATATATTAACAGCGTTACCTTACTAGCAGTCTAGGTTAAATATTGCGATAATAGCTATTAAGGCTCTAAATGATCTTGCTGCTAAAGTTACGGTATAGGTATTCTTATAAACTAACTTTTGTAGATTACCTTATACGTAAAGACAAGCTTTAAACCTCGTTAGATATCCATTAATATTAGTCTTGTATATAAATACCTAGATAACAGGTACTATTTTAGTATAGATTATCTCATTAATGACTTAAAACGTTCCTTGATTTTAAAGGTCCGTATATTTCTTTTAGGTAATAGCCGTAAACTCTTCCTTATATTAATGTCTTTAAAGCTCCTTTTAATTCCTAGGCGGCGGTAGGAGCTGATTACGGTGCAGCTTTTTATAAAATGTGAGCCCTATATTAAAGGCTAATCTTTAAGCTGGAAGGCTCTAGTTAGTAATATTAGTAAGAAAGCCTACGTAGATCTTTAATTATCCTTTAAGTCTCTTTTCTTTAACCACGTTTTGCTCTCTTATATTGCTATTAATCTTCTTTTTTAGCTTAGCTTTATTAGTCAGAACTAGGATATAATGCGGCTTCTTTACTAAGGTATTTAAGGACGGTGGTAGAGGCTCTAGTAAGTTAGGTTCTGGTGTCTTATTTAGAGTAGGAAGCCCTAAAGCTAAGTCGTCTTTAGAGCTTAAATCTTATTACTTACTACTCTTAATATTAGGCTCTTCCTTATTTCTACTAGATTCTACCTATTATCTCCCTTTAGTATTAACTTAAATCTCGTCTTAAGTCTTATTACTTTTATTAGATAATAATTCCAATTTGTTTTAGAGATTCTATATTTAATAGACATTAATAACTTCTAATATTTAGTTAGTTCTAACTTAGAGTATATTTACTAGATCTAGCTGTGAGTTATTATAAAGTAACCGCTTATTAAACTTTACGTCTCTAGTTCTTATAACTTTCTTTTAACTAGGAATATAGATTTAGAATATATTTATTAAATTATATCCTACCAGATATCCTATATAGGCCCTTGGCGTAAGCTTGTTTAGGCGTGGAATATTATACTTAAGAGGGTAGGCCCTATAGCCGTAGACTTATAGGTGGCCTATATTTGGTTTTAGTAGTGATATACCTATAGCTAACTAGATTCTCTTAAACGATGTCTTCCACCTAAGTCTTCTACTGGGTATTTGATTAAGTAGATAGGCAGCTACTTTATAGACTTTAGGACATAGCTCCTTTAGTAGATAAGCCTTAATTCTTATACACTAAGCCTTCTGTATAATTACCCCCCTAGATTATTCCGCTAGACCGTTCTGTAATTAAGTATTAGGTGCTGATCTTTTAATACTAATTCCTTATTCAGCTGCCTATTCCTTAAATTCGCCTATAAGAGATGTCTTTCTATCTGTGTAGATAATAGCTACCTTAAAGCCATATCGTTATTTAATAACATTGCAATATTTAATGACAATTTGGGTAAGGGACGACTTCTTAGCCATCGTCTCTACCTTATTTATTTACGTCACGTCGTTAAGGAAGTATACTGCGTACTTATCGCTATTAAATGCGACTATTCCGGGTATTAAATTAAGGTAGATTCTATAGAAAGGAACTAGCGACTAAGTTAGAGGTCTTCTAGATACCACCTTATAAGCTTTACTTACTCCACATGATTTATATTCTACCGTTATTAGGCCTTTTATAATCGCGCCTATTACTAACTAAAGTAGTTGCTTAATCGCGTCTTTTCCTACATAGCCTATTCGCTAGTGCTATATATGACCTTCTGCCTAATTTAGTAGAGGCTTTAATAAATGCTTTATTGGCTTTAATTAAGTCGCAAATAAAGCCTTAGGTGAGTCACTTTTTGGCTTATTATATTTAATGGTGTTTTAACTATAGTGGCGGCTATAATAGGCGTACGTCTTATTGTCGCTATAGAAGAGAGTGTTTTCTTTATTGTTCTAGTAGACTCCCTTATTATTAAGCTTGTTAAGATATACTAAGTTAGTATAGAAGCCTGGTATAAAGGCTACTCCTAAGAGCTGTATCTATCTCTTCCCTTTTAGGTTATTAATTATGACTGCAGCTGTACTATAGCCTACAATTTCTTCTATATATAAGCCCGTGTAGACGCGTTTTAATATAGGCTTAATATCACTAATAAACCTGGCTCTATTATTGAAGATATGTAGGCTGATTCCTAAGTTAAGAATTACACTATCGCGAAGCTCGTAATTGGAAGTTGTGTTATTAGATCCTATATAATAAACTACAAAGTTTCCGGTAGGCCCTTATAAGCTCTAATTACTGCCTTCCTTTAGCTTTTTATTGGCTTAATCGTCCTTATTAGCTTAATCGTCCTTTTTAATTTGCTTAATATAAGCCTTAATTTCGGGCGTTGTATTAGCAATCTTCTTATCCACCTTCTTCTGAATTTTATTACTTGGTTTAAACCATAATAGGTAAGGAATTAACTTTACGATGTACTAGTACTTGTTAAAGTAGTAACGTTTTCTATATAGGTACTCTGGCGGCGGTTGCCTTTCCTTTTTCTACTTATCTGCTGACGATTAAGGCTTTAATTTAGGCTTTAAATTCAGTAAGTTGTCTTTAAAGGTGACTCCAAATGATCCTCCTTGTGGGGTTTTGCCCTTCTAGGCGAGGTCCGTATAACGGTGGTTTTGGTATATTTTAACTAGTTTAAAAAAGGTAGGAAGCGTCTTCTTCTCCTACTTACGCTTATTAAGCTCGTTCTTCCAATATTCTAACCAGCTTAGTGTGATTAATTCAACTATATACGCGAAGTCTTTCACTAAATAATTACTATCTACCTTAGGTAGAGCTTGCTCCTTATACTTAGTATATACCTTCTCCTACTCTTATAACTAGATCTTAAAGTTCTGGTTTTAAGGCGCCTTCTTAAGCCTTGCATATTAAGTGGCTATTTAAAGCTTTTAGGTATGGTTAGTTAGAGCAATTCTCTTCTTAAGAGATACCAAGATGTTATAAGTAGTAGTGCATTTAAACGTGTAGATGAGGTAGGTACGTAAGATGGAGCTTAGGATGTGGCTGCGTAACGTATTAAGAGCTAATAACTGTTTTCTATATAGCTTTATATTGTCCCTATAATCGGCTTTAAGCGTATAGAGCTCCTCTTTCTCCTCCTTATCTAGGTCCGCGAGCTTTATCTTCCCCCGGCTATTAGCATCCTTAGGTAAGGCACGAATAGGTTCTTTAAGCTGTGGCAGATCGGTTTTAGGTGTTAATAGGTTAATATACTTCCAGAGATGATTATTATTCGCTTTTGACTTAATAACCTTAATCCATTTATCCCAATTGTTTGGGCTTATAAGGATAACGGATAATATAATAACGGGAAGGGTTTCTTATTAAGAAGTTATTGTGGGTAGTTGTCTACAATTAAGATAATAATTGAAATTAATGGGAATAAAGGCTTTGGAATTAAAGATGATGCAGTAGACGGCCTGGGCTTATAACTGTTGAACGGACGATTAGGAATGAGAACTCTGTTTTATTAAAGAGGGCTTTAGAAGCTCTCTTATATACATTAGGTAGGTCCCAAATACAATGACGACGACGTCGTCATGTAGTAGGTCATAGTTAAGAGAAACAGGTAATGAGACGTTCGATGAGATATATGAGCTTAAGATACGAGACAACTGAGACATAGTTCGTATAGACGATCTAGGTCGTCAGACAGTATTACGATGGTAGTAAGGAACTTCGATTCAGGTCGACAGAATGGCATTGTTATACGCACCCATATCAAATTTTCTGAGAGCAAGAGCATAGAGTCCGTAAAAAGCCATCGGATCAGCCGCTCCTTTAAGCGCTGCTAGACCAAGAAGAACTCTTTCAGAATCGTTCCAGTTGCCTTGATAGCCGTAGGTGTACACTTGCATAAGTTTCATCTTGGTCATATCTTCTGAAGGATCGCCTCGTGCTGACCGGTCGATAACCTTCACAAGAAATCGTTCTGCTTTAGGATAGCCTCCTTTAGAAAAGCTAGTGATCGCTAAATCTTGAAACCTTTTCAACATGTCTCTTTCCATATCAGAGTCAGCCTCAGAATCTCGCTCAGAGTCTTCTCCTGTTCCATTTAAAGGCACGTCATTAGATTGTGCTATTTGACCTGATAGTTGGCTTCCTTGTTGTGTCCGGTCCTCTTTTTCAATGATTGGCGGTGGCATCCAATCCTGTATATTTCGGTGTTGCTCATCACTCAAGGGATCGCCCATAACGGAACCGCCCCACACCGTTGACCCTGCTCCATCTGCTGTGATTGTGCTCGCACTTGAATGGAAAGATTCTGCTGCTCGAACAAAGAGCCTCAAATTACGTGAGATACGCTCGCTGTCCTCTCCGATATCAGATGAAGGTGGTTCAGCATCATTTCGTGCTTGAAGCGCAAACTCAACTCTTCCGATTTGAGATTTAAGTCCTGTTAGGACCTAGCCAATTGATTCCTGTGAGGTATTGCTATTTAGTAGCAGGCAGCTATGGTGATGATCAGCAACTCTCTGAGACGTTTTCCAATGTGCATCGGGCTTACATATTGAGCATTTGCAGCGCGCTTTGCATCGCACTGTTGTATGAGTGAATCTGTTGCTTGAACGTAGTAATATCCCTCATCCTCATATTTAATTTGATTGACATTGTAGGCTTTCGAAGAAATCCTCGCCCAAGAAAGCTGCTCTTCTGCACCTCATCAATCTTTTTCTCCAGCTTCTCTAACGTACTCTTGCAATCATCTAGCGACGCTCGAACGCTAATCCAGAGATTGCCACCGGTATTGGCCTGAGCGGCGACAAGTAACGGGTTCTGCTTCCAGGCTTGACTTACAGCCTCCAAAACTCGAGAAAGTCCTACTATCTCCTTACATAAGCTAGATATACTATCATCGACGCTGCGAGCATCGTCCACAAACGTATAAAGTATGCCAGAGACCTGAGTTCGAGCTAGTCAGTTGTCTGGTTGGAAAGGCCTGGGAAGAGTGCCTCAACCTACCCTGATGCAGAGACCTGCAAAGCCTGCAGCGGAAGAGGCAATTGACAAGGGATCCATGACGATCCATGGGCGTCATCAGCTCATTTGGAATTCCTGGTATTAAATTACGTAAGGGACAAGTCTCTTCCATGCAGGCCACCTTTAAAGTGCGCACATTTGGACGAGGGGCTATCGGTTATGAGGCTGAGCTGCACAAGGATATTTTAAGCATATCCGGCTGGTTGCGGCGGCGGAGATATCCGTCTTGACGCGTCGTTTGGCCTAGGTGCGTCCTCGCGCTAGCACCTGATCCTGATCTTTGGATGAACGACATCAAAACATTCCCGCCTCCGCTCAATGCTTCCCCTCCATCAAGCTTGTCTCCTTTTTAATCATGATTTGGAAACCCTTTCGGCCGCCGCTTCTCGTCCGAAAGTCCAGTGAGCCCCACCAGCCAAAGTCACAAGAAACCAACGCCACTGGCCCGCCTCAGAAGAAAAGACGAGTCTCTCGGGAGGCCAACGAATCCCAAAGCGCTTCAACAACGGAAGGAAGAACTTCACCATCACTAAATATAACACGGAACCACCTTCTAGTGCGAAACCCAGCAGCTTCGGACAGTGCCGCGAAACGGTCTAGTGATGGAGCGGAAGAATACTATACAGTGTTATGGTAAGTCGTGCAGGGAATATACATGAGTTATGCTAACACTCATTTCTAATAGGCGGAAGTTCACGGCTAAAAAGAATAAGACATGGGATGGAGATGGCGTGCTGTCTGTTAGTAATGGATACGTCCACCTTCAAGACGTTTCGGGAAAAGACATGGGAAAAACTGCATGGAACGCGCCATTACTGCAAGGTTCAACACTATCCGTTGGTGGAAAAGATGTGGAAGTCGACTGCCTTATCACAAAGGAAGATTTTCTGGCTGGCAAACCTTTCTTAGGTGGCATTCACAAAACACTCATACCAAAGCTCGAGGACCCGTTGAGGCTGAGCCTAAAAGTTCAGGCAAAGCAAGAAAAACTCGTAGCTCGGCAGGTCAACAAAGTCAACGTTTCCGCTCCAAGCAGCAAGGCTACCCAAGGGCAATTTAAAAGTCCCTTGCTTTCTAATACTGCCATGCCGAAGACCATCAACACCCAAACATCTCGACCTCGCCACGATCCAAATCAGCCGAATGCTCTGGTTATGAAGCGACCTACATCATGCCCTAAGGGCAAGCAAATCGTCGATGTAGTCGTGGATCCAGTGCTTTGCAAACACCTTCGTGAACACCAACGCGAAGGAGTGAAATTTCTATACGAATGTGTCATGGGCATGCGTTCTGGGGGCGAAGGAGCCATCCTCGCTGATGAGATGGGTTTGGGAAAGACTCTGCAGACAATCGCACTGCTATGGACCTTACTAAAGCAGAATCCCATTTACGAAGACGCGCCGGTCGTTAAGAAGGCTCTCATTGTTTGTCCAGCTGGACTCACCAACAATTGGCGTCGGGAATTCCGTAAGTGGCTGGGAAATGAGAGGATCGGAGTCTTTGTTGCTGAAGGCAAGAAGGTCCGCCTAGCCGATTTTACCATGGGAAGAAGTTACAACGTGATGATTATCGGCTATGAGATGCTTCGAAGTGTCCAAGATCAGCTGAAGAAGGGCAGTGGCATTGACATCGTTATAGCCGACGAGGGGCATCGACTAAAGACTGCCAATAATAAAGCCATGTTGGCAATTCAGTCTTTGAATACAGAGCGAAGGGTCATATTGTCGGGAACTCCGCTACAGAATGATCTGAGTGAATTCTTCACCGCAATAGATTTTGTCAATCCTAGTCTACTGGGCAAGCGGGCGACCTTCAAAAGAGAGTTTGAGAACCCAATTATGAAGTCTCGGCAGCCTGATGCAAGTGCAAAGGATATAGAAAAAGGCGAGGCTCAGTGGCAAGAACTTGTGTCCTTGGCTAGTCAGTTCATGATACGACGAACTGCTGACGTGCTTTCCAAGTATCTACCCCCCAAAATGGAATACATTCTATTCTGCAAGCCTACTACTGCTCAGGCCTCCGTCTATCGGAATGTTTTGTCCTCGCCTGTCTTCACTGCAGCACTTGGGAATTCTGAAACTGCCCTACAGCTGATCAACATTCTAAAGAAAGTCTGCAATAGCCCGTCTCTTTTAAAGTCTAGAGCATCTGATGAGGCACCATCCGAAATGCTTGCTAGCTTGATCACTACTATTCCGTCTTCGGTTCTCTCATCCCCAGCGTCTAGCACCAAGCTAAGAGTTCTCGATACCCTACTTCACCGCATTCACACGGCAACCTCGGAGAAAGTAGTCTTGGTCTCAAACTACACATCCACGCTCGACATCATCGGTCGACTCCTCTCATCACTCTCATACTCATTTCTTAGGCTTGATGGCTCAACGCCAGCCTCGAAACGGCAGGCCCTTGTCGAACGCTTCAACAAAACCGACGCAAAGACATGCTTTGCATTTCTACTTTCCGCAAAATCTGGTGGGGTGGGCTTAAACTTGATCGGCGCATCTCGCCTCGTCCTCTTTGACCTCGACTGGAACCCAGCAACCGACTTGCAGGCTATGGCACGTATTCATCGTGATGGGCAGAAGATGCCATGCAAAATCTACCGTCTGCTAGTCCAAGGCGCCCTCGACGAGAAGATTTTCCAACGCCAGGTGACGAAGCAAGGTCTCGCAGACGCGGTTGTGGACAATAAGGCAAGCGCTGCAACTTTTTCACATGAGGAGTTGCGGGATCTTTTTAGTCTGGATGATAAGGACCACTGCCAGACTCATGAGCTGCTTGGATGCGATTGTGAAGGGAAGGGCAATGATGCCGGGTTAGAACCAGCGACTCCTGCCGAGTTTTCTACAATGGGAGAAGTGACTGGTGAGTTGGAAGGCAACGCGGACGACAGCGGTGATGAGCTACCAGATCTGCCTACTTTGATCAAAGCATCCCAGGTCAATATGGAAGAACAGGAACGACGGATAAAGGAGCAAAAATTATGGAAGAAAAAGGACTCGATAGATGAGAAACCTAAGCTGAGATCACTGATGCAGTATCAGCATCTAGATGTAAAACATCTGTCATCTAAACTAAAAGAGGAAGTGTTCGATGAAGACCCGCCAGCGAGCGGCATGGATCCAGAAGCTCTAGTAGAAGACGAGATTCTGCTTGATTTACTGAAAGAAGATGGCTGCAGAGTTGGCTTTGTCTTTTCTAAGACTTCATCCTGATAGCCAGAGTGGAAGCTTGGGGTTGGAGCAGGACACAATCACGATATTCCTGCTTATGATCGAGGAAGGTTTTCAGTAGCTTCCAAGGGAGAGAGATTCAGGGATGTGAATCAAGGAAGACTAGCATTTTAAAGATATCCAATGAGAATCGTGGCTATATATGACAATGATAACAGTTACTCTAAGGAAAGTGCATCATTTAGAGTGTACTTTGTACTCCGTGATGCCCTCGCCTATCACCCAATCCACCAACACCCCGCATTTCTTGGCCAACCTTGGTGATCACTTGAGCCAAATCATGTCAGAGTGGCTCGTACTTCACTATAGCATACTAACACTTTTCACCAGAGCCAGGGAGAAAAGAGTCTGTATGTATGAGCGTGCTTTGAACATATTTTTTAAAGGCAAAGCGGCTGGGAGCGCGTTGGGTGGTATGCATGGGTCTTTTAGTCGATACCACAAATCCCCTAGCCCGTGTGAAGAACCAGAAAGCTCATGTATGGATCGAAATGCGGAGAATTATAGTACATCTTTAGGGCGGGAGGGTGCATATTTTGTTGTTCCGACGGCGGATTTAGTACTGATCAAGTCAATTTTAGCAATCGTAGTGATACATAGATATGCTAATGTCTGTACATATAGAGCGGGAAACTGTTCTGCCTAGTACCGACACACGACTAGTTCCGGAATATTTCTGCTTCAATCCGGAACAAAGACGTCCTTATTTAGGTAAAAGTCGTGTATCGCTTTAAGAGGCTGTACCGGAACAAACGACTCATTCCGGAAAAGATTTTTTATATAAGATCTTTAAAAGGCCTTTAAATTTAACCGATGGTAGCATCTTGACGGGGGCGTCCGATTGGCCACAAGTTGGTGCCCTTTGGAGGGCCTTTTTGGGGCCGATTTAAGCCTTAGTTATTTGAGCAATGGGGTGGGCAATGGGGTGGGCGATCACGTGATACCGCCGATCTAGGCCTAATTAAGGCAATTGTAGAGCCAAGAGCCAAGGTCCCACACGATTGCTTGAGTCAAAACCCAAAAACGACCCCAAAAAGACATCCCAAAGGACACCAGCTTGTAGCCAATCGGACGCCCCCATTAAAACGCCAATTTAAAGCTTTTTATATTAAACCTTTGCCAGATAAGGCAATTAATCCGGAATTAACCTCTAAAGACGATTTATTCCAGGATGAAGTAGAAATAATCCGGAACGAATCGTGTACCGGTATAAGGCGGAACAAAACTTAGATGTCTGTCTTCCCAGCGCTGGAGAGGATGATTACTAGAGGCATAATGCATAAAGATACGCCTTCAGTTGATACGAGTTAGCGTGAAATTGAAGTTTGAGCTGATGAGGAAAGTGCGCAAATCCCCTCATCTTCTATCGTGGAGACTGATACCAAGAAGCGAGGTCCAGGCGCGCGATAAAACCCGCGCGCGCCGCACGTTTATAGTACCTGTTCTTAGTATCTGCTCTAAACTTCTCCAAGTTCATCAGACTTCTCCAAAAGGAACTTACGGGAGACGCAACAGAGATGATTATCTCAAACGGCAAACTCCGTCAGCATCGTGGCTTGTGACCACACATTGGCCAATGGTGACGATTCCTAAGAAAAACCAACCGTATGAGATGTCGAACACAAACCGTATTACTCGCTTTGTTGAATGGGGAAAAACTCACTAGGCATTCATTTTTTAACTTTATTCATTATGCCAACAATTTCTTCGAGTTCCATACGTCAAATTCAAACTCCAATGGAGTGCCTCTAATTAATGTCATTCTGCCCGGTCGCTTTGTTGCAAACTTATCAAGCCATCGGAAGACACCCATTCAGCTCCGTTTTATTTCACCCAGCGGTAAGTGGCGCCGCACGTGCACTTAGGCACTTCGGATAAAAGGCTGGACCCACATGATAACACCATGGTTTGTGGATCAGCTGTTTCACCACCGACTGCTGAACGCCGAAACAGTCGTTTCTGCTGCAGCTTTATATGAATTGGCGGCCATTTCGCCATCTCAGCTGTCGACTGCAGCTTACAAGCGCCACCACATTCTTCCATCCTCGGATTTCAATGAAGAATGTATGCGCAGGGGCCCGTGCTTACATGCCGTAAGACTGCGGAGAGGCCGCTTCAGCGATCAAAAAATATGGCTTGACAACTTCATGTAAACGCACCGCCGGAGTCTTGTCCTTTTGCATTATTGGGCGTTTGAACCCCACTATGGTGGAAGTGTTCAGCCAGCCCGGGCGGGGCCAGACTTGTCCCTCCCCCTCTATTTCTTATTCCACGCGCTCTCCAAAGCTGCAGCTAGTCTGAGGGCTACCTGAGACCTTCCGAAGTAGCACAGAATGATACTACCAATTTCGCATGGGCACCAACGAGCACAAATGTGGCTTTTCTCGACCTTATTAGGCTACTCAGCTGAAGTGCCTGGAAAGTATTGGAATGCCATGTCTCTGCCTCGACTGTCACATAAAGCCGAGAAGCTCCTCAACCAGTATTTCATGACTAAATCCACTACTCAAATCAAGTCTACTCAATCCTCTCTAGTCAGAATCAAGTTTTTATTCGGTTCCAGTGCATACTGTAGGCGCTAAAACAGCTGGTCCGCAACAACTATGGCGAGCTCAAACGTGGCCACTACTGGTGTTCCTACTACTCCAGCCGCCAACGGTCAGCCTCGCAATATGTCCTGTTGACCAAGTATCCTAATTTCAAGCAGGCGCCGTCCCCCTGAGGCGTGAAGTTCGGGATCTTCAGAAGAATTTCCCAGATCAATGGAATCTGTTCTTGCTTGGTCTTGTCAACTTCCAACAGGTAGACGCAGATGACCTGCTTTCGTACTATCAGCTAGCTGGTATGTCACATGCGCTAAGGATCTCTTCCTCCACTATTCTAAGCCGGTGGAACTACATTCCTTGCTGACCATTCTGAAATTGCCGGAATAGGCATCCACGGCGAGCCATTCATCCCTTGGGATGATGTAAATGGGGTCTCCAACCCCACATTTGGGGGATATTGCACGCACAGCTCGATCCTGTTCTTGACGTGGCACCGTCCTTATCTTGCTTTGTACGAGGTTTGTGTTTCTAAAATCCCAAACTTTTCATCCCAAAATACAGGCACTATGGAGCTTAACAAATGCACTATTAACCACAATCACAGCAAGCGCTTTACGCCATTATTCAGCAGGTCGCAACTCAATTCCCCGCGGCAGTCCGTGGTCGCTACGTTGCAGCTGCACAAACCTTTAGAATCCCTTATTGGGACTGGGCTGCGAAAGGACCAGGAAGCGCATTCCCTTCTTCTATAAGTTCCCCGCAAGCAACTATCATTGATGTTGATGGGGCTACGAAGCGAATCTCCAATCCCTTATACAGCTATCAATTCCCCGCAAGAGCAAGTCAAGGAGATCTAGATGATAGGGTAAGTCGCCTTTTTCAAGACCTTAAGGTCTGGAATATTGTCAATGGATTGCGTGCATTACTCCCTAGATTAATCACATCATGGAACAAGAATCCAACAAGCATTGCTGATAATCAATAGTGGAGCGTCTTTCCTGGCACTCTCCGGTACCCCGATAGCAACGATGCCAGTGCACAGTCTCGGGATGACCGAGTATCCCGAGTGATTTCAAATGAAAATGCCTCTTTGAGAAACAATGTTTCTCTTATCCTGCTTTCATACAAGCAATTTGATGCATTCAGTAACAATGAATGGCTGCGCAATGGACGGGCTGGCACCTATGGAAGTCTTGAGGATATTCATAACGAGATCCATGACAAGACTGGAGGCAATGGTCACATGAGCGCACTAGAGGTTTCTGCTTTTGACCCTGTCTTTTGGCTTCATCACTGGTTTGAGCTGCCTCCAACCCCTTGTGAAGGTTCATACTAATATCTCTTAGCAACGTCGATCGCCTTGGGGCTATCTGGCAAGCTATGAACCCTAACAGTTATGTAACGGCGAAAGCAAGCGAAGGGAACTTTTTCACCGCTCAAGGCGCAACGGAGGACGCTAACAGTGGGCTCAAACCCTTCTGGGATGCATCGGGGACCAAATTCTGGACCTCAACTCGAGTGAAGGAAACAACTACCTTCGGCTACGCATATCCTGAGACTCAAAAGTGGAGTTATCTCAGCACGCAGGCGTACCAGGCCGCTGTCCGCAATATAGTGGTGAAAGAGTATGGAGCCAACGCCTTGAACAATTTCTTTTCAAATGCCAGCGCCAATATTGCAGCCGCCGTTACTCCTAGCCCTGCTCTTGCGGCTGCGTTCACAAAGAAAGCCGTTGCTCATCCAGCACCTCCATCCGCGCAACATCCCATCCAAGCTCCCAAAGCGGCCAATCCTGGACCCGCTGAGCATCCGCCACCACCTGCTTCAGCGGAGCCGGCTGCGAAACCCAAAGAAGTAGCCGCACCAGCAGTCGCGCCTCTTGAACTTCCCGAGCAATTTGCTCACCTTGCGCTCGATAACACCTACACGGAATGGATCACCAACATGCGCGCCGTCAAGCACGGTCTCTCGCAAACCTTCCGTGTCCTCGTCTTCCTTGGCGAATTTAGCCCCGATCCCAAGACCTGGCCTCTCGAGCCCAACCTCGTCGGCCGCTTCACGGTACTGGGTCGCGCACCCAACACTGAATGCGCCAAGTGCAAGACCGACCAAGAAAACGAGCTGGTCGTCACCGGCACCGTGCCACTGACGACTGCGCTGCTAGGAGAGATTGTGGCGGGCAGGCTGGCAAGCCTGAAAACAGAGGACGTAGAGCCCTATTTGGCGAAGAACCTGCACTGGCGCGTTACAATGTTCAACGGCGAGGAGAAGGACAGGAATGAGGTGCCGGGCTTGAATGTCTCGGTTGTGAGCACCAATGTCAGAATCGGAGACGATGGCGTACCTGTTTATTCTGACGTTTATACCGTGCACCCAACCATCACGGACGGGAAATCTGCGGGCCACAGCCCCGGCGACCAGATCTAGGTCCCGGAAGAGTCAAAAGTTGGTTTGTTCGGTTTTTGTTGCAATATGAAGCTTCTCTGCACTCTCATTTGACCAAGCGATAATGAATTAAACAATATTCGACTTTTCTTACTTCCTGACCTTGCTTACTTCCTGACCTTGCTTCCAGACCTTGCTTCCACAAGGTTGATCGTATCTGAATCACCCTTCTGAAGTAGCCTTGGATGATATTCGAATTATCTGTGGCTGATATTCTCCAATAGACGCATGCTGTAGCATGCATAACATGCAAAGCTAGCCACTCATACATCAACATGTGGTGTGTGAGATAACGCGGTAGTTGCTACCGTGAGTGGCTAGTGGAGCTAAGTGCCGCACTTCCGTTTCCAGGTAGCTCGTTATTTTGGTCAGCGCGTTCCTGAACCTTAAGTTAATTTAGGTGCGAAGTCTGTCAACAGCATTCTCGGTTTTCACCCCCGAGCAAGCAGTTCATTGCTCAACCTCTTTGCGAACCCGATTCAAGACAACGCCATGTCTATGAAGTATAAATATGCACCACTTACGGAACCAGATGGCATACGACTGATTGAATTGCAGCCAGCTCTAGAAAGTTCTGCTCCGATACGGTACAAATTGGTCCACGCAAATCTCTCAAGATTTGGTGGCGATGACATTCTTAACCATTACATGGCGCTGTCTTACGTTTGGGGCTGTCCTGACAAGACTAGGAGAGTTTGGATCAACGGGACGTCTTTAGAAATAACTGCCAATCTCTTCTCGGCGCTCTGCAACATACCTGATGAGACGAGGGCCCTTTTACTATGGGCCGATGGTATCTGCATCAACCAGAGCGATAGCGATGAGAAGAGACTGCAGATTGCTATAATGGGGCAAATATACAGTGGGGCACTCCACACTATCATTTACCTCGGCCTTGCAGCCATCGATAGTGCTGAGTTCCAATGTATTACTGCACTACGTCAAAGTTGCAATTGAGCCAACATTAGCCTTAACTTACCGTTTGCTTCAATACTAAGGAACGAGTGGTTCACCCAAGTGTGGGTGTTCCAAGAGTTGGTATTTTCGACCAGTCCTTAGATACAGTGTGGCCAGGCAAAGGTTACGTCAGACTTGCTATCAAGCAAGCTGGCTTAACAGCTTGCTTGGCTTGTTTGATTAGTAAATATTTAGTTAAATCTACGCCTTTAAGTTATAAAAGGAAAGCTTAATTAGGTTAAAGTCTAGGTAGTATAGAGGAAGATACTTAATAGAGACGCTAACGGCGGCGTAGAGCTCTATAAATTCCTATATCTAGTTAGATTATATAGTTATAATATATATATATATATATATATAATAATAATAATTCATTACTTAACGTCTGATTCGGATCCCTATTGGGCCCACGCGGACTACTCCTTATTTACATATAGGGAGAAAACTTAACTTAAGAAAGACTCAACTTGAGAAAACCCCGAGATCCATCTCCCCGCCTCTTGGGACTCGCCTGCGAGGCGCCTACAAGGCGCCTGCGAGTCACCTATGGTGCTCCTACTACCTTACTTTTTAACCTCCTTAGGAACCACTGCTACCGTAANTAGCCTACGGACGCGCTAGTATTNNANACTTTACTCTACTNCTATAGAGTNATTAGGGGGCNCCNNTTNCTNACCNCNCTACNNTNTATTANTATTTCCTTTATAACCTAGAACTAGTTTAGTATATTTTAGCTAATAAGCCACTAGGTAACCGCCTTAAGGCCTTTTTATATTAAAAGCAGTGTCTTATAGTTCTCTATACTAGCTATTAAGAGTATTACTTCTTAGTTAGTGTGTAAGGGGTATAACAGTATTACATATTTTAGTGTCTGTTTTAGCTAGCTATATTTATATCTTAGGCTACTTACTAGAACACCTACCTAGTAGAGCTAGTCTTTTAGTCCTATTATTCCTATTCTTAAGAGNGTTACTATTATATTTTCTNCCTTTATTAGGCCTTTTTAGAGCCCTAGGGTATTTACCCCCTATAGCGTTAACTATGCTACAGCTTAGGTTCCTCTTACCTTAATTAGCCTCTGTACCTTTAACTCCTATATACCTCTCTAGCATTAGTCTAGCCAGTATTATATTACGGTAGATAGTTTCCTAGCATTCTTTTATGCTCTACTTTGGCTCCTTTCTCTCTCTTACTATTATCTTTACTAGCCTCTTACGCGTCTCCCTTCCTTCTCTATATAGGCCTAGGCCCTAAAGCAGTACTATTCTTCTTCTGCTTTCTTTACCTATTTCTCTAATATATCTTCCCTACTTTAGGGTTGTTAGTTTGTTCTCCTATAAGGCACCCTAGGGTCCCTCTATAGTTTATTTAGGCGTATCTTAATATACTTTATAACATTAGAGTTGCGTTCCTTTTACGCCCTTTATATTATAGCGGCTTTAATATATAGTTATAGGGGGGGAATATTAGCTTCCTTTTTAAGTAGAGCTATGGCCGTTCGCTTATATCCGCCTATTATACTCCAAAGGTAGGCTGTTTAGACCTTTTAGAGTAGTTTAAGGAGCGATTTAGGGGGGCCTTTCTTAGATTCTCTAATGGCCTAGATACTAGACCTATATATTATAGTTAACCGGACAACTACTATATATAGTAGGCGTGACCTCTAAAAGTATAGACCCTATGTAAAATTAACGATCCTAGATAATGCGATATACTATACTTGGCCCTTATGGGCCGCTTACGCCGTATATACGCTCTACTAAAGCTAGGTAGTTATATAGTAGAGTTTAATATGCCTACTTATCTAGGCCTCTACCTTAGTTTTTAAGTAGCTTTCCCTTACTAAGCCCTAGGGCTTAGGGCTTTTTATAAGCAGTTAGCTGCTACCACTAATAACACGGGGAATTTCACTAGTTCTTTTGGGTATCTTATAATAGGATTAACCTAAGTACTAGTCTGCCCCCTAGCAGTCTATATAAGAGTCTCCTTTTAGAGTTAGTACGCTTTCGCACAGCTTAGGAGCCTTCTATAGCCTCTAGTTTTACGCCTCTTATTATCATTTTCGCCGGCACAGGCTTAAGCTGCTATTTACAGGGGTCGTAACTCCTATCTTACGCGCCTACTGACGTAATCCTATAAGGGCGTCGTAGCTATATCCTGTAATGTGGAAGCCTTAGGTACCTTCTACAGTTAAGGCCTAGTTAAAAAGCCTCCCCCGCCTAAGTAACTCCTGTTTGCTCCTTAAGCGTACCGCAGTGTAGGCGAAAATAATCCGACGGTCAATATTATTGGCCAATATTTGGTATTGGCCAATATCGCTAAATTACCCAATATCGGCCAATATCGGCCAATAATTCTTGGCATTCCCTACAACTCTAAATTTCTTTTATAATATTTATTATATATATAATAAAATGGCTTCTAATAATGAAATATTAAATTCTATACTATCTACTAGTACGGAGGGATTAAAAGACAAAAGGAACCCCAAAATCTAGTGCTATAACGTGACACACGGAGGCTCTGCACGAAGCTCTGCGGAGGCTTTGCACGAAACTCTGCGCGAAGCTCTGCACGAAGCTCTGCACGAAGCTCTGCGTACGGAGGCTCTACACGAAGCTCTGCGGAGGCTTTGCACGAAACTCTGCGCGAAGCTCTGCACGAAGCTCTGCACGAAGCTCTGCGTACGGAGGCTCTGCACGAAGCTCTGCGTACGGAGGCTCTGCACGAAGCTCTGCGGAGGCTCTGCACGAAGCTCTGCGTACGGAGGCTCTGCACGAAGCTCTGCGGAGGCTCTGCACGAAGCTCTGCGTCGGGAGGCTCTGCACGAGGCTCTGCGGAGGCTTTGCGCGAAGCTCTGCACGAAGCTCTGCACGAAGCTCTGCGCGAAGCTCTGCACGAAGCTCTGCGCGAAGCTCTGCGTACGGAGGCTCTGCAAGAAGCTCTGCGTACGGAGGCTCTGCACGAAGCTCTGCGGAGGCTTTGCGCGAAGCTCTGCGCGAAGCTCTGCACGAAGCTCTGCGCGAAGCTCTGCACAAAGCTCTGCGCGAAGCTCTGCACAAAGCTCTGCGCGAAGCTCTGCACGAAGCTCTGCGCGAAGCTCTGCACAAAGCTCTGCGCGAAGCTCTGCACAAAGCTCTGCGCGAAGCTCTGCGCGAAGCTCTGCGCGAAGCTCTGCACAAAGCTCTGCGCGAAGCTCTGCACGAAGCTCTGCGTACGGAGGCTCTGCACGAAGCTCTGCACGAAGCTCTGCACGAAGCTCTACACGAAGCTCTGCACAAAGCTTTTATATAGAGCCTCCGTAGTAGAGCCGTCCAGAACCGTCGTACGCAGAGCCGTTCTGCAGAGCCTCCGTATGCAAAGCTTCGTACAGAGCTTCGTGCAGAGCCTCGGTACGCAGAGCTTCGCGCAGAGCTTTGTGCAGAGCTTCGCGCAGCTTCGTGCAGAGCTTCGCGCAGAGCTTCGTGCAGAGCTTCGCGCAGAGCTCGCAGAGCTTCGCGCAAAGCCTCCGCAGAGCTTCGTGCAGAGCCTCCGTACGCAGAGCTTCGTGCAGAGCTTCCGCAGAGCTATGGCGATTGGGGCCAAATTCACCAGCCAATTAAGCCCTAATATACTAGAAATCGACTTTAGATAGACTTATAAATATATATTTATTACTTTAAAACTCCTTACTAACAATATAATAATTTGTGATGGTTAAATGTATTTTAATGTTGCGGAAATATAATTTTCCGGTCTATATTGGCCAATAACCCAATATTGACCAATATTTTATTGGCCAATAAGCGATATTGGATCGACATCGTATTTCCTTATTTTCGCCAAGCCTGAGCGTACCTTACTAGCGTACTACCCTAGCAAGCAGTCCTATCTATTAGTACACTAACACACGCATCTATTCTTTTAAGCCACGTAGTAGTCTCTCTAGCTAGGACATAATCCTACCTACCTACTAGGTGTACTAGGGGTTAGAGCTTAGCTAAGGGGTAAGGTCCCTAGAGCTAGCAGTAGCTATTACGCACTACGCCCTATAGGAGGCTGTAGTAGTATAGGGGCGCTACACCCTATACTACTACCAGTTCCCATTTCGCGTTACCTATAAGAGTCTTCTTATAATAGGCCGACCGTATCTTATAGGAGGGGGCTATAGAATAGGTCCCGTGCTAGGTAACCTATTCCCCCCTCTCCTACTAACTAAGCTTATGTCCCCCCTTCTTATAAGCTAGCCTATATCTCTAACTGTCGCAACCTCGTCTAACTAGCCTATGTTTCCCCTATAGCCTCCCCTATATATATGTATTAGGTTACGTACACTACGCCTATTAAAACCCTCCTATAAGTCGCCTTATATATATATACGTTAGGTTACGTACACTACGCCTATTAAGACCCTTCTGTAAGTCACCTGCGACTATAGGTTAAACGCTATAAGGCCGTCAAAGCTGGCCTGTGTTTTCGCTACCTAGAGCTTTGCCCGTGTTTCTACCTTGTTAAGCCGTCTAGTCGCCGTCGCGTCGCTATTACGTCGCTGTCGCGTCTCTGTTCAGGTCGCGCGTACTATACCTATTAAGACCCTCTTCTAAGTCACCTGGGTGTCGGATACTAGATAGGCCTTAGTAGGGGGGCCTTAATAAGTTCTCTAAGTAGGGCCTTAATAAGTTCTTTGCGGTGGCCTTAGGGCCTTAATAAGTTTTATATAAGATATCTGCGACGCGTTAACCTTAATAAGTTCTTATAAAAAGAGGTTCCTTACGCTCTTACTATATCCCTTTACGATTTTAGAGCTAGTGTAAGCCTAAGGGTGTCCTGTTATATAACTAGGACGTATTTACATTAACTAGCTATAATAAGGCCAGTTTTAGGCCTAGCTATAAGCCAGGTAGTTATATATTAGGTAGTTTTTATATCCCAGTTTCCCTTAATAGGCCTCCCTAGGTAGTAGAGTAGGAGCCTTAAGTGGAGGCAGTAAGGCTTCTGGTGTTATTAAGGGTAATATATACGCGTCGCGAGCTTAACACTATAGAACCGCAGCGACAGCGCGCTGTACGCGCTGCGACGGCTCTCTACCATCGCCTCTGTACTTGGCTATTAAAAGGAACGATTTCCTAATGATGTTTCCACCCGCGGCAACGTGGATGTGTATAGTAGGGCTTCGCGGGCTATATATATATATATATAATTACTTTCTTACCTAACTCTTATATATTAAGGCGTTATTTAACACTAAGATAATATAACTAGGAATATACTACAGTAGAATAGAAGACTTAATCTAGGTATTAAATAATTTAGAAGTAGTTAAGCCCTACTATATAAGAGTCCTAAGAAGAAAGCCGTTAAGTAAATATGTAGATAGAATACTCTACCGCTCTAAGCGCTTAATTAATACTATATTAATTATAGGAAGGTTTATAAAACTCTTGCTAAACTTTCTATAACTAGTCCTTTTATTAGTGCCCGACTCGTTAATAAATATAAGGCGATTAGAGTCCTGTATATATTAGTATAACTTTTTATAAGAGTATAGGTATTAGGTCCGTAAGAGTCGCGATAAGTTCGCGATTACTCTTTGTCTTTTTGGCCTTATGGCGACGTGGAGCGGGACACGTTACACCTTTAGATAGTATAAAGATCTTTAGATTACTTCTATATTCTACGCTATATAACCTTCTTACTCTACCTATTATACTTAAGAGCCCTTTATATTAACGGTATTAATACTATAATATTATAATCGTCCTATAGGAACTAGGCTATCTGTTAATTAATATAACAGAACCTTATAGCAGAAACTATAATAGGCTTATTATTAGGCTAGGTATATAGGTAATGCAAATTAAAGTTAATAACGTAATAATAACTAGTGGAGTAGTTGCCTAATAGATTAACTCTAATTATATTCTAATACAAAATCAACCTTTTTCTAAGTTGAATAACTTAATAACAACGCTATAATAAATTATTAAAATAATATCTTAAACAAAAGGAGCTCTTGCTGTACCTGGCCCAAAAAGACTAAAACCAACTAAAAGAACCCTGAAAAACACCTAGAGAATCCCCCTGAGATGCATATATCGCAGGGAAGGCACACGTTAAATAACAGTAGCTCGCACTTGCGCGCGACCGCTAGAACTACGCCTAGCAATGGCCCTCTATAATAAAGATGGGCGAATACTATACTATAAAGCGGAAATACCTCTATTAAGAAGGTATCTGATAAAATATAAAGCCTATTAAACGTGTCTAGTATCTAAAATTGTGGGGGAGTAACCGTTAGCTATAACGAACTAATGCAGCTAGTAGAATAGCTCCGCTAGTCTAGTGAACCTTAGGCGCCCCTCTAGCAAACCCTTAATTAAATCCTCTAACGGCTAAGTAAAATTAAAAATAAGTATAACCCCCCCTTACTGGTGAACCGCACCTAGGCCGCCGTAGCTACGCTTTTATAGTATAGGGAACTTACCCCCCTTAAGTTAATAACTGGGTATATAATTATAATATAACTAAATATAGAATAAGTAGAGGGGCTTAGGGGATAATTAGAAATAGAAGTCCTTATAGAGATACGCAAAGAGGTTTATAATGCTGTTATAGTCCAATACTTTAAGAGTGGAGATATTAGAGTTACCCTAAAGGACTAATAGGTAAAGGAACGAGCCGTAAGGGTAGGGGATAGGCTAGGAGAACGTATTGGCATAAAAGTACTCCGTGAGGATTACCTAGTTAAGGTCCCAGCGGTTCCTATAAGCCTTAGGGTAGAAAAGGGATGCTAGGCGGATAATACAGCAATTATATAGGAGATAGTAAGATAAACGGAACGCCTTATACTAGGACTTGAAATCACCCAAATCTAATGGCTTTAATAGGAAAATGCAAACTAAGTATATAATGAGAATAATGAGAGGATATAAGGGTTGCTGGAGACTTGCTAGGGAGACGCCGGACGAACGCATGGCTCCCTTATTGTTAGTATATATACACTAGGAATGTAAAAACTCCTTATCTAAAAAGGAATAATTATAAATGGCCTTATATACAATATAAGGCTCTACAACTATAGACTACGCCTAGAATAATGCTATCGCTATATATAATAGGGACACACCTAATCTATATACGCAGCATAGGTGTACTGCGGCCACTGTGTAGGCCCCTATAATATGAGATATTACTTAAATTAAGACTAAATAAAATGCGTAAACTGCCACCGAAGCATATATAAGGCGTGGGAGAGAGAAAACTATATTGAATATAGGAGATAGAAGGTAAGGGCTTAATAGCTGCGGGAATAACTGTACGCTAGATTATATAAATATAAATAATAGGTAATAAGCTAGGGGGACGTAGGCGCCTTCCTAGCGTTTTCTACCTTTAATACTAGAGGGCTAGGCTAGCTATCCTAAGCCTTAATAGGCTAGAAGCGACGCCGTGTGATATTACTAGACCGATTAGGGATATAAGGGTTACAGGGGATATAAGGGAGAGGACGCCCTGTAGGAAGACCCCTATGGACAGTGACAGCAGGCTTAAGACTAGGATAATTAAGAATTAGACTTAATGCGGCAAATATAACATTTGCAGCCGACCTATAAAGGGCATATAGCCGACCAGTAAGAATAGGGGAAGAACTGGTAATAATAATAGATTTAGATATAGAAGCGCTAATAGGAATATAAGATATGGGAATGGAAAGCTCTATATAAAATGAGTAGTAACTAGGGTGTAGATATAAGAGATAGAAGCTCTAAATATCCTAGAGAAAGTGGAAATAGAAGAAGCGAGGAATAAAGGAGAGTTAAAGGACCCTCGCCGGGGGTCCGCTACCTATTTATTATATAGTATAACTACGGCAATACAAACCACTGCCTTATAAGGCCCCTACTAAACAGTCTAGACCTAGAGAAATACTATATCCTTACTATACAAGAACCGTATTATAATACCTTTATATAATTAACATACTGCCCCTAAGGATTTTAGCTCCTATACAAACTAAAAGCAGCCATATATGTGTGCTTTATAATTAGCAAGGCTATTAGCTTATCCTTATAGTTATAGCAGGCAGTTAACCTAGATATTATAGTTATAACAACCTAAACATATAGGGGACCGGTACAAATTATTAATGTATATAACCCTAGGGTTAAAGGGGTCCTATAAACAAAGAATATTATATCGGTAATAAGCTTACTGGAAACTAAAGGTATAAAGTTTATCCTACTAGGAGATATAAACCTCTACTACCTACGGTAGGGGGGTATTTATATTGCTGTAGATTAATAGTTAGAGTGCCTACTAAGAGCTATAGATATTTAGGGCCTTAAGCTAGCCACCCCCCTAGAAGCAATTATATGGCAATAAGGCACCGCTAGAAGCATAATTGACCTCATATTTATAGACGAAGGCCTATACTAGAGACTTAAAAGGTATAACCCCAAAGAAGAATAGGCACTTACCCTAGACCATATCCCTATTTAAATACAGCTAGACCTAAATACTAAAGCGCAACTAAATAGAAAAAGATATGCAATAAGGAAGCTTAAGATAGACAGTTTCCTTAATGTAGTTAAATAACAACTCTAAAACCTAGAAGAAATCCACCTAATACCAAACAAGCGAGGTTTATTGGCCACCCCTAAGGAAATTAACTAAAGACTAGAAAGGATCTAGGCAGCGATTAAAAATAGGCTAGAAGAGTACTGCCTGATTTTAAAACCGGGCCCCTACGCGCGATATGTATGGTCTATATAATATACAGTTCTAGTTACTAGCTAATAACGAGTAAGAAGGAAATATATAAGTAGCCATAACCCTAAAGATATAAAAAACTAGCTAAAGAATATTCTAAAAAAAGAAGTAAGGAATAACTAAAGACGGTTTATAAACGAGCACACTTTTAACCTAAGCCTCCCCCATAATAAGGGCCTTTAGGCTATAGCAAAATAGGTAAAGAAAAAGGTAGGGCGTCTAGCAGAAGACCTATACCTACTACCCCTATAAAGAGTAGGAGAATTATAGGCTATAAATGACAATAATAAGAAGGTAAAGATCTTTATAGAAAGGTTCTTCCCCTAACTGGCTCTAGCAGACCTTAGTAATATCATGGGCAAAATACTAGTAACTCGCCTATGGGTTAATAGCGATATAATAATAGAGGAAATGGCTAGAACCATTAGCCGCCTTTTAAATAATATAGCACTAGGATTAGATAGGATTCTAAATAAGGCCCTAAAAACCTATGGGCTACTTATAGCACCTTAGCTTGCAGATATAGCTAGAGCATACTTTGCTATAGGCTACTACCTACGACTTAGAAGATCTATAACAACGGTTATTTTATAAAAAGAAGGTAAAGCAGATTACTTAATCCTAGGAAGCTACCGCCCTATTGCCTTAGAAAACACCCTTAGCAAGATCTTAGAAAGGGTAATAGCGGAACGCATAGCAGACACAGTAGAGGAACATGCCCTACTACCATAAAGCCAAATAGGGGTAAGAAAGAACCGCTTAACACTATTAGCACTTATGCTACTTGCTACTACTATTAAATCTGCATAGGTAATGCGAAAGAACTTTATAGTATTAATACTTAGCCTAGACATTAGTGGTACCTACAATAATATACCCTATAAGCGTCTCCTATATATTCTTAGGGTAAAGGGCTTCCTAGAATGGATTATATAATTTATCTAAGGGTTTATAGGCCAGAAAGAAACATTACTGGTCTTTAGCGGATACCAGAGCCCCCCTATTATAGTTGTAATAGGAATACCATAAGGATCACCCCTCTCGCCTATACTCTTCCTTTTCTTTATAAGCAACCTACTCGACTCCTTTAAGGAAGGGGCGACCTAGGGGATAGGCTTTATTAACGATATAAACCTAATTATATATAGGCTAACAGCCGCAGAGAATTGTAGAACACTAGAGAAAGCCTATAATACTTATATAGAATAGGCAAAACGTTATAAAGTTTAATTCTTACTAAAGAAATACTAGCTAATCCATTTTATAAGAAAACGCAACCAATCTACAGATCTCTAGTATATAATTTACATCTAAGGCTTTAGGGGTTAACTAGTTTAGGGCTTAAGGGTATTAGGAGTATAGGTAGACAGCAAGCTCCGGTAGAGCGCATATACGGCGTAAGCGGCCTATAAAGGCTAAGCATAGTTTATCGCTTTATCTAGGATTGTTAACTCTATATAGGGTCCATGCTTTTAGAGGTCACGCCTACTATATATAGTAGTTGTCTAGCTAACTATAATATATAGATCTAGTATTTGGGCCATTAGAGAAACTAAAAAGGGCCCCCCTAAATTACTCCTTAAACTACTTTAAAAGGTCTAGATAGCCTACCTCTAGAGTATTATAGGCGGGTATAAGCGAACGGCTACAGCACTACTTAAGAAGGAATCCAATATTCCCCCCCTATAGTTACATATTAAAGCTGCTGTAATATAAAGGATGCAAAATAAACGCAACTCTAATATTATAAAGTATATTAAGACACGCCTAAGTAAACTATAGAGGGACCCTAGGGTGCCCTGTAGGAGAATAAACTAACAACTCTAAAGTAGGGAAGAGATATTAGAGAAACAGGTAAAGAAAGCAGAAGAAGAATAGTGCCGCTTTAGGGCCTAGGCCTATATAGAGGAGGAAGGGAGACGCGTAAGAGGTTAGTAAAGATAATAGTAAGATAGAGAAAGGAGCCAAAGTAGAACACGCAAGAATGCTAGGAAACTATCTACCGTAATATAATACTGGTTGGACTAACGCTAAAAAGGTAAATGGGAGTTAAAGGTATAAAGGCTAACTTAGGTAAGATAAACCTAAGCTATAGTATAGTTAACGCTATAGGGGATAAATACCTAAGGGCTCTAAGAAGGCCTAATAAAGGCAGAAAATATAATAGCAATACTCTTAAGAATAGGAATAATAGGACTAAAAGATTGGCTTTACTGGGTAGGTATTCTAGTAGGTAGCCTAAGATGTAAATATGGCTAGCTAAGACAGATACTAAAATACGTAATACTNCTATGCCCCCTACACACTAATTAAGAAATAATACTCTTAGCAGCTGGCACAAAGAACTATAATACACTACTCTTAATATAAAAAGGCCTTAAGGCGGTTACCTAGTGGCTTATTAGTTAAAATATGCTAAATTAGTTCTAGGTTATAAGGGAAATGGTAATAGAAGGCAAGGGGGCGAGTAGTAGGTGCCCCCTAGTAACTCTATAGTAGTAGAGTAATAGTTTATAATACTAGCGCGTCCGTAGGCTTGTTACGGCAGCAGTAGTTCCTAAGGAGGNTAAATAGTAAGGTAGTAGAGCACTATAGGCGACTTATAGGCGCTAAGTAGGCGAGTCTTAAAAGGCGGGAAGATAGATCACGGGGTTTTCTTATTTTTCTTAAATAGAGTTTTCTCCCTATATGTAAATAAGGAGTAGTCCGCGTAGGCCCAATAGGGATCCAAATCAGACGTTAAGCAATGAATTATTATTATTATTATTATTATTAATTATATTCTAAGAATTACTATAAGGAAGGAACTATCTAGGTAGGGACTAAGGGTCCTTAAATATATAACCGTACTCCTATAAAGTTCTTCTTGTATATAATATACGTATACTTTATCTACTTTATTACGGATTATATAGATTATATAGATTATATAAATTATATTATATAGTTCTATCGGCTCTATTCTAGACTATACCTATATTAACTAACTAGCTTCTTCTAACTCTTCCCTAAGTAGTTATAATATTATACTTAAAGCGTCCGTAATACTATCTCCCTCCTCTTTATCTTTATCCTTAAAGATTTCTAATATCTCTAAGTTATTTACTAGAGGTGTAATATCCGTCTAATTAATTTGGTTAATATTATAACTTATTATACCTAAAGTAATTTCTTCTTCCTTAACTACTCGTCGTATTCGTACTGTTGCTGTAATATTGTCTCTTAGTAAGATTATACTATCTCTATATTCTTACTATTTAAAAAAGGGGTTAGTCTATATTACGTTAGCGAACCTATCTTTATAATAACCGTCCTCTTATTTAAAGTGCACTAAAGTAAATATTTATTTATCCTGTAACGTTCGCTTTATTTCTAATACTAAGTATATACAACCTATTACTCTTAATAGTTGTCTAGTTCCCTAATTAATTTATCTTAGGGTTTTATATTTAATCTACTGCTACACGGCTAGATAATAAACTATCTATTACTCTAGCGGAACTGCACTATTTTTATAACGCAGAATAGGAGGCTGCTAATACTTAGCAACGGGCCCTTAAGTCTTATCTTATAGCGTCTACTTGGTTAATCTATTTTAAAAAGAGTTATAAAAAGGTCCGTTTTAAAGAGTAGAAACTTATAAAATAGGGTCTATAGGAACTTAGTAATAAAAAAACGGATCCTCTTCTAGCTAAGAAGAAAATAGATTTAAGTAGTTTGGCAACTACTCTTTTTAGGTCCCCCTTAGGTAACTCATTTTTTAGCAATTCTTTTTTTATTAATATTACCTAACCTAATTTCTTCTAATACTCCTATACCTTTCCTATAGCGTTTTTTAAATTTTCTAGTAGTTTCTAGGTAGTCTTATTATAGCCTATTTACTTAACCTTATATTATGTTTTATTATTAATATCTTTATAACTAACGATCTTTAAAACTTGCTATTTGTCTTTTTTTTACCCTTTATATATATCTACCTTATAAACCGGTGGCTTAACGTCTCTATATACTAGCTTTAGTATCGCGATATGCTATATAGGGTAGATTTTTATCTTAGCTAGTAGGTTTAACTTAAACGTAACTAGTGGAATCTTTTACTTAATTTTAAAAGGTCCTAGTCTAACATAGTCTAACTTCTTACTTAATTATTAACTCTTAAAATTTTTATATAGTAGCCATACTTTATCTCCCTCCTTAAGATCTAGTTCCTTAGATCTCTTAGCATTATAGTACCTTTTTATTCTTTGTTATACTATTTTTACTAATTCTATAAGGTCTGCATAAAGATTTATTAATATCTTTATTTTTTCTTTAACTATACTACTTATTTTCTTTACTTATTATAGTAATAATAATATTCTTAGCTTATATCTATAATTCGCCTTAAATAGTAATATACCTATTTCTTCTTATAGTGTTATATTATATATAAACTATATAACTAGTAATAGCGATACCTAATTGTTCTATATATAATTAATATAGTACCTTAGATACTGTTCTAGTATCTAATTTAATCTTTCTATTTAGCCGTCTATCTATAGGTAATATATAGTAGAAGTTACTACTCTAACTTCTTATTCCGCTAAGAATACCTCCTAAAATGTTACTATAAATCTTAGATCTCTATCTAATATAATCTTACTTAATGCTCTATATCTCGCGAATACTTTTTTTATATAGATTCTAGCGACATCTTCTACTATTATTTCTTCTATACATGCTATAAAGTATCCCCACTTTATAAGCTTATCTACTATTACTAAAATTATATTATAATCCTATCTAGTAATAGGGTCTCTTAACTTTAGTAACTTAATAATAAAGTCCTATAATATAACCTCCCATAGTCTCTCTAGTATTTTAATAGGTTGTAGCCCTCTATATAGCTTATACCTTATTAGTTTATTCCTTTAGTAATTTAGATATTCCTTTATAACTTTTCGCGCTAAGCCCTAGATTCTATTAATAATATACTCCTCTTAGAGTCTTAACACTAAGCCTATAGCTCCATTATACCCTTAAGTTATTCCCTTATAGAAATCTTCTATAAATTATACTTTACCTCTTAATTTTTGTATATATTCATTTATAGATCTTTTAGCTATACTTTTAGAATTCTTTATATCTAAAGGTTCTCTAGTGACTTATAAACTCTTTTTAATTCTTTTTAAGTTGCTGTAATTTTTGGATAGTTATACCTAATTAATCCATCTGTGTCTTTTTATAGTAAAGCCCCTAATAGCTTTTCGTTATTCTATAGTTTAGCTTTTTAACTTAGAGTATCTACTTATATATTATCCGTGCCTTTAGTATACTAAATCTTAAAATAGTATTTTATAAGCATCTCTGCCCATCTAACCTATCTTTAGTTAAGTTCCTTTATTATTAGGAATCCTATTAGGTTCTTATAATCCATCTTAACTATAAATAGTTTCTCTATACCTTATAAGAATACTCTCTATTTCTTTAGTGCTATAACTATACCTAATAACTCCTTATTATAGATGTTATAGTTTAACTCTAGTAGTATTATCTTTCGACTATAGTATGCTACTAGGTGCCATCTATCTTAGTATTTCTATATAAAGTATATAAGGCTCCTAACGATAACGTTATTTATAAGCTTATCGCGATATGCTTATCGTTATAAAGCAATATAAATACGATATTGGCTTATAAATATCTATAAGCTTATAAATATGTGTTAATGCTTTAAAGCTTTGGTGGTAGTGGTGTAAAAGGGTAGTAAGGCGTTTACTAGGACCATAAATACGCCGCACGTCCCGACATATACCTATATATAGAAGTTCCTCCCCCATTTCCTCCTAACTACCCCCAATCTATCCTTACGGCTCCATCTACTTTAGAATCTCTTCTTACTTACTCTGATAGCAAAGGAGGCGGAGGGTAAATAATAATTTAGGAGGACTCTAAGGATAATTGCTAACTTAACCTTACTAAGACTAGTGATATGGCTTATATAAGCCATTATCGCGATATTATCGCGATAATGAATATCTTAAGGCTCTTAATGATATGAATACGATAATTGGTATAAATATACATTCATTCATTATTGGGAGCCCTAAAAGTATACCCCTAGTGCGAAGTTTAATATATCTGTTTTTATAACCGTCTCTAGTCCTAGTTAATAGATCTTAAGAACTAGCTCCTAGATAAATAATTCTTTAACTTTTTTAAACAATTTTTATTACTCCTCTCCCTATACCTATAGTTCTTCTTTCTTTATTAATCGCGTAAATAGTTTAATATCCTTTAACCATTACGCTATAAACCTTCTATAGTAATTATAAAACCCTAGGAACAATCTTAACTATATAATATTCTCTAGTTCTTACTAATTTACTATAGCCTCAATCTTCTTTAGATCTATACTAAGTTGGCCTAGTTTAATAATAAATCTATCAAAATTGGTCTTCCTAGTAAAGAACTTATATTTTTTAATTACTACTAGTATCTGTTCTTCTTATAGTCTCTTTAAAACCTATTTAACGTATTCTCCGTATTCTTCCTTAGTTATTAAGTAGATAATAATATTATTAAGATATACTATAATAAATTCATCTAAGTATTCCCCTAATATATTGTTAATACACTTTTAGAACATTACTAACGCGTTTATAAGCCTAAATTGCATAACTAATAGTTTATATAGTCCTTCCTTTAACCTAAAGGCTACCTTTTATTTATTGCCTTCCTTAATCCTAATTTAATAGTACGCCTATCCTAGATCTATCTTTATAAAGATTTGCGCGTTGCCTATCCTATTTTAGATTTCGCTAATTAAAGGTAAAGGATACCTATCCTTTCTAGTAATGCTGTTTAACTATCTATAGTTAATATACAGCCTTAGTTTGCCATTTTTCTTTAGTATAAATAGTACTGGATAACCTGCTAATAACTGTAATAGTCTAATATATCCCTTTTATAAGTTTTCTTAGATAAACTCTTTTAATGCTCTACCCTCTTCTTTAGTAAGCTTATATATTAAAAAGAACCGTAAACTTATTCCTAGTTCTAATTCTATTTTATAGTCTTATACTATATACTTTAACAGCTTTTTACTTTTTAGTACCTATAGATTCTTGCTATACTTATGGTATCTCTTTGCCCGCGAAGCCCTACTGCACGCGTCTACGTCGCCATAGGTGGAAACATCATCAGGAAATCGTTCCTTTTAATAGCCAAGTGTAGAGGCGATGGTAGAGAGCCGTCGCAGCGCGTGCAGCGCGCTGTTGCTGCGGTTCTGTAGTATTAAGCTCGCGACGCGTATATATCGCCCTTAATAACACTAGGAGCCTTACTGCCTCCGCTTAAGGCTCCTGCTCTACCACCTAGGGAGGCCTATTAAGGGAAACTGGGATATAAAAACTACCTAATGTACAACTACCTAGCTTGTAGCTAGGCCTAAAACTGGCCTTATTATAGCTAGTTAATATAGACGCGTCCTAGTTATATAATAGGACACCCTTAGGCTTACACTAGCTCTAAGATCGCAAAGGGATATAGCGAGGGCATAGGGAACCTCTTTTTATAAGAACTTATTAAGGTTAACGTGTTATAGATACCTTATACCTTATACGAAACCTATTAAGGCCCTAAGGCCACCGCGAAGAACTTATTAAGGCCCTACCTAAAGAACTCGTTAAGGCCCCTCTACAAGGGCCTATCTAGTATCCGACACCTAGGTGACTTAGAAGAGGGTCTTAATAGGCGTAGTACGCGCGACCTGGATAACAGACGCGACAGCGACGCGATAGCGATGCGACGGCGACTAGACGGCTTAATAAGGTAGAAATATAGGTAAAGCTCTAGGTAGCGGAAACATAGGCCAGCTTTAACGGCCCTATGGCGTTCAACAAGGTAACTTATAGGAGGGTCTTAATAGGCGTAGTGTACGTAACCTAACGCGTATTATATGGGGGAGGCTCTAAGGAAATACAGGCCAGTTGGACGAGGACTTAATAGTTAGAGATATAGGCTAGCTTATAAAAAGGGGGGATATAAGCTTAGTTAGTAGGAGGGGGGGAAGTAGGTCGTCCGGTGCGGGACCTAGTATCTCTACGGCCCCCCTCCTATAAGACACAGTCGACCTATTATAAGGAGACTCTTATAGGTAACGCGAAACGGAACTGGTAGTATATAGGGTGTTACGCCCCTATATTACTACTAGCCTCCTATAGGGCGTAGTATATAGTAGCTACTGCTAGCTCTAGGGACTTTACCCCTTAACTAGGCCCTAACCCCTAGTGCACCTAATAGGTAGGTAGGATTACGTCCTAGCCGGAGAGACTACTACGTAGCTTAAGAGAACGGATGCGCGTGTTGGTACATTAATAGATAGAACCGTTTCGCTTCGCTAGGACAGTATACTAGTAAGATATACTTATAGAGCAAACAGGAGTTACTTAGGCGGAAGAGGCTTTAGCTAAACCTTAACCGTAAAAGGTATACCTAATTATATTATAGGATGCAGCCACGACGCCCTTATAAAACTACGTTAGTAGGCGCGTAAGATAGGGGTTGCGACCCCTAAAAATAGCAGCTTATACCCGCGCCGGCGGAAACAATAAAGAGAGGCGTAAAACTAGAGGCTATAGAAGGCTCCTAAGCCATACAAAAGCATACTAACTCTAGGAGGAAACTCTTATATAAACTGCTAGGGGGCGGACTAGTACTTAGGCTAACCCTATTATAAGATATCCGTAAGAACTAGTAAGAATCCCTATATAATTAGTAGTGGCAGCTAACTGCTTATAGTTGAGACAAAGCACTAGAAAACTAAGGTAGAGGCTTAGATAAGTAGGCATAGTAAACTCTACTATATTATTAGTACTACTAATATATATAACTACCTACCTACCACCTAGTATATGCAGGAGTAGGTAATATAAGGGTCTGCTTTTATATAAATAAGGCTATTAATATAAATAAGTGGGCGCCTATATACCACTTAGCGGACGTATATATAATTAAGCTAGAGGGCTATAAGAGGACTATCCAGATTTATAATATTTATAACCCCTAATAGATAAATAGCAGTATCTATATACTACCAGAGCTGCTAAGGGCCGAAGGAGAACATATATTATTAGGTAATTTTAATCTACACTACCCCTTTTAGGGGGGTATAATAGTAATATACGCGGACAACGCGGCGGACGACCTTATCCGCGCTATAGAGGCAGCCGGCCTAAGCCTAGCCACTAAGGCGGATATAGAGACGTGGGCAAAGGGTATATTAAGGAGCACGCTAGACCTAGTATTTACCTCCCCCTAGATTACTAATAGGCTGCTATAGAGTTAAAGATAAAACCACTAGCATATAGGGTCTAACCACTTTCCTATTATTATAAAGGTAGACGTAGAGGCGCTAGAGGGGCCCCCCTTACCTAGAAGACCGCTATAGAAGAAGGCTAATTAGAAGGTAGTATAGAGCGAGCTAAAGGGCTAACTCTAGCCTCTATATAAACTCCCATGCGATATAAGAGATAAACTAAACGCACTAGCAGAGGCCATATACTAAGTAATTAAGAACACTATAGTAAAAATAGTACCTAACGCGCGGCCCTCGCCGCAAGCCTCTAAAGTATAGTTAGAGGAATATATAGAAGTAGTAAAAGAAACCTAACAGGCCTTCTAGGCGTAAAAGGTCTCTTAGTTAATGCCTAACTGGATTAACTATAGAGTCGCATAAAATAAGAAGAAAAGGGCAATCTAATGAGAGGCTAATAAGCTATAGAGAAGGACCGTTAAAAAGCTAATAAATAACCCTAAAGGGATATAGAGGATAGTAAAATAGGCGCGTATAGCGGACGGGAAGCCAAAGGCCCTACTATAGTTTCCTCCTATTAGCAGACTAGGAGAGGAGACCCTACACCATAATAATAAGGAGAAGGCTACTATCCTTATAGAGCAGTTCTTCCCGCTGCTAGTAGAGGCGGACCTTAGTAATATACTAGGGTTTGCATACCCAGAGCCACAAATAGTAAAGGAAGTAGTTAAGGAGGAGGACATTATTACGGCCCTAAAGGGGCTTACCCTTAATAAGGCCCTAGGTCTAAAAAAGATTACTAACTAATTTCTTAAAACGTGCGGAGAGTAGCTAGCCCTAGTGCTAGCTAAACTCTTTAGCAGCTATATAGCAATTAGATATTACCTAAAACCGTTTAAAGACTCTATTATAGTAGTTCTCCAGAAACTATAGAAGCCATCCTATACTACGGCAAAGGCCTACTAGCTAATTGCGCTACTTAACACTATTGGGAAGCTACTTAAGAGAATAGTAGCTAGCTAACTATCCAAAATTACGGAGGAGATAGGTATGCTACTGGCTAGTTAAATAGGAGTAAGGCTAGGGCACTTAATATAGACAGCACTAGAGCTACTAACCCAATAGGTATATATGGTGTGGAGGAGTAACCTAAACCTAGTAGCCTTATTACTTAGCCTTAATATTTCTAGGGCCTTTAACCAAGTCTTTTATAAAAGAATAATCTATAATATAAAGGCCTAAGCTATACCCTACTAGATAGTACAGTTTATAAAGTCCTTCCTTAAGGATTAAATAATAAGGCTTTTAATTAGAGGATATATAGCATAAATAATATAAATAAACACTGGTATACCCTAAGGCTTAGCGCTATCGCCAATCCTATTCCTCTTTTTTACCTATATACTCCTACCAGAGTTATAAGGGGGAACTACTACAGCATTTAGATTTGTTAACAACTTTAATATACTAACATATAGTAAGACTATAGAGGAAAACTATAGAACTATAGAAAGGGCGTATAAGGTATATATGGCGTAGGCACACCGGTATAGGGTAGTATTTACCCCTAAAAAGTACTACCTTATCTATTTTATAAGGAGCTATAAGAAGTTTAATATAAAGGCTATAGCTAATATATATAGCTTCACGGAAGGCCTAGTTAGTAACCTATATATATTAGGGGTATAAGTTAACTTAAAGCTTAAATAGGGACTGTACGTTAACATTATTAAGATAAAGGCGATTACCTAAATAGCTATACTAACCCGGCTTACGGCCTCTATATAGGGCGCCTCCTTCTAAAAGGCGTGGATAATATACTCCGCTATAATCCAGCTAGCAATCTTATATAGATATAGTATCTAGTACTTGCTACTAGAGTAGACGAAGCCTAAGAAAATAAGCAAAACTAAGCTGCGCCAGCTGGGCGTAGTATAGAACCTATACCTCCGCACTATTACGGGGGCGTATAAATTAACGCTAATAGTAGTACTAAAGCACAAGACGGGGTTTCCGCCGCTTTAGATACACCTTAAAGAGCTAGCTATAGCCTACGCGGAAAGAACATGGGAAGGACTAGTAAGAGAGCATATTAAGAGGGAATATAATACTATACGGGCCACAATAGCCTACTAACTCCGGCCTAGAATAAAGCTACTAATATGGCCCACTAGACGGTATAAGCTTAAGAGGATAGCGGCCGCTATCTTAGGGACAAATATATAGCTAATAGACTTATCTAAAGCGCAGTATAAGAGAAGTAGAAGGGCTAGGGTACAAGAGGCGTTTAAAAAGCGGTAGAAAAGGGAATAGAAAAAGTACTAAAGCACGCTTACCTACTATACAACGGCCTAGGCCGAGCTATAGAATAAGAAAGTCTTTAAACGCCACGTAAGGCTTATAAAGGTAGAGAGCATAATTAATACGCTACTTAGAACTAAGCATATAGGGCTTAATAGATACCTCTACTACTAAAAAGTACCAGGGCACCCAACCCTGGCCTACCTATACGGCTATAGCCAATAATTAATAATATATGTAGTAGTATTCTGCCCCAGACATGCTGCTAGCTAGGCGGAAATATATTACTATACTAAAACATCCTTATATAAAGAGCTCCTAACTAAGCTAAAGGCTACTAAGGTAGTTACGGACTAGTTTATATAGACAAACCTCTTACTACACCTTTTATTTGCTAGAGAGCTAGCTAGGGTAAAAAGAGAAGGCTAGGAAGTACTTTAAGAGGTAGAGGATAAATACTATAGGGATAGTAGAATATAGTAGAATTTTACAGATAGCAACCTAGTAAAAGTTAGTAGAACTCTAGCAACCTAGTAAAATTCGGCAGAACTTATTAACCTGGTAGAATTTAGTAGAATTTAGCAACCTAATAGAAGTTAGCAGAATTTTAGCAACCTAATAGAATTTAGTAGAGTTTTAGTAACCTAATAAAATTTAGCAGAATCTTAGCAACCTAGCAAAATCTAATAACCTAACAGAAGTTAGCAGAACTTTGGCAACCTAGCAGAATTTAACAGAATTTAGTAACCTAGCAGAATTTAGTAAAGGTTAATATCCTAATAGAACTTAATAAAACTTAGCAAGGTACAGAGCTATATACATTAACGTAGATATAAATAACGGAACCTTCTACACCACTACTAGCCTTATAGGCCACTAGCCTATACCCTATCTAGATAACTAGAGCAGCTAGAAACGGAACCTAGGCCTTAGCTATATACCCTACTAGACAGACCCAGGAGTACGCATTAAGATGGCTTTTCTATAGCGCCTTAAAGAGACATCTACTTATGCTTAGCAGTTACTAATCAGAAAAGAGGCTATATAGGCCGTATAATAAGCCATATAGGCCGTATAATAAGAGAAGAAGAGGTTTTATCTAGCCCCAGCGGTACGGTTCCCCTCTTATACATATATATATATATACCCATATAAACCCACTACATAGACCCTAACGGGAGCCGCAACAGCGTAATTAAATATTATAACATAATATATGGTATCTCTTTAGTATATAACTTAGTCCCTTTTCTATTTCTTTATAGGTCGCTCCTACTTAGTACTATACTAACTTAGCTTATTATTATATCTTACGCCGTTAAGTATCTCTAATATTAACCTAACCTATAATCTAATTAATCTTTAGATTATATTCTTATAACTAAGGCATTCCTAATACTACCTTATTGTTCCCTAATGGTAATATATTAAAAGACATCTCAATTTATCTCCCTTTAATAGTTAACTAAATAGGTCCTATTTTAAGGTTAATAATGCCTCCTCTATAGGCTATTAGATCTCCTAAAATTATTACTAATAGGTAAGGATATTCCTTTTTCCTATATAGTAACCCCATTCTTTTAACTGCTATTAATAAGATATAGTTCCTTATTACTCTACTATCTATTAATACTTTAAACTATTAATCTTACCACTTAACTTATAGGTTTAGGTATTATCCTTAAATTCCTTTAAGGGTCTAAGGCTCTATTACTAGTTCCCTCTAGTTTTATAGGCCTCTATTTTTCCTAATTATTAACTACTTAATCTTATTTATACTTAGTCTACTTTTAGCTAATACTTAGTTCGCTTTTTATCTTTAATATACTATAGATATATACTCTCTAGGCATTCCCACCACTATTATCTGTCTAGGCATTTTTCCGTAAGGAATCTTCCTAGCTAAAGTATTAAGTCCCCTTAGCTTTATACTTCTGTTAGGTGCCAACTTATATATACCTAGCGTTTTAATATTTCGCCTTATCTGGTGCCTAATATATCCTTACTAGGTACTTCCGGTTCTTATCTTTTAGTACTCTATATATATTATACACATTATCTATATATATAATCTATACTAATATATAATATACTTAGTGTTTTAGGTTAACTCTTAGCTTATCTTTATCCTTAAGTTTAAACCTTTCTTATATTAATCTAAGCATTGCAACTTTATTTATAGGTACTAAGATTTACCTCTTACTTCTCTAGTCCTCTAATTACTCCTTTAGATCTTTTAACGTTATAATTAAGGCTCCTTTAATATAACTTATGGCCTTCTCTATAATTAGGTGGTCTTAAATAACTTTTTCATCTAACTATATGTAGAAATCTTCCTACTTATTATTGTGTTGTTGTTTATACCACTTTTGGTACAACCCTTTAAGTATATATAGCTTATCCGTAAGAAAGTATCTCCTTATTACTGCGTTATAACAGCCCTTTATATATTATTATTTAAATCTAATTAGGATCCCTAAATCCTCTTCTTATTCTAGTTTAGTAAGCTACTTAGCTCTTAATGTGCCTATCCTAGGTCTATTAGTAATTCTTTATATAGGTACTCTATCCCTTATACGGCCTAGTATACTAGACCTTTTATCTAGTTTCTGTTCTTACTATAAAGTAATCCTTACTCTAAATTCCTTTATAGTTTTTTCCTTTTTGCGTCTTATAAGTAGATCCCTAAAGTCTTCCTACTTCTTAATTTTGTTAATAGTCCTCATTTATATATTAAAGTCTTGGTCCTATAGGATTCTTAATTTTAAGCTAGCTTCTGTCTTAAGCTTAGCTCCTACCTTAGTCTAACTAGGCTTAGGTATTCTTATCTTATCTTAAGAGTCTTAAATCTTACTTATCTCGTCTTAAGAATCTTATACCTATAGGAAACTCTATCCTAAGCTTATTTATATATCTTTAAACTAAGCTATTACCCTACTCTATCGGTTTCTATCCATTGTAGGTCCTTATATATACCTTATCTCATCCTAAAAATCTTAGTCCTTTAGCTTTTTACCTTTATTAAGTAATAAATTAGCACTAGTAGTTGTCTGCTTGCTTAATCTCTATAAGATACTCTTCCTTTTATCTTATAAAGTAATAGATGCCGTATTTAACGGTGTTATAATACCCGTTACTAAACCTTACTTTATAGCGGTCTTAGTCTCTACTTCTAATATAACTTCTTTAAGGTTTGCACGCTCCTAGTAAGCTACCCTTATTGCCTTATTGTCTGTAAATGTTTCGCCTATATTAAACTTATCGTCTTTAATATCCGATCTACGCGATAGTTTGTTAATTCCCCTATATTCTAAGAATTTTAGCTCCTATAGCTAATAGCTTACGCTATACTTAGCGTCTTTATAAATTTGGTATGCGTTATTATAACAAAACGCGAAACTTCTAATTAAATATTCTTTTATTCCTTATAGTATACTATTATCCCTCTATATATATATATATCTTCTACTATTAATCTAGTTCCCTTTATTATATAGTAGTTCTAACTATCTTTATAATCCCTCGCGAAATAACCCTATTTCCCGTAATTTATATAAGCTCTATTTTTAAACCACTGACTTTGCTATAGAGTCCGCCTAAATATCTTCTATTACTAAGATCCCTAGTTTAGCCTTTACTTCTTAGTCCTATAATTACTAGATCCTTAACCTTTAAGTTTTTATAGTTTCTTACTTTATCTCTTATAGGCTTTTTTAGTACTACTTAGGTCTATTAGCTCTACGCTATACTATAGTTTCTAACTTAGCTTTAGTTATTATATACTCTGCGCCTTATATAACTATAGAACTTTATCCTAGCCTCTCTTAGCCTGTTCCCTTTAGTAGATCCAATTATTAATCTTAATTACTTAATCTATTAATTCCTATAGGGTATCCGCATCTTCTATTAGGATAATTATATCCTAAACTTTAGCCTTAAGTCCTTATTTATATTATACTATAAGCGCCTTATTATTCCACTTAACTTATATTGCTAGCGTCTGGAACTACGTTATATACTTAATTACTAAGGTTTATTGCGTAATGTCTTAGAGTTTTCTTTTTACCGTAGTTACTGCCTCTAGGTCTCTAAATATTTATATAAGTTACTTTATAAACCCTTCCTAGCTTAAGAATATAAACTATACCTCCTAATTAGTGGTTATTATTCTATTTACCTATATTTCCGTAAGGTAAGGCTTAAACTACTTAAGTACCCTTCCTAATAGGAATAGTCCCGCATAGGCTATTCGATCTATAGGTATTAGTAGCTTTACTCCTTCTTACGTAACCTTAAAGTGCATTTATATAAGAAATCCTTTAAGCTTTAATCTTTCTCCTAAATACCTCTTAATTAATAGTAACTTAATCTTTACTACTTTAATTCTATTAACCCTTTCTTCTAGCGCCGCATTGTTTGTTATTAACTAGTTAACTATCTCTTATAGCTATCTAACTATTACGGGTTATTGCGAATTAGTATCTGCTATACTAGTATCGCCTTCTATCCTTAAAGTAGTTGCCGCCGTTAATAGCGTTATAGTGGCTGCTTTTAGTGGCATATTATTTAACTTTTTATATTTAATACTATAACTGGGTAGTAATTATATAATAAAACCTTATAGCAGGAACTATAATAGGCTTATTATTAGGCTAGGTATATAGGTAATGCAAATTAAAGTTATTAATATAATAATAACTAGTAGAGTAGTTACCTAATAAATTAACTCTAATTGTATTCTAAGAATTACTATAAAGAAGGAACTATCTAGGTAGGGATTAAGGGTCCTTAAATACATAACTATACTCCTATAAAGTTCTTCTTATACGTAATATACGTGTACTCTATCTACTCTGTCACGGATTATATAGATCCTATAGATTATATAGATCATATTATATGACCTCGGTTACCATTCTTCGTCACATAGTTCTATCGGCTCCATCCTGGACCGTGCCTGTATTAACCAACTAGCTTCTTCCAACTCTTCCCCAAGTAGTCGTAACATCGTACTTAAAGCGTCCATAACAATTGAGGTAACAGTCATCATTGTTGACGTCAGCCTTCGCCACCTATTTTATGTATATATAGTCTCTTTTCTTCGTAGTTTAATCTACACACAAGTCCTTCTTTTATGACCTACTTTTTGCGGTCGACACTATCTTATTAAGGTAGCTAGTAGGGCGATCTTCTAAGTAGGTAAGAAGCGCCTATATACGAGATTAACATACCTAATACTATAATATTATATATTACTTGGTCGCCTAATCTTAAGATTTAGTAGGGGATATAGCTCTCTATAGAGGTCTAAGTTAAGCTAGATACGGTATATAGTTAAAAGATATAACTTAGTAGCTGCCGCGATGTATTTAACCGTCCAATTAAATAGAAGGGCTACCAAAATTTTATAGAGCTGCTATTTAGGAATCCCTTTAGGCATAGGAGGCAGATATAAGCGTTGCGGGCGTAGTATACGTGGTGGTCATACGGTTTTTTAGTGAGATCACCTAAATTTAATGCTGTGTGGGCGGGGCTCACTTAATTGAATTTTCGCAATACTTTCGAAAACGATAGTAGAGAAGCCAAAGGGGGTTCTCTCAGCGCAGTCGCCATCACCGTCACTGCCGTTACCGTCGTCAAGTCCCAGAGTCTAACCGTCCCGTCATGAGATCCGGATGCTAGCAGCTTGCCGTCTAATGAGAACGCCATGCTCCTGACGCCACTTGAATGGCCCTGAAGTAGACTGTGCAGCGCCGCCATCGTCAAGTCCCAGAGTCCAACCGTCCCGTCATGAGATCCAAATGCTAGCAGCTTGCCGTCTGGCGAGAATGCCACGCCCCAGACCCCATTTGAATGGACCTTGAGCCGACCGCGCAGCGCTATCGTCGCCGACGTTAAGTCCCAGAGCTCAACCATCCCGCCATATAATCCAAATGACAGCAGCTTGCCATCTGGTGAAAACGCCACGCCCCAGAAGTCACCAGAAGAAGGCTTGATTATCTGCACTAATGGTTTTCGGTGTTTTTGCACTTCAGCCCCTCCTTGAGTCTCATACCGTACTTGGTGGTCCGCGTAGGTAGTAGTACTGCTGAATGAGTCTTGGTGTTTTTCCTTTTGTGGCACACTGTCTGTGTTGATTTGAGAAACAGAAGGTAGATGAGACCCAATAGGCATTGACTTACCCAATTCACCGAGCAATGGTGTTGCAATATTAGTACTCTCAGACTCTTTTACCGGAGCACAAGCATTACAAAAGTATTCAAAGATGAGATTTCCCTTCGGCTCCCTTAATAAATCTAGCTCTCTAACAAGTTCCTCAGCACTGATTCGATCTTGGGGTCTGCGCTCCAACATATTGAGACAAGCATGAAACAACTGGCTTCTCTGTGGGCTAGCCTGCTTAGAATAATTCAGGACACCTTGAAGATCCTCAATAATCTTATGGTAAGCAGTTCTTCCGAGCTGTGGTAGTTGAATTTGAGGTTCAAGCACCGATAATATCTCTGTGAACACACATCCGAGAGAGAAAACGTCTGATTTTCTATTTCTCTTATCTGACAGTGCAACTTCGGGGGCGCAATAACGGAAAGTGAATGCTTGAGCTGTCCCGTCTGTGGTGGTATTATCGAGCTGACTTGTGTCCAGTGCGATGCCGAAATCAGTATAGACAACGCAGCCTTGATGGATGAGGATATTTTGTGGTTTAATATCTTTATGTCGAATTGTTTGCTTGTGGATAATTGCGGGGCCGCTAGCAAGGCATCTGAAGGCCTGATTAAGGACAATGCATTGTTCTGTCGTTGGGGGATTTCCTAGGTCCAGTATGGTTTGAAGATAACACGCGAGATTTCCACCGTCAGCAACCGGGGTGAGAACTATGCCGAGCTCCCGGCCCAAGCCCATGTTGCAAATGCACGGATGATATGTGAGGGAACAGTCTCCGTAGTATATTGACCTCGTTCCGGAATCCTCGTTTAAATTCGTTTATATTAGACAGATTTCGCAATCCTTGTATACTTCGTAAAGTCGCTCAATCTAGAAGTTGAAGCCGTCGATTGAGCCTTGATCAAACCAAGTGGCTTGACGCCATCGCATACACCCTGGCCTGTAGATCCGAATAAAATTGTTCATAAAAAGCCTCTCTACAGGGGACCCCTACACATGCATAACGCAGGCTTGAAATACTTCGTAAAATAAGGCAGTATTTTAAGCCTGCGTTACGTCGCTTATACACCTATATTAGGCAAAGTTACTTAGTGATCGTTGCGATCGATCGAGCCGTGACATAGTTATGGAGGCTTAACCAAGATCACCAAATTGCGCGACGTCACGATCGTCGTTTTGTTACCACAAGAAGCTCGACGTAAGATAGGCTTATTATACGATTTTGAAACCTCAAAAAATACGGGGCTCGGCGCCAGCTCGTGCAGGAGGCTAAGCATGGCTCCCTTGCAGAACCTCTCGCCCAAATCAGCATCCTCTAAGCCGTATTCGAACTCCCTGCAGGCCTCCTAAATTAGCTCCAACTAGTGTAAGGAAATTCGCGAAATCCGTCTATTGGGGCCGTGGTATCTGCGGAAGTGCTTGAGCGCGAACACTTGGCCATTTGTTTCGTCTTGGACCATTTCAACGAAAGCACTACTACCCATCCCAAGGACTTTGATGTGCCTATAGGGCAGGTAGGTACAATTTAGGATATCAAGATGGTCACCTTCGCGGACCGTAAAAGAGCCAGGGGGAGTTGAGTCCATATTAAAGAGAGATGCGGGAGCTGTCGTTTACAAAATTTCTTCAGCCTTATTCCTGTCTCGGTACCCATCGGAGGTTTAGCTCACTGCCAAGGTTGATCATGTGACAGGCTGACTGGAGCGCTACCTGGGGCAACACAGATGGGTGCTGCGCTAAACCTAAAAAGGTGCACTTGTATTTATTCCTACACCCCAATTTCAAATCCCCTCGAACGTACATAAACTAACTCCATACATACATTACAAAATTACAGATAGCTAACTAACAAATAAAACGTCAAAAACTTACGTCAAAACAATACCCCAGAGTTTCTTACACCGTGATCAACCCAAGTCCCTCTTGTAAAAATCACTCCATCTTATCCCATGCGCCGTTGAGAAAGGCGTACTCGTAAGCGAACCAACTAGAGTCTCTAGATTGAATCGAATCTTAGCGAAATAAAGCTATAGATTTGATCAACAAATTAAGGCTCCAAATCATTATAATAAAGCTCAAATTTAATATATAATTGACTCTATTATATCCTAATTAGGCTAAGGTATTCCTGCCAGCAAGGTCCTTCTTTGCAGAGGGGTATATTGTATAGAGCACAGCCGAATTTGGTCCTTGGAGGACAACATCGTCTTACCCATTCCTTGCTACCGCGAGGTTTCTGTATTGTGTTCACTAAAAGCTCCATAAGAGGCTTCATTTTTGCTTACTTATTTGCACCTCTTCTACCTATAGCACAAGCTACACAGCTTGGCTTCTTAGGAAATAGCTAAATAGGCTTGTGCCCGTGTTCCTCCGCAGGAGCCTTATAAATATCCTTATCCTCCATTGTAGCAGACGGGCCGGGTAATTTAGTAAGACGTTTACTATGTTTAAATAAGGCACTGACGAGGTCTTCGCGGAAGGCTTTATAGGCACTACGGGTAGGCCAATGGCCAGGGACTAACTTAGTAGAGAGTTTATAGCAATTAGTAATAGTTATATTAAGAAGGAAGTAGTAGAGGGACTTTTACGACTTTAAGTGTGTCCTCTGTGTATTATAATATAACCTTAGTTAATTAGCTTAATTAACGCCGCCTATAAAGTGGTTGTATATATTAATAAACTGTAGTATTAAGAGCTCCTTTATAGCCTTATTTCCAAAGATTTTGCGCGTTTATTGGGCTCCAGATGCTATAGTAGCAGGACGTTATCGCGTTTGTTAAACCTTAACCCTACCTAGTAATATATGACGTCACCATCCACAGAGCTTTATTTTTAGATAGTAAATATACCTAAATTAACCATACTTATAAAAAGCACTATATCGGCGTCTTTCTAGGCAAACTCCATAACAGAGCCATCCTTTAAAAGCCTCCTATATAACTTCCCCCATTTAATCTGCCCTAAATATACTAATTTGAGATCTGCGAGCGACCGATCAATATGCTTAGGAGGATCCTTTTTTAGGTGTAAAGCTGGCTCCGTTTATTCGGCTTCCCATTTATTAACTACCTCACGTCTCATTTTAGTCGTTTGTACGGTTCCTATAGCTCCAATTCCTTCCTCGCGAAGCTAATAAAGTAGCTTAATGCTTATGAAAAGGTTATCCAGCCATACAATATGCTTATTCTTATTAAAGTATTATTTGCCATTAAGCTCCTATAGCAGAAGGTCCAATACTACCGCCTACGTCTTAGAAAAGCCCTTATCCTTTATCTAATACTTATCCAAATTAATAGGTCCCTTTTTATTACCTTTTATATACCAAAGCCAGTCTAATATATAGCCCTAATTAGCTACAGCCCACACTTTAAAGCCTTCTGGTGTTAGTTTACTTAGAATATTAACTATTTCAAAAGCTTGGCCGGTAAATTAAATAATTATCTCATTAACGGCGAGGTAGGTTTTAGGCTTCCAATAAAGCTAAAAACGGTCACGTAGGGTATTGCTAAGTATAGCAATCTTATTAAAAGGAGACTCCTTTATCTCGTTACTAGGAAGCTTTAGTGTTAATACGTAAAGCTTTAAATTAATCTACTACTACTAATCCTTACTTATATTCTCCCTTACTATAAAATAGTTAACTTCCTTTTTACGGGAGGTCGTCTAATATTCCTTAATGTCTTTTTCTGGTAATAGGCCCATATAAATTATTACTGCCAAGAATATAAGAAGCTCCCTTAGAGAGGTAGGCTTCCATTTTCAAGGCCTTATAACCCTCCTACTTTTATCCTTATATTCTCGGTAGGGGTAAAGCCTTACATACTCGTTCGTATGTGCGGCAAGCTCTTTAAGTAAGTCGTCCGTCTATATAAGCCTAAATAATGCAAGAGGATCGGTAGGATCAACGTGTGGTGGTAGATTTGGTGCGCCATCGGTATACGGAGAATTAATAGGAAATAGTGTGAAATTAGGCAGTGGCCAAGGCTCGGGTGGTGGAATTTTGGCTTTCTTATACTTTGGAACAATATATTAATTAGGTTTAACAAGGTCTGCATTATTAGAAGTACGTTTACGGCCCATTGTGGTAGTTTAATTAATATACAAAGCTATATAGATACTACGGCGGAGACGCGTATTGATGTTTTGGTGTTCGCGCACGGGCCTCTTTTGGAGTACGCCTCAACGGCGCATGGGATAGCCGTGCTTGACCTATCCCCTACATCTCCGAACTCCGAATTTACCGGACTGACATCCACATATCCGTTATCGGATCTCGAAACTACCGGTCGTGAATCAGAGATTAGTGGAGATATCGAGCGGTGTCGAAGTGTTGCAGAGCGCTCAGGTGCCCTGGGCTGATTCTGAGTAAATGGGTTTATTCGGCCCGGGTTGCGCATAGAAGGAATTCTGGCTGGCTGGAGCTGCAAGCCCGCGTCTCTCGGTGCCTTGCTCTGCGTGTTGCCATAGTCCAGTGCTCGCCCTTCCGCTTTGTCTTTTCCCTTCCAGTTTCCCTCCGCTTTCTCCACAACCTCCTGTCTTGCGAATAACGGTGGCAGAGACGGGATGCCCCTTATGCTGACCCTTGCATACCCATCGAGGCTACTCGGGTTGGTATAGGTGGATGCAGCGTTTGTAGGTTGGGAGTATATGGATGAAGCCGCCAAGCTGACTTTCGAGGCGTTGAGATTGCTTCGAGGCGCAGTGTTTGCTGTTTTGGTATCCCAATCCCTAGACCGAGCTAGGTTTGCCGGCTGCACATTAACGGTGGAAATGGACGACGAATATGGGTTTTGGGAAGGGTTAGAACTGGTCCTGGAGGAAGAGGCACCGACGCTCCAGAGGCGTGGCCTATCGTCAACTTGTTGAGGCGACGAGTTCCAGGAATCGGACGAATCAATTGTTGGAGAGCTAGATCCTAGTTTAGGAGAGCCAGGGAACTTTGGCGACGTCCGAGGCCCCAGTCCCGCATGCGGATCCCAAGGCTCAGAGACATCAACCGCATGTGGCCGTTCGACTTTGCTACATCTCGCCCCCGCTAGATCCACGCTGGGATCCAAGATCTCACCGCGGCGAATCTGGCCCCGGATCTTACGGCTCATCTCCTTGATCTCCTTCCCGAGCGCCCACGCCTCCTGTATCAACCTCTCCGACCCCTGGAAGCCCTTCAGCCACGCCTCGACCCACTGGACCCTGCCGCTCTTCCCATCCTTGATGCGCTCACTCTTCATGCGTGCAACCATCCCCGTAAGCAACGCAAAGCAAACATTCTCATCGCCTCCAATCCTTGCAAGCATGCACGCAAAGCACCCATCCTCTTGCCTCCCCCACTTCGAGACCCTCCTCCGCGTCCATGGTCCAACTAGCACCCTGCACGGCTCCCTCTCCAGCGCCGCCTCAGCCACCGGATCGAACCCCTCCTTCCACATCTCGACAACAGGCTCCAAACACCAGAGGCGCTGCTCCTGCGCAGCTGATAGCACGCCATGGTACCACAGCGGCGCCAGCGTCATCGGGATGCCCGTATCGAACTCGTGGCGCACCCACGCGAAGACGCTCTGGCACAGCCGTGCGCTCAGCCGGCCGTGCAGCTGCGGACACAGCTCGCCGAGACGGCCGCGGGCCGCGGGCGCGTGCGCCGGTTTGAGCGCGCCTGTCAGCGTGTGCGCGAGCGAGGACTGCAGGTGCGGGCGCAGTGCCGCGATCTGCTGCTTCGTGATGCTGCTGTAGGACGAGCACTGGACGCCGGCGTGGTCGACGTGTGGCGGTGGATGGTGCGAGAGGATGGATGTGAGGGCGGCGATGTCCTCGAGGTAGAGATGCGAGTAGGAAGTAGCGCGGGGGAGGGGGGGTTTGTACAGGCTGCGGGTGGCCGCCATTGGGAGTGATGAAGGTTTGGGGGGTCGGGTTGGCATAGTACGGGATTGCTGAGCTGGATAGGGGAATTGGAATAGATTGGCCGGCAATCTATCTCGAGTTTTACGGTTTAAGTGTGAGCAGAGCAATCAAACCTTGCGTTGACAGGGGAAATACAGGATTGGACAAGAAAATTAACATGAGTGTGCTATATATATGCTCTAGGATTTTTGTAGTGAAATAAGAACATTGTAAAAGAAATATACATTGTGAGACCTAGTGATGATCTCGTTTTCGCGCAGTGGGATTGTGCAGAATAAAAACTGGAGCATAGAGGATAGAGGGAGGGGTAAGTGAACAGAGTGATGCTGAGAGTTCATAAGGGTGTAGGTGCATGCCTTCGCTAAAAGTAGTATTGAGGCATTTTGTTGCTATTCCTTGGACTGGCGGTTGATTTATGAGGAATTGAAGGCCACAGGAAAGGCTTGATAGCGAACATATGCTTAGATAGAGAAGACAAAGAAATGTTGAACAATGTTTTGTTATGCTCACCCGCAGTCTCGTTAACAGATGCCAATAGGTTAGAGAGGTTATTTGGGAGATGCAATCAACATTGTGAAACGCGAACAGTTCAACTTCAGTCCCAGCTGCAATGGAGAGAATAGTTTGGATTGACTGTCACGATCCAATATGCAAAAACGCCTCCCATACCTTCCGGAGGTAGCGACAGTCTTTGTACAACAACAGAAGTAGCCTAGAGAATCATCTCAAGCCACTCTCTAGACCCCAAGACAGACAACTTGTGCCGAGTAATTGGTAATACACGAAAGAGAAATAGAAAGCCCTAGAGTATTTTAGACATGAAGTAATAGACATTAGGATACTGCATTACCATCAGAAGCGAGGGCAGTCTACAGATTATAACGTCGAGGAGCTAGTTGATTAATGGCTACTTTCAACGCCCAAAACATTACCACCTTTTCCATGTAAACTCTCATTGACTCTGTTTCTTAGGCCTTTCAGGTTTCCTGATTGCTGTGTCGCGCCAGCTGCTTTTTTCCTCGAGCTTCTCCTAGAAGAAACCGACGTCTTTTTCGTTGTCTCATCGAGCTCTGATGCAGATGAGTTGATGCTGTCAGACTGTGATCTAGGAACTTCGAGGCTATTATCCCGGTCTAACTTTTGCTGTGCATGAACACGGCTCTTCTCGTATCGTGCAGATACATCACCTCCCTTCCACATTGTGCCCAACAGACGATCCCAGAATGTGAAGAAAGGTTGGGAGAAGTTGCTCTTGATTCCCCAACTTTGGTGGTGTATATCGTGATACCCAGCATTGTTTGATGTTATCAACTGGAGTGGATCAAACGGAAGTGAATAACCGCAATGGTCATCGACAGTCTTGATGGTAGAACAAGTGAAGAACCACATGGATTGCCTGACAGTCATACCAGATACGAGGTATGCAAGACCAGTACCAAGGGTGTCAAGGAGGAAGCCTTCAAAGGGATGGTTGTACAGAGCTCCATACGCGTAAGGCACATACAGTCTGTGATGACGAGAGTGGAATGTGACTAGTTTCCGTGTTAGCATCTCAGGCCCATGCACGGACAAAGTGGTATGATAACGTACCATATAGCCATCTATTCATATGCATCGCACGATGCAAGAAGTACTGCCAAGTATCCACGACCAGGATTCCTAGCAGGAATTGCAGGACTGGAAATACCATCCAGTACACGGCTCTCGCAACAAGCATCTCCCAGGGCGCAAACCTCGGTACAGTTCTCTTTTGGCCTCCGGTAGTGACCAATTGAACCAGCCAGGGATATTTTCCTCCAGCGAGCGCTCCAGCAGCTGTAGGATACGATCCTGACAATTTTGCTGCTAATGCACCTACATCAAGACCAATCGTTGAGAGCACGATGGGAATCGCTCTCTGCGCAATTCGAACTCGCTGAGCCCACACAGCAATATCATAGTCCTCTTTTCCGTATGTCGCGTCCTCGTCAATCATAGCAAGTCCGATACCAAACAATGTCTGTATAATCTGCTGCACAATGACGTCGCGGAAGACGTCCCATCTCGAGACGTGGTTGCGCTTCAGCAGTTCTGCAGGCGTATGTAACCTATACTGAGGAAAGAGTTCGTATACATCGACCATGTGAAATATCATAGACACGGCCCAGTAAGCTATGATTGGTAGGGCTAGTGTGAGGTATTTGTCCGGTATCCACGAAACCAGCGGAGGAAGAGGATGTAAGGTATAAGACGGCAACGGCGGGAGATCGTAGGGTATAGTCGAGTTCGTCATGTTGAGGAATGTAGCCTCAAGTAATGTCTGAATATCAGCTCGGCGTAATCTTATGCTTTAGGGGTGGCGGAGAAGCGGCGGATCAGGCGGAAAGGAAAACACGGTCGTCGGAGGCAAAAGGAGCGTAGGAGATGACAATATGGTCGTAAAGGAGAAAGCGATGAGATTTAAAAGAGAGGCAGTCAGCTCGAGAGCAGAGGGGTGGAGGTGAACAGGTGATTGCGAACAGCTCACTTGCTCATGACGAAGAGACGACGCTCGCCAAAAAACACGGGCGCGACAAGGCTTACGGCTCAGCGTGGTCACGGAAAAACTCGGCGTGGTTGCGGATGAAGCCGCCGACCTTTTTCCGGCGGCACTATCCTAATCAAACCTAACGTCTTAGCCACCAAACGAACCAGCCACTCGAGAGAGCCACCTAAAATCACACTACTACTTATTAATATTTAAATATAAAATCCTAAAAATAAATACTTATATTACTAAGATTATTATTTATTCTTTGCTTAACGTCTGATACGGTTCCTAGTTTCCTAGTTGCGGCCCATGGAGACTCGGGGGAAGATTGCAGGAAAAACCCCTAGCATTGTGGGGAGGAAAAACCCTATGAGCCACTTCAGTAGGATAAAAAACCCCGGGTTACTATTCCCGCACGTAGCTACGGTCCTGCGGCCCCTATAGCTACATCCTAACCTCCGTTAGATATTAGATCTCCTTAGTAATGTAAGAGGCCAGTCCGACTGGAACTGTCAAACGGATAATGCAGGATAAGGACTCTGTCTATTGAATATGGCTCTAGAAGCTCTCTATATAGATCAGGTAGGTCCAAGCAACTGAGTCAAATAGGTAATAGAAAATAGGTAATGAGACATTCGATAAGACATTTAGTCATAAGTTGAGAGACAACTAAGACATAGTTCGTACAGACGATCTAGGTCGTCAGACAGTAGTTCGATGGTGGTAAGGAAGCCCGATTCAGGTCGACAGGAACGTATAATTATCTAATCGACAGTGTCGAATGAGAGTCGAAGGTAAAATGCACTTCACATGGGAACGTATAATTATCTAATCGACAGTGTCGAATGAGAGTCGAAGGTAAAATGCACTTCACATGTTCAAAGGACAAATGCTTTCTGACCTCTTCTATTTAGAGACCAATCGCTAGTTCTTCTCTAGAGGAGAACCAGCTTTCTTTATGATCCTTCTGAGACACTAGTAAAACCTTTCGTCCCTTATCTGTCTGACTAAGTCTCATCTAATATGTACCTTTTGGGAGAGCCCGTTACAAGTAACCACTGCTTCCTTCTTACAGCTTATCTATAGCTAAGGTTCGCTACATCCTAGCTAGGCCTTACTGTTAATTATTATATACTTATAGTTTCCAATATCTATATACGTCCCCTATATACTATCTCTTGTAGACCGTTGCTATATACGCCCTACCTTTAACCCCCCCCAAAGGCCTATTAATAGCGTAAGGGGGATTTATCCGTAGCTACTATGTGCCGAAAGGCGAGCGGGATATTATATGCGCTCTGGGTATCTTTTATGCCTAGGCCCTAGTTGCTAGGCCCTCTCTAGGGTGACTAGTTGTAGAGAGGAGACAAGGTTAACCGTGGGGGTAATCTAGGCTGCTAAGCAGTATTCGGTAGACGGCGAGTAACCGCATGCTCCGCGAGCGATTAGGGGGTATATTTGTTCGTTCGTTCGTTCGCTCGTTAATATGAGGTCGTCGATACTTTCCATTGGGGGTCGGGGGACATTGGAATCCATGCCGTATCCACGAGGATTACATAGGGCTCGGAATAGGAGCATATAGCAGTTGTCTACTATAAAGGGGTAACCATTAGTGGTGGTTTTCGAGATCTTACCATCCCATATAAAAACTTTTCACTACCGCCCACGACGTCTTTAACAACCACCAGGTCCCACCCGCGCACTATGTGCGACGTCTCTACGTTGACTCTACTGAATCCGAAGACTAGCTGGTATTTCGATGGCCCATATTACTAATATAATAAGCTTTTAAAGTATAGTTTTTATTTTATTTTAACCATTTAAATTAAAAATTAAAAATTAAGTTTTAATATTAAAACCTATAAATTATTAACGTGAGCGATAGGGTTATGACGGTCAGCATAGTTATGACGGTTCCTAACAAATTTCGTCTGTGCGCAGTTTTGACGTTCCAAACCGTCATAACCCTATCGTTCACGTTAAGTGGTGGTGAATTTATTAGTAGGTAAAGTTGGCTGATTTTAGTGTAATTTTGGGTGGCTCGTTTGGGCGGCTAAGAAGTTAGCGTCCTTTCAGCGAATCGACTCGGAATTGAAATCCTCGACCCCGCCAGCCCACTACCTAAAGGTCCGCTCCAGTCGATAGACGTCTGATCTCCCCAGATCTATTGCGCTCCTTTTCTATTTATTTCCCTTACATTTCTTGCTGATTTCCCTAACCCTTCAACCACCATGATTATCTATAAGGTATGCACCCATCTTCCCCGCCTTTTCGCTCTGCCCCTCCAAGCCAAGCATCCTTCAGCCATCGCAGCCTCGAAAACTTTTCTATTTCGCAAAGCTTCTGTGAGATACCATATGCTAACGCATTTTGGCAGGATCTCATTACCGGCGATGAGATCATCTCCGACTCGTACAACTTGAAGGAGATCGACGGGGTTGCTTATGAAGCCGACTGCAAAAAGATTACCATTGGCAACGAGAATATCAGTCCGTCCTCCCTTGATTACTACACTCTTGCAACCTTTAGCATAATCACAGTTGAACCAGCAAATGCCTAACGTGCATGGTGCCCAGATATCGGTGCCAACCCTTCAGCTGAGGAAGCTGAAGAGGGCATCGAAGATAATGCGGAAACTGTCATTGATGTCGTCCACTCTTTCCGCCTTAATGAGACTAATTTCGATAAAAAAACATATCTCAGCCATCTCAAGAGTGAGTTGAGAGCAATGCTATTGGAGATTCTCGCACAAGTTGACATTACCTTAAGCATATATGAAGAAGGTCAAAGAAGCAATGAAAGAGAAGGGTGCGAGCGATGACGAGATCAAGGAGTTCGAGAAGGGTGCCTCAACCTTCGCCAAAAAGATTGTAGGAAACTTCAAGGACTACGAATTCCTGATTGGCGAGTCTATGGACCCTGATGGAATGTACGTTGCGATACCCCTTCTAAGTGACTACCTAAATGTTTTACTGATTTCATTCTTCTACAGGGTTATCCTCCTTAACTACCGCGAAGATGGCATTACTCCTTACGTCACAGTGTGGAAGCATGGTTTGAGTGAGATGAAGGTTTAAGGTGGACGACCTAGACATCGCGACGGGCATAGCTGATTTCTTTTGCTCAACATCCTAAATGCATAAATGGATATTGGCCGTAGTGTCTAAAACTGCATGATATACCACCCGATTCCTTCCCGTCTTCACAATATCCCAACCGCAACCAAATACCCAGCCGTGAGTTTCTTCGGGGGTATCCCGAGGACTCAATTCTACCAAGAGATAACCTACGAGCCTCCGCCCCCCGACGAAGCAAGCCTTTCTATCCCTTCCGCTGGTGGCGTCCTACGAGAGGTGGACCGTGCGTGAACACCAGAATCAAAGTACGCGTAAATTCACGGAGGCTTGATCCTATTGGTTCTATTGACCAGCTCTTATCGATAACAGTAGGACGAAATACACCTGCTGAAGGGATATTCTTAGTGCAGTTGGTAGATGATAAATCAACTTCCGTCTACAGCTTGTACGAGCTTCGGTTTCTCCTCCCCCATGTGCGCGCAACACACACCTAATTTCGCTACGTCTGCAGCTAAATTAGTATGTGGAGCTAGCAGGAAAGGGTACGTGGCCAGGGCTTGGGCCACGGCCTACCTCGAATTCGGAGCTCTGAGCTCGATTTTGAAGCTATTCTGAACTCCTCTCCCTTACCAAATTGTAATAATACCTCCAGATCCTGGTGTTTTACCCCGTTGCCTTCCTTAATATGGCTCTAAATATAGGTGACTAGCAGTACGCCTTTATTAAAATCTTTCTTATAGCCGGCGCTAGTAAGCGTATATGCGCCCGCGTTTAGAGCTCATACTAATTAGAGAAAGAAGCTTTACAACACCATGATCTAGAACAGATATCACGACCTTTAGTGGGGGAGAGGAGTTCAGAATAGCTTCAAAATTGAGCTCGGAGCTCCGAATTTGAGGTGGGCCGTGCTCAAGCCCTGGCCACGTACTACACCCCCTCCTGCTAGCTCTACATACTAACTTTAGCTGCAGATGTAGCGAAATTAGGTGTGTGTGTTGCGCGCACACGGGGGGAGAAACCGAAGCTCGTACAAGCTGTAATGCAGATGCTTTTCAATGCATCTGCCCAAGGGCTAAACCCTGTTGCCCACCATGAGTCATTGTTCTTAAAGCATCAAAGGCTGCAGCTGTTCTTGCATTATAATGTGATACAGCATTTCTTGGCACGCTGATTAGCTAATGACAGAGCGTGGCGCGTTGGGCACGTCTTAGGCCGGCATCTTTGCTCTTCCCATCGCTGACCCCCGGGCAGGAAGGCCTCCCCCCAAATCCTTTCTCCTCGCTGACCTCACTAAATGTTAATGACTTCTTCCTGCCTGAAGTGTTGACTTTGATTTGACTTTGACCTAGTTCATCTGGTCACCTTTACTTTATTCGAGCATGAGTCCCCGACCACCCGAACATACCGAACGTATCGAGAGTGAACCAGTTGCACCACCATGCACACCCAGTCGCAGGCCCGGAGATGAGATCAATGAAATTGTCCTGTCATTAGAGAGCCGCTGGGGCCTTGGCCTGTCCGTTCGAGATAAACTCTTTTCTCCAAGCACTAGCAGTGGTTCTATCCCTGACAAGGTATATAACAAGATCCAACGCGTGTACTTCAAAAAGGGGAAGCCACTCGACCGGATTTTAGCAGAGTTCAACTCTCATGCGTCAGAGAAGCCCTCAGGTTCTGAGAAATTGGATTATTTACTGAGGCTGCTGACTGAGGAGATTGGTAGCCCATTTGGGCAGAAGGATTCAGGCCGCCACCAAAGTCCCGTCCATAATCTCCGTTCACCTCTGGGTAAGCGACCGCACTCTATTTTGTAGATGCCTCGACAGGGTAATCCAGCCTCATTGGATCGGGTACTTCCCGCCAATATCCTCTATCCTTCTACTTTACCTCTCCATGTAGATGATGCGGTGCTGTGTTCCCCCGATCGAGTTTCCCCATGCTCAAGATCTAGCCAATAGTGTCATTTTCTATTCTGTCGGCCTGAAGCGAGACGAGATGAAATCACCTTATGTAGAATCATGGAGGTATGTTGTGCTATACTGACGCTTTCTCGGTCACAGTTGGCCACAATCTTACTATAGACACTGAAGACGTGAGGGTTCACCGTGGAATTGCGGGGACTGAAACTTCTGCCTATACCCCTGCACATACAACACAACCGGGGACACCAACGGATGAAGAGGACGAATACACAACTCCTCCGGAATCACCCACGCTAGCTGCCAAGGCTCCTAATAGGCACGTGCAGATGGGTCCACCGGTACGAAACCCCGAAGCATTGGATAATCTTCTTGAGCGTGCTAAGCCAAAAAAGAGGTTATCCGAGAGTTCTGTGGGCGAAGAGCAATCCTCAAAATTTTCGAAGACTCCATATGGAAGACAACCTCGAGAACCTGATCAGGACGTCCCGGATTGGGGGTTGCAAAACCGTCCTCATGGTTCATTCTCAATCTCCGCACCGAATGTATCAACAGCAAATACTAGTTTCGACTCTACTGCCACTTCAAGTACCACGTCATATTCCACAGTATTCTCAGGCGATGGCTACAGGACCACAGCTACAGCGAATATATCATTTTCCACCGAAATTACGGAGCCCGATGATGTTGATTATCCGGACTTGGCTTCTAGCCCCGCTCCCAGTAGCTCAGCGACGAGAGAATCTTTGGATGACGACGCATCACTCAAAGCTCTAAAGGCGTGTGAATCACATGAAGCACCCCTATCACAACCTCTAAATGATCTTTCCCTCGATACTAATGAAGAGAATGAAACAGAGTTCGGACAGAAGGGCCACGATGCTAAGAGTAGACATCTTGCTATCGCAACTTCAGAAGGTGCGAATAGGACTTGTGATACTAGCCCAAGCAAACGCTCGGGTGTTCAGTACCAAGTTCGTGATATTCCCAGGCAAGGTCTGACCATTCATGAAATGCCACAAGGGATGAGAGATGCACCGTTCATCATCCGCTGGGAATGTTTTCGTATTGCTCTAGAAAGCAAGGTACGCCCAGAAGACATAATGTCCGAATACGACCCAGATTATGGTGATTATGATAAATTCTGGGAAACCATATTAAAAATTCCTGCCTGCTCCAAACTACGAAGACGAGAATCTAGGAAAGCATGGTCAGCCGCAGAGAAAGATTTTGAAGGTTACACCTTCAAAGGAAAGCTCACCTTCAACACGGATAAGAATGGCCCGCTTTTCAATCTACGTCTAGATACCTTACAATCCTTACCCTCTTGCCGGTTCCAGCGAGCCTTCGGAGCAGACCGATTCCTGTATCTATCTGTCCCATCATTTTTAAAACTTCCACCGCATATCACGGGTCAGACACAACACGTTCTCCAGGGATTTCAGGAATGGATGCTTCGAGAGCACACATTTCTTGGAAGAAAGTGGCGCGTGTATTTCGTAGGCCCTAAGTCAGACAAGAAGTCTACCAACCGACCAGAAGGAGCTTTTGGTTTAAAGATAGTGCTCTTCGCGACTTCCGGCTGTGATATACTACCGAAGTCTGACCATTCGAAAGGACTACGCAACCATATGTACCACTCCCTAAAGCCAGAGTTGACCATCTACGAGATAATCAACTGGTTCATACCATTGAAATTGAATGCTGGAATGACGTTCTGCAAAGCTTACGCACGTCTGGAGCTCGGCCATTCGAAGACTACCCCGGGTTTAGTCTTCCGGCCGTCACAATTGAGGGAGGGCCTAGACATTGGTGCCAATGGCACTCAGGAAGACACACGATTCAACGACCTGAATATTCAATGGGATGAAAACTATGATCCTACAGATCCTGCCATCATGAATGACGGTTGCTCTCGAATATCGGTAGGAGCCGTTCGCGAAATCTGGAAAGGCTACAACAAAGCCTATAAGATGCCATGCACCTTCCAGGGTAGGATTGGAGGTGCCAAAGGGGTCTGGATGCTGAGTGCACCATTTGGCACAACTGACCCATCTCACTTAGATGTGTGGATTGAAATTACCAAGGAACAGCGAAAATTCGATTCACATGCTGAAGACCTCAATGACAAGACTTATGACCCGAGTCGATTGACATTGGATATTGTTAAGGACGGGATGACTCCTGTAGCTTCTTCTCTTCACATAGCCTTCATTCCGATATTGATTGATCGAGGCGTACCTAAAGAGAAACTCATTCAACTTATGAATGAACGTCTAGACTTTGAAAGGAATGAACTGCTGGAGCTGATCGCATACCCTGAACGCCTAAGGAAATGGATCAATGAGCAGGCTTCTGTCATGGAAGAAGGTAACCGAAACCGAGGGATAGCATGGCAAGCGAACCTACCCATAGCATTGAGCGAGAAGATCATACTTCTTCTTGAGGCTGGATTCTCACCCGTAAAGTTCAAATACCTGGCAGATTTGTTTCAGCGCTTTCTTGAGAAACAACTTGAATTCATGAAGCGGAACCTCCGAATTCATTTGGGCAAAGCAACAAATCTTATTGGCATCGTTGATCTAGAAGGAGTTCTCGAGCCCGGTGAAGTCCATGTCCATTTCTCGAACAACTTCGTAGACAAACTGTCCGGAGAGAGCTACCCAAATTTAAATAACATGGAAGTCCTTGTTGGGCGTCAACCTGCTTGTCGACGATCAGACATCCAGAAAGTTCGTGCTGTTTTCAAACACGAGCTTGCACACTTTGTCGATGTTATAGTATTTCCAGTACGTGGAACGTATCCTCTCGCTGGAAAACTCCAAGGTGGGGACTACGATGGGGATATTTTCTGGACTTGTTGGGAACCAGAACTTGTAAAGCCCTTCAAGAACGCGCCGGCTCCCACCAAAACACCTCGTCCAGAGGATTACGGGATCCATGTAGATCAAAGGACCCTTGGAGATGTAATGGGAGATAATTCGACCGACATAAACAGGTTTTTGGAACCAAGTTTCATATTCCGATGTTCCAATAGTCTTCTAGGGAGAGCAACCAAATTTCACGAGAGGCTCTCCTATTGGGAAAACCGCATTCATTCCCGTGGAATCAATGCTATGAGCGATGTTCATGACTTACTGGTAGACTCTTCTAAAAATGGCTACACGTTAGACGATGCTACCTACCAACGACTAATTCAGGAGAATCCACATATCGAAAAGAAAAATCCTCCCGTCCCCGCTTACAGAATCGCTATGGAGGAAAACATGAAAAGAAAGAATGTGTCCAACGATTCCAACGCGGCGAAGACGCACCCTGACTTCAGCAAAATTTGCGATTACCTCTACTTCAAGGTTCTCGAGCCGCACACTAAGGAAACCATTCGCAAAGTCAGGGATGCATTCGCGGGCGGTACAGATTGGGACTCTGATTTGCAGTATCCCTATGTCACAGAGAATGGCTCTGCTGAGTCCGTGATCCAATCAGAACTGCAGATGCTTAGGGAGGAGCTTACGGAATTACATCAGATGTGGATTACTCGGATTAAGAAGCATGGCGACGCTTTCGTTTTCGAGATTTACAACGATTGTGTTGAAGACTGCTACAATGTCTATAAAGCCATAATGCCTACCAACTTGACTGATCGAGTCATCAGTCGTTGGGTGCAGAGCATCCCTGGCGGCCGGACACATTGGCAGCTGTTGAAGGCCTCGGCATTGTTCAAGCTATTTCATAGCTTCGGCCAAAACGGTACCTTTGCATTCCACCTTGCAGGAAACGATTTGGCATATATAAAGGCAACTGCTAGTGGCACAGAAAGAACCATCAAGTGGAGCATGTATGCTTTGTTGAAACCAAGGAAGGTTAAGACAGCAACAAGAGAGATTAGTGTCATTGGTGAGGATGAGTCAGAATACGGGAGCGCGGTAGAAAATGAGGATGACCTTTCGGATTAGATGGATTAGAAATAACATAGGGAGCCACATTAACCCATTTGGTAACAGGTGGGGAGAAAGAGGAAATGATGGAGTGGTAGATCGGTTAGAATTTGTTTCAACAAGTTTTCGTTGACAAGAATTGGGAAATGACGCCATGGAGACTGACCCAAAAGGACAGAAGAGAGCAAAGCCAAGGCCAAGACATCAAACATATGGCTTCAATTTTGTGGGCCATTCAATCGCATCTCCACCAATTTAGCAGAACGAGTGCACCGACACGGGAAATATTATTTCAGAGGAATTCTTTGAGGGCTAGCTATGCCCTATTCCTAACGCGACAGAGTTTAACAAGATTACCTGGACCTTCCGGTTGTGTGGGACGAACCTTGGTATTTTCATTTGGAAATAAGAACACTAGTGGCTTGCAACTGGGCTTTCATTATGGCGAACTCGATGGCATAATTCGGAGCAAATGAATGGAACGCAACGCGCGTTATAGGTCAAAATCCGTCCTCGGGCATCTTTTCTTTTTCCAAAAGTCATTCCGTTATCCTTTCCTCTTGAAACCTCACTTTCGCAAACGACTAAAAGTGCTTGGAAATGTTTCCGCCGCTCTGCATAGGAACTTAAGTAGGTTTTGGGATTCCTTCTTCTCCGCTTGGGATGCATTCACTTGATTTTTGGAAACTACTAGGCAACGGCTGCCACATGGAACCAAAACTTTCGGTAACCCTACTTTCAGCTAATGCTGGATGTGCTTTTCCTATGTCTAAGTTCAACGACAAAGCTGTCCTTTGGCTCGCTCATGATGCTCGCCATGGTCTCATGGAATCGAGATGCATTCCAGGCATTCGGCAGTGAATTTTTATGTCGTTGAATTACCCCATCTAATATTATAGCTCAAATTCTAATAATAACAGGTCCTGCCCTTACCAATATCTACCCCAGACATCAGGTTAGACCCCACCGTTCCAATTCCATGGCAATATCGTATACAAAACTGAAAACCTTCTCGAGTCTTCAATCTGCCCAATCGCACTTCCTACCCTCTCACACTTCCATCCGCTCCTCCACCCTAAGTCATAGCCCCTCTACCCAACTCGCACTCATCCCCCGCTCATCTCACACCCCCGCGAGATCTACAACGCTCATCTCAAACCGCCTCACCAGCTCCCCGACCGCCTTCCTTACCTCCAACAGCACCAAACTCTTCCCCAAGCACTGAAACCGCCCACTCATAAACACCAGCCCGACCTGTCACTCCATGACCCCCCGCTCCGGCCGGAAACACCCCACGTCCTCCCCGTAAACAGACCTGTCTCGCCGCAACGCGACGAAGGAGACCACCGCCTCTATCCCGCCGGGGATGCGCGTGCCGTCGGGCAGCGTGGCACCGGCGGCTAGGCAGCGCTTGAGGAGGTAGGGCGTTAGGAGCGGGAAGAGGCGGAGGGACTCGAGGATGAAGGCGCGGAGGTAGGGGAGGTGGTTGATGGTAGTTTCGGAGACGGTGGGGTCGGGAGGGTGCGGTAGGGTGCGGAGCTCGGCGAGGAGGCGGGCGTGGGCGGTTGGGGAGCTGAGGATGCGGAGGAGGGTGTGGCGCAGGGCGGTGGCGATGGAGTCGAAGCCTGCGAGGCTGGTGGGCGGATTAGTTGGGTGAATATAGTGGGGCGGGGAAGGGAGGGGTGGGGAGGGGATGCGCAGTCGGACTAGGGCTTCGTCGGCGGCGTCAGCGGGGGTGAGGCCGCGGGCTGTGAAAGAGGCGATTGCGGGAGAGGCGGGCTGCGAGGCGCCATGGTGTGAGTGGGCTAGCCTGCAGAGAGATTTGGTATGCGTCAGATGCGAATATTCTCCGTGTGAGAGGTAGATAGGAAGATTGGGGGGAGAATGGTCACCCTTTGAGGCTGTCAAAACCAAATCTCCGGACCATGCGGCCTGCCATCTTGAACATCCATGGGTCGCCGAGGAGTTTAGCTAGGAGCAGGAATGGAGCAGCGAGAAAATGTAGTGTCAGTACATGGGTCGCCGAGGAGTTTAGCTAGGAGCAGGAATGGAGCAGCGAGAAAATGTAGTGTCAGTACATGGGTCGCCGAGGAGTTTAGCTAGGAGCAGGAATGGAGCAGCGAGAAAATGTAGTGTCAGTATGGTCCGGACATTCCGTAGAGATGACAGGACATCCTCGTTCTTGGTTATATACCCAAATGGTTTGCCGTAAATGAGATCGGTGATAACGTCTAAGGTGAAGAAATGTGCTGCTGGGCCACAGTCGGATGACCGGAAATCTGGTCACCGAGAAAGATATTTGGACTTGATGAAGTTGATGAGATCAAACACCACGGCATCTATGCGGGCCTCACAGTCGGGCATATCACGGCCAGAATACTATCACAATACTGTTAAGTATGAAATTGGTAGAGTACAACCTAGCAATTACCACGCACGGCTGCACTCGAAGCTACCTTGGAGCGCAGGAAAGCGTGTCTATCTTCACCAAAACAGCAAACCAAGTGCTCCCGATCTGCTTCCAGCTTGAGGGATTGTATTAGCTCGAGCGACGCCACGGTGATCGAGCGGCATTCATTCGGTGGACAGGATCGGCGTCGGCCGTGAGAAGAATGTTCAGCGCAATACGTGCGAGAGGGCCTAATATTGCTCACAAGATTATCGACCAGACACTGCAAACTTTTGTAAAGCGAATCCCTACCGTATGTTTCACTTATATGAGCTAGATGAAGATACGAACGACCAGAGGACACTAACCAAATGGACTAGGCATTAGTGAAGTGACCCAGGAAACCTTTCGAAGTGTAACTAGCAGCCTGGAGCATGGTGAAGATCTCTGAGAACGCAAGAAACCAAAATCAGGTCACTGTTAGTGAGCTCTATTTCACTTCCTAACAACTAGTGCTAGTTTGATCACTAAGTGTAACAATGGAAAAGTAAAGGAGACAGAGTGTCCACGGGGGCGGGCCGGATCGATGCAAACATAGCTGAACGTTGTTTGGATAATCAGTGTGATAGAAGCGGTCGAATGGTCATGAGTGAATATAGCCCGAAGAGCGGAGAGCGGAAGATGAGCAAAAAGAATGAATGATATCGTCCGACAATTGAGAAGTATTAACCAGTAACTCGATAGGTTGAATATAGCTAGGTACGAGTATATTTTGTGACGAAGGTGAAATGATATTCTTTGTGCTGACTTCGAATCTCCGTTACGAAGAGAGGTGAGCAGATCTTGAGCAACTCCGGGTTGCCGTATTTGTCTCTTGCTATGTCTCATCATACGTCACAATAAGAGAGAGATGCCCTTACTCTTGCTAACTCCCACTGACAGATTTCACCTTCCTCAGCCCTTCACATCTTTGGCGCTTCATCATGACCAAGTAACTCCGTTTTGACGGAATGTAGGTAGCATGCAGCCTATTCGACCGTCTATTTCAGTCGTCTGGAGTATTATTTCTTTCTGTGGTATATCCCCTGATTGGCGATCTTTTAGGGGACGTGCGGAATTCTTTGTAAATGTCTCAAATGCAGCTAGCCTCAGTGAGCGGCACAAAACATTTCTCCCCCGCTTATCTCCATGTCTGTGTGGGGGAAGCCCGCAGCACGACTGAACCTCAATTAACGTTGCAGCTCTCTCGCCGAAGAAACATCATAGGCCCCTGACTTACTAGAAAGTTGATGTAGTCCTCTTTCCCCCCGGCCATGTTGGCGAACTCACCTCCTTTAAAATAGCGCGATCGTTTTTACAGCAGACTAAGACAGCCAAAGACAGAATGGCAGCCGAACTCGATTCCTCGCGCTACCTAGCATCGCGCGCTTCGCTCGAGCGCGACGGCTTCGTCGTCTTCCCCGCATCCTTCTTCCCCTTCTCATCCTCCTTCGAAGCCCTCCGCACCGCCGCGACGCGCTCCGCAGCGCTAGCCCGCGCCGGCAAATGGCCCCACATCCGCACGGTGCCAAAGCAGTTCCCGCCGTGGTCCTCCGACCCGAGCAACGGCATCTGGGGCGTGCAGCACCTCCTGCACCCGGACCTGCCCGACCACGCGACCTTCGCGCGCAGCTACTTCGACAAGGAGCTTCTGCAGCAGGTGCGGTTTCTGATCGGGTGCGAGGCCGACGAGCTGGTCATGGAGTTGTACAACTTGCTCGTGCGGCCGGACAAGGATTTCGCGCTGCGCTGGCACCGGGATGATATACCGGCGACGGCGACGGCCGAGGAGGAGATGGAGAGGTTGGGGAGGCCGGCGTTCCACGCGCAGTGGAATCTGGCGCTCTATGATGATGCGAGTTTGATAGTTGTGCCGGGATCGCACAAGCGTGCGAGGACCGATGTGGAGAGGGCGGCTGATCCGTATGAGGATAATATGCCGGGGCAGGAGGTTGTGCATCTCAGCGCTGGAGATGTGGTTTTCTATGACAATAACATCCTACATCGGGGTGTATATGATGCAAGCGTGCAGCGGATGACGCTGCATGGGAGTATTGGGTATACTAAGGGTAGTAAAGACAGAGCGCGAAATGTGTTGCAACATGGGGTCGGAGAATGGGTAGAGAGATGTAAGTTCTTAGATTTGGGCCCGGAGATGAGTAAGATAGCGGAGGGGATGCGGGACCGATTGGTGGAGATGGGGAAGGTGAGTGGGGATGTCGGATTCTTCTCCAAAGAAGAATGAACGTCTCGCAACGGAGAAACTCCCGGAGGAGCATTGAAGTTGAGCCAGCTAACATTACTTTACGGCATACGCCGAAGGAAGTAATATATGACGAGACTGTCGAATGTTCGACTTCTTCTTTAACGCCCTGCTCACTGATAGAATGATGTCTCTTTATAGAGCGCTCCTGGTAGCTGTTACGATTTCGCAGCTGCAACTATGGAAGTTCTTTGGATTTTGAAACCTAATTAACTGCAACCGATATCATCACCCCTTACGATACTGGCATCTTTTTGAACAAGACGAACAAGGTTCAGGATGCTTAGAGAATGAACGTCCACGATTGAAGAGTGAGCAGCCTTGAGAACCCTGGTAACGATTTTTCCACGTAAAATTGTAGGTCTGTGTGCTGAATGTTGCCATCTCATCTTGTGCTGCTGTAATAACATCTGACATATTGTACAATAAATGAGCCAAATAATGGTCCTAGGATCTCATACGGTTGCCGAAGGCTAGTAGGAGGCAAGACGAGAGACATTCCAAATGTAGGATTGGGGGCGGCCAAAGGAATATCTAGAGTTGTGCTCAAGACGGGGGTTTGGAGGAAGCTCGGGACTAGGCGGCTGTGTCGCGTTCATTACATCTTCTCTAATAACAATTCCAATATCGGACGGTACCATGCAAACCCGATGTAAAGTTGGCTTTCACTTGGTCTGCTTGATTCTCTGGAAGATGTCCTGCGTAAGTAGTAATGCTCTCCAATCGATGGCGCTTAGAGAATTTACAATAAAGCCGGTTTAGTCCATTCGTGACTTCGGTTCAGGAAAATTTGGCAGCTTCGAAAAGCTCTGGCACCTCTACGCAACATGAACGGATTTTGCAGAAGCCGGCAGTTGACCAACTCCCAAACGGACAATGGGCGGCAACTGGTCTCAATGTATAATCGGATTCTAGCATCCGTACAATACAATTACAAACCAACCCCAGATAACCATGCAGAAAAGAAAACTTGATTCCGAGCAGCCACTCTTGGACTTCTTTGATGTTGCCTTGGTAGGATGTGTCATAGTCATCATTCTTTTCTCGAAGAAGTCTGAGGGGTTGATTTTCACTGTCTTCGATTGGCTCTATCTGAGTGATAGCTGCCAACACTCTGCAAAAACACAGCCAAGCGAGAAGACATCGGCACTTAGGCCTCGCCTCGACTGGTTAATAACCTCAGGGGCAGCATAGGTTTTGGTGGATGGGGTGGGTGATTCAGTATCCGACTCGGATATTGTCGAACGACGCGCTAATTGCGATCTCCTATGTAGGTATAGATTAGGGGTGTCTTGGCCATTTGGCTTGACTGTATATATTGAGGCTCAACGGCCTACATTAATTCGATAGAGTTCTCCTTCTTGACTGCTCCGTTTGATAGATATCGTCTAGTATGAGGGCGAGATGCCGAAGTCTGCTATGTAGACTTTGTACCGCATAAAGTGGCCTAGGTTGTTGCCCTGCATATTCCGCACTAGAATGTTTTTGGGTTTAATATCCATGTGTTTGGTAACATTGGAATGGATGTATTGCACGCTCTGGACAGACATCCGAAAAACGCCGATAAGCAGAGCTTTTTGTCAGGGAACTCCGCAAACAAGAGAGTCTCCCAATCTACCAATCTTGCCGCGCTCTCGGATCCTGGGCTTTCCTATATATGATCAATAAAGATCTCCAAATTATACTCAGCGACGGGATGGAGCAGTATGAGAGAGGTCCTTGCCAATGGTATATGTACCAATGGCCCGTACAATGTGTGAATGCTGAGGGCGCTGCAGATGCTCCACCTTCTTAATTGCATCCTCTTGCATGATTCTCCGCCCGCATTTGATCGTCTTGCAAGCGAGTCGGGTTCTCTTGCTGAGGACACTTTGCACTAATGCTGTCGTAAAGTGCCCGAGGGCCTTTTCGATCACTAGAGGGACATCTTTCTCTTCGCCTTTGTCGAATTCTGCATGCTGGCCTCGTCCTGACCAATTCTGTTCCTGAAAAGGCAGGGGGATCAAATTTCGGGCTTGCAGGAAACGATACCAGTCGGTTTTCTCCACGGATGTTAGCTTTCTTTTTTGCGGGGTGTATCGGTTTTGTGAAGTGTGGAGTTCAAGGCTGAATGGCGGAATTATCTTGTTAGTTGTCTGATCTGATTCGCTGTGGTAAGAGGTATATTCGCTAGACCTAGTGGTGACACTCGTATGGTATATATCGGTGCTCGTCCTCGAACCTGCCGTCCAAAATGTGTCCGTATTCGTTCTATTAGAATCCGTTATATATAACAAAGCGTTACGAGCTTCGTAGTGAAATCGAAATTCCAGTGCCCTTTTGTGGTTATGTGGAGCAGAAAGTTGGGATGATTTTGAATTTGATTGGAAAGACCCGAAAAGTCGAGCCCGGGTTCCCTTAGGGCTTTGCACGTCTCACAATCGAGGAGACTCGTCTTGTTCTTCTAGGATGACTGAGAACATACTTCCCAAGCCAGAATGTTCTTTTTCGGGCACGGATAGTAGAGGAAGGTCTAGTGCCGATTGACCGCGCCTTGTTTTATCTTCTGGAGTGTTGTGCTTCCTAGGCTCCGGGAATTTAGCAGTTGATCCATTGGACCCTGCAAAAGCGGTTCTTTAATTAAAGTAGGGGCTGATGTGTTCTACTCGGCACTGTACGAGATGATGAGCTGAGGAGGCTGTAAACAAACCTCCTGGTATCATTGCGTGACATGGAAGCCTTGTCAACACGGCTAGTGATACCGGAGAAGATCTCATCTCTGGAAAACAGTCAGGGCGGCTGTCTAGCATTAGAGGCTACGCGCTTACTCTGATAGCGGCCACGAAAGGCATCGGCGGAAGGACTGATCCACCATGAGGCTGATGCCTGCACCGCCACTGGTGGAGCGAGTCGAAACGCCATTTTATTAGGGAATGTTCGAGCGTCAGATTGAATCTGAACCGAAAATACGGAGAAAGAGCGCGCGTTCCTTCCTGATTTGCTACGCGTCTGTGGATTTGTGTGCAAAAGCCATTGGATGGAATCTGAACCTTTTCAATATGACGCCGGGACCTCATATCAGAAGCTTAATGCGGTAAGGTTGCTAACTTTAGCGTATTATTCTGGCGTTTTACGAGCGGTGAGAGGAACATCGAAGTTTTGAGGCTGTGCAGACAAAATCATACTGAGGCCTCCATATTACAGCTGAACAATCCTTGTTCTCGATGCAACCCGAGATTACTAGCAAGTAGTACCATCATGTGGCTGAAATTGCATTACCTTACCGCGCTGTGGGGATTCCATAATGAAGGCCCCAAGACATGGGAACCAGATCTCTGGAGAGATCGTCTTCCCGCCCCCACGTGACCAATTTCCACACTAGGGAGCAGGTTGAAGAATAGATGTATTTACCAGACTGTATATTCTGCTGGCAACGGCGTAAATCCGAAGGGTTGAACAGACACAGAGTTACTTCATAATCAAATCCTCCGGGTTCGCACATTGACGATTCATCCAAACATGTCGATCATCAGTCCAAAATACTAGGCAAGACGCCAAAAATACCTGCCTCCAATACTCCAAGAGACGCTCCATAACTCCCTTCCCGCACTAAACTTACAGAATTAACTAAAAATGCGCGCTTAATATGGTGCTGAATTTTGGCTACTTTGGTGACTGTGATATCTTCCTAGCTCAATCTCCCTTCTGCGCTCTTCACGGCTCACGGCCCGCGAATGACCGCCAGAGTTCAAACTTCTGCTCGGCCTAATATCGCTTCGGCCCCTACTATCTTGCCCTGGCTGTTCCCATGCGCTCCGGTCGTGGTTTGAGTTTACGGTGTTCGTTATACTTGTAGAGCGAGTGCGCTGAGAGTAATATTGATGAGTCGTATGCGGCGTAGCTAAGAGCTCGGCGCTATTTTCTAGCCTGTCTCGCTCTTCATTGTCTTCCGGGAGGTCAATACGAAATGTGCTTTGCGACGCGTCTGGGGATGGGCCTGGGTCGGTCTTCATGAGTAGCATGGCCATCTGATGGTTGACCAGATCATCCTCAGTGAGCGGGGGGGCTTCTGTAGGTGTCCGCGCTGACGGGTACATGTTTGGGATGAAGTTGGAGTAGAAAGCCGTATCTGACCACATTTTGTTTGAGCGAGAATTGGTTTGCGCGCGAATGCGAACTATCCTGTGGTGTGTCCACCAAAAAAGCATGCCATAGATGACGCTGGAGCCGGCGGCGAGGACGATGCTGACAATGGCGGCGGTGTTCCAGACGAAGCGCTTGCTGGAGGCGAAATTGTAGAGAACGGTGAGAAAGCCGAGGGCGGAGGAGGCTAGGGAGGGGCTGCGGGGTGAGGGGTTAGCATTATCTCAGAATAGTGAATGGGGAATGTGGAAGGTTCGTACAGAAATATAGCTTCCGCTTGGAATATTTCATTCCGGCAGGAAAAGCAGAGGAGCGCAGTGAACGAGTATCCGGCTGTCATTAGGGAGACGACGAAGACGGTGAGGACTCCTTTGCTCAACCGAAGCTTCGGATCGCTATCGTAGAGTGCCGGCGTGATGAGGTATCTAGTACATGGCATAGTTAGCCTTATGAACAGTCACATAGGAATATCCGCTGGTTTGCGCACCCTCCTAACATCATCCATGATGCAGCAAGAGCCATGAGTCGCCAATACCACTGCAGCGAGTCAGCTTCAGTACTCCAAACCACGCGGTGGAGGGTACACTCGCAGGCACAGATTCTCGCTCGGTATTTAGGTCATCCAGAGTGCGGTAGTTATGCTTTTGCGAGCGCATTGGTGGACTGTTTTGGAGAGCTGCGAGTATACGCAAGACAGGTTGCTCGAGGGCTCAGTCTCGCACACGCCGGTGAATCACCAAGCGTTTCATGCAGAAATGTGTATATAAACGAAGAACGAGCGACGGCCACGGCCTACTTTTGCAATGGTGTTAGAATTGAAGTCTTGCGAGGCTCAGCTCGAGCAAGATGGCAAAGTCAGCCTAACGAGGGTTCCCGGGATCGCGGATCCGTCCACGCGTCTGTCAAGGGTATGGGGTAAGGTAGGTAAGGTGCCTGAGCGAGTATCAAGAGCAATTCGGCGGCAAACGAGTGGTGAATTATGATTACAAGTTTGTTTGAGTTGAGAAAGACGACGGGAGGTGGGGAGGAGTGTTGGTTTCAAGAGACTTAGCCTGTCCAGTGGTGGGCTGTGAAGTGATGAGGGCTGGAGGATTTGCATCGCAACGCTACGGCGGCGGAGAGGGCATGCAGTCGGCAGGGGGCTTATTAGCTTTCTGCTAAGCTGAAAAAGGTACGGTTGGACCGCTTGAAATTGCCATTTCACCAGGTCATTTCACCAGGTCATTTCACAATCCTCTACTCGTTTTCCCATTTTCGATGGTGCAAATGCCCATCCTGAGGCAGACGGCTTCGGCGATATCTCTCCACCACGCCTCACCAGAACGAGTGGGAAACTGGGGAGGACAGGGAGCGTTTTTCGCCAAATATAGCATCAAACTCTCCTAAGACCACCAACAACTGTGGCTGGCCTTGGGCGTCTACAACCTTAAGACGTCCCACATTTCCCCTCCTCAATTCTGCCTCAGCCTCTCAACGATGCAGAGCGTCATCGAAAGCTGCCTTGCCGGCGCGGTCGGCATCTACTCTTCGCCCGTGGACAAGCCGCCCGCATGAATCGCCAGTAAGGCTTAATTAATTCGGTGAACCCTGATCAATGCCGAAAGTGTGGACGTGATGGCACAGGAGGCACTGCAGACACAAAGGAATACTCTCAAATTCTCCGCATAGGCATAGCGAATGCGAATGGTGGATAACATTAGGAATTAACGGGCATTGAATGGATTACAATACATTAGAGAAATTATTTGATGTTTCGCCACTCCCTGCGGCGACTTTCGAAGCGTTGTCCAATGTCTCAACAGCTGCAACGACACCAACAGGTTCTCGCTGCAGACTCTTCCAAGATCATATGGTTAGTGCAGAGATGGCTTTTTCGTGTAACGAGCAACCCCCAAGCTGTATTTTACACTGCTTCGACTGCATATTATCTAATGCTGACTATATAGTGTCGGATGAATCTGTAATATTCACATCCCCTATGGCAATCCATTGTTAATACAGCCTCCTGGCGCATCCGGTGGTTAGCGTGTTTTATTAACTTTCCCTTAAATAGCAAAAATACCAAAACTTCCCCTACAAAAAGGCCGTGCAGACGTGGCTGCGCTAACCACCGGAATTAAGAGACGCTGTATTAAACTATTGAAATTTACTTCACCATTAGCCTTTATATGAATCACTAAGGTTTGCGTATGCGTCGTGCATCTTATCACTGCATCATCCTTATTCTCGGCCTCGCTCTTCATTTTAAGGTAGCTGTCCAGGAAGGTGCCAGGACGCAGCAAATCAAGCCATTGGCAAGAAAATTTGAGATTCATCAAGTCTACTTTGAACTTCTCGATACGAAGATAATCCAGATAAACGCCGAAATCCAGTCTTGGCGGAGTCTGAAACATCTAAAACACCGGATATGAGCAAAACTGCCGACGTGTGCATATCGTACTAAGCCACGGACATGTGTTTTGGATTACGGGTAATCGCATGACTCGGAGCGAACGCGCATCAGATCTGCAAGTAAAAGGATCACGATAAATTCCCGCTATCCGGAGTAAGGAAAACAATTGGAGGATGCTCCGGTACACAGCCCCAAGGTGTGAATGAAGATTAGCCTAGTTCTCGGCAATACCACTCTGCGGCGTTGAAGCCTGAAAAAGGCAAACAAACTATGCGTGTTTATGCACGTCCCATTGGTAGTCGCCAAACCAAGAGCACGTTTTTCCACATGTTGATAGATTTATCCTTTCCAATGAGCAGAAGACTTTACAAAAGCTTTTCTGAACCTGTCGAATAAGAGTCCCTAAGCCTATCCAATCTACCTTTAATACCTCAACCAGTTGTATAAATTACACTGTAAAACAAGTGATACTTCTAGCAAAATGCTCTACGCATATACTCTAAAGTCTTATAATTACGGAGACCGATTAGGAATCCGACACATAGAACCAATAAGCCCAAGCACACAAAATTTCAAAATTTTCATTGGAAATAGTGAGAAAAAGCCGATGACATCCCAGCACAAATTATGTACATCACCCTCCAAACAGTTAACCACACGAAGAGTCCATACAAAGCCTCACGCTAATCGCAAACGTCTCGGGTACCAGCGGAGTATCTAGACCATGCTTCGATAGAATCCACATAATGCTTCTTTGAGCGCTTTCCTGTTGAACCAGGAGCGCTGTGAGTGTGCGTGGTCTGGGTCGGTGCGGCAGCGTGCGGGGCGTTGGGGTTGGCTTCCTATCCTTTAACCCGCCGGTTCTGGCTCTCAGCCATCGATAAGAATCAGCCAACCAGAGGCTCTCGTTTGACCTGATTTGTGGGGCCCGTGATGAGAACTGCAGCGACATGAGGTTATTCAAATTTAAGATTTTCTACGTAGATAGATATTTGTAGGCTGGTCCTTGGAGTTAAGCTTGGCCAGGTGTTCCTCCCAGCAGGGCCCCGTCGTGCAGAACGGAATATGGCACACAGAACAGCCAAATCTTGTTCTTTTTGGTCTATTTACATGCTCTATTGATGCCTCGCGTATAGCTCAGCATGGTGTTCATGCACGGTGCAGCTTGGCATTGCACCTCGGCGGGTTAAGGGATAGCACAAGCAATCTACCACTACTAGTAAGTGCTGCTAGTTCTGTAGATCACCAAACACTACAGAGACCTGCGGTCTATCTTCCCGTTTGGTTGCAAGCATTGGTCGGATGCAGTGCTCAAAAAATCCATGTCCTTCTTTATGACTTTCCATAAACCACCACTTACGTGGTCAAGGACCTCGCAAAATATTAGGGGTCCGTACGAAATCTAACCATTTGGTACGCTGAAGCCATGTGAAGTGGCTTCTTTCCTGGCAATGCCGAAGGCGCGAAAGTCGGAAACTGTTCGTCTGTCGATGAGGATAAGCATTTCGACAAATATATGACCCGGGGAAGAAATGTCACTTCCACGGCCGTGTCTTCTGTAGTGCCATCAAGGAGATTTCGAACAAGCTCCGGAGCCCATATATTGCTGACGTACGGGCTGGATTTTCCGTCGAAGTAGTCGGGCTAATCTCAAATCTAGAGGAGCTACTGAAATCAGTGAAAATTATGTCGCTACCCCTGTGGATTACGTTAGAAGGTTTAATGTCTTGCGAATGCATGTACGGAGGCAGCGTTTAGAGGTGACGGCCCCCCCCCGGGGGCCACTAATAAGCCACCAAGACGCCACGTTATCAGCTCTTGGCGTTCCAAATTAGGGACTATATATTAAGGCGTCTATCTTTAACTAGGTTAGTAAGCCTAGTATATAGTATTATAGAAACAGTGCTATTATAAAGGTATTATAGAGCCGGCGTATTACTTATTCCACCCCCCCCCCCCAGCTAACCAAAAGGCCCAATTTTACGGCCGCTCCCCGCTTTCTTTAGGAGATTAGTAATAAGTTTCGTAATAGCAGAATATTTATAAATAAATCGCTAATAGGGGTTAGGAAAACTTAGATATCTCTATAGAATTAAAAGCTTTCCTTTTTAGTAATAGCTTCTACCTAGCTAGGATCTATCGCTACGCCTTTAAGGCTAATAATATATCCTAAAAATTTAACCTTTTATATACTAAACCTATCCTTCTTAAGGTCTGTATATAATTAATATTACTATAACCTACGTAGTATTTCTAGTATATATTAGGTCTAACTTAGTAAAGACCTTAAAACCTACTAAGCGGCCTTTATATATATATATATATCCGTTATATTATACTATATATAATACTACGCATACAGCCTCTGAGCTATAGCGCTATAGCTTTATATATATAAATCCTTCCTAGGTAGCTTAATATAAACTAGTAGCTATATTCTAGTGGTTTATAAACCCCTAGGCTAGGGGTTTATAGCTCCTTAGTAAAACTGTGACGGCTCGAACCATCGAACAAATGTCTCGACAGAGACTTGAACGAATGCTTGCAAGATCAAGCGAACGAATGCTGTATTACGAAGATATTAAGCTAAGGAGCAAGAGAAGGTGGTGAGGCCACGTCTATATACACACGCCAAGTCTTAAGCGAACCCCTGACTAGGTGACGCGCTCCAGCGCCGTCACAAAAACACTAAGTCGCTAGCAACTATTAGGTAATAAGAAAACGGTAGAGAAAACTATATAAAATAAGAAACCTTAATACCTATCCCTATCCTTTATTATACTTTATTTCTATATTTTTGTTTTCTATTATCTGTTTACTAAAAGCCTAATAGAAGTTACCTCCTTCTAGAGATCCTACTATAGTAGTGTAATTTAGCCCCTTAGATTTAATATTTAGATTAAATATAGCTTTAGGAAAGCCTAGGCTTTCTATAGTTATATAAATTAGTTTAGAGCCCTAGAGTCTTTAATAACTTAAATAGGACCGATAGATAGATAGTTTCTTTTAATATACTCCTTTTCTTCTCTCTTTACTAACTACTTATTTACTAACTAATTCCGACTAACTATACTACGACTTCCTATCTCTTAGAGCCTATACCCTTCTATATATTTATAGCGCTCTATATAGGGATAATAACAAGCTCTTTAAATTAGAAGTCTAGTGCAATAAGGGATATTATTGCAGATACCTTAGGTTGCCCTTAGAACAACCCCTAGATGCCCCTTAAATGGTCGCCGGTTACGTACTAGAGGTATATACCTATAGTATATAGTCTCTACAATCCTAGAGGCCTTACTTCCTTAAGGATTTGTCTCTTTTACCAATCTATTTTATCCCTATAATTGTGCCTTATAGCCCCCTATCTATAAAGTCCCCTTATATTTAAATCCTTTCTACTTTATTTAAAAGGGCAGCTAGCTTAAAAACCAGATTATTAATTTATATCTTTTGTTTATAACCACTATTCCCCCTTAAAATCTTATAATAGCCTAAATAGAAACTCTATGGACACCTTATAAAAAGCCGTTACGCTAAAGTAGAAAGGTCCCTTTAATAGTAAGAGATTGCGATAATATAAACCTCTAGGTAAAATAGCTAAATAAGCTTTAATACCCAGATGCGCTAGGGGCTTAAAGACTCTTATATACCTATAGTTACCGCTAAGGAAAATATAAATACCCTTTATAATAGTTATAACGCTACTAAAAAGTAACTAGAGTCCCTTTAGCCCTACCTTGGCTAATTAGAAGATTAAGCGCTAGAGATAACTTTAAAATCTTCCCCTAAGCTAGAAATGCTAAAGGAATATACTAATATATTTAACTAGGGACCTAACCGGAACCCTTCTAGAAGACTGCCAGCCTATAATTAGTATAGTAGTCGTATATAAACTGCTTATAAGCTAAGTAGGTTTACCCCTTTAGGTAATCTAACCTAACTACTAATTTAAGACCCGAGCCTTGTTGGGAAATCTATACTAGCTACTAATATTAATACTACCTTTATAATTAGAGCTTCTCTAAGGCTAAGGTTAGAAAGTTAAGAGCCCTAAACTAATTATCTTTAAGATAGATATTAGAAAGCTACTATAAGGCTCTTAGAAGCTATATAGGAAGAAGTTATTAATAAACATATTAAAACCCTCTAGGGGTAGGTCTAGATTTAGTAGAGCTTAATTTAGGCTAGATAAAATCTTTTATAACCTAGCTAAGGCTAAGGGCTTTTTAAGAGCTATTTAGTATTTACCTAAAGAGGTATAGAAGACCTAGAGTGTTATAGCTTATATAAATACCTCTAAACTAAAGCTTATAGAATACTGCATTATAAAGATACTAAGCTAAGGAGAAGGAAAAGGGGTAGCTAAAACTAATGTAAATAAATATATAGGGTAAGCCGCTAAGGCGCTAGCTTTGGGCGAGCCAATTATAGGTTAGTAGAATATAGTAGAATTTAGCAAGTAACGTGCAATAGCGCTATTACATTACCCCCCTCTTTAAAAGAAAGCCTGCATTTAGGCTTAGTTAGAAATAAGATAGCACTAGGCTTATAAAACGTAAGATTATAAAATATAAGATAAGGCGGAAAGAAAGAAGATATAAGTGCGTCCGGACTAAGTGTTATAGTACGTGCCGACTGTCAAGGTATAATGTACGAGGTGACTGTATATAATTAACAAACGATATTATATGAGGATCTATATAGGAGGTGAGGCGATATATATACACATCGCTTAGGGGTTAGGTCTATACTCGTATTATAACAACACTGAGTCATAATAACGTGTTAGGTTAGTGCCGTGATAGTATATCCCCCTTTAGAAGGCGAGCTTCTATAAGCTAAGTGACGGTAGTAAAAACATAGAAGTAAAAAAAAATAGACTATGTATATCCTCATCCTTCCAGTCCTTAAAGGTTCTCGTCCTTCTAGTCCTTAAAGGTCCTCGTCCTTATAGTCCTCAGACTCTCCTACCTATATCCCTACTACATCGCTCTCCGCTAGTGCTCGTCTCGAGCACTAAATAAAGCTAAAGGCAAAAGGGTAAAACGAAGGAGATAAGAAAAAATTTATCCACGGGGTGTATGGCGGATATTAACACTTAAAAGGCTTAAAGTTGCAGAGATTGAGGTTAAGGCGTAGACTCGAAAGGCTTGGGGTGCGGAGATCGAGATTAAGGCGTAGACTTGAAAGGCTCGGGGGTTACGGAGATCGAGGTTATTGCGTAGACTCAAAAGGCTTGGAGTGCGGAGATCGAGGTTAAAACGTAGATTCTTGTCGCGGTAAACTTAAAGTACTATTTGTGCGAATTTAAAGACGGAGACGGAGACGGAGACGAGACGAGACGAGATCGTAACCTATAGTCTTACACTGTAATTAAGACACGAGGAATATAGCCCGCAGGGTGTCTCCCTGCAGCCGGCTTGAAAACTTAGGACGTAAAGTAAAAGCATAGCTAGATACGGGGACTTGGAGACTAAGATAGAGAAACTATAGCCCGTAGGGTAAACTCTCTGCAGCCGGCTTAGGAAACTTAGGTAGAGACTAAGAAGAGGAACTATAGCCCGTAGGGTGTCTCCCTGCAGCCGGCCTAGGAAACTTAGGTAGATAGAGAAATCGGCTTAGGTACTTAAATAGATTTAATAGAGATTTTACTATGTCGGCATTGACGTAGAATAGGGGTAAGAATCCCGCCTGGGGTAGGGTCGTAGCTTTAGAACGCAGGTAGAAATCCAGGTTATTAATTAAGTACTACTTTATCGCTTTTAGCTTATCTGTTAATTATTAATAGAGGGGGCTATAACTTAGTAACTTATTAGCTTTTAATTAAATCTTATAATTATATATTTAGTAAGGGGGTAATTTATCTAAAGCTACCTTTAAGAATGCATCCTTATAATTTATATAAATAGTAAAAAGAAGGTATTTAACTAGTTCCTTACTAGTTTCCTTAGCTAGATCTTCCTCCCTATTATTAATAATTTAATTAATCTTATATAGGCTTATTATAGAGACCTTATTATCCTTCTGGTATATATTAAAGTGAAACGCTATAGCGCTAATTGCGGTAATATTTATAGTAGGGAAGTTACCTAATAATAGGGGCGTATATAACTTTAGGGACTTCTAGGGTACTAGCGTTATTATTACTCCTTTTAGCTCCTATTATATCTTTTAAAGGTTATCCCTTATATTTTATTAATGCGTTCTTTTTTATACCAGTCAGATCTACGCAATTTAGACGTTGTCTATATTACCACCTATCCCACTTTTATATATAGAGTCCTCTTTAAATAAAGCGCTTTAGGAGAGTATTTTTGTTAGTATAGAGTTCTTCCCAGCTTTACGGCGAGCGTTTTTTAGGTAAAGGCTAGGTTACGGGCCCAGATATCCTACTAGTAGGTAGGGTTAGCCCTTATAGCTAGTATTTTGCGGTTAGTTTAGATTTCCCTAATAAAGGAGGGCAACCTTAGTCTATCCTCCGGCTAAATAAACTATCTTTATTACACGTTTAACTAAATATTAAAATAGGATATCTATTTTTGCCTAAGGATTATATTATAGGACCCTAGGTTTAGGATATAAAAGGGGATACCGTATTAGCGTTGTCCGTTAAAAGTAATATATAACTTTAAGATATAGGTAACGGGCTAACTAGCTTAGCTGTTATAGCCTTTTACCTAGACAGGCTTCTCTAATTAGATAGCTTCTGCATTTAGAAACTTAGCAATATTATTTATATAGGCAGTATTTATAAAGGCGAAGCTATTTACTCTAGTATTAATAAGGGCGGTTATATTAACTCTATATCTATTTTAAGATACTATATATAGAACTATAAAATACTTTCTACCTATTAACTAATTAAGATTAATCTCTTTAAGATTAATAGGGTACCCTAGGGGGGAGTTTTTCTCTAGGGTTCTTCTTTTCCTAACTTATTAGACGTTTTTCCTTCCTCTATCTCCTTAATATTGCCTATATTCTTTAGCTCCAGGTAAAATAAGGTAAAGTAATCTTCCTTTTTATAGTTGTAGCAAGTAGCTAAGATAGGGTTAATTAGAGTACTATAGCGAGTATTAGTTAATAGTATAGTATATAGTTATAACCGCTTTTAGTATAAGAGTAGTTATAGCTTATTTTCCTACTTTAGCTTTTATAGGTATAGCTAATAAGTTCTAATTACTATAGAGTTACTTTTACTAACTAAGGTAGGCGTTAATCCGCTTTAGTTCTAAGTCTAATAATAGGCAATAAGCTGCGAGTTTTTTTATAGGTTGGTAGGTTATTTAAGGTTATAGTAATCTTTTCCTATAGTTGGATTATTAGCTTATTATATAGGTCTAGTTAGTGGTTCTTAAGGGGAACCTAGCCTTCTCTTATAAGGTGTAGGAATTAAGTCTAGAATTTAATAATGGGTTAGTTTGGGTTTATTATTAGGCGATTATAGTTATACTAGGCATCCTATGCTTTATTTAGGTTAATATAAATAACCGCTAAGTGCTATATAATTTTATTAATAAATATAAATCGGATAGGAGACTCGTTCTTAAACTTAGCTTAAAGGTACCGCTAGGCGTCCCTAGTGGTTTAACTAAAGAGGTAAAGTATTTTAGCTTCTTTAGAAAGGAAATAGTTATAGTTAATACGGAGCTTTCCTTATACTTAAATCCTCTAATTCTTAAAAGTAGGGTCTATCCTATTAGATAGTAGTTAGGGGTTAGGGAGCTTAATAGACTTTAATTACTTTATTATTATATCTATACTCCCTAGTATATTATATTTAGTAGAGTAAATAGGTTGGCTAGGGCTTTAGGAAGGGGAAGCTAGGCTATTTTATAAGGCTATAAGGCTTTCTAAGATCTCTTATAGGGTCTCTTATATATTTTTTACTTTAAGATAATTAGCTTTCTAGCTAGCTATAAGGACGCAAATCTACTTATATACATCTATAATGTTATTATTATCTTTAATTTCTAATCCTAATTAGATCTTAGGTTCCTCTTAGGTAAAAGTAGCTCTCTTAAATAAGCTTACTTTAGGTACTATTATTAACTTTCTAGGGTTCGTTAGTATTATACGCTTTAGTTTTAATTCTAGGAGTATAGGTTTAGTCCTATTTAGCTTATAAGGTAGGATATTATCTAGGCCTTCCCAGGTAGTATAGAGTTATTTTAGTGTTTAAGTATAACGCGTTAACGCGTTATTGTAGATAAAGTTTCTTTTAGAGTGGGATATTATTAAGGCCTTTTTAGGCAGTATAGGGTAAGCTTAGTATAATGTTACGGCTTATACAAATGCCTTTAAACTAAAGCTTATAGAATACTGTATTATAAAGATACTAAGCTAAAAAAAAGGAAAAGGGGTTACTAGGACTAATGTAAACAAATATATAGAGTAAGCCGCTAAGGCGCTAGCTTTGGGCGAGCTAATCGTAGGTTAGCAGAATATAGTAGAATTTTGCAGGTAACGTGCAATAGCGCCGTTATACCCTTAAGGATTTATCTCCTCTACAATCTATTTATTCCTATAATTGTGCCTTATAGCCCCCTATTTACAAAGTCCCCTTATATATACAATTATATATTTAAGAGACTATAGTCTCTACCTATATAGTTCTCTTTTTATAGTAAATCTTAGAATATAATTAGAGCTAATTTATTAGGCACCTACTCTATAGTTAGATCTTATTATTATATTTACCTATATACCTAACGCATTAACAAGTTTACTATTATTACGGAACCCCACCATAGGGGCCTCTATAGGAGAGCCCTATGCTCTTATATATACCTTACGTACAGCTTATATCAGCTACGCGTAGGTATATTACCTCCTTACGCCCTTAACCCTTACAATTAATCGCGTAACGTCTTATAGACTCCTTAAATACATACGCTCTATAGCTACTGCCTCCGCCCTATAATATTACATTGCGCCTTTTTACTACCAATACTTAGCCTATAACTAATTCTACATCTTTATAATACTGCAGGCGCTGCCAAAAGTAGCGTGTCTATAAGTTACCCTACTCTATACTTTTATGGAATCTATAATAGTAAGACAATATTCCTTACTAGCTACTATATTAAACCCAAAGAACAATCTAATACCTACACTTAACCTACGCCGCTAATTAACCCTAGGAGAATTTAATTTATTAGCTCTAGCCTTAACTCCTAAGGGGAAGCCTAGTGGCTTAAAAGATTATAACAACCCTAATAAAGTAGATATTAACAATGTCTTATCCTTTATTAACTATATAACTACGGATAAGCAAGCAAAAGGGCTACTACCTATTAAAATTAAAATACGAGACGTTAAGATATTTATAAAAATAGTAGCATAAGAACCTAATAAATACTATTGCTTTCTACAGAACTACTACCTAAAGCTTATATAAGCTAAGATATATACTGCCTAAGATTGCGATATTATCTAAAACCTATAATCTTATAAGGCGCTCGCTAATAATATACGCTAAAAGACTAAAGACGACCTCTGTTACAGACGCTTTAAGTATAATATTACAACTACTAAGAGAGGAGTTAGAAGTAGCTAGTTAGTTAATTAAGGTACGGCCTAGGATAGAATTGGTGGAACTATATAATAAGGAATAGTAACTAAGGTTATATAATATTATACGCAATATACGCAGTGTATAAAGGGAACGTATGTATAATATATATAACACGTATATTACGTATAAAGAGGATTTCTTAAGAGTACGGTTGTGTATTTAAAGGACCACAGTTCCTACCTAGATAGTTCTCTTCCTTATAGTAAATCTTAGAATATAATTAGAGTTAATCTATTAGGCAACTACTCCACGAGTTATATTTATATTGTTAACTATTCTATACCTATATACCTAGCCTATTAACAAGTCTACCGTAGTATTTCCTATAAGGCTTTATTATATATTTACTACTAAGGTTATAGTAAAAGAAGTTAAATAATATGCTATTAAAAGCAGCCGCCACAACGCTGTTAACAGTAGCAACTATATTAGGATTAGGTAATAATACTAGTATAGTAAACACTAACTCTTAGCTAGTTACCGTTAGACAGGTAACGTAGTTCATAAGCGACCCGGTCATATAAGCGACCCGGTCACCCCAAAACCCCACCAAAAAATCCAAAAATCGTCCTTTAATATCTCAACAACGGCTTAATAATAATTTATCAAAATTTATAGCTAGTCTCTCCTACTTATTTTAAGACCTCTATTAAAGTTTTAAAGTAATTTAATAAGCGGTTCTTAAGATATAATAACTAAGCTAAAATTTAAGAGCTAAATCTTAATATATTAATAATGGCTTAACTAATTACTCTAAAACCCTAATAGAGGTCTTAAAGTAAGCATGAGAGTCTAATTATAAATTTTATAATTTATTATTAAGCCGTTGTTGAGATATTAAAGGACGATTTTTGGATTTTTTTGGTGGGGTTTTGGGGTGACCGGGTCGCTTATATGACCGGGTCGCTTGTGAACTACGTTATAGGAAATAGTTAATTAATTAATAAATAATAATAGGATACTTAAAGAAAGGATTAATGGAATTGGGGCAGCTAAGGTTAAGTTACCCTTAATTAAGCAATTCTTAGGGAAGAAGTTAAAACTTAAGGGATTCCTTATATAAATGCACTTTAAGGTTATATAAGAAGAAGTAAAACTAGGAACGCCTATAGATTAAGTCGCTTACGCAGGACTATTCTTAATAGGAAAAGCACTTAAGTAGTTTAAACCTTACCTTATGGAGATATAGGAGTATAGTATAACAACTACTAACTAGGAGGTATAGTATATATTCTTAAGTTAAAACGGGTTCGTAGAATAATTAACTTAAATATTTAGAGACCTAAAGGTAATCACTATAGTAAAAAGAAAGCTTTAAAACCTAGTATAAAGGACTTTAGTAATTAAATATATAACGTAGTTTTAAATATTAGTAATATAGGTTAAATAGAATAATAAGGCGCTTATAGTATAGTATAAGTAAGGACTTAAGGCGAAAGTCTAGAACGTAATTATCCTAATAAAAGATGCAGATACTCTTAGGGAATTAATTAATTAAGTAATTAAGATCAATAATAGGATCTACTAAAGAGAGCAGATTAAGAAGGGTTAGGATAGAGTTCTATAGTTATATAAGGCGTAGGGCATATAACAACAAAGTTATAGTTAGAAACTATAGTATAGCGTAGAGCTAATAGACCTAAGCAGTACTAAAGAAAATAAGAAATAAAATAAATAACTATAGAAACCTAAAGGATAAGGATTAAGTAATTTAAGGTCTAAGGAGTAGAGGCTAAACCAGAAATCTTAGTGGTAGAAGATGTTTAGGCGGACTCTATAGCAAGAAAAATGGTTTAAAGAAAAAGCTGATATAAATTACGGAAAATAAGGTTATTATATTAGAGACTATAAAAGTAGGCAAGGTTATTATATAGTAAAAGAAATGAGACTAGTAGACAATATATATATATAGAGGGACGATATAAGGGATATTATTGCGGACACCTTAAGATGCCCTTAGGATAACCCCCGGACGCCCCTTAAATAGTCGCCGATTACGTGCTAGAGGCACGTGCTTATAGTATATAGTCTTTACAATCCTAGAGGCCTTACCTCCTTAAGGATTTATCTCTCTTACTAATCTATTTTATTCCACAATCATGTCCTTATAGCCCCCTATCTACAAAATCCCCTTATATTTAAATCCTTCCTACTCTCTTTAGAAGGGTAGTCGGCTTTAAGAACCAGATTATTTATTTATATCTTTTTTTAAAAATCTCGCGATAACCTAAATGGAAACTCCATGGGCACCTTATAGAAAGCCGTCGCGGTAAGGTAGAAAAGTCCCTCTAATAGCGAGAGATTGCGATAATATAACCCTTTAGGTAAGATAGCTAAACAAGCCCTAATACCTAGATACTTTAGGAGCTTAAAGACTCTCATATACCTATAGTTACTAGCAACGCTAAGGAAAATACAGACACCCTCTATAACGGTTATAATACTACTAAAAAGTAGCTAGAACCCCTTCGGCCCCACTTAGGCTAATTAAAAAATTAAGCGCTAGAGGTAACTTTAAGATCTTCCCTTAAGCTAAAAATGCTAGAGGAATATATTAATGCGTCTAACTAGGGAACCAACCGGAACCCTCCCGGAAGACCACTAGCCTATAATTAGTATAGTAGTAGTATATAAACTGCTTATAAGCTAAGTAGGCCTACCCCTTTAGGTAATTTAAATTAACTACTAACTTAAGACCTAAGCCTTATTAGGAAGCCTATACTAGCTATTAATACTAACACTACCTCTATAGTAGGAGCTTCTCTAGGCCCGAGTTTAGAAGGTTAAGAGCTCTATATTAATCTCTTTTAAGATAGATATTAAAAAGCTATTATAAGGCTCTCGGAAGCCATGCGGGAGGAAGCCACTAATAAATATATTAGAACTCTTTAAGGGCAAATCTAGATCTAGTAGGGTTTAATCTAAGCTAGGTAAATTCTTTTATAACCTAGTTAAGGCTAAGGGCTTCCTAAAAGCTACTTAGTACTTACCTAAAGAGGTATAGAAGACTTAGAGAGTTATCTACGCTATAAATAAAAAAAGAATATAGACTGACTAGCTAAGGCCTTTAGTAATTTAGAACTCCGCTATAGACCTAATACCCAGCAGTTGGACAATTAGGTTTATAAGGTAAATAACTTCTTTATAATGCTAATAATATAAGATAATACTAAAGAGCGTATACGCTAGATTATTAGTAAGATTAAAAACTAATTACTAAACCAGATCGCACTTAATTAGCTTAATAAAGAGCAAATTACTATATAGCTATAGCTGCAAACCTTTTTAAAAAAAAATAGACTTAAGATCCGTATATTATATAATATAATAATATAGAGCTATTCTAGAATAGGATATAGCTAAACCGCTATAACTTCTGCCAGTTTATAAACTTTATAGAAACTTATACTTAGTAGATAAATTTAGAGCCCTTTAAAAATAAGGACGGTAGCATCTATAAGAAGGAGAAGATCGGGTTTATTTAGGCTAGAATTAAGCTAGCAATTTATAACAAAATAAAGCGCGTAGGAGCCCTACTGCGGATTACCATATATATAGATTTTAAATAAGTAGTTTTAAATGCTAAAGATATAGTAAGGAGCCAGACCTCTTCTAGTAGGAAGTTGGAGGGTTACTAAAGGCGCGGGCACTCTAGTAGTAATGTAGGGCGGACTTAACCTTTAAGGAAGCCGTTCTTAAAGAGAACTTTAAAAGGGTTAAAGTTAGAAACCTTAAATAACGGGAAAGACTCTTAGGGTTAACCTAATACCTATTTAGCGTCTTTATAAGAATACTTTAAGAAGTTAAGAGAAAACTCTAGAGGTAAATCCCATAAAAAAAATAAGTAGGGTAATAACTGTACTAATAATCTAAAAAAAAAAAGCCCTAGTCGCGGATCTCTTCTAGCTGTAACTAGGGTAAGATATAGAAGGAAAAACTCTTCGTATTGCTATTAAGCTAGAAATAACACTTCCTATAGGTAAGGTACGTTAGTTCTAAGCATTATATAATAGTGGCGCTAAAATTAATTTTATATAATATAATTTGGTAAAAGAGTATAAACTTATTCTATTGTAAAGGTAGCGGAAACCTACTATAGGCTTCCTAAATAAGCATTGGATTAAACTATATAGTACCTATAAGCTTATAGTATTAGCGGCTAATATATATAACCGCACTAAGGTGGTTAGCCCGCAACCCTTTTAGGCGGCTAACTTTATAGGTTATAACCTTATTCTTAGATACCCTTAGCTTATAGAAGTAGATTCTAAGATACGCTTTAAGACTAGAGCCTTTAAATAGTGGAACAATAAAGATTTAAAAGGGCGTATATTACTAATAAGCCTAAAGGACATCCTAGAGAATATAGCCCTAGGTAAAATAGTGTACACTTTATACCTAAAGGAGTATTAGATCTAACCCCTATTTAATAATAAAATAGGTATAAAGCCTAGTATAGGTAATAACCCCTTTATAATAAAGACCTTATAGGAATTATTAGATAGGTTACGGAGATATTATAGGGAGGCAGTAATCTTAAGGATTTTATAAAATACTTTAACCGTTATAGGTTACTCTGGCTTAAGTAATATATAGAGAGTATACTACGGCACCTTAAGTATCACGTTAAGGATTTCCCTACTCTCTACTAGCTACTGTATAAAATGGTATAATATACGGTGGCAACTATATATAAGCAACTACTATAGCGTATAATGCTGCCCGCGAGTATCTTAAGGGAGCTCTAGAACCTACTTAATAATAATATAAAGAATAAACGTAACCCTAATTTGTTAAATATTCTAGTAGGCCTAAGGGACTTACTAAGGGTATTTTTGGATAGAAGAGCTAAAGTCCTACTATAGAACTTGGAGTACAATTATATAATTAATTTAGAAGAAGGTAAATAACTGCTAAACCTTCCTATCTACAACCTCTCGCGTAAAGAGCTTAAGATCCTATAGAAGTACCTTAATAGCTTACTGGAAAAGAGATAGATCTAGCCTAATAAGTTGCCGGCAGGCGCGCCGATTCTCTTTATCCTAAAACTAAATAGAACTGTAAGGCTATACGTAGACTATTGCGGTCTTAATAAGATTACAATTAAGAACTGTTACCTATTACTACTAGTTAGTAAAATACTGGATTAACTATTTAGAGCGAAGATCTTTATAAAGCTAAATTTATAAGACGCCTATTATAGGCTCCGTATTAAAGAAGGGGATAAGTAAAAGACCGCTTTTAAAACTTAATACAGCCACTTTAAATATCTAGTAATGCCTTTTAGGCTAGCTAATACGCCTATAACATTCCAATTATATTGTTATAGAACCCCACCATAGGGGCCTCTATAGGAGAACCCCGTGCTCTCGCGTACACCTTACGTATAGCTTATGTCAGCTACGCGTAGGTATATTACCTCCTTACGCCCTTAACCCTTACGATTGATCGCGTAATGTCTTGTAAACTCCTTAAATACATACGCTCTATAGCCACTGCCCTACGTCCTATAACATTACGTTGCGCCTTTTTTTATTACCAACACTTAGCCTATAACCAATTCTATATCCCTATAATACTGTAGGCGTTGCTAGAAGCAGCGTGTCTACGAGTTACCCTACTCTATACTTCTAAGGAACCCATAATAGTAAGACAATATTTCTTACTAGCCATTATATCAAACCTAAAAAATAATCCAATACCTATACTTAACCTACGCCGCCGATCAACCCTAGAAGAATTTAACTTATTAGCCCTAGCCTTAACCCCTAAGGGGAAGCCTAGTGGCTTAAAAGATTATGATAACCTTAATAAGGTAGACATTAATAATATCTTATCCTTTATTAACTATATAACTACGAATAAGTAAGTAAAAGAGCTACTACCTATTAAAATTAAAATATAAGACGCCGAGATATTTATAAAAATAGTAGTATAAGAACCTAATAAATACTACTGCCTTCTATAGAACTACCACCTAAAGCTTACATAAGCTGAAATGCGTACTACCTAAGATTATAATATTATCCAAGACCTATAAGCTTATAAGGCGCTCGCCGATAACACATGCTAAGAGATTAAAGATAACCCTTACGTGTCTAAACGCGACGTCTAATGGTTAAAAAAAGGCTAAGATTGTACTTATTGCTACGGTTACTAAAAAAGACGGCATAATTAAATACCTATAATCTTAGCTTAATAAGCACATTTATAATAACGCTAGACACCTCTTTACTACATATAACGCCACTTAAGTCTTTACGCCCCCGACAACTTTACCTACTTAACGCTTAATAGAGGGTTAGCGCTAAGCAGCTTTACCTAACGGGAACCCCTAATAAAGTAGCAATAATAAAAACTATAATAATTAAACCTAAGCTGCTACTATAGGGTCTAATATACGTTACCCTAACCCCCTAGTTTTTTGGGGAGACTGTAAGGAATATAGCTACTAGAAGATATAAATCTGCAAGAAACTAACTTAGAGTGCCTACCTTTTTCCTACGGAAGACACTAAGATTGGNTATATTATTAGGCGAATAAAGGGTATACTATTTAATAGACTCTTCGCCTAATAGGAGACTAATAGCCCCTAAAAGTAGCAGTCCTACTAAAAAGTCTTTAATAATCTTAACCTAATATACCGCGACTATAACCTATTAGCTACTAGCTAAGCTAAACTATATGCCCTAAAGATAAACCCTACTAAATTATTTAATAAATTTTATATTAAATTCTAGGAATATACTAAAGCCCTTACCCAAGACAATACTAAAGACTAAAAGGACCTCCTTAAAAAAGTTACTTATTACCTTAGTTACGCAGCCGCCAGCTATAACTATAATAATATTTATAATATAGTAGTAGCTTTACGGAAGATTAAACGACAACTAAATTAGATTACTACTACTAACTTTTACCTAAAGACCTCTCTATAGGGGCCTTCTAGGCCTACTAAACCTATATATACTAAGCCACTAATACCTACTACCTTAAGTGCTACCGGAGCCAATATTAATTTCTTTATACTAACCTTTCTATAAAAACTCCTAGATAGAGAGCGTGAGCTACTTCGGAAATTAGGACGCTGCTATAGATACCGTTAAAAAGGCTGCTATTATAATAACCTAAACTGCCTAATAGCTAGGTTTGGTAGCTGCCGCCTAATACCTAGCCTAATACCCTAAACACTAAATATATTATTATATACCACTACTATATAGAAGATTACCTATATAGTATAACTTTACCTAGATATAAATAGGCACTAGGAAGAACTCTAGGCCTATATTATACCACTTACTAACTACCTTATTATCCTTAGAATAAACTAGCTTAAATAACCCCACCATTAACTAGAAGAAGAAAGAAGTAACCTTTAACTCTAAATACTATAGAGAGACTTGCCTAGGGTATAGCCTAGCTACCTCTATTTACTCCCTAGGATATTAACCTATAAAACCTCTTATTACCTTACCTATAACTAACTACCACTATATAAGTGCCCTGTCCTTCTACCGTATAGTATATAAAAAAGGCTAAACCGTTACTATAGCTTCCTAATTATAACTATATAAGCTTAATAAAGAATAAAACTACGTCCTCTATAGTAATAGGATAGATATAATTAACCTTTTAGAAGATAACGCCCCTATAGAACTCTACGGACTTTTACCTTTAGACTTTAAGAAGTTTATAAAGCTTAAAAAAGGACTTACTAATAAAGAACTCCGTAAACTCCTCCCTAAGAGGTACTATAACTTTACTAATATATACTTATAAAAGGGCGTAGATATACTCCCCCTATATTAACCTAATAACTATACTATTAATATTAAATAAGGAAAAATACTACCTTATAAGAGACCCTACCTAATATTAAAAGATAAACTTCTAGTTATAAAAAAGTATATTAATAAGTACCTTAATAAAGGATTTATTCGTCCCAGCATATTACTAACAGCCGCCCCTATTCTTCTTACTAAGAAACTAAAAGGAGGTATTTAATTCTATATTAACTATAGAGGACTTAATACTATTATAATTAAAAACTAATACCTAGTTGTAACGGAATTCCCTAGAAGGTACATATTAGATAAGACAGAAGGAGGTTTTATCTATGTTCCAGAAGGAGGTCTTATCTATATTCCAGAAGGAGGTCTTACCTATATTCCATCTACGTCCTAAAAGACACAGTTAGATAGATAAGGGGCAAAGGGTTTTACTAGCGTCTTAGAAAGATTATATAGGGAGCTGGTTCTCCTCTAGAGAAGAACCAGTGATTAGTCTCTAAATAGAAGTAGTTAGAAGCATTTGTCCTTTAATATATAAAACTCATTCTACCTTTAACTTACCTTTTATTTACCTTTGACTTACCTTCTACTTACTGGTGACACTGTCAATTAGATAATTATACGTTCTAGTTAGGCTGGCCTCTTATAATTCTAATCGCTTATAATCCGTTAGAAACGTACAGCTATTAATTAACGATAATAAACTATACTCCTATACCCCACGAAGCAACGCCCTTACCGTAAGAGGCTTAAAGAGTCTCCCTAGAGGAGCGCATTCCCTCTTCCTATAAAGAAGCTACGGCTAGTCCATCTAACCTTGCGAGACCCTTAGGAATAATTACCACTAGGGAGTTATTAGAGCGGTCGCTATATGAGACCCTATAAAAAATAAAGGAGTTAGAGATATAATTAAGATAAGTATATTAAGACTATTAAGAACAATTATAAGGACAATTAGGGGAAGTATAGACACCCTAGATACGAAGCGGACTTAAAGGGGTAACGCTATACTATGCTGTGACGTTAGAAAAACCTAAATTCCGTATAAAGGAACCTAATAAGTACTATAGTGATAGTCTTTGGAACTGCAATCGTTTTATCTAATAATGCGAAACTAAGTTTCGGCTAGATCTAAAACGTTACTCTAACGAGTATAATTAGACACTAATTGCTTCTACCTTCCTGCGTGGCACTGTTAAGAGTTTATAGACACGCTACGAGAAGAAACTTACTATACCCCTTAAATTTAGCGAACTTAGGACCTGGTTGGTCGATTAGGTCTAAGACCTTACTAATTAAGGAATAGACTATAACCAGCGATACCACAACGCCAAATAGTAGGATAGTTAGACTGTGGTCCAGTTTATAAACTACTTGGAAGAACTAGAAGACAATATACCCTACTTAGATCTATAGGATGACGCTATATAACTTTACTAGCTACTCGCTAAGCTATGACCTAAGATTTAACAGGCCATATAAGAGAAGGGCGAAATTCCTACCTCTTAAGAAAAGCTTATCTTTAAAGCTACTCGGATTAAGAGTGCTAAAAGAGACTATTTAGGCAAGTAAAAGGAACGAGACGCTAATAATAAAGAGCGTAGGACTAGACCTAGCTTTAATAATAGGGGTAGATTCTAACCTAACCGCTCTGCGGAAGGATAATATAAGCAGGCCTTACAGCCCCAGAGCAACGCTAGTCAACCCTAAAATAACAATGGGTAGAGACCTAATCCGTAGGAGGGGAACTGGGAGACATGTACCTGTTATAACTGCGGTAAAAAGGGCCATATAAGCTACTTCTGCCGGCAGAAGAAGTAAGAGTCGGCCTAATTGGGAAAAGAGACAGCCTAGTAAATCTTTACTCCCTTACACTAGGCTAGTAAGAGAAGGAGGAAGTAAACTGCCGTATAGTTATTCCTGTCTCTATTTAAGTTAATAATAAATAGGTAACGCAAGACTGCCTTATAGATAGTGGCGCGAGTATAGGGTTCATTTCTTAATTACTAGTAAAAGAATTAGATTTAGACCTTAGTGGCTTACAGGTACGCACCGTTTAAAGTATTAAAGGCTACTGGATTCCATGCTACGGGGAATAGGCTTTTTCCGTAGCCAGCTAGGACCGCAATAGTCTATAGGACATATAGGAGATGCGCTTCTATGCCGCAGAAATTAAGGGGTATAACCTTATTTTGGGATACCTATGGCTTCGCCAAGTTAATCCGGACATTAATTAGCCTTTAGCCTCGTATTAACATCGGAAGTCTTAACCGCGCATTATAGTTAAAGATTAAGAGACTTTCTTAAACTATGTGTAAGAAGAAGGGTGGGCATATACTATATATGCTACTCTTAATACTAAGAACGGGGATATAGGATATTTATTTTTAGATATCCGGCTATACGTAGTTAAGGAACTAGAGATTCTATAGGAATATATAGACTTAGAGGATATTTCTAGTAAAGAGGCTGCATAAACCTTATTTAACCCTATATTAGTTAAGCATAAGATAGATATAGGGGATAAATAACCTCCTTTTAGACCGCTATATAACCTATTAGAAAATAAGCTGGCGGTACTACGTTAATATATAGTGGATAATCTTTAGAGAGGATGGATTTGGCCCTTTATAAGCCTAGTAGGGGTATTAATTATATTTATACCTAAGAAGGACGGGACCCTTCGCCTCTATATTAACTATTAGGCGCTAAATAAGATTACTATAAAGAATTGCTACCCGTTACCCTTAATAGGGGAGCTTATTAATAGGCTATTGGGCGTAAAGATATTTATAAAATTAGATCTAAAAGATATATACCATTAAATCCGGATTAAAGCCGGCGATAAGTAGAAAACGGCGTTCTAAATATGGTACGGCCACTTTAAGTACCTAGTAATGCTATTTAGGCTTACTAACGCACTAGTAATATTTTAGGCCTATATTAATAAGGCATTATTGGGCCTGTTAGATATAATATATATAGTTTACCTTAATAACATTGTAGTCTACTCTAATAACTATAAAGCATATACGCACCACGTACGAATAGTACTAGAAAGACTATAGGAATATAAGCTCTATATAAACCTAAAAAAGTGCACGTTCTATACTACTAGCATTAATTTTTTAGGCTTTATCGTTAGCGTTAATAGAGTGTTAATAGAGAAAAGTCGGGTAGACGCTATTAGGGAATAGCTCTACCCTATAATATTTAGAGAAGTATAGGTTTTTTTAGGCACGGCAAACTTCTACCAAACGTTTATTGTTTACTACTTATAAGTAATACTCCTAATTACTAACCTACTAAAAGGATCTAAGAATAGCAGGAAGTTAGGACCCTTTATATTTAGGGAAGCTACTAAGTAGGCTATAGACCGGTTAAAGGATTTATTTATATCGGCGCCTATCCTAATATACTTCTGCTAGGAGCTATATATATACCTTAAAACGGATATATCTAGCTTTGCCTTAGGGGTAATTATATCTTAATTAAAAGACGGAAAATAGCATCTTATGGCGTTTTAGTTAAAAAAAATAACCCCTATAAAGTAGCATTATATAATGCATAACTAGAAGCTGCTCGCGATAATCGCAGTAATAAAGCACTAGTGATATTATTATATGGGAAATAATTATCCTATTAAAGTCCTTATAGACCATAATAACTTAGAATACTTTATAACTATAAAGGTGTTAAGCGGTCAATAAGCTAGGTAGGCAGAGGCACTATTATAGTATGATTTTAAAATTACGTACTGCCTAGGAAAGATAAATCCTGCTAATAGGTTATTAAGACATCTGGATTATAAGATAGGGAGAATCTAGGACAGTATAGGGGAAATAATCCCTATATTGTAAAATTTGCTTAAAAAAAAAGAAGACTCTTTCCCTAAAACTATAGAATTTCGCGGTAGGGTAGAGGTCCTAGCGATATAGCTACAAAGCAATATAATTGTAAAGCCGTAGGATATAGTTATAGACTAGGTTATAGACTAAGCAGACGTTATAAAGTTAGCGTACCCTAGAATTAGCGAGAATTCTATAGGATGTGCTAGAGGTATTACGGCACCTTTAACTTAACGGCGCATTAGCTGCGAGTTCTTAGATCTAAAGGGGATAGGCGAGATGCCTATCCGTAGCGTGGCACACTATACAACGGTAGGAGAATCTACTAGCACTAATAGTTTAAAACGTCTCGTGCCACGCCTTAAGTCTGTAATAGCGGTAGGTAAAATAGAAGTAAGTAATCTGTACAAAACCTTTTTAGATCTTCTTTTTTAAGCTTAATAAAGGGACGCCTTCGCCTCTAGGGAGAGGTAGAAAGATATAGTAGAGACTAACTTAGCCGGAGTTACTAAGAAGCTATAGTAGCAAGACTAAAAGGGTCTGTTGCGCTTTAAGGGTGCTATATATATCCTAAAGGACTAAGCAATTTAAGATAAAATTCTAAAGGTCTTTTATAATAATCCTTTTAGGGGTTACTACGGTGCTAACAGAACCCTTAAGGCCGTTTAAAGGAAATACTTTTAGGACGGAATGTCTAAAGAGGTTAAGGACTATGTATTAAGGTGTGATATATACTAAAGGATATAGATATCCAGGCATCGCCTATACGGCGAGTTATTAGTGCTTCCTATTCCATAGGGACCTATATTAAAATTAACAATAGATTTTATTATAGGCTTACCCCCTACTAAAATAAGAACTAGAGAGGTTACTAACGCTATTCTAGTAATCGTTAATAGGTATACAAAGTTTTTAGGATACTTTACTATTATAATAACGATTACAGCAGCAGAACTGGCAGACCTATTTTTGGAATAGTGGCTCTTGTTCGGCACGCTAAAGGGAATTATATCTAACAGAGGCACCGTATTTAACAGTGCATTTTAGTCTTTATTCTGTCTCTTATTAAAAATACGGTAAAAAATAAGCACTACCTTTTACCTATAAATAAACAGGTAAACAGAGCGTTTAAATACGTTATTAAAATACTACCTTCGCTACTATATTAATTATTAACAGGATAATTAGACGTTATAGTTAGCTTTAGTGTAGCACGTATATAACATAAGCATCTACAGCAGTATAAAAATGACCCCTTATAAAGTATTATTTGGGGTAAAAGCAAATAACCCCTAGAATGTTAAGGATATTATTCCTAAAAGAGAGGCACCGGCGGCGTCCAAAAGAATTAAGTAAATAAGAATTCGTAGAAAGGAACTTAAAAAGCACTTACTAGACGCCTAGGCTATATAAAAAAGGTACTATAACAAAAAACATATACCGAAAGAATTTGAGATAGGAGACGAAGTCTTACTATTTATAAAAAATATCTAAATAAAACGCATTAAGAAGAAGCTAGATCACCAGTAGCTTAGACCCTTTAAGATAGTTAAGAAAACTAAAGGAAACTAAGCCTATAAATTAAAATTACCGAAATCTTATCTAATATATCCCATATTTTATGTTTCCTTACTAGAGCTATATTAAAGAAGAAATAGTACAGAACTACCCCTACCTAGTAAAATTAATAGGGAACTAGAATAGAATATAAAAGATATTCTAGACTAAAGATAGCGCCAAAAGAAGCGCGAATTTTTAGTTCGTTAGAAAGGATACTTTTAGGTATATAATAGTTGGGAACCTAAGGAGTACCTTTAGCCGGGATACGATACCGTAATTAAAACCTTCCTAAGAACTAAAGGTAAAGACTTAAAAATGGTTCCGGATATACTATAGGTGAAATAACGGGGAAGACCCCGTAAATTAAAACTATAGGATTAAGTATAGGCATTAAGAACGGAAACGTTTCGCTATTATAATAGGGATCCTAAAATTCTATAAGAGGAAGCCTATAGGGATCTATAGGAGAACCACTAGGGATACTGTTTAAAGAAGACGCTATATAAGAAGGAGTAGTAGCACTATAAGAAGTAGCCTTAGGGATTTAGAAAGATCCCCTAGGGATAAAAGGAGAGTATCCGGCCTGGCACCGGATATACATAATAGAGTTAATGGTATAAAGAGGAGTAAAAGAACAGCCTATAAAGAATTAGAAATTTTAAGAAATTATAAGGCACCTATAGGAACACTACCCGTTTATTATATATAGGGATTATAGTAGTGCACTGCGTTTATATAGATTGTTACCAAAGCTTAGAATAAAGGCATCCCTAAAGTATAAAGTTAATTTCTAATAATAGGGTATTCTGGAGGCACCTAAGAGGCACTATATAAAGCTATTTTATAAGAAGAAGGAAAGAGCTAGGTAATAACTTAAACACTAGCAGTAGTAATAGGAGCCTCCTCTTCCATCTTAACGTTATTATTAACGGTATTATCAGCTCCTCTATCCCTAGAAGTATTAGCACTTTTACTAATATTCTTCTTAGAATAACGGGTACTAGAAGGACTAGCACAGGCGGGAGACTGGCGAGAAAAACATTTATCTTAACCTTCGTTGCTATCCTTAATATCCCTAGGTTCTAAATTGGCGTCTAAGCAGAGATTAGAGAGATATTAGCTAAAGAAGTTAGCATAGTTCCTAAGTAAGTCACTAAAGAAACTTACCTAGCTAGAGTAGCCCGCGTAAGAGTATAAATATTATTATTAATAAGGACGAGCTATTTATATATACGCTCCTAGACACTATATATCCGAAAACGTTACGTCTCTATAGCAGTGGAAACCCTTATAGAATTAAAGAGTCTGTAAGTAAGGGAAGATACCTTCTATCCCCGCCTGTTACTATTAAGATATTAGCGGAAATCTTAGATAGCGCGTTAGAGCCTATAAGTCTTATACATATAGATAGCGGGGATCTAGCATAATTAGCGAAATTTAGAATAGGATGGAATGGGAAATACCGGGATATAGATCTTTCTCCTACTACGACAATAGGAGCACTTAGATTTGTTTTCGCTAAAGTAAGGCATCTTATAAACATAGGAAGGATCCTACGTAAGAGCATAAACGTAGCGACGATAGCATTTTAGGGAAACTGCTGTAGGAGTAATAGATGCTGTCTAGGGCGTTACCAGGAGATTAATAATACTGCCGCCGGTCTAGGGACTACGAGCCATTATAAGAGAATACTCTAAGAAGTTAGCAGTGTTATAAGAAGATAAGGTGGGAATTTTATTGCTTATAGACGTATTACAAAAAGAGAATAAAGTAGCTATAAAAGAATAGCTAGAGATATAAAAGCTAAAAGCGGAAATATAGAGGAAACAGTCTGCTAAAAGACGAGATGAATAGTGTTGTTAATAAAAAGACGCGTGAGAGGCGATAGCTTATAAACTAGAAGAAAATTAAAATAAAGACGTCATTATTAAAATCCATTTTAGGTGAATAGGGATAGTAGCTTATGGACGCGTTGCATAGGATACCCTCCAGATTAACTTATAACAAACTCTTATAATAAGAAAAGTAAATCCTATCCAATTTTTATTATTATTATTTTAGTTCCATTATAAAGGCATTATAAGGAACTATAGTAGGAAAAGAGTAGAGGAATTAAGGATAAAGTAAGGTTCTACGCTAGTGAAGAACTAGCTATAAGCCGCATTATAGAGTACCTTTCCACTAAAAATTTCCCTAGTAGTTTTAGCTAAAACTCTATAAAAGCTTAATAGAGGTAAAGTCTTAGAGGACTAAGACCCTTAAAGGGGAGGCAATTGTAACGGAATTCCCTAGAAGGTACATATTAGATAAGATAGAAGGAGGTCTTATCTATGTTCCAGAAGGAGGTCTCATCTATATTCTAGAAGGAGGTCTTACCTATATTCCATCTACGTCTTAGAAGACACGGTTAGACAAATAAGGGGTAAAGGGTTTTGCTAGCGTCTTAGAAAGATTATATAGGGAGCTAGTTCTCCTCTAGAGAAGAACTAGCGATTAGTCTCTAAATAGAAGTGGTTAGAAGCATTTGTCCTTTAATACGTGAAACTTATTCTACCTTTAACTTACCTTTTATTTACCTTTGACTTACCTTTTACTTACCGGTGATACTGTCGATTAGATAATCATACGTTCCGGTCAGGCTGGCCTCTTACACTAGTACCGCTTATATATAAGACCCTTAAGCGGCTTAGTTAAGCTAAAATCTATATTAAGCTTAATATTATTGCCGCCTTTAACTATTTTTAAATATAGAAAGGTAATAAATAGAAAACTATATTTGTATTACGCTTCGGCCAATTTAAATATACTATTATACCCTTTAGCGTATATAACGGCCTAGGCACTTTCTAAAGCTATATTAATAACGCCTTATAGGACTACCTTAATAACTTCTACTCTACGTACCTAGATAATATACTTATTTATAGTAATAACCCTTTTAAGNATACTAAACACGTTTAAAAGGTCCTATAGCGCCTTAGGGACATAGGACTTTATATTAATTTAAAAAAATGCGAATTCTTAGTTATAGAAGTAAAATACCTTAGACTAATTATTACTACTAAGGGTATCTATATAAACCCTAAGAAAGTACGCATAATTACTAAATAGTAAGCCCCTAACTGCATTAAGGACGTATAAGCCTTCCTTAGTTTCGCCAACTTTTATTAAAAATTTATATACAACTTTTTAAGCGTAGTAGCACTACTTATAGCAATAATACAAACGAAGGGCCTTTTTATAAAAGGAAGAAAAACGTATTTACGCTTTACCTAGACGCCTAAATATAAGAAGGCGTTCTAAGACCTTAAAAATGCCTTTACTAAAGCACCTATTCTAGCTTACTTTACACTAGGATAATAACTCTATCTTAAAACTAACTCTTTAAACTATATTAACGTAGGCGTCCTTTCCTAGATAGGTAATAACGGTCTTTTTTACCTAGTCGCATTTTACTTATCTAAGCTTATACTATAAAAGTATAACTATAAGATCTATAATAAAGAACTCCTTATAATTATATAAGCGTTTAAAGAATTCTAACTAGAACTTTTCTTAGTAGAGCCTAACTAGCTAACTAAAGTCCTTACGGACCATTGCAACCTTAAGTACTTTATAACTATAAAGCAGCTAAATTAACGCTAGGTATATTAAAACGAGTTTCTCTTTAGTTTTAACTTTAAAATTGTATATAGATTAGGAGTATAAGGTACTAAACCTAATAGCCTAATACGCTGCTTATAAGACCTTCTTTAGTCTAAAGATAACCCTTATAATTAGTTCTAATAATAGACGATCCTAAAAGCACGAAATTTAGCCCTAGGCATACTACTTATAATAGAGCTAATTATACCTTAGCTTTATACTACAGAACTAAAGTTACCTCCTAAAATTAATAAGCTTATTACTATAGCATATAACACCTCTATTAACCTACTATTATATTAACTTATCGCTATAAAGACCGCTAGCGCCTATACGCTACCTACTAACCTCTAAAGCTTAGGCTAAATTAATATAGCAGCCTTAGAAGTAAAAGAAAATAGGCTCTATTATAAAGGCCGCCTATTTATCCCTAACTTAGAAAATCTANAACGGCAACTAATCNAAATNGCCTATAACCTCNNATTAAGNGGCTANNTAGGTANANAANGAACCTATAAGCTNTTTAGCNNATACTACTTTTAGCTAAAAATAATAGACTTAGTTAAACGCTTTATAGGCGCCTACTATAGTTATAAGCGCGCTAAGGCCTTTAATATAAAGTACTAAGGACTACTATACCCTTTACTAGTACCTATATAACAATAGGCAGATATTACTATAAATTTTATTATTAACCTACTACCCTATAAACGACACGGCCGTACCTATAAGAACATCCTTATAATAATATGCCGACTTATAAAAGAGCGCCACTATGTCCTAACTAAAGGCGTAGCTGTTAGTAACGTTACTAACGCCTTCCTTTATAAAGTTTACTAACTATATAGGTTACCTAACTTAATTACGTCCGACTAAGGTATATAATTTAACTCTAATATATAGAGACAAATCTGCTAATACCTTAGCATTTCCGTTAAGATATCTATATCCTTCTATTATAAAACTGCTAGGTAACCGGAAGACACTAATACTAGTATAAAAGCGTACCTACAATAGGTAGTCGCCTATAATTAAGATAACTAGGTAGATTACCTCCTACTAGGTAAATTCGCAGTAAATAACTACGTCTTAACTACTATAGGACTTACCCCGTTCTTTATAAATAAGGGTTATTACCCCTAATCTAGTATAGAGCTACTAGAACCTATTAATAAGAAACTACTATATAAAAAACGCCTTAAGATGCTACTTACTAACTAGCATACAGACTATATAAAAAATCTACTTAACTACTATAAGGGAGAAATNGCNTAGGCTTAAGTAAAGTAGGNNTANTTNGCNNANTATTATANAACGCNACTACNAGAGATATNTNTTNGCGACTAAGTATAGCTAAATATATATAATATCTCTATATAGAGGCCTATAAAGTTAATTAATTATAAGAACCTTAGCCCCTATCTAATTAAACAAGTTATTAATAGGGGAGCTATATATAAGCTAGAACTCCTACTTACCCTAGCCACCCGCGGGATGTAGCCTATATTTTACCTATAGCTACTATACCTCTATTAGTCTAACCCCTTACTAGGGCAGATATAGCCTAAACCCCTACTTGTACTAATCTAAGATAGGAATAAAGACAAGAACTACGAGGAGTGGACCGTTAAATAAATTATTAACTCTAAATACTTTGGTAAAGGTAAAGGACGACGGCTCTACTATAGAGCTATATATACAGGATTCGATATAAATTAGTTAGAATAGCAACTATAGGAAGATTTTAAAAATATAAAGGATCTAATTAGTAACTTTTATTACGCGAACCTATAAAAACTGGGCCTAAACAGAGATTTTATACCTAATCCTCTATAGGAGCCCTTATAGAGTTAAACCGCTATATATTACCACGTAAGAGCAAATTGCTGTTAGATTACTGTTAGATTGCGGCAAAGTGCGATTATATAACTGGAATATCGTTAAGATGTCCAGGAACTTTAACCGGCGGTTAAAGTTATCTAATTAGTTAGATTTTTAGATGCCAAGCCTTATTATATAACGTTGTTTTAAGCCTTTAGCAATACCTCCCTTTTTCTTCTTTTCTATACCTTAAGTATCCCTTTTATATATATATAGTAACCATAGCGTCGCTAGAGCTCCGCCTCTATAGAAGGGGGGGTAGTGTTACGAAACCCTACTATAGGGGCCTCTATAGGAGAACCCCGTGCTCTTATATATACCTTACGTATAGCTTATATTAGCTACACGTAGGTATATTACCTCTTTACGCCCTTAACCCTTATAATTAATTGCGTAACGTTTTATAGACTCCTTAAATATATACACTCTATAGCCACTACCCTACGTCCCGTAATATATATATTTATAGAGTTTTAGGGGGACTAGTTAACCATATATACATTATCTATTTAGATAATATCCTAATCTACTTAGAAGATAAGAATTAGCACGAGTAATATATCCGTAAAGTGCTAGAACGTTTAGATAATTAGGGCCTCTACGCTAAGGCGTTAAAGTATATCTTTAATACTAAGCAGGTTGAGTTTCTGGGTTATATTATAACGCCTATAGGTATAATTATAGACCTAGTATAGGTGTAGACGATCTAGGAGTAGCCGGAGCTAAAGAGCTACTAGAATATTTAAGTGTTTCTAAGCTTTGCCAATTTCTATAGGCGCTTTATCTATAACTACTTAGATATTGCCTAATACCTATCTAACTATATTACGGAAGCTTCTTAAGACCTAACCTAAGGAGTAAAAAGCTTAAAGGCGGTAAGGAAGAAAACTAAAAAGGGATTAACTAAATGGTATAAACTATAGTTATAGCCTAGAAAGGTTTAGGAGGCCCTTTAAAAACTTCGTATAAAGTTTATAGAAGCTCTATTACTACAGCATTTTAACCTAGATTAGCTATTAATAATAATTACTAATATATTAAATTTTACCCTTATTAGTATTTTACTATAACTTAATAGGTATTTAGACGCTACCTAGCTCCACTAAAGACTAGTAGTATTTTATAATAGAAAATTCTAGGGGCCTAAAATTAGGTATTATACCCATAATAAGGAACTACTAGCTATAGTTAACTGCTTTAAATAGTGGCGATATTACCTTAAGTACGCAAGCTATACCACTTATATACTCTTAAATTATTACAATTTACGCTACCTTATAACTATAAAGGAGCTTATACCTTAATAAGCTAGATAGGCAAAGAGACTTATATAATTTAATTTTAAGATTAAATATAAGCTAGGGGAAAACAACCCTACTAATAAACTGTTATAACGGCTAGACTATACTAAAGGCTTTAAAACAGGAGAAGGAAAATAGATAATAGATATCTTACTCCCTATATTATAGAATAAGCTCTAGGTATAGGATGCTTAAGTACCTATAGCTCTACGTATTAAGTCTTAGGCGGTATAAACCCTATTAGCTTTTACTAATGTTTTAGCTAGTACCCGGTCCGTAGCTAATAAGGGTCTAAATATACCTAAATAGGACGTCCCTAATATATTCTCGGAACCTAATAATATACTATCTCTAATTGCTAAGCTATCCCCTTAAACTAATAGCGAAGCTATAGAGCAATTAGAACTCGGAGCTTTGTAATAACTAAAGGACTTTAACCTTATAGCGGCCTTCCTAATGTATACGTATTAAAAAGTTATAAGATCTATAGTACTATCTAGTCTTATACTTAGAGTAGTATAGGATAAAATAGCTTTTATTTAGGAACTATCTAAAAGGTTAATATATCTTATCTGTAAGGTATAACGGAGGGACGCTTCTTATACCATTCTTAATGCGGAAGTAGACTGGAAACGTAACGGAAAGGAAGCTACTAGGCGCTACTATTAGGAACTAGACTTAATAGGCCTACTATATAGAGGTAGTAAGGTTTAGGTGCTATAAGAAGCAAATTTACGATAGAAGATTCTTATAAAGAATTACAATAATCCTCTAGGCGGCCACTATAGTTAAGTAAAAATAGTAGAATTACTTTAGCGTAAATACTATTAGCTAAGGCTTAATTAGGAAGTAAAGGAGTCCATTAGCTATTATAAGAAGTATTAAGTATATAAGATCCGTAGGGACAAGCTATAGGGTTTACTTAAATTAGTTCCCCCCACTAGTAAGCTATAGCAATATTACGCTATAGACTTTATTACGGATCTCCCGCTATCTAAAGATAGCTAAGGATAAATATATAATTTGGTTCTTATACTTATTAATAGGTTTTTAAAGTACGTCTAATACCTTCCTATTAATAAGACAATTAATATATAAAAGCTCGCTAATCTAATTAAGGAGAAATGATTTCTTAAAGTAGATTAGCTATACTCTATTATCACTAATAGGGGCAGCGTCTTTATAAGCCAATACTGGTTAGATCTATGCTTTTATTTAAAGATAGACTACTATTATAGTATAGCTTTTTATTTATAAATGGATAGGTAAACGGAACGCTAGAACTAGTAACTAGAGTCTTACTTATAAATATATTTAAACTACTAGTAAGACAACTAGTATAAGCTACTTCTGTATATAGAGTACGCTTATAATTTAAAGTAATATATATTGTATAAGTATACACTAATCTAGATTGCCTATGGCGTTTAACTATTTAGGTTTAATAGTATACCCAATAATCACTAGCTAAGGCTATATAATTAGTTATAGGATCTTATTAGGAAGTCTAAGGATATCTACTAAAGAGTATAAGGATACCTTTAGGAATGGGAGGAGTAATAGAAGTATGCGAAGTAGAGCCTATAAAATACCTAAGAGTAGTAGAGACTTTAGTATAACCGCAAGCACTAGGATAAGCATTTTGGAGTAGGCAATAAGGTTCTATTACGTTTAACAAATATTAAAACCTATTAACTATTAAAGAAGCTTAATATAAAATACCTAGGTCCCTTTTAAGTTAAGAAATAAATTAGTAAGCTAGCCTATTGTCTCTAGCTACCCCCATTTATAGCCCATATATATTTAGTGTTTTATATAAACCTATTAGAGCTATAGTATAGACTACTACCGGAAAAGAACTTCCGTCTAGGCCCAATTAAACACCCTAAGGTAGTGGGCAAGTAGTACGAGGTTAAAGCTATACTACGCTATAAGTCTATTCAGAATAAGCTTTAATTTAAAGTTAAATAGCTAGGCTAGCCCGTTAAGGACTCTATATAGAAACCAGAGGATTACCTTAATTATTATAAAGATATTCTAAAAGAATATTGGGACTAAAGTCCACAATCTGTAAGTCGTAGAAAGCGCTCTAATACTATAGTGTTATCGCAACCTATAAAGAAAGCTCGCGAAAAAAGTAAATAGGTTAAATTAGATATAAAACGGATAGGCTCCGGAAACTATAGGGATAGGGCTATAGCCTAAGGTAGGACGGGTCTTTAGCCTTTTTATATATATAGTATAGAGTTAATAAGGCATTTTGCTAGAATTGCATTCCTATTTATTTATCTATATTAGGAATATTATTTCTAGGGCTTCTAGGTCCTTCCTAAAAGCCTTTTAAGGCCTTTCTAAGCACCTAATTAAGGTCCTTAAATGCTACTATATATAAGAATAAATCCAAAATGCCTAATCTAAAAAGCTATTATGCCTTACCCTTAGGAGCAGGATTAGTATCTATTAGGCTACTAAGTAATAGCTAACGGGAATGAGATCCCTTAGTAGGTGTATAAGTAGGTATAAAAACAGGGGTAGGACAATAAGGTGTAGCTAGAGCAGAGACTCTTAAACACTTAACACTAATATTAGGTCCAAACCAATACTAATAAAGCTCTTATGGCGTAAGCTTATAGTTAATAAAGACACGCTTAAGCCCAGAATAAATAGAGATATTAGCTAGCTAGCATAGTCTAGAACCACTAAGACCTTACTATAGCAACTATTAGTTACCTATCTGCTAGGTACCCGAAGGGTAACCTACCTAATACCGTATTATATTATGCTCTTTTAAAACTTAATGCATATACGCAAACTCCTTCCTATAGTAGACAGCAACCTTCTTTTTATTACCCCCATCCCTTACCCTATTCTTAGTATACTAACCTTACTCTTATATTAGGCGTTACTAGCTAGCTTACTAGGAATTATAGGCAGTATAGATAGCCGTAGCATAGTCTTAAATTCGGCTAAGTTATTTAGTATTTATACTAGAATAAGAGAGAGCCTGGGCGATATAGTAGTTAAGAACATTAAAGAAACGTCGCTACTTAGGCCTAGGCTATTAAAGCTTAAAGTTAGTAATGGAAATCTATTAAGAATAGAAAAAGTTTACCTTAATATAACTGCCGCTCTTAGTACGTATACATTAATTATAAGGACTAAAGGTATTAGATCTAACGCAATGCGTCTTATTATAAGCCTTTAGAATCCTATTATTAGATTTCTAGTCTTTTAAGGACGTGTAGGCAAAATTATTTAGGTAGGACTAGCACTAGTTACAAGTTAGCGGAGGTTAGGGTTCTATATATAAAGGTAGGGCTAGGATACGCTATAGAATTTACTTAAAAGAGCAGTTAGTAGGAGAACAAAGAGGTATATTAAATTATTAATAAAAAAGAAGAAAATCTTAATAATATAACTCTATTATAATAGCGCTATTTAAAAGGAAGGAAACACGCGTATAAGTTATTTAACTATTACTTCCTTATAAAAACTAACTACGCAGCTAGGGGAAGGTAATTAAGATATTAAATTAAAGACGTATATGGGTTAAATTAGACCTAAAACGATACTATAGTATTAAAGAACAATATTATAGACGTTCTTAACAATTATATAATAGCTATAATTGCTATCGCAAAATGTCCCTATTTACTAGGTGTGACGGCTTAAACTATTAAATAAATGCCTCACTAGAGACTTAAATAAATGCTTATAAGATTAAGCGAACAAATGCTATATTACGAAGATATTAAGCTAAGGAGCAAGAGAAGTGGTGAGGCGACGTCTATATACACATGCCAAGTCTTACGCGAACCCCTAACTAGGTAACGCGCTCCAGCGCCGTCACACTAGGTAGTAGAGCTACGCTAAATATACGGCATAGGACTACTAGATTTAAAAGCATATATACTAAATCTTAAGANATAAGTCTCTTTAACTAACTAATTAATACCTTAACCGCATCTAATAGCCTAAGGGTAAATGCGAGAGCAATATATTAGTAACGTAGAGGATTATAAGAAAAGGATTATAAGAAAGAATTATAGACTATATCTTAGCAGTTAAAGATAATGGCAAGATAAGGCTCTATATATTAAATCCTATATTAAAAGTTTCTATGGAACTATACTGGAACACTAAATTACCTATAATACTTGTAATTGATTATAGACTAGCATAAAGGCTTAGAACTAGAGTTATATAAAAATCCCTATATTAGCCTAGGTAGTTACTAAAATACTTTTAATAGGCTTCTAATAGGTCTCCTAGTAATCCTTATATTTTTTCTCTAGTTATATTTTTTCCTTATTGTTACGGCACCGTAACGGATCTAGTCAGGGGGCTCGCTTGAGCCTTGGCATATGTATATAGACGTGTCCTTTCCACCTTCTGCTCCTTATCTTAATATCCGGGTCTATAGACATTCCAATTGTATAGGCTTGCATACGTTCTAAACGGCGCTCGTGCCTCGATTGACTGAGTCGCTGTGATACTTATTAAGGGTTTTTAGGAGTTTAAAGTAGGGGTTAAATAGATAGATAATATATAGCGGCATACTAATATCTCTTTAATATCTCTCTAAACCCCTTCTAAGATAAGCCCTTATAATCTCCCTACTGTAAGGTAATAGCAATTAGGGGCTAACTATAAGAAGGGGGGGTAATATAAGGGATATTATTGTGGACACCTTAGGATGCCCTTAAAACAACCCCTAGACGCCCCTTAAATAGTTACTGGTCACGTACCGGAGGTATATACCCGTAGTATATAGTCTCTACAATCCTAGAGGCCTTACCTACTTAAGGATTCGTCTCTCTTACCAATCTATCCTATTCTATAATCGTGTCCTTATAGCCTCCTATCTATAAGATCCCCTTATAGATAATAATATACTATAAGGAACAAAAGAATGTTTAATTAAAAGTTTTGCGTTTTATTATAATAACGCATACTAAATTTATAAAGACGCTAAGTATAGCATAAGCTATTAGCTATAGAAGCTAAAATTATTAAAGTTTAGAGGAACTAATAAACTAGTTTATAGATTGGATATTAAGGATAATAAATTTAATATAGGTAAAACATTTTATAATAATAAGGTAATAAAGGTAGCTTACTAGAAGTATATAGACCTTAGAAATGTTATAAAAGAGATAAAAAATAATTCCACTATAGAATAGGGAATATTAGTAGGGATTAAGACCCTACTAGATATAATGTCTATCGCTTTATAAGACGTAAGAGAAGTAGGATAATAAACTACTTCGGCACTTAATAAAGGTAAAAGGCTATAGGCTTAAGATTCTTAAGATGAGATAAGAGATAACTAAGATTCTTAAGATAAGATAAGGTAAGCTTAAGGACCTATAATAGACGATAACCGATAGAGTAGAGTAATAGCTTAGTTTAGTAATATATAAATAAACTCGGGACGAAGTTTCCCAAAGGTATAAGACTCTTAAGATAAGATAAAAACACTAAAAAAGCTTAGTTAGACTAAGGCTAGAGCTAAGCTTAAGATAAAAGTAGGCTTAGGATTAAGAATCTTATAGAACTAAGATTTTAGTAATAAAATAAGAACTATTAAAGAAATTGCGGGCAAGGCTTAGCAATAAGATTAAAGTATTAAAGTTAAGAAGTAAGAAGACTTTAAGAATCCACTTATAAGGCAAAAATTAAAGAAACTGTAAAGGAATTTAGATAGAGAATCCTTATATAGTAAGAATAGAAGCTAGATCGGAGAACTAGTATACTAGGTTATACTAAGAATAAAGCACCTATATAAAGAATTACTAATAAACCTAGGATAGGTACGCTAACAGCTAAGTAGCTTACTAAACTAGAAGATAAAGAGAATTTAGAGATCTTTACTAGGTTTAAGAAATAATATATAAAGGGCTGTTATAATATAGTAATAAGAAGATACTTCCTTATAGACAACATTAGGATTTTTTTTAGGTATATTGTCGTAAGCGAAAATCGGGGTCTGCAAAAACCTGCGTAAGTGTCATGGCACTGACCTAACGCATACTGTTTTATACTATCTCGTACTATTTCCTACTATTGGCTAGCCCACTACTAGTACCTTAGCGGCCAGCCCTACTATTTGTACATAATACCCCCTTTCTACCTTCTTCTCCTCTTTATACCACAACGTAGTTATTTAATCTACTTTATTACAGTACTATAATAGTTTATAGTATCTCTAATTGTACTCTATTACGATCTTTATTTTCCTAGTATAATTGTGACCTAGCGCGACCGATAATACTATACTATAGTTCTAGATAATCTTAGTATAGTCTTAGTATAGCCTTAGTATAGTCTTAGCAATCTTAGTATTATAGTTAGCCTTATAGATTCTGATTGCCTTACCTAGATCTCCTAGAATGGGCGACTATAATATAAATAACGTCCCGCTAATAAACCCTCGCGAAGCGCTCGCCCGCCTTCTTAATACCTCCTATACTAATATCGCCTAGGTAATTAGGAACGGTCCTAAATACCTAAAGGACCTTAATGTGGTAAGAACCTTTTAGTAACTCTCTATATATATAGCCTTTTTAACTAGTATTAAGAGCGGCTTTTAAGCCGTCTATAGCGAAGGCTAAGCTATAAAATCCTAACTTAAAAAAGCTTAACACAGAATTAACTCCCTTAAGATACTTAAACTATATATTAAATAATATAAATAGTAAGCCCTTATATATACCGAGACTATATAAAACCTAAGCTCTTAGATTACTATACTTACTAAGACTATTGCTAATAAGAACCCTACTACTAGCTCCCCTCTTTTAACTAAGCCCCGTAGAAAAAAGCGTAAAGTAAAAAATCTAACCCTATTTAATGGTAAGGGATTACTAATTAAAAAGTAAGAAAAATTTAAAATATGGGAAATAAAAATCTAAGGCGTTTTTTAGAGGGATGTAAAGTGCTTTAAGACCTTAATAAACGAAATTCTCTATATGTTAGATATGCTAATAGATAAGGCTTATAACTATACTAAATATGGCCTTAACACGCTACGTATATACCTAAATAACCTAAGTAAATAGACCTTTTCTAACTAAGAGTCTATATTTATATATATAAGAGGACACTATAAGACTATAAATATAACCTAAGCGGCTAAAAATAAGTTAGATACCCTAAGCTAAGGTAAGCGTAACTATTGGTTTTGGAAAGTAAAGCTTAATAAGTTAATAATTAAAGCAAACAAGACCAAGGAATAAAAAGTAGATTTATTTAAAAAGAATATTTCCTCTAAAATAAAGGACCTAGCTCTTACCCTTAGCTATAAGATTGGTAATGCTAACTATAAAGGCTAGAGTAAGTAGATAAATATATTCGCTTATAACCTATAAAACTATACCTACTATACTAAGTTAAATATTGCTAAGCTAAGTGCCGCTAGCGGCTATTAACCTATATTACTATAGAATAACCTAATAGACCTAGACGCCGTTAAGTTTAGTAGCGGTAGTAATAGCCTCCCCAATAATGTTTAAAGATATTATATAAATAATAGACTTTATATAGCGTGTGGTTAACCTAGCTACTAGAAAGATACTTATAACCCTTAGTAAAACCTAAATCCCCTTTTAATACTACCGCGCTAACCCCCCCCCCTAGCCGCGGCGGATTCTTTAATAGAGGGGATAGTAATTAAGGCGGTAACTATAGATAAGGACGTGGGTTTAAATACAGAAACCTACCCTTATAATTCCCTTCCCTAATATAGCCTTAGCTAATGGTCCCGTATATAAACTATAGATAAGTACTCTATATTACTACTAACCGTAAAACTAGCTATATTATTAGTGAAGTACCCCCTAGCATATATATACCGTTAAAGACCAATATATTAGGATATACTAGCTAAGACCACAGCTACTAGCTAAGCCCTATAACGTAACTATTAAAAGGCTAACCCTTAGACTAAGTTATATTTAAGGGTTAAAACTATACAGGGAGGAGGATAAAAGAATTGGATTTATACTATTAGATTAGTTAAACCTTATTCTAAGCTAGCTACTATTTAATTTTAGAACAGTAAATAATAATAGAAATTCTATTCTTATTTAGACTTACCTCTCTTTACTATATAACCTACTTTTAGAAGTTCTTATTAAAACAGTAAGCCTTATTAATAGTGGTAGTATAACACTAGCGTTTATAGACGAAGACTCGCTTATAAAGAAGCATAATATTATAATAAAAAGACTCCTAGTTTTAAAACCACTCCGCCTTACTAACGGACTCCAATCTAGCTTTATTACCCATTACTTTATAGTAAAAATAATAATTAGCTACTATATAGAATCTATGCTTTTTTATATTATAAAATTATTACCCTTAATACTAGTAATTCTTAAAATGCCCTAGTTTAAAAAGCATAACCTAAGTATAAACTTCCCCGTTCTAGGGCTTAAGTTTAACTCTAATTACTATACCTATAACTATCTCTTATAGTATATCCCTAATTATAACCGAGTAGCATTATACGGACGTATTATACGGCTAACGCTTAAATACTATTAGCTAATAGTAGAAGAGGTACCTAATACTAGCAAGCTAATATATACAGTAAATAAAATAGAGATTCTAGAAGACTAGACCACCGCCCTACCCCTAAGAAATACCGCCCTACCCCTAAGAATATAAACACCGCTAAAACTATAAGTCCCCTATATATACCCGCTTAACCTAGGCCAGCTAATAAGATACCTAACTCTAAGTTATTTACTATACGTATATACGACCGCGCGTATAACAGCTAAAGGCGTTATAGCTAAGACCAAAACTAGAGCAATTAAGACCTCCCCCCTATAACGCCTAACTTTATATCCATCTCCCGCGCATACCGTATAGAGCCGTTGCTGCGTTTCCGCCCCCTAGGGCCGACCGAGCCGCGCTAGCCTAGCTGTAGCACTAGAGAACTAAATACGCCCTAAACTAGACGATATTAGATGCACTTATACTGTTAATTTTACCTAGTTCTGTAAATAAAAAGGTGTAAAGGTAATAAGAATCTATATAGCGGAGCTAGTAGAACTAATTAAATAAGAAGAATACTAATAATTACTTACAGAGCTGCTTATAGGCCTAATAGAAGTACCGAATCTGTTAAAGAAGTCTTTCCACCGGCTGGTAGAGGGCGACTATATAATAGAAGAAGCCCGTAAAGCGCTACCCCCTTATTTTTATAATTTCCTTAAAACAAATTTAAAAACTAAGCCTAAGTCTCTATACCGGAAGATAGTTAACACTAATATTAAAAAATTCCTAAAAGGTAAACTAGGATTAACCTATAAAGACATTTTATAATGCTTATTAAAGGAGTTCCGTAAATATATTAAGCACTTTCTCCCTAAGAATATAGATAAGCTGCCCCCTTACTAACTATAGGACTATAAAATTAAGATTATCCCTAGAAACTAGGCCCTATATTATAAAAATAAACCACTCTTACCTACTAAACTTAGGTATGTAAAAAAGTAGATTAATAAGATACTAGATAAGGGTTTTATCCGCGAATTAACCTTACTAGCTACTACACCACTCCTCCTTACTGCTAAGCCCGGTAGCGGTATATAAATTTACTATAACTACTAAGGCCTAAACATAGTTACTATTAAGAATTAGTACCTACTGCCACTAATTTATAAGACACTTAACGCACTTTATAGTACTAAGTACTTTACTAAACTTAATATAATTACTATATTTAACTAAATCCGGATTATAAAGAGCTATAAGTAGCTTATAGTATTTATTACCTAGTTCGAACTCTTTAAGATACTAGTTATACTATTTGGTCTTTATAACGCACCCACTATATTTTAGAACTATATTAATTATATCTTATATAACGCCCTTAATAACTATTATACTGCCTACCTTAATAACGTCCTTATCTTTTTTAAAATATATACTAAGCACACTAAGTATATAAATAAAGCCATCTAAAGACTCGGTAATACTAGACTTTAAATTAATATTAATAAGTCTAAGTTCTACTCTACTAAAATAAAATATTTCGGCTTAATTATCTTAACTAATAGTATAACTATAAACCCTAAAAAGGTATAGGCCTTATAGAAATAGAAGAACCCGATATTAATTAAAAAACTATAATAATTTTTTGGCTTTGCGAACTTCTACTAATAATTTATCTAAGGCTACTTTGCCGTTGCTATACCTATAATAAAACTTTTAAAGAAGGATATTAGATAGTTATAGGGACCAGAATAAGCTAAATTATTTAAGGCCCTTAAGGGAGCCTTTACCTTAGCACTAGTATTAGCATACTATAACTATATAAAGAAGATAGTAGTAGAGATAGACGTATTAAATTAGGCTTCTAGCGGAGTCCTTTCCTAGTATAATAATAACGGTAAATTAAAACTAGTTGTATTCTTCTCCGTAAAGTACTTTATGCTAAAGTATAACTATAAGATCTATAATAAAGAACTCTTAGCTATTATTAAGGCTTTAAAGGAATAGCGTCCTAAGCTATAAAGAACTAAGGAGCCGTTTAAAATTATTACTAACTATAAGAACCTATAGACGTTTATAACTACTAAGTAGCTAAATTAACGCTAAGTCTAGTAGGCAGAGTTTCTTTTATAGTTTAACTTTGTAATTATATATAGACCTAGCAGTAAAGCCACGCTCCCTAACGCCTTAAGCTAGCTACTAGGAATAAGGCTTAAGGACACTAATAATAAACGCCTCTGCTACTAAGCCTAAGTCATTATACCGCCCTAGAAAATTAACCTTATAATCTTAGAAGAATTACTATATAAGTCCCGTAATTTTAACAATGTAGAGTTTATAGCCGCTTTAGACCCTAAAATAGCCAAAAAGTTACTAGACGAGTTAATTTAGTTAGGATACCAAGAGAACAAACTCGTAAGAGATATAGTAGCGGCCCTATATAATTAGAAAGCTTACTATTAGCTAAAGAAGATTAAGAAATTACTTTATTATAATAAGTTAGAATATAGTATTATTAATAGATAGATCTACTTCTACTAATATCTCTTTATTCCTAACGCCCTAGACCTTTACCTAGAAGTTATTTATCGCTCTTATAGTAGCGGCCCCGCTAGTTACCCTAGCTAGGTTAAAACCCTTAACCTTTTAAACCGAATATACTAGTAGCTAGAAATCTCCTAATTTATAGCTACCTTTATTAAAGACTATACCCTATACTTTTATACTAAGACCCCCCGCTTTACCCCGCCTAGTTTTTTAAAGCTACTAAAACTACCCGCTTATTTATAGACCGATATTTTAATTAACTATATTATAACGCTGCTAGTATACTAACGCTATAGTAAGGTATATAAATATATCCTTATTATTATAGACCGCCTAACTAAAATATAATACCTTGTTTTAGTAATAGGACTCTTAATAGAGGAGCTAGTTAACGGCTTTGTTAATAATATATATAAGCTCTATAGTACACTAAGCATAATTATCTTTAATTACGGTATATAATTTGTTAGCGACTTTTAGCAATAACTAAGTAAACGCCTTAAGATAACCTTAAAACTAAGCTTAGCTTAGTACCTAGAAACAGACGGCCAAACTAAAATTATTAACGCTGCTGTAAATAAGTACCTTTATACTTTTATTAGCTTTATATAGGACAACTAGGTTAACTACCTACCGCTTATTAAGTTTGCTATAAATAACTAAGTTAATAAGAGTATAGGCATCTCCCTATTTTTTATAAACTATAGCTTTAACCCTTACCTTAGAATTAAGCCTACTGGCCCCCGCCTACTAATACTATTAGTATAGGCAAAGAAGGAGTTCTTTCGCGTAGACTTTATAGCTAACTATTTTAAGCGGATATTAATATAGCTTAAGGCCCTAGCCTAGATTTTATAATAACGCTATAAAGATAATACTAATACCTATAGGGATAAGAGCGCGTTATTCTATAAAGGCGATATAGTTATAGTTAGCTTAGAAAATATAAGGATAAATAGACCTAAAAAAAAATGGAATAATAAATAGGACGGCCTATACTCCGTACTTATAGTATACTAAGGGGTAGTTATAGTAAACCTTCTAGACTATATCTAAATAAATTAATCCTTTTATATATCTAAGGTCCGCCTTTAGGCTGCTAAAAAGATCCCTAGCTAAGTAAATATTAATACTATAGAGCGCCGTAATATATAAGGACGAGTAGTAGAGAGAGATAATAATAGTAATATAGAAGATAAATAGAAGTTTAAGAAAATTCTTAATATATATAACGAAGACCCCTAAGGCCTAACTTATAAGATTAAATAGAAATATTATAAGGATATAACCTAGTAGCTAGAAGAAGACCTAAAGGGTTGCAAATAGGCTATATAGCGCTTTTATAAGTAATACCCTAAGAAGCTAGGACCTCTAGACTAGGCATAAGATAAGGAAAAGTTATGCTAAGGTTATAGCCGACCACCGTATTAAAATTTATGGTAGTTAAGATGTTATAGAACTTTAATCGGTAGTTAAAGTTATCTAATTAGCTAGATTCTTGCTAAGAAACGCTATATAGATTAATTTAGGTAGCAGTATAGAGTTCTACTAACCTTACTTACTAAACTAACTAATTAGGATTTTCTATGCCCGGTACAGAAAATCGCTATTAGCTTAGTTAAGGGCGGTAAGCAGAACTAATATCTTTATAGTAAAAAATAGGCAACCCTAAATACTGCCTATTTTAGAGTTATTTATTTAGTTTAGGGACCAAACTATCTATAGGAGAGGAGTACTATTATAGCACTAACCTAATATATACTGTTTTATACTGTCTTATACTATTTCCTACTATTAATTAGCCCACTACTAGTACCTTAGCGGCTAGCCTTACTATTTGTATATAATATCCCCTTTCTAGCTTCTTCTCCTCTTTATACTATAACGTAGTTATTTAGTCTACTTCATTACAGCACTATAACAGTAAGTCGCAATTTTGGCGATTTTGTTACGATTTGCGGCGATTTATAGCGATTTACAGTAATTTATAGCAATTTGCTAGGCTACTTATATAGATTTTTATAAATTGCTATCCTTTAACCCGTTAACGTCCTACGAGAATGTGGTCCGTGCACGAACACCAGTATCAAAACAACGCGTGTATCTACATAGAATTCAATCGTTAATTATACTATCACCATGCCTTCTAATCGTACTAGAATTAACGCAGACCTTGTTCAAAAGACTCAATATAAGGTTCCCCCAAATAAGACGGCGAAAACACCTCCCCTAAAGCCCTGGCCGTTGCCCAAATTCAAACCTCTCCATATCGACGATTGGGACAACCATGGCTCATTAAATCTACCTCCAAACATCGATACACACGATCCTTTTAAGCTATTTAGTCTTTTCTTTATAGATAAGATTATGGATAAGCTTATAGAGTGGACGAATAAGCACGCGGAGCTCTACCCGTTGGATGAGAAAGTAGAACACCCACGTCTATAGCAGCTAATATGCAAGCAGGAACTCTACGCATACTTTGGGGTACTTATTTATATAGGAATTACCATAGAATCGTGCATTAAGGACTACTAGAAGGATTTAGATATATATGGCACCGAGCATATCGTCAAAAAGTACATTACGGTTTCCCGATTTCAGCAGCTTAATCGCCACTTTCGAGCCTTACTACCATGGCTAGAATCTGATAAAACACCTAAAAATACATTCACCTGAATTAATGAGCTTACTAAGCATATTTAGCTTACTTATAGAAAGCTTTACGCCCCTAGAACCCACCTTACTATTAACGAAACAATCCAGCGCTTTATGGGCCGTGCTCCCGAAATAGTTAATATTCCATCTAAACTAATACCAGAAGGTTTTAAAATATAGGTTTTGGCGAACGAAGGCTATATATTAGACTTTATGTAGCACGCTAAAGGTAATAAGAAAGGCCCAGTTAATCTGGACCCATCGTTTACCAAGGAAGGCTTTTTAAAGACGCAGGCAGTAGTCCTTGATTTGCTCCTATAAAAAGACGCCAAAATAGAAGAACGCCTCTATTAACTAGGAAAGTATATTGTCTAGCTTAATAACCTATTTATAAGCGTTAAGCTTCTTATACAATTACGAGGCCTTAGTATTAGAGGCGTAGGAACCATTCAAATAACTAAAACGCAGCGTAAGGAATAGGGTGACATTGAAGGTGATATTAAGGTACCTACAACTATAAAAGGAAAGATAAAGAAGAAGGTACCTACTGAGCAGATTAACCAAACGCTTGCAGAGCTTAAATTGACCCATGCAGCTTAAATTCCATAGGGTGAATTGTATGGAGAGCTTTCTAAAGATGGGCAGGTAATAGAGTTTGCTTGGAAGGACGCCAATGTAGTACTTTTTATGAGTACTGTTGACAACGGTGAGTTAATTACCTTAACTATAAGGCTTAAAATCTAATGACGTTATACATCGCCAGGTCGCCACATAAAGACTACTATGCGAAAACGTCCTCCTTTTACCGCTAGCGGCGCTAGACAGACTCGGAAAGTCTTTGGCAATAATGTTAAGAAGATGTTGCCTATTCCGACCTTTATATTCTGGTACAATTGCTATATAGGCGGCGTGGATATTGCGGACCAATTGCGCTTATATTTTACGACGCAGAGGGTTTACAGGCAGACCTAGAAGCCTCTATAGCACTTCCTACTTAATACAGTAATCAGCAACTGCTTCCTATTGTCTTCCTATACTCCTACCGATCGCCGAGCAGGTCGTGTAGACGGCCACAAGCAATTCCGAATTAATCTTCGCAATGCCTTATTTAAGCGCTTAATTCACAAATAAAAGGCTTATACGCAGGAAGAAAAGGCTTAACGCTCTATAGATAAGATTAAATGGTATCCTATGAAGGAACACACGTTAGAGAAGCTTTGGAAGAAACCCTTTAACTACTCAGCCTGCATAGAGGCTGGCAGGAAGTCTCAGGTAGAGCATCAAGGACGAAGGAAGGCTTTGGTAGATCTATCACCAAATACTATAAAGAAAGGCAGGGACGATCTAAATTGGAAGAGACCGCAGCGTGCACTAAGGACTCTGTACGGCTGCAAAGTGTGTTAAATTCCGTTCTGTAATAATAAGTAATGCTAGCGACCTCATATTAAGCGACTTAACTCCAAGCAATAAGTTTATATATTAATTTTATATAGTATTTAACGAATATCGCCAGCCTCATATTTCTGAGCACGGGTATTTTGATTCGCGTGATCTGATTGGCTGGCGCCCGTTGGACGAATTTTGACGGGTTAAGGGATAAATATATAAGCTAGTTATATAAATTACTAAAATTGCGACTTAAGCAGACTCTAGTTTTAGCTGTAATAAAATTACTATAAAATTGTAATAAAAATACTATAAAGCTATATATAAAGCTCTATATAAGGCTCTATATAAAGCTCTATATAAAGCCCTATATAAAGCTCTATATAAAGCCCTATATAAAGCTCTATATAAAGCCCTATATAAAGCTCTATATAAAGCTCTATATAAGGCTTTATATAAAGCTCTATATATAAAGGCTTTATATAAAGCTTTGTATAAGGCTCTATAGGTTCTATAAGGCTTTATATAAAGCTCTATATAAAGCTCTATATAAAGCTCTATATATAGAGGCTTTGTATAAGGCTTTACGCAAAGCTTTATATTGGGTCCCCGCTATATTCCTAATAGCCTTTATATATACCTCTGCTAAGTATACCCCCTCTATATATACCTAGGTAGCTACCTTATTTTTTACTCTTTTTTCCTTATATCCTCCCTACCTAGGGAGATACTAGAGTAACAGCTAGTAGATAACCGTCACTAGAACTAGATAACTGTCGCCAGAGCTAGACGACCGTTATTAGAGCTAGACGATCGTCGCTAGAGCTAGACGACCGTCGTTATCGCTATATAACCGTCGCCGGAGCTAGACAACTGTCGTTAGAGCTAGACGACCGGAGCTAGAGCTAGACGGCCGTCGCTAAAGCTAGACGACTGTTGCTAAAGCTAGACGACCGTTAGAGCTAGACGACCGTTATTAGAGCTAGACGACCGTTGCTAGAGCTATACGACCGTCGCTAGAGCTATACAACCGTCGCTAGAGCTAGACGACCGTTGTTAAAGCCACACGACTGTCGCCAGAGCCGCATGACAACCGTTTAAACGACTAGCTAGCGAACACTATAAACGATTTAATCGATCAATTGATTAAATTAAGGTAACATAAATAGGTAGGCATAGATAGGTAAGCATAGATAGGTAGGCACAGATAGGTAGGTATAGATAGGTAGGTATAAATAGATAGAGATAGATAGACAGATAGATAGACGGACAGATAGATAGATAGGTAGGTAGATAGGCAGTTAGGCAGGTAGGCAGGTAGGTAGGTAGATAGGTAGGTAAGTAGGTAGGTAAGTAGGCAGGCACTAGGCTAATTAACGATTTAAAGCTTCTATAAGAGGCTTCCCCTATAGATAGCTCTATATTTTATATAGTTATAATATAAATATATTTAAAAGTATATTATAGCAATCTATGGAAATATATAATAATTTGGTTATTATATAATATAATTATAATTTATATAGTTATAATTTGTATAGTTTATATATATTATACTAGTAATATGCTTTTTATTTACAGAGTGGGAGATACTAGCGTTTAGGCATTTTACCGCAGTTTGCTTATAAATACTAAAAACTTATTATAGAATGTGTAGTTTACGCAAACCGGTAAAGACTATATACGACCGCTTAAATTATACATTTTGCACGTTTCGTATATTTCGCAGCAAATTGCCATAAACTACAACAACGTGCCTAAAAAAAATTTCCTAATGAAGCCGTATATACTCTAGCAACTATACTAAAAGTAGTATAGGCAAAGGCATAATAATAAGTAGGAAGATTTCTATATATAGTTAGATAAGAAAGTTATTTAAGACCACCCTATTAGGGAAAAGGCAATAAGTTATATTAAAGGAGCCTTAATTATAACGTTAAAGGATCTAGAGGAACAATTAGAGGACTAGAGAAGTAAAAGGTGTATCTTAATATCTATAAATAAAGTTATAACGTTTAAATTAATATAATAAAGTGTATAATTACAGCACCTGTCGTACCAACCGCGTGCTTACGCGTTCGGTACGCCGAGTACACATTTACGCGTTTGGTGCACCAACCACCCGCTTACGCGTCTGGTGCACTTCTAAAGCACTAACTAATTAGGGGGGAGGCGTATTAGTATATAGACTACGTAGTTTGCTTTATACAATCGACAGTTACTATTATCCAAAAGAGCATACAATACTACACGTATTTTGTGCCCCTAGATCTAACTCACTTGTACTATTAAGTTAGTACAAACACTAATTAGTAAGCGCGCACAGATCAGCAATTACTCAATACCTCCCCCTAAGCGATACTCGACAGCAACCACCTATTTAGACTCCTAGTATGACCTACTAGAAGGTTGGAAGTCGGGGATTACGGACCTATCTCTAACTCTATATACTTATTTAAGTCTTAGTACGGTTTACTAAAAGTTATAGACGCGAATACAGACCTTTACGGAACCCCCTATCCTTAACCCCCTTAAACCTTAAACCTCTTCGGACTTTACGGAAACCCCCTACCCTTTTACAAACTATTATAAACCCGTTAATCGCCTTTACGGACCACTATAAGACCCCTTAAACTATTACGGACCCGCTATAAGCTACTACGACCCGCTACAGCTTATATAAATATATAACGCTATATAATATAGTAGATATAAGTAAGCAAATCAGCGAAGGTTAAAAGAAGTAAAGCTAAGGAGTCGACCTCACGTCTACGGACGACGTTAACGACTATATTAATTTCAAAATCCTTAAATACGGACACTATAAGCTTCTAAACAACGACCTATAGAAGCAATATAAGGAAGACTTTGCGGACTTTACGGAAGCTATTCTCAAGGCTTATAACCCTACTACTATCCGTAACCTACGAACCCTTTTACGTCACTAAGGTGTATAGGTTAAAAAGGATAAACAAGTCACTGTTATACGGTCCTTATATAACATAATATAGAAGGAGGACCAAACGGAATAGACTAAAGAGAAAATCCTAGACTAGGTTAAAGCTACTAATAATCTCTCTGCTTCTCCCAAACTTAATGGCATCGCTAGCCTTATACCTAACCTACTTAACTAAATTCGTTCTATAAACCTAAGCAATTTTAGAATTAATCTTACGGGCTAAAGTATACCTAGTACCTAAGGTATGAACCGTAATACCCCTATAAACTAAAATACGGACTAAAGCCCTTCCGTTAACAAAGCTATAGATCTATAACCTACCTAAGTCATAGATCTACAAGCCATATATCCGCAAACTATATATCCGTAAGCCACATATCCGCAAGCCACAGATCCGTAAGTTATAGATCCGTAACGCACCTAAGTAAAGACCTATGGCAAGAAACTAGCTAACCTAGCTAAGCTCTATACCAACAAATCTAAGTATAGCGGTAAAAACGATAATTTTAACTTTAAACTAACCATCTTTACGGACCTTTACTAAAAGGCTAATATTCTTAAATAAGAGTTCAGCCAAGCCTACTCTACTATGCTACGCGGCCTAGCACTTAACTACTACTACACTAACCTTAAGAGTAACCCCCTTGGTGTTCCCTTTAATAAGCTATGTAAAGCTACCTATAACTACTTTAAAGGACTAGAATATAGGCGTAATATCCTTACCTAATGGAATATAACTAAGCTACGGACCGTAATTGACAAGAATACTAAAAAATCGACTATAAAGTGCCTGCAAATTCTTATTAAAGACCTCCGGCACCTATAGCACGGCCTTAACGCTAAGCTTTAAATAGACGACTTTCTATATAACAAACTTATTACGGCTTACCAGGAAGTAGAGCCCTATAAGTATACCTACTATAAGCCTACAGATACCTTAGCTGGCCTTATTAATAATCTACGCTCCTCTATTATAATATATGAAGTCTTAAACCCGCTAGGTAGCACTTAAGCCTTTGCTATAAATATTTAATATCCGTAAACAGACTTAGACGTCTACTTTACGGACCGCCGTTACCGCTAGCAGCACCCGTACTAACTAAGTCCCACTTATAACCCCCATAGCAACTCTTATATAAAAGTATACCCCCACAGACAAATAAGCCAGAAATGCTTTATGTGTGGTAAGGAAGGATATTAGTCTATAAGGCATACCCAGGAAGAACGTAATAGGTCTAAGAAGAGATTTAATAAACGGATTAACCAGTTTATCTTAGAATATAAAGGAGAGGAAAAAGAGGAGCCCCCTAATAAGTCAATAGAAGCCCTTATAATTAACTTTAACCTAAATAACTAGGAATAGGAGACCTTAGAGACGTTCCTAACTACTTTTAGACCTTTTACGGACAGCTAAGCCTTCAATATTACAACCGTACTAGCCGACCGCTTATTTATACACTTAATTGCACCCGAAAACCAATCTATAAGTACACCCGCCAGACCTATTACGGACATTACGGACCATAAATAGGACCTATTTGCATACATTACTACAGAACGCTATACCTCTAAAGAATTCTATAGTGTTATAATCGACATAGGTGCCTTAAAGAAGTCTACCGCGGGCTATAGACAATACCTTATATATAGGACCACTATAAATGACAATATGGACATTAATATTACGTAAACTGGGGCCATAAACGTCCAATTCGGCATCGGCTTAACCGCATTAATTAGATTAGTTAAAGTTAAGACTCTAATTAGCCTAGTTAACTTCCACGTAGTAAAAGCGGATACCCCCTTCCTACTCTATCTTATAGATATAGATAGGTTATAGGTATACTACAATAATGTTACGGACACCTTAATTGGCCCTATAACTGCCCTAGGAAGTAAGTATACTACCCTACTAATTACACAACAATTCGGACACCCGTTCCTTATATAGGGAGAGACTTTACGGACCTATATTTAGGAATCTTTCGACTATAACCCGTGCTACCTTACTAGTACAGAGATCCACCGTCTGTACCGCCGTTTCGGCTACCCGTTAGCCGAAAAGCTATATAGAGTCCTTAAACGCTCTAGACACGACGACGTTAATAGAAAGGCAGTTAATTACCTAACTAAATACTGCTCCTTTTGCTAGAAATACGGACGTTCCCTAGGCCAATTTAAGTTCACCCTTTATAAGGACCTTAACTTTAACTACTTAGTATACGTGGACATTATATATATTAACGGCAGTCCAGTATTATATATAATTAACGAGGTAACCCACTATTAAGCCGCCCGTTAGTTGCAAAATATATCTATAAAATATACTTAGGATATTTTACGGACCTACTAGATTAAGATATACGTCAGACCTCCGCAGTATATTACCCACAACGCTAGTAGGAACTTTATTAGTAAGAAATTCCAGCAGTACGCTACGGCCATAGCTATATTAACAAAAGCTGTTCTAGTTAAGGCACACTGGTCCGTTAGGCTTATTAAGCGAGCTTACCTAGCCTTATAGAGAGCTTATTAGATCATTATAGACGAATGCAAGGATATCTAAAAGGAACTGGCTCTATAGATGGCCGTAAAAGCCATTAACGACACTGCTAGCCTGGACGGACTAGTACCTACCCTCTTGGTCTACGGAGCCTACCTAAGGATAAGCAACCTAGGCCCTTCTGCCCCATCTATTACGAAATAAACAGCTGTAATATGGAAGGCGATAGCCGAGGTAGTTAAGCTACGGGCTAAACAAACTATTAATAACGCCCTATACTACCGTAACGGACCTAATACAACCTTAGTACACAACCTTTCGCTTAACTCTAAAGTCCTTATATAGCGTGAAAGCGGCAGCTAGAATAGACCCTATTGTCTACTGGCTGTAGAAAACGAGACGTGCTGCGTATAGCTTCCTAGCGGGCCAACTAGCTTTAGAAGCACGTCCGTAAAACCCTACTTTCGGCCTAAAAACACCTATGACGTTAAACCAGACGAACTGGAAGCACCTATCGAACTAGACAAACCGGAAGCACCTGCCGAATTAGACAAACTAGAAGCACCCTTGCCTACCCTAGAAGTCCCCTAAAAACCTACTAAACCTACTAAACCTACCGTAAAGTATGGTTAAGGACGCCCCTAAAAGCACCCCGTAACTAAGAACACTATAATAGAAAATTATCTAACCTCCGCAGGAATATCTGTAAGGCAATCTCCGCCTACAAATATATTAGTTCTAGTATAGGAAACCCCGTTTACGGACTTATAACATAAAGAGATTAACGGACTACTTAAAAAGGGTATCTTTGCGGTTATAATAGAGAGAGACGTTCCGCAAGGTGTCTGTATATTTAATTTACGCTTTATTAATAAAATTAAGCACCCTAGTACTAACAAAGCTTTTAAAAAATTAAGGCTTATTATATAAGCCTACAACGACTAAGGGAAGGGCTTAGTCCTTACGCAATCGCCTATAATTTAACGAGTTAGCTAACGGATTATACTTGCACTTACGCCTGGACTACAGTAAAGTAAACCTATAGCCCTTTACCTACGGGATATCTCGCAAGCCTATATGCAGTCTAATACCTACCTAAGTAGAGACATTTTTATACGACTACCCCTTAAGCTTAACCTATAACTAGGAATAATTTTATAAGTTATAAAACCTCTTTACAGAGTACCGGAAGCTAAAAACCACTAGTTTAAGACATATTACTAGCATCACGTTAGTAAACTTAAAATAGAATAGTTAACCTACAACCCCTACCTCCTATACACCCCATTAAACGGCCTTAGTATTATCGGACTCTAAATAGATAATACCCTATTCCTAGTAGACCAGACCTTTACAGACACTAAAGAAACTAAACTATAAAAGGCTAAGTTCTTAGCAAAGCTATAAAAGTAGTTAACTAAGCAGAATCTAATTAAGTTTAATAGAGGCCTAATTACACAAAAGGGCAACCTAAAGCCTATTATAGCAAAGCCTACGGACCTTACTAGCTCCCGCGGAGAGACCCGTAAAACTATAAATATAAAGGACTAATACGCTGCACAGCGTGTAAGAGGCGCCTATATTGCTATAGTTTGCCAACCCGAATCTGCCTATGACTTATCCTTTATAGCCTAGGTAGTAGATCTATAAGAAGAAAATATTAAGCAGCTTAATAAGCGTATTTAATGGCAGATTAATAATGCGATAAGAGGACTTACTTTTATACCACTAAACCTGAATTCCCTTAGCCTACTGGTATTTACGGATATATCTTTTACTAATAATAAAGACCTATTATTATAAATCAGCTTTATAATTATACTTATGGACCATAATTAGGACGTAAATATACTATACTGGTCCTTAATTAAGTGCAAATAAGTAACCCGAAGTGTACTAGCTTCTAAACTATATATACTAGCCTATAGCTTTAATATAGCAGCCGTAATTAAATTAACGGTCCAGAAGATTCTATAACTAGAGCAGTTACCCCTGGTTTTATACACCGATTTAAAGTCCCTTTACAACTACCTAGTTAAACTAGGTATAATATAAGAGAAGAGGCTTATAGTCAACCTAATATGCTTACGTTAGGCCTATAAACGACGTAAGATTACGGAGGTTAAATGGATTAGTAGCGGAGACAACCTAGCAGACGCCATAACTAAGGCAAAGCCGTGTTAAGCTCTTAAAACCCTAATNGATATAAATAAGCTTAACCTAAAGGTTATAGAATGGGTAGAGCGAGACTAACGGAGCATTTATGGTTCAGTTACGGCCCGTCGGAAGGCCGTATAGTGCATTTACGGCCCGTTAAAAGGCCGTATAGTTTATTTTACGGACCGTAAGCAGGACTTACGGCTAGCTTAGAGCACCATTTGGAAGGCAACCCAGAAGGCACCTTAGGAGGGATTTCCTATATATTTTCTTATGTGTTTTATAGTTCTATTAAGACAATTACGGAGGCTATATATAAGTGGTTTCATTTTCTAAGTACCGCCAGTATATAATTATAGCACCTGTCATACTAACCGCGTGCTTACGCGTTCGGTACGCCGAGTACGCGTTTACGCGTTTGGTGTACCAACCACCCGCTTACGTGTTTAGTGCACTTCTAAAGCACTAACTAATTAGGGGGGAGGCGCATCAGTATATAGACTACGTAGTTTGCTTTATACAATCGACAGTTACCATTATCCAAAAGAGCATACGATATTATATGTATTTCGTGCCCCTGGATCTAACTCACTCGTGCTATTAAGTTAGTACGAACATAAAGGTTTAAACTTAAAGATAAAGATAAATTAAGAGTTAACCTAAAGTACCTAGTATACTACACGTTATTATAGATTGTGTATATAGATAATATATACAAAATATATAAGAATCTAAAAGAAAAGAATTGGAAATACTTAGTAAGGATATATTAGGCGCTAGATAAGTAATAGTATAAAAACGCTAAATATATATATAGATGGCATCTAATAGAAGTTTAGGAATTAGGAGACTTAATACTTTAACTAAAAAGATTCCTTATAAAAGAATACTTAGATAAATAATAGTAGTGGGAATGCTTAAAAAATATATATCTATAGTATATAGAGGATAAGAAACAAACTAAGTATTAGCTAAAGAGTAAGCTAAGTATAATAGAATTAAGCAGCTAATAGTTAGAAAAAGTAGAGGCTTATGGGATTAGAGGGAGCCAGTAGTAGAGCCTTAAACCCTTAAAGGAATTTAAAAATAACACTTAAATTTATAAGTTAATTAGTAAGATTAGTAGTTTAAAGCACTAATAGATAGTAAAGCAATACGGAACTATATTTTACTAGTAGTAGTTAAAAGAATAGGATTACCTTATAGGTAGAAGGAATAATCTTACCTATTAGTTATAATTTTAAAAAAATCCAATAACCTATAGAGGAGGGATTATTAATATTAAAATAAGACCTATTTAAATAAATATTAAAGGAAGACAAATTAAGATATTTTTTAATATCTTACTATTAGGACGGGATAAGGCAGTATTAAGAATACCTTAGCTATAAAAATATAATCTAAAGATTAATTAGATTATAGGTTAGGTTAATATTAGGGATACTTAATAATATAAGATATAATAATAAACTAAGTTAGTATAATACTAAGTAGGAGTAATATATAAAAAGACTAAGCGAGGCTTAAGTTATATACTAAAGAAATACTATAAGTATGGCAAGAAACTATAGAGCCTAGAAAGTAAAAAGCTAGTAGATTATATAGTATAGGACTATAAGATAAAGTTAGAACTAGGAATAAGTCTAAGGTTCTTTCTAACCTATAAGCTTACTTAAGAGGAGTTAAGAGCACTTAAAGAGTTTATCTAAAAAAAACTTATAAAAGGAATATATTAGACTATTATAATCATTAGTAGGATATTTAGTATTGTTTATACCAAAAAGAACGGAAAACTTAGACTATATATTAACTATAAATAGTTAAATAGTATTACTCGGAAGGATAGGTATTCTTTACCCTTAATTAGCGAAATCTAGGATTAAATAGGTAATGCGTAAATCTTTATAAAGATAGATCTAAGATAGGCGTACTATTAGATTAAAATTAAGGAAGGCAATAAATAAAGGGTAGCCTTTAGGTTAAGAAAAGGACTATATAAACTATTAGTTATATAATTTAGATTAATAAATACACTAGCAACGTTTTAAAAGTAGATTAATAGTATATTAGGAGAACACCTTAATAAGTTTATTATAGTATACCTTAATAATATTATAATCTACTTAATAACTAAAGAAGAATATAGAGAACACGTTAAATAGGTCTTAAGAAGACTATAGGAAGAATAGATACTAATAGCGATTAAAAAATACGAATTCTTTATAAGACCAATTTTATAGAATTTATTATTAAACTAGGTTATATTAGTATAGACCTAAAGAAGATTAAAGCTATAGTAAGTTAGTAAGAACTAGAGAATATAATGCAGTTAAGGTTATTTTTAGGGTTTTATAACTTCTATAAAAGGTTTATAATATAGTAGTTAAAGAATATTAAATCCTTTACTAGGCTTATAAAGAAAGAGAAACTATAGGTATAGGGAAACAAATAAAGGAAGCTATTTAAAGAACTTAAGAAGTTATTTACCTAGGAGCTAATCCTTAAGATTTACTAACTAGGACTAGATACGGTTATAAAGATAAAGATATTAGACTTTATACTAGAAGTATACTTACTATAAAAGTATAGGAATATATAGCATCTAATAGCATACTATAGTTGGAGGATAATACTACTAGAGTTAAACTATAACATCCATAATAAGGAGTTATTAGGTATAGTTACAGTACTTAAGAAATAGAGAGCATTTTTATAAGGTATAGAGAAACTATTTATAGTTAAGATGGATTATAAAAACCTAATAGGGTTCCTAATAATAAAAGAACTTAATTAAAGATAGGTTAGATAGGTAGAAATGCTTACAGAATACTATTTTAAGATTTAGTATATTAAAGGAACTAAGAATATAAAAGCAAAGGTACTTAGTAGAAAGGCTAAACTATAGAATAATAAGAAACTATTAGGAGTAATACTACGCAAAGACAGGATAGATTAATTAGATATAATTACCCTAAGCTAATAGCAATTTAAGAGAATAATAAACTAGAAAGAGTCTACGAAATACTAGAGAGCTTTTAGGTATAAAAAATTCTAAAAGTATAGCTAGAAGATCTATAGATAGATATATATAAAAACTAAAAAGCGAAGTATATTCTAAAGAGCATAGCAGAGCATTTTATAGAAGAATTCTATAAGGGAATAACTTAAGAACACAATAGAGTAACAGGCTTAGTGTTAAGACTTTAAGAAGAATATATTATTAATAGAATCTAAAATATTATAAGAAAAGTAATAAAAAAGTATCTAAATTGCTAAAAGAATAAACTAATAAGGCATAAGCTATACGGAGGGCTATAACCTATTAAAATACTAAAAAGACTATAGGAGGTTATATTATAGGACTTTATTATTAAGTTACTAAAATTAAAAGATCCTATTACCGGATAAGAGTATAATGTAATCTTAGTAATAGTAAATAAGTTAACTAAATAGGGCTACTTTATAGCATATACAGAAGAAATCTTAGTAGAGAATATCGCTAAAATCTCTATTAAAGAAGTATTTATAAAATATAAAGCACTAAGTAAGATTATATTAAATAGGGATCTAAGATTTATAACAGTATTTTAGAAAGTATTTTTTAGCAGAATAAGGAGTTTGCGTAGTAATATTAATGGTATATTATCTGCAGATAGATAGATAAACGGAAAGATTAAATTAGACGCTAGAACAGTATCTAAGATATTATATTAATTATATACAGAATAATTAGGTATTGTTATTACTAGTAGTATAATTTATATATAATATAATACCTTAAGGAGGAATAGGTATATTACTATTTAAGGCAAATTATGGATATAAGCTAAGAATATTATTATTACTATAGTAAGTAAAGAAAATAAGTAGTATAGCTAAAAAAAAAAGAATAAAGACACTAATAAATCTTTATATAGACCTTATAGAATTAATTAAAAAAGTATAAAAGAGAATAAAAAGGTACTATAACGCGAAAAAATCTAAGGGACTAGATTTTAAGGAGGGAGATAAAGTATAGCTACTATACAAAAATTTTAAAAGTTAATAACTAGGTAAGAAGTTAAACTACGTTAGACTAGGACCTTTTAAAATTATATAAAGGATTTCACTAGTTATATTTAAGTTAAACCTACTAGCCAAAATAAAGATCTATCCTATATAGTATATTGTAATGCTAGAACTAGTATATAGGAATATTAAGCCACTAATTTATAAAGCAGACACGTATAGAGAATAAGAGGAAAATAAATAGCAAGTTTTAAAGATCGTTAGTTATAAGGATATTAATAATAAAATATAGTATAAGGTTAAGTAGATAGGCTATAATAAGACTACCTAGGAACTACTATAGAATTTAAAAAATGTTATAAGAAAGGTATAGAAGTATTAAAAGAAAATAGGTTAGGTAATATTAATAAGAAAGAATTACTAAAGAAAGAATTACCTAAGGGGGACCTAGGAGGAGTAGCTACTATACTACTTAAAATTATTTCCTCCCCTAATAAAAGAGAATCCGTTCTTTTATTACTAAGTTCCTATAAACCTTATTTTATAAGTTTCTACTCCTTAAAATAAACCTTTTTACAACCCTTTTTAAGACGGAGTAACTAAGTAAATACCGCGATTTGGGCTTCTAGGGCCTTCTACTCCGTATCCTAAGAATATTCTAACTTAGTAAGGGCTTAAGTTAGTTTACTATTAAGCTTTATAGTAGCGGATTAAATATAAGACCCTAAGATAAATTAATAAAGGAACTAGACGACTATTAAGAGTTATAGGACGTGTATATTTAGCGTTAGAAGCAGAATAAACGTTATAAAAGGAATAAATGTTTGCTTTAGTACACTCTAAATATAAAGAGGGCTGCTATAAGGAAGGACTTGCTAACGTAATATAAACTAACCCCTTTTTCGCACAATAAGAATACGGAGATAGTATAATTTTACTAAGTAATAATATTGCAGTAATAGTGCGAGCATGATGTTGCGCTTATAAAGAAGAAGGAACTTTAGGTATAATAAGTAATAATATTAACTAAATTAATTAAACGGACATTATACCTCTAGTAAATAACTTAGAGATATTAGAAATCTTTAAAAACAAAGATAAAAAAAAGGGAATGTATATATAATACGTATAATACATATATTATATATAAGGAGGATTTCTTAGGAGTACAGTTATATATTTAAAGGACTATAGTCCCTACCTAGATAGCTCTCTTCCTTATAGTAAATCTTAGAATATAATTGGAGTTAATTTATTAGGTAACTACTCTACCAGTTATATTTATGTTATTAACTATTTTATACCTATATACCTAGCCTATTAATAAGTCTACCGTAGTATTTCCTATAAGGCTTCGTTATAACCTCTATATATTTAAACGCAATATTTAATAATTAAAGAAGGTTAAAATAGTACCCACTACTACGGCTACTTAAAAAAAATAGCATAATTAAATACTTATAATCTTAGCTTAATAAGTATATTTATAATAACGCTATCTAAGTCTTTACGCCCCTGGCAACTTTACCTAATAGAAACCCCTACTAAAGCAGTAATAACTAAACCTAAGCTGCTATTATAGGGTTTAATATATACTACTCTAATCCTTTAATCTTTTAAGGAGACTATAAGGAATATAGCTATTAGAAGATATAAATCTATAAAAAAAAAACTAACTTAGAGCGCCTACCTTTTTCCTACGGAAGATACTAAGATTAGTTATATTATTAGGCGAATAAAGGGTATATTATTTAATAGACTCTTTGCCTAATAGGAGACTAATAGCCCCTAGAAGTGGCAGTCCTATTAAGAAGTCCTTAATAATCTTAACCTAATATACCGTAACTACGACCTATTAGCTACTAGCTAAGCTAAACTATAACGTCTTAGCCACCCAGACGAGACAGCCACCCACCCGAGACAGTGCACGGGCCTCCTACGAAAATCAAAATCAAAACATCAAAATACTCCTTGACTACACCACCACTATGTCCTCTACTACCCCCCAATTGCTATCGCTTAACCAAGAAGATCGAATGCAAATTGTTCTTTAATTATTGGAAGCTAATCCTAATTAATCTAGCCGTTTATTTGCCTAAATATACGGTCTGTCGCCTTCTTCTGTTTACCATCGTCGTAACGGCCGCCAGTTGAGCAAGGAGTATCACTAAAAGCTTTAAAAGCTCTCAGTTATTAAGGAGGACTCCCTAGTTAAATAGATTAATATAATAGGAGCCTAGGGTTAGCCACCTTAAATTTAACACCTTGAATTTATAGCTAAAAGTATCCTTACTGTAAAGAAGCGTCCTCTAAAGCTTAACCAACACTAGTATAAAAACTTCCTTACCCAACACCTAGAGCTTAAAGCTCAATTTGCCTAAGGCCTTAATTAAAAGTAAAAGGATACTAAGCATCCGGAGATTATTAAAGAGTAGTTTAATCTCTATAAAGCTATTATTACTAAGTACGCAATTTCCTTAGGTAATTAATATAATATGGATAAGAAAGGAATTGCAATAGGGTTAGGCGATAAGGTTAAGGTGCTTATTCCTTAATTAGAGGCTTAAGCCTTTATTACAGAGCCGGGCAATTGCGATTAGGTGTCTATTATTGAGTGCATATTAGGAGGTCAATTAGGAGGTCAATTAGGAGGTCAATTGGGAGGTCAATTAGGAGGTCAATTAGGAGGTCAATTAGGAGGTCAATCAGGAGGTCAATTAGGAGGTCAATTAGGAAGTTAATTAGGAAGTCAATTAGGAGGTCAATCAGGAAGTCAATTAGGAGGTTAATATCGATTACCTCCCTACCTTATCTTTTAAGGGAGGCAAATGTAACGATCTTGGATATTACCTAAACTTAATCGCGAGACAGTAATTTAAGTAAGCGATTTAGGCTAGACAAATTCGGATATTACAGTTAATTAGTTAAAACACTTTAACCAATATATAAAGCTACGCCTTTAAGGAATCTATTGCTTATTAATTCTTAATGGACACAAGAGCCATATATTAATGTAGTTTATTAAGTATTGCGAGGCTTATAAGATTATCCCTTTCTATCTACTACCTTACTTAATACACCTACTTTAACCCCTTAATATTGGTATATTTAGCCCCTTATTAAAAGCCTATTAAAAGCGCCTCTATAACTTCGCCTTCTATAAAGCCGTTAATATTACTAAGCCTAAGTTCCTTAAGTATTACTAAGCTGTATAAGACAAAGCTATATTACTAACTAATATAGTAAGCGTATGGCGGGTAACTGGCCTTCTACTATTCGATCCTTTAATTGTTTTAGGAAAGATTCGGCTAACGACTCCTTCCTATATAAGCTTTATAGACAAGAATGGCCACAAATTTAATATACCCGTGTTTCCTTCTATAGAGGAGTGTAACGGGACTAACCCAGTTATAGTAGGAATGTCTCGGTGAAACACTCGATAGATAAATTCCAACGCTTTGACCAAAATCTGCCAGATCAATTGAATTACCGAAGTCTGTCGAAGACCGCGTGCGTATATGCGCACGCATTGACCACCAAGCCCCTGACTATTTAATTATATAATTCTCTTGTTATTTCTTTCTCTTCTTTACGCAACGTCTTGTTCTTAACGAGAGCTATATATCCTTAGATTTAGATAGAATTTATATCGTTTCTTTAAATCTTCCCTAAAGTCTCTCCGCGCCCTTATATTACGTTACGTTAATACTAATACCCTTAAAATGGCAAACGAACTTAAATCCGCCACGTTAACTATTATAGCCCTAGTTAGGGAACAAATGACTATAATATAACAGTCCTTTATAGATACCTTAGCCTAGTAATAAACTATACAAGAAGCTTAGCATTAGTAATTAATTAAAGCAATACGCAAAGAACTTTATAATGCTAAAGTACTCGCGTTAGAGACCCTAATAGTAACACCTATAAACGAAATTGAAATAATTATATGTAAACCCGACCCATTAAATACGAACCCTAAACTAGTAGCGGTAGCTTAACCTATACCTATAACAAACCCAGTACCTACTACGAAATCTAAAAAGCTCCCTAACCCTCCAATGTTTAATAGAAATTAAAATAACCTACGTCCCTTTATAACTAAGCTCCGTCTTAAACTTTTAATAAACTATAACTAATACCCTACTAAAGCTAGCAAGATTAGCTATAGAATGTCTCGTTTAAATAAAGACGCTGCATAAACTATAGACCCATTCTTTTATAACGGCACCTTTATTAATTTTAAAATCTTTATCTCTCTACTAGAACGAATATATAATAACACTAGCCGCGAATATACAGCTGTTACTAAACTTAAAAACCTATAATAAGGGAACCGAGACTTTACCAGCTTCTTTTCGGAATTTTTAGGCCTTATTAGTGAACTGGATTAGAATAAAGCCGCTAGAGTTGCTGCTCTCCGCTAAGCTATTTCGGATAAAATTAGAGCATAGTTAGTAGGCAGAGAATTGCTAAAGGACTTACCTAAATTTGCTATAATATATTAACAAATTAATAAGGACCTTTAATATAATAAATAGACTCATTCCCTAAAGCTAACTATACCTTATATTTAAAACTCTATAAAACTAGTATATACCCTAAAGCGCGATCTATCTCTAAGACCTAAAAGCCCTATGTATAACCCTATAGACCTTAATGCCACCCGATCCTATACACCCTTAGGAACCAATAAATAAAGAATATAAGCCGCAAATGGAGAATGTTTGGGATATAGAAAAAAGGGATATATTTAAAGGGATTACCAAACTTACCCTTTTGAAAAAGTCTGCCGTAGCTCCTCTTGGTCCTTAAGTTGTATTTGTTTTATAAATTATACTTAGTCGCTATAAAGCATCTTACCTTTAGTTAACTCGGAAAATAAATTATCCTAAGGCTAAGTCGCGCCTTAGGATAAGAAGTGGAAGAGTATAAGTATCTAGGCTCTTCTAGCGCTAATATATAACACGACTCCTTTAATATACTTAGCGAAATTTAAATACTTAGAAAATGGAAGGAAGTATAAATCCTTATAGATAGCGGAGCTACTAGTATAGGCTTTATTAATATAAACTACGCGAAAACTTAATACTTAAATTTAAAGAAACTTAATAAGCCCTAAGGCCTATAAGGCTTTAATAGTAAGCCTTTAATATACGGCGAACTAATATACTACGCTCTTATAAAGATGCGGATAGGTAAACACCTTAAATATATTTCCTTATTTATAACACCCTTAAAGCATTATAAGGTAATACTTAAATACGGATAGCTAAAATAACACGACCCTTTAATTAGCTAGGTTAAAGAAACACTAAAATTCCATATAACCTACTGCCGAAGTTATTACTTAAAATACTACTTACCCTACGAATATGTATATAACTATTTAAATTTAATATAATACGAATTACCCTTACTATAAACCTTAAACCAATATAATAAAGTTATAACTGCCGATTGCGGTAAAGAATGCGAAGATAATATATTGAAACCTTTTAAAATTTATATAATACAAGCCACACCCTTTTATTTATTAGCAAGAAAACGAGACCATAAGATCTTTACTATAACACTAGAAGATATTAAGAAGGCGTTGGAACCGAAGTAATATATTAACCCCCGACCTCTTATACCTAAAGAATATTACGATTTAATTAATATATTTAAGAGATAATTTGCAGACTAACTACCCCCGTATTAAGATAAGTACGATTTTAAGATAGAACTTAAACCTAGTATAATGCTAAAGTTCGGCCCGTTATACGGTATATCGCGAGAAGAGTTATTTATGATGCAATAATACCTTAAAGAGCACCTAGAGAAAGGATTTATCCGCCCTAGTTAATTACCATTTGCCTCGCCTATACTATTTATTAAAAAACCTGGAGGAGGCTTAAGATTCTATGTTGATTATTAAGCCCTAAATATAATTATAATTTAAAACCAATATCCGATTCCTTTGCTTTAAGAAACGCTTAACCGCTTAGCGAAAGCATAATACTTTACAAAGCTTAACGTAGTCGCTACCTTTAATTGAATCCGTATTCGTAAAGGAGATAAGAAGTATATAGCTTTCTGTATATAATAGGGACTTTTTAAATACCTAGTAATGCCGTTTAGCGTAAAGAACAGTCCTAGTACGTTTTAGTAATACATTAACAATACGCTTCGCGAATTCCTTAATATATTTATTACCGCGTATATTAATAATATCTTAATCTATTCGTCTTCGCTTTCTAAGCATTAGAAGCACGTCTAAATAGTCCTTAAACGCCTATAAGACGCGGGCTTATAATGCGATATTAAGAAATACAAGTTCTATACATCCGAAGTTACGTACTTAGGCCTAATTATATCCCGTAACGGAATTAAAATAGACCCTAAGAAAATTGCTGCGATTGTAAACTAGGAAAGTCCTAGTAGTGTATAAGATATCTAAGGATTTCTAGGATTTGTAAATTTCTACTATTAGTTTATTAATTACTTCTTAAAAATTGTTTAGCTATTAGTAAACTTAATAAGGAAGAATATAAGATTTAAATAGACTACTAAATGCGAATAAGCTTTTAACGACCTAAAATATCATTTTATAACTACTCTAATCTTCGCCTACTTTAATCCGGACCTTAAATGCATCATTAAAATAAACTCGTCTGATTATGCACTAGGAGGGATATTATCGCAGTATAATAAGAACGGCGAGCTACGCCTAGTAGCCTTTCTCTCCTGAAAACTTACCCCTACTAAATTAAACTATAAGATATATAATAAGGAACTGCTTGCAATTATTAGATACTTTAAATAATAGCGCCCAGAACTTAAAGGATTATTATTCCTAATATGCGTATTAACGGACCATAAAAACCTATAGTACTTTATAACTACTAAGCAATTAACATAATACTAAATTCGTTAGGCTGAATACCTTTTATAATTTAACTTTAAGATTATATACTAACCTAGCAAACTTAACTAGAAGCCTAACTTATTAATATAATAATTATAGGACTTACTTATAAACGCCTCTAACGAACGGATTATAAATTAATTATAAATTCTACTGCCCCCTAAACGCTTTAAGAAACTACGCCCTATATTTCTAAACGCGGAGCTTAATAGGAATAAATTAGAAATTAATAAGTGAGACATAGAAATTAATAAATTAATAGAACATAAATATAAGAATAACCCCTAAATAGTAGATATAATAAAAGCGATTTAAACAGGGAAACGGTAATATAAGGATATTACACTCGCCGAATGCGAAATCCGTAATAATCGGTTATACTATTAATAAAAGATAGTAGTCCTAAATTCCGAACCCTTATGATTTAAGATACTTAAATTTATATACAATTCCCCTATAGTAGGGCATCCTGGCTGTATAAAGACCTATAAGATTATCTAACAAGTATACTACTAGCCTATAATATATAACTATGTATAAAAATACGTTCGAGCATACAGAATGTGCGTATGTGGGAAGACCTCTTATATAAAGAAGTAAGGAGTACTTTAACCATTGCTAATTCCAATGCAAAGATAGCAAGATATCTTAATTAACTTTATAGTTAACTTACCTAACAGTAATAGGTTTACAAATGTTATAGTAGTTATTAACTGTCTTATAAAAATGCGATATATAATTCCTATGGACTTAATTAATACAATATTAGTAGCCGAATATTTTATTAAGTACGTCTTTAAGCTATATAGACTTCCTAATTCGATAATATCCAACCGCGGAAGCTAGTTTATTTTAGACTTCTAGCAAGCCCTATATAAATAATTAAGTATATAAATACAACTCTTAACTGCATTTTATCTAGAGATAAATAGTTAAACTAAAATTGTAAACGCGATTATGGAACAATACCTATAAATATACTACTCCTACTTATAAGACGACTAGGAGAAATAGCTACTATTAGCTAAGTTTACTGCAAATAATACGAGAAACGAATTAACAGGTATAATGCTATTCTACGCAACCTACGGACAAGACCCTCAACTTAGATTTAAACTATAACCCAAAATTAATACAATAGGACCCATAATTAAGAGGATTTAACTAATTAACGCGTATAACTTTGCTAATTAAATAAAGTAGTTAACGGAACTATTATAAAGTAAATTAGCGTACGCTTAAATAGTATAGGAATGGCATATAAACAAAGGACGAGCTCTCGCGTGGGACTTTAAGGAAGGTAATATAGTTTACTTAATGACCTTTAAAGAAACTAGATTAAAAGTTTGCGGGTCTATACTAAGTTAAGAAGAAACTAAGCCCGTATACTTATAAACTTAAACTATTAACTAAGATAAAAATATATCTAACGTTTTACGTAAACTTACTGTAACCCTTAAAGGGTAAACCTATAACTTATAAAGTACTACTACCACCTCCTATAATTATTAACAATGGTAACAGTTCTTACTTTATTAACTTAATTAATAATATATAATAAAAAATATAATCTAAACGATTTAAACTTCTTATTAAATGGGAAGGATATAAAACACGAACTTAGGAAACCTATAACTAGATTAAGACCAATACGCCTTCCCTAGTAAAAGAATTCTATAAGGACCATCCTTCGCGGCCTACTCTAGCTAGATAGACACAATATAAAAGTAAATAATTGCCACCTAATATAAATACATAAAACACGATAGCAGAAAGCTTAAATTAAAAAAGACTTAAAATACGTTATAATGTTTATAATACGATCACATAACACGCAAGATATTAAGGAACTTTAACCGCCAGTTAAAGTTATCTAATTAGTTAGATCTGCCTTACCAAGACCTACTATAAAGATATTAGTTCTACTTACCGCCTTAACTAAGCTAATAGCGATTTTCTATCCTGGGGATGGAAAATCCTAATTAGTCTATTTAACGATAGAATTGGTAAAACCCTATACTACTACCTAACGCGAAAATATAATATGCGATAAGTTATAAGTCTTAACTAAAATTAAATTATTTAGACCTTTGGCTAAAAGGGGGGGTACTATAACAGGACTAACCTAGTTATAGTAGAAATGTCTTAGTGAAATACTTAATAGATAAATTCCGACGCTTTAACTAAAATCTGCCAGATTAATTAAATTACTAAAGTCCGTTGAAGACCGCGTGCGTATATACGCATGCATTGACTACTAAGCCCCTAACTATTTAATTATATGATTCTCTTATTATTCCTTTCTCTTCTTTACGCAACGTCTTGTTCTTAGTAAGAGCTATATACCCTTAGATTTAGATAGAATTTATATCGTTCCTTTAAATCTTCCCTAAAGTCTCTCCGCGCCCTTATAAGGAGAGACTTACTAAAATATTTAGGCAGCTCTTATAAGGTACATTACCCCTATATTCTTGAGTTATATATAATATTTAGCAGTTTATATTAAGTACGGTAGCTAATAATATAATCCTTAAGCGAACAAATTAGGAGCTTTTTAAAAGATAGAAGAAGGAGCGTTATAGTAAGACAAAAGCCGCCTATAGAAGGTATAAGTTTTATTAATAGTAGAGGCATAAAAGAAGAACGATAAAAAGCTTTAAAAGGAGCAGGAAGAGAAGAGGGTAAAGGAAAGGAAGGCTGTATTATAGGGGGTTATTACCTTTATAAAGAAGGTTTGGAAGGAACTACTAATAGATTATAGTGTATTTATATAATAGGGTAGATTTAGGTTGATTTTAGGGTTAATTTTGGGGTTAATTTTAGGGTTAATTTTGATGTTTTGATTTTGATTTTCGTAGGAGGCCCGTACACTGTCTTGGGTAGGTGGCTTAGTGTAGCTAAAAATTACGATAAGCGAATTGAAATAAATCGATATCGGATATCGGATTATCCGATATTAATTTATTTCAATTCGCTTATCGTAATATATATTAGATCGTACACTTTAAAATCTCTACTATATACTAGATTCTTTTAGTAACTATAGCTTTGGAGACTAATCTTAAGTCTTCTCTTCCCAAGGTTATATCTGAAACTATATTATCTATTTAATCAACTTTAAAATCTCAAAAGAATCGGTCTAATATTTATGATTTCTGTCGTATAGCACCAGAAGGAGAAGAGCGTGACTCTTATAGAAGATTACTCTATTTTTATAATTGATGCGATTATAAAGCAGGCTTACCGATAAACTTCTGGGGTCACTACTTATCCTAGTATAGGATTTAGATTAAACTATATGGAAAGGATTATTATACGGCAAAAGCAGCTAAAGCATTATAATCAGTCTTTAATAAGCTACGGCTTAAAAACCATAATCTCGATAATAAAATCCTTAAAGAAGTAATTGATAAAAAGGCTGTTAAGACAACTCTCCTTAATCTTATTATTATACGAAATCTCTCTTTCTGAATTGTTTAAAGTTAAGAGTTTTAGATATTTTGTTATGCTCTTAATTAATAAGCCGTTGGAATACTTCCTACTTCTTATATAACCCTTATTTAGAAGGCAAGAGATAAGTTTATCCTTAATAAGGATATTATACAACGAGTTATTTAATCCGCAATTATATAAATCCATCTGAGTATAGATATCTAGACATCTCTAAGCAATAACCTTTATCTTACAGTTTGCGGCCACTTTATTAATGCAGAAGAATATATTCGCAATATCCTACTTGCTCTACCTTAGGTAGTAGGCCATAGTGGAGAGCATTAATGGCTTACTCTTCTTCTAGTTCTGCAAGATTTTGGTATTATACAACAGATCGGAGTAATTATTGGAGATAATTCTAGTATAAACGATACGCTCTATCATATAATTAGCACCTACCTTTTAGAGCATAAAAAGATTTCTTGGAGTATAACTTATTAGCGTATTTGCTGCCAGGGACACGTTATTAATCTTATTGTTTAGGCATTTATTTTTGTAGATAGTAAAGAGCTTAGCTTTGTCCTATCGTATAATAAAGAAGAGGAGGAAAGCTTTAAAGGGCTAACTAAAAAGGAGACGAAGGATAGAGACGCGAAGTTTTAAGCTTTTAGAGTTTTTGGAAAGCTTTATAATATCATTATTTATATTTAAAGTAGTCTAGGTTATATAAAGCAGTTTTAAGATTAAGCTAGGAGAAGAATTCCTCTTAATAATTATATGAGATGGAATAGCTAGTGGATTATGCTAGATATCGCTTTTACTCTTTAAGAGCGGGTTAGCTGGTATATCTCTAATAATCTTAATATAATTAATAAAGGGGACTAGCTTTTAGTGTAAGACTAGGTATATCTTTATATAATATATAAGTTTCTAACTGCTTTTAAATTAGCGACTCTAAAGCTTAAAGAAGAAGATATAATACTTAAGAAGGTTCTTATTACTATAGACGTTCTTAATCTCCACTTTAAAGAGATATTAGTATGTTGTACGATACTAAATTTATTATATATACTAAGAAATTTTTAGGAGACACTTCTAAATATAAAAGTAGTCTAAAACTTTTAAACCTGAGTCTTACGAAGTAAGGTAAAGTTTAAAGATTACTATACCAAGCTCTTTACTACTCCTCTCTATACTACTGCAGTCATTCTTTACCTAAGCCGTTGTATAGTATATGGTAAAAAGATCTAACTAAGTAATATCTACGATAGAGCACTCTAGCACGTTAGGCAGCTTTAGAAGAAACACTGATGTAAAGTATATCCGCTTCTATTATACGATAAAAGTCTTTTAAACTAGACAACTTAAAAAAAGCCTTTAAAAGAACTTAATACTTTTAATCTTTTAGAGGCTTAGATAAAAGAACAATACCTTTAGCTATAGAGCTAAGACGAATTTAATAATTACCTTTTAGAGGTCTTATACGGTTTAAAGATTTAGGATCCTATTAAGTGGTAGTTATATAAGGATTAAGCAAGGCGCTGGCCACAGCTTTTACGTTTTGCAGTTAATATCCTTTATATTCCTGCGATAAGTAATAAAGCAGAGGTAGTTTTCTTAGGTAGCTGTCGTACGGTAGGCTGGGAGAGAGTTTAGCTTAGGGTAGATATGCTTAAGATTATAGAAAGTATAAAGGATTAGATTAGAAGTGGTATTTTTAGAAGTTCTTTCTAAAAGGGGCTAGGAATAGTTAAATGTAATAGGTTATACCCTAGAGATACTACTTAGCAGCTAGCCTACCTATTCTAACTAGCGTATAATATATAACTAAGGGGCCTTGGCAGGAGAAGAAAACTTATTAGAGAACTCTAAAACTCTTCTTTTATTAATAAATCCTTATATAATAGCAATATTACTACTAGAACGGATACTAAGTCATATAAGGCCTAGAATATTATAATAGTAAATTTTTATTAAAGAAGAAAAAGAAAATTTATTTTAGAAGCTATATAGCTTAGGTATTGTATAGTATAAAACTATAAGCTTTAACAAAACTTAAAAGGAGCATTTGCCGTTAAATTATCGGGTATGTTACTTAACTCGTTATCTGACTTATTTTCTTCCTCCTTAGCTAATGAATTACCCTCTAACTTATTTAGATAGGTACTGCTATATATAAGATTACAGCTATTTCCCTATTCCCGCTATTTGCAGTTTAAATAATAGTTATTCTAATATCCATTAAGCGTATAACAGGTAGAGAAGGGTCGAGGTCCTGACTAACTTTAATTATCCTTTACTATATAGGCATTATAAGGCTAAATCTATAAGTTAGCTATCGTACAACTAAGGGAAGAAGGTACTTATATTGGCTATATTATCTCCACGACTGTGGATAATCATTGTATTAACGTATAAAGGCCGCTTTGTATCGATTTGTTATTTAGTAATAAAAGCCGGCGTAGTAACGTCCTTAGCAGTATAGCAGCGAAGAGCCGTGTATTGGACGTCCTAGAAGAAGTTAGTTAGGGATCGTACGAACAAGGGGAGACTTATTGTATAATATAGGCTCTTAAGCCAAGCATCTACCTCTGCTTGAGAGAAATTTTATAACTTCTCGCCAGTACTAAGAGCCGTAGTAATTATAGTGGCGGCAATAGCGGGAGTTAAACTTAAAGCTATGGTTAACGAGATAAATTTAAGCAATTAATTAAGTAAGCTATAATTGTTGTAGTTAATTAAAGAATTAAAGAAAAAGTTTAAATATTTAAATTTAAAGCTTAAATTAGAAGCACGGAAAAAAAAATTTTCCGTTACCCACCGTACGAGGCACCCGTTACTCCGGCATATAATTCCTGCGTATCTCCTATTATACGACACATAAAGAAAAGAGAGAGAAGGGGAGTTATATAATGGGTTATACCTAAATATACTACTTAGCAGCTAGCCTGCCTACTTATATTAAATACCTATATACTAAAAAAATTCGATATCGGATTTTATTCGGATATTTTATTGGATTTTACGATATCGTAATCGTTTTAAAACGCATAATTTTTGGCCACACTAGGGTGGCTGTCTCGTCTGGGTGGCTAAGACGTTATACCCTAAAGATAAGCCCTACTAAATTATTTAATAAATTCTATATTAAATTCTAGAAATATACTAGAGCCCTTACCTAAGATAATACTAAAGACTAAAAGGACCTCCTTAAAAAAGTTACTTATTGCCTTAGTTACGCAGCCGCTAGCTATAACTATAACGATGTTTATAATATAGTAACGGCTTTATAGAAGATTAAATAATAACTAAATTAGATTACTACTGCTAACCTTTACCCTAAGACCTCTCTATAAAAGCCTTCTGGGCCTATTAAACCTATATATACTAAGTTACTAACGCTAACTACCTTAAATACTACTAGAGCTAATATTAATTTCTCTATACTAACCTTCCTATAAAAACTCCTAAATAAAAAGCGCGAGCTACTCTAGAAATTAGAATGCTGCTATAAATACTATTAAAAAGGCTATTATTACAATAACCTAAACTGCCTAATAGCTAGGTTTAGTAGCTACTACCTAATACTTAACCTAATACCCTAAATACTAAATACATTATTATATACCACTACTATATAAAATAAAGACGTAGTAATAGTGGTAGAGTTAGATATAAAAGCGGAAAACGCTAAGTTCTAGCTCTAAGTTATAAGTTAGGACGCCCTAATAACAGAGGTATTTATATATTAGCTTGCTTAATAGATAACTTAGTAAAGATAAATAGACGGAAATAGATAGTTTTACCTATAATAGGAACTACTACTAAAAAAAATATAAAAGCTGTTTTATAATTAATTGCGAAGCTACTAATAAATTTATAGATACCTAATTTATATGTACTTATAACCTACCTACCTTACCCCTTACTAAAGCCCGCGCCCTATAACTTGCTAACAGTAGTTATACTATATAGAAGATTACCTATATAGTATAACTCCACCTAGATATAAATAGGCACTAGGAAGAACTTTAGGCCTATATTATACCACTTACTAACTACCCTATTATCCTTAAAATAAACTAGCTTAAATAATATAACCCCGCTATTAACTAGAAGAAGAGAAAAGTAACCTTTAACTTTAAATACTGTAAAGAGACTTGCCTAGGGCATAGCCTAGCTACCTTTATTTACTCCCTAGAATATTAACCTAAGGAACCTCTTATTACCTTACCTATAACTAACTACTACTATATAAGTGCCTTAGCCTTCTACTGTATAGTATATAAAAAAGGCTAAACTATTACTATAGCTTCCTAATTATAACTATATAAGCTTAATAAAGAATAGAATTACGTCCTCTATAGTAATAGAATAGATATAGTTAACCTTTTAGAAGATAACGCCCCTATAGAACTCTATAGACTTTTACCTTTAGACTTTAAGAAGTTTATAACACTTAAAAAAGGACTTACTAATAAAGAACTCCGCAAGCTCCTTCCTAAGAGGTATTATAACTTTACCGATATATGCTTATAAAAGGGCGTAGATATACTCCCCCTATATTAAACTAATAACTATACCATTAATATTAAATAAGGAAAAATACTACTTTATAAGAGACCCTACCTAATATTAAAAGACGAACTTTTAGTTATAAAAAAGTATATTAACGAGCACCTTAATAAAGGATTTATTCGTCCTAGTATATTACTAATAGCCGCCCCTATTCTTCTTGCTAAAAAGCTAAAAGGAGGTATTTAATTTTACGTTAACTATAAAAGACTTAACGCTATTATAATTAAAAACTAACGCCTAGGACCGCTTATATATAAAACCCTTAAGCGGCTTAATTAAGCTAAAATCTATACTAAGCTTAATATTATCGCTGCCTTTAACTATCTCTAAATACAGGAAGGCAATAAATAAAAAACTGTATTTGCATTGCGCTTTGGCCAATTTAAATATACTATTATACCCTTTAGCGTATATAATGGCCTAAGCACCATTTAAAGCTATATTAATAACGCCCTATAGGACTACTTTAATAACTTCTACTCTACGTACCTAGACGATATACTTATTTATAGTAATAACCCTTCTAAGTATACTAAATATATTTAAAAGGTCTTACAGCGCCTTAGGGACGTAGGACTTTATATTAATTTAAAGAAATGCGAATTCTTAGCTATAGAAGTAAAATACCTTAAACTAATTATTACTACTAAGGGTGTTCGTATAGATCCTAAGAATATATATATAATTACCAAATAGTAAGCCCCTAACTATATTAAGGACATATAAGCCTTTTTTAATTTTACTAACTTTTATTGGAAATTTATATATAACTTCTTAAGCGTAGTAGCATTACTTATAGCAATAATACGAATAAAGGGCCTTTTAATAAAAGGAAGAAAAACGTATTTACGCTTTACTTAGACGCCTGAATGTAAGAAGGCATTCTAAGACCTTAAAAATGCCTTTACTAAAGCACTTATCCTAGCTTACTTTACACTAGAATAATAACTCTATTAACGTAGGCGTCCTTTCCTAGATAGGTAATAACGGTCTCCTTTACCTAGTTATATTTTACTTATCTAAGCTTATACTATAAGAGTATAACTATAAGATCTATAATAAAGAACTTCTTATAATTATATAAGCGTTTAAAGAATTCTAATTAAAACTCTTTTTAGTAGAGCCTAATTAGCCAACTAAAGTCCTTATAGACTATTGTAACCTTAAGTACTTTATAATTATAAAGCAGCTAAATTAACGCTAAGTATATTAGAATGAGTTTCTCTCTAGTTTTAACTTAAAAATTATATATAGACTAAAAGTATAAGGTACTAAACCTAATAGCCTAATACGTCGCTTATAAGACCTTCCTTAGTTTAAAGATAACCCCTATAATTAGTTCTAACAATAGATAATTTAAAAGTATAAAATTTAGCCCTAGGTATACTACCTATAATAGAGCTAACTATATCTTAGCTTTATACTATAGAACTAGAGTTACCTCCTAAAATTAATAAGCTTATTACTACGGTATATAATACCTCTATTAACCTATTATTATATTAACCTATTACCGTAAAGACCGCTAGCGCTTATACGCTACCTACTAACCTCTAAAGCTTAGGCTAGATTAATATAGCAGCCTTAAAAAAAATAGGCTCTATTATAGAGGCCGCCTATTTATCCCTAACTTAGAAAATCTATAACGGCAACTAATCTAAATAGCCTATAACCTCCGATTAAGCAGCTACCTAAGTAAAGGAGGAACCTATAAGCTTTTTAGCCGATACTACTTTTAGCTAAAAATAATAAACTTGGTTAAATACTTTATAGGCACCTACTATAGTTATAAGCGCGCTAAGGCCTTTAATATAAAGTACTAAGGACTACTATACCCTTTGCTAGTACCTATATAATAATAGGCAGATTTTACTATAGATTTTATTATTAACTTACTACCCTATAAACGACACGGCCGTACCTATAAGAACATCCTTATAATAATATACCGACTTATAAAAAAGCGCCACTATGTCCTAACTAATAGTATAGCCATTAGCAACGTTACTAACACTTTCCTTTACAAAATCTACTAACTATATAGGTTACCTAACTTAATTACGTCCGACTAAGGCATATAATTTAACTCTAATATATAGAGACAAATCTACTAACGCCTTAGTATCTCCGTTAAAATATCTATATCCTTCTCCTATAAAACTACTAGGTAACTGGAAAACGCTAATGCTAGTATAAAAGCGTACCTATAATAGGTAGTTACCTATAGTTAAAATAACTAGGTAGATTACCTCTACTAGGTAAATTCGCAGTAAATAACTGCGTCTTAACTACTATAGGACTTACCCTATTCTTCGCGAATAAAGGTCATTACCCCTAATCTAGTATAGAGCTACTAGAACCTATTAATAAGAAACTGCTATATAGAAAACGCCTTAAGATACTAGTTATTAACTAGTATATAAACCGTATGAAAAATCTACTTAACTACTATAAGGGAGAAATGGCCTAGGCCTAAGTAAAGTAGGCCTACTTCACCAACCGTTATAAAACGCCACTATTAGAGATACGTATTGGCGACTAGGTATAGCTAAATACACATAATATCTCTATATAGAGGCCTATAAAGTCACTTAATTATAAGAACCTCGGCTCCTATTTAATTAAATAAGTTATTAATAGGGGAGCTGTATATAAGCTAAAACTCCTACCTACCCTAGCTATCCGCGGGATATAGCTTATATTTTACCTATAGCTACTATATCTCTATTAGCCTAAACCCTTATTAGTACTAATCTAAGATAAAAACAAAGATAAGAACTATAAGAAGTGGACTATTAAACAAATTATTAACTCTAAATACTTTGGTAAAGGTAAAGGATAACAGCTCTACTATAGAGCTATATATATAGGATTTAATATAGATTAGCTAGAATAATAATTATAGGAAAACTTTGAAAATGCAAAGGATTTAATTAGCGACTTTTATTAACGTAAGTGACAGAGTTATGACGGCGATAGGGTTATGACGGTCGGCTACTACCGCCTTCCTAGTTGGGCTTAGGGTTTGGAACACCAAAATACTGCCCCCTTCAGCGACCGCGACAGTGATATGCACCAGCTTCCACCTAACCCCCCCTTTGGCGAGCGCTCTAAAATTTTAAATTCGGTATGTGTATCTAATCTTATATAAGTAAAAGAAAAAAAAAGAAATGTTTACTAAGGAAGTATATATTAGGCAAGTTCTGAGCTAATTCTCCTAGCTGACTAGAATAACTCTCTAAGGTATATAGTCCTTGCGCGTAGCCATAACCGTTTAGTGGCGACTAAGCGAGATTGGATGTGGAGCGGCTCGTCAAAAAGGGGGTGGAAGCTGGCTGTGCACATTACTGTCGCGGTCGCTGAAGGGGGCAGTATTTTGGTGTTCCAAACCCTAAGCCCAACTAGGAAGGCGGTAGTAGCCGACCGTCATAACCCTATCGCCGTCATAACTCTGTCACTTACGTTATACAAACCTATAAAAACTAGGCTTAAGCAAAGATTTTATACCTAATCCTCTATAGGAGCCCTTATAGAGTTAAACCGTTATATATTACTATATAAGGGTAAATTACTATTAAATTGCTGTTAGATTGCGGTAAAGTGCAATTATATAACCGGAATATCGTTAAAATGTCTAGAAACTTTAACCGGTGGTTAAAGTTATCTAATTAGTCGGATTTTTAAATACTAAGCCTTATTATATAACATTGTTTTAAGCCTTTAGTAATACCCCCCTTTCTTCTTCTCTATACCTTAAGTGTCCCTTTTATATATATATAGTAACTACAGCGTTGCCGGAGCTCTGCCTCTATAGAAGGGGGGGTAATATTATAGAACCCCACCGTAGGGGCCTCTATAGGAGAGCCCTGTGCTCTTATATATACCTCGCGCATAGCTTATATTAGCTACGCGTAGGTATATTACCTCCTTACGCCCTTAACCATTACAATTAATTGCGTAATGTCTTATAGACTCCTTAAATATATACGCTCTATAGCCACTACCTCCGCCCTATAATAACTGTAGTATCTACTATAATGCTTTATTCCACTCCTACTTAGACTTCTTCTTTCCCTTAAGGATTTGTCTATTTATATAATATACCATATTATTCTATTAATTGGACCCTCTATTTATATTCTTACCTTATACTAACTTTCTTTCCTTTTTTAAGATTTTTTTAGTACTTTCTTAGTTAATAAAGTATTTAATTCCTTATATTCTAATAATAAAAATTTTGGAAACATTATAGAAAATAATGAAAAATAATAAATAATAGTAAATATTAATAAAATGCCTATACTTATTTAATATCTAAGATTAGGTAATAAGCTCTATAAAAATCTACCTCTATACCTCTACGCAGTAAAGCCCAGGAACCTAGCAGATAGCTATTGGCATTCTATTAGGATTGTGCTAATAAACTACTAGAGTAAACGTAGAGACGTGTATACGGCGGCGCAGCGCGGGCGTGACGATATAGTGGTATTGTGGATTTTTTTTATTAGGAGGATAAGCTTTAATAAGAACTCAATATAGCTACTACGTCTTTATATATACTCTAATTAATTATTTAAAACATGGTATCTATCTCTGGTATCCCCCCTTCCTCCTATATAGCATATGTTACTATACTATATTATAAGGGCGCGAAAAGACTTTAGGGAAGATTCGAAGGAATAATATAAATTCTATCTAAATCTAAGGGTATATAGCTCTCGCTAAGAACAAGACGTTGCGTAAAGAAGAAAAGGAAATAATAAGAGAGTTATATATTAAATAGTTAGGGGTATTAGTAGTTAATACGTGCGTATATATATATGCGGTCTTTAACTAACTTTAGTAGAATTTAATACATCTAGTAGAACTTAGCAGAAGTCGATTAAGCTAATATAATTTAGTAGAATTTGGTCAAAGCGTCGGAATTTATCTTGTTAAGTGTTTTACTAAGACATTCCTACTATAACTAGGCTAGTCCCGTTATATATATAACACCTATATATAGTATAGTAACTAAATAAACCGTATATATCCTAAGAAATCTATAATAAGCTTTTTATTCTATATCCTACCTAAATAGCCTAGACTTACTATGCGGTATTTTATCTTCCTTTATTACGGCACTGACCTAACACATACTGTTTTATACTATCTCGTACTATTTCCTACTATTGGCTAGCCCACCATTAGTACCTTAGCGGCCGGCCCTACTATTTATATATAATACCCCCTTTTTACCTTCTTCTCCTCTTTATACCATAACGTAGTTATTTAGTCTACTTTATTATAGCACTATAATAGTTTGTGGTATCTCTAATTACACCCTATTACGATCTTTATTTTTCCCAGTTTACTATCTCCGTTTTCCTAATACAATCGCGACCTAGCGCAATTAATAACACTATACTATAGTCCCAGACAATCTTAGCACAGTCTTAGTATAGCCTTAGTACAGTCTTAGCAATCTTAGTATTATAGTCAGCCTTATAGATTCCGATTGCCTTACCTAAATCTTTTAGAATGGGCGACTATAATATAGACAACGCCCTGCCGATAAACCCTTACGAAGCGCTTGCCCGCCTCCTTAACACCTCCTATACTAATATCGCCTAGGCAATTAGGAATAGTCCTAAATACCTAAAGAACCTTAATATGGAAGGAACCTTTTAGCAACTCTCTATATATGCAGCCTTTTTAACCAGTATTAAGAGCGGCCTTTAAGCCATTTATAGTAAAGTCTAAGCTATAAAGTCCTAACTTAAAAAAGCTTAATATAGAATTAACTCCCTTAAAACACTTAAACTATATATTAAATAATATAAATAGTAAGCCCTTATATATACCGAGACTATACAAAACCTAAGCTTTTAGATTACTATACTTACCAAGACTATTACCGATAAGAACCCTACTACTAGCTCCCCTCTTTTAACTAAGCCTTATAGAAAAAAGCGTAAAGCAAAAGATCTAACCCCATTTAATAGTAAGGAATCACTAATTAAAAAGTAAGAAAAATTTAAAATATAGAAAATAAAAATCTAAGGCGTTTTCTAGAGGGATATAAAGTGCTTTAAAACCTTAATAAACGAAATTCTCTATATATTAGATATACTAATAGATAAGGCTTATAACTATATTAAATATAGCCTTAATACGCTACATATATACTTAAACAACTTAAGGCGGTTACCCAGTAGCTTATTAGCTAAAATGTACTAAACCAGTTCCGGGTTGCAAGGGAAATGGCAATGGAGGGCGGGGGGGGCGAGCAACGGGCGCCCCCTAATGACTCTACAGTAGTAGAGTAAAGTTTGCGATACTAGCGCGTCCGTAGGCTTATTACGGCAGCAGTGGTTCCTAAGGAGGTCAAAAAGTAAGGTAGTAGAGCACTACAGGTGACTTGTAGGCGCCTCGTAGGCGCCTTATAGGCGAGTCCCAAAAGGCGGGGAGATGGATTATGGGGTTTTCTCAAATAGAGTTTTCTCCCCACATGTATATAAGGAGTAGTCCGCGTGGGCCTAATAGGGATCCGAATCGGACGTTAAGCAATGAATAATAATATATACTTAAACAACCTAAGTAAATAGACCTTTTCTAACTAAAAGTCTATGTTTATATATATAAAAGTATACTATAAGACTATAGATATAACCCAAGCGGCTAAAAATAAGTTAAATACCTTAAGCTAAGGTAAGTATAACTACTAGTCCTAAAAAGCAGAGCTTAATAAGCTAATAATTAAAGTAAACAAGACCGAGAAATAAAAAGTAGATTTGCTTAAGAAGAATATTTCCTCTAAAATAAAGGACCTAGCTCTTACCCTTAGCTATAAGATCGGCGATGCTAATTATAAAGGCTAAAGTAAGCAGATGGATATGTTTATTTATAACCTATAGAACTATACCTACTATACTAAGTTAAATACCGCTAAGCTAAGTGCCGCTAGCGGCTATTAACCTATATTACTATAGAATAACCTAATAGACCTAGACGCCGTTAAGTTCGGCAGTAGTAGTAATAGCCTCCTTAATAACGTCTAAAGACATTATATAAATAACAGACTCTATATAGCGTATAGTTAACCTAGCTACTAAAAAGATACTTATAACCCTTAGTAAAATCTAAATTCTCTTTTAATACTACCGCGCTAACCCCCCCCCTACCCGCGGCGGATTCTTTAATAGAGGGGATAGTAATTAAGGCGGTAACCGCGGATAAGGATATAGGTTTAGATATAAAAACCTACCCTTATAATTCCCTTCCCTAATATAGCCCTAGCTAATAGTTCTATACGTAAACTATAAATAAGTACTCTATATTACTACCAACTATAAAACCGGCTATATTATTAGCGAAGTACCCCCTAGTATATATACACCGTTAAAGACTAATACGTTAGGATATACTAGCTAAGACTATAGCTACTAGCTAAGCCCTATAACGCAGCTATTAAAAGACTAACCTTTAGACTAAGTTGCCTTTAAGGGTTAAAACCATACGGGGAGGAGGATGAAAGAATTAGATCTATGCTACTAGATTAGTTAAACCTTATTTTAAGCCAGCTGCTATTTAATCTTAAAATAGTAAACAATAATAGAAATTCTATCCTTATTTAGACTTACCTCTCTTTACTACGTAACCTACTCCTAGAAGTTCTTATTAAAATAATAAGCCTTATTAATAGTAGTAGTATAGTACTAGTGTTTATAGACGAAGACTCGCTTATAAAGAAGCATAATGTTATAATAAAAAGACTCTTAGCCCTAAAACTACTCCGCCTTACTAATAGACTTTAATCTAGCTTTATTACCTATTACTTTACAGTAAAAATAATAATTAGACACTATACAGAATCTATACTTTTCTATATTATAAAGTTATAACCCTTAATACTAGTAATTCTTAAAATGCCCTAGCTTAAAAAGCATAACCTAAGTATAAACTTCCCCGTTCTAGGGCTTAAGTTTAACTTTAACTACTATGCCTATAACTATCTCCTATAGTATATTCCTAATTATAACCAAGTAGTATTATACGGACGTATTGCATAACCAATACTTAGATACTATTAGCTGATAGTAAAAGAGGTACCTAATACTAGTAAGCTAATATATATAGTAAATAAAATAGAAATTCTGGAAGACTAGACCACCGCCCTACCCCTAAAAAATACCGCCCCGCCCCTAAGAATATAAACACCGCTAGAACTATAAGTCCCCTATATATACCCGCTTAACTTAGGCCAGCTAATAAGACACCTAACTCTAAGTTATTTACTATACGTATATATAACCGCGCGTATAATAGCTAAAGGCGTTATAGCTAAGACCAAAACCAGAGCAATTAAGACCTCCTCCCTATAACGCCTAACCTTATATCTATTTCCCGCGTATACCGTATAAGGCTACCGCCGTGTTTTTGCCCCCTAGGGCCGACCGAGCTGCGTTAGCCTAGCTATAGTACTAGAGAACTAAACACGCCCTAAACTAGACAATATTAAATATACTTATGCTATTAATTTTACCTAGTTCTATAAATAAAAAGGCGTAAAGGTAATAAGGATTTATATAGCGGAGCTGGTAGAACTAGTTAAATAAAAAGAACACTAATAGCTGCTTAAAGAGCTGCCTATAGGCCTAATAGAAGTACTAAACCTATTAGAAAAGTCTTTCCGCTAGCTAGTAGAGGGCAACTATATAATAGAAGAAGCCCGTAAAGCGCTACCCCCTTATTTTTATAATTTCCTTAAAATAAACCTAAAAACTAAGCCTAAGTCTCTATGCCGGAAGATAGTTAATACTAATATTAAAAAATTCCTAAAAGGCAAACTAGGATTAACCTATAAAGATATTTTATAATGCTTACTAAAGGAGTTCCGCGAATATATTAAATACTTTCTCCTTAAAAACGTAGATATACTGCCCCCTTACTAACTATAGGACTATAAAATTAAGATTATTCCTGGAAACTAGGCCCTATACTATAAAAATAGACCACTCTTACCTACTAAACTTAGGTGTGTAAAAAAGTAAATTAATAAAATGCTAGATAAGGGTTTTATCTATAAATTAACCTTACTAGCTGCCGTACTACTTCTCCTTACTACTAAGCCCGGTAGTAGTATACGAATTTACTATAACTACTAAGGCCTAAATATAGTTACTATTAAGAATTAATACCTACTGCTACTAATCTATAAGATACCTAACGTACTTTATAGTGCTAAGTACTTTACTAAACTTAATATAATCGCTGCGTTTAACTAAATCTAGATTATAGAGGGCTATAAATGGCTTATAGTATTTATTACCTAGTTTAAACTCTATAAAATACTAGTTATACCATTTAGCCTCTATAATGCACCCGCTATATTTTAAAACTATATTAATTATATTTTATATAACGCCCTTAATAACTACTGTACTACTTACCTTAATAACGTCCTTATCTTTTTTAAAATATGTACTAAGTATACTAAGTATATAAATAAAGTTATCTAAAGACTTAGTAATGCTAGACTTTAGATTAATATTAATAAGTTTAAGTTTTACTTTACTAAAATAAAATACCTTAGCTTAATTATTTTAACTAATGGTATAACTATGGACCCTAAAAAGGTATAGGCCTTATAAAAATAGAAGGACCTAATATTAATTAAAGAACTATAATAATTTCTTAGCTTCGCGAACTTCTACTAATAATTTATTTAAGGCTACTCTGCTATTGCTATACCTATAATAAAACTCCTAAAGAAGGATATTAGATAGCTATAGGGACTAAAATAAGTTAAATCGTTTAAGGCCCTTAAGGGAGCCTTTACCTTAGCACTAGTACTAGCATACTATAACTATATAAAGAAGATAGTGGTAGAGATAAACGTATTAAATTAGGCTTTTAGTGGAGTCCTTTCCTAATATAATAATAACGGTAAATTAAGACTGGTCGTATTCTTCTCCATAAAGCACTCTACGCTAAAGTATAACTATAAGATCTATAATAAAGAACTTTTAGCTATTATTAAGGCTTTAAAGGAATAATGTCCTAAGCTATAAGGGACTAAGGAGCTATTTAAAATTATTACTAACTATAAAAACCTATAGACGTTTATAACTACTAAGTAGCTAAATTAACGCTAAGTCTAATAGGTAGAGTTCCTTTTATAGTTTAACTTTATAATTATATATAGACCTAATAGTAAAGCTACGCTCCCTAACTCCTTAAGCCGGCTACTAGAAATAAGGCCTAGGGACGCTAATAATAAACACCTCCGCTACTAAGCCTAAGTTATTATACCGCCCTAGAAAATTAACCCTATAATCTTAAAAGAATTGCTATATAAGTCCCGTAACTCTAATAATATAAAGTTTATATCTACTCTAGACCCTAAAATAGCTAAAAAGTTATTAAATAAGTTAATTTAGTTAGGATACTAGGAGAACAAACTCGTAAGAGATATAGTAGCGGCCCTGCGTAATTGGAAAGCTTACTATTAGCTAAAGAAAATTAGGAAATTACTTTATTATAATAAGTTAGAATATAGTATTATTAATAAATAGATCTACTTCTACTAACGTCTCTTTATCCTTAACGCCCTAAATCTCTGCCTAAAAGTTATCTATTACTCTTATAGTAGCGGCCCCGCTAGTTACCCTAGCTAGGTTAAAACCTTTAACCTCTTAAACTAAATATACTAGTAGCTAGGAATCTCCTAATTTACGGCTACCTTTATTAAAGACTATGCCCTATACTTTTATACTAAAACCCCCCGTTTTATCCTACCTAGTTTTTTAAAGCTACTAAAACTACCTACTTGCCTATAAACTAATATTTTAATTAACTATATTATAACGCTGCTAATATACTAACGCTATAGTAAGGTATATAAATATATCCTTATTATTATAGACCGCCTAACTAAAATATAATACCTTATTTTAGTAATAGGACTCTTAATAAAGGAGCTAGTTAATAGCTTTATTAATAATATATATAAGCTCTATAGTATACTAAGTATAATTATCTCTAATTACGGTATATAATTTATTAGCAACTTCTAGTAATAACTAAGTAAACGCCTTAAAATAACCTTAAGACTAAGCTTAACCTAGTACCTAGAAATAAACGGCTAAACTAAAATTATTAACGCTACCGTAAATAAGTACCTTTATACTTTTATTAGCTTTATATAGGATAACTAGGTTAACTACTTACCGCTTACTAAGTTTACTATAAATAATTAAGTTAATAAGAGTATAGGCATCTCCCTATTTTTTATAAACTATGGCTTTAACCTTTACCTTAAAATTAAGCCTATTAGCCCCTACCTATTAATACTATTAGTATAAGTAAAAAAGGAGTTCTTTTACATAGACTCTATAGCTAACCGCTTTAAGCAGATATTAATATAGCTTAAGGCCCTAGCCTAGATTTTATAATAACGCTATAAAGATAATACTAATACCTATAGGGATAAGAGCGTGTTATTCTATAAAGGTAATATAGTTATAGTTAGCTTAAAAAATATAAAGATAAATAGACCTAAAAAGAAATGGGACAATAAATAGGACGGCCTATACCCTATACTTGCAGTATATTAAGGAGTAGTTATAGTAAACCTTTTAGACTATATCTAAGTAAATAAATCCTTTTATATATCTAAGGTCCGCCTTTAAGCTGCTAAAGAGATCCCTAGCTAAGTAAATATTAATACTATAGAGCGCCATAATATATAAGGATAAGTAGTAAAAAGAGATAATAACGGTAATATAGAAGATAAATAGAAATTTAAGAAAATCCTTAATATATATAACAAAGACCCCTAAGGCCTAACTTATAAGATTAAATAGAAATATTATAAGGATATAACCTAGTAGCTAAAAGAAAACCTAAAGGGTTATAAATAGGCTATATAGCGCTTTTATAAGTAATACCCTAAAAAGCTAAAACCCCTAGACTAGGTATAAGATAAGGAAAAGTTATACTAAGGTTATAGCCGACTACCGTATTAAAATTTATGGTGGTTAAGATATTATAGAACTTTAACTAGCGGTTAAAGTTATCTAATTAGCTAAATTCTTGCTAAGAAATGCTATATGGACCGATTTAGGTAGTAATATAGAGTTTTACTAATCTTACTTACTAAACTAACTAATTAGGATTTTTTATACCCGGTATAGAAAATCGCTATTAGTTTAGTTAAGGGCGGTAGGCAGAACTAATATCTTTATAGTAAAAAATAGGTAACCCTAAATATTGCCTATTTTAGAGTTATTTATTTAGTTTAGGGACTAAACTATTTAGGGGAGAAGAGTACTATTATGGCACTAACCTAACGTATACTATTTTATACTGTCTTATACTATTTCCTATTATTAGCTAGCTTACTACTAGTACCTTAGCAGCCGGCCCTACTATTTATATATAATACCCCCTTTCTACTTTCTTCTCCTCTTTATACTATAACGTAGTTATTTAGTCTACTTTATTGCAGTACTATAATATCCTTTATACCTTAATCTACCTAGCTATATTTTAGTACTATTAGCAGCAGTATAAGGGCTTAGTACACTCCTACTACTAAGCTAAGCGTATTTATTAAATATAAAAGATAAGAAATAGGGGACTTAGGTTAGGGCTTTAGGACAAAATACCTAATTTTATATTATAGTGCTATAATAAAGTAGACTAAATAACTACGTTATAGTATAAAGAGGAGAAGAAGGTAGAAAGTGGGTATTATATATAAATAGTAGGGCTAGCCGCTAAGTTATTAGTAGTAGGCTAGCTAATAGTGTAACGGAACCTTGTAGCAAGAACTACAATGGGCTCGTTATTGGGCTAGGTGTGTAGGAAATGCAAGTATAAAAGTCAACAACGTAATAATAACTGGTGGAGTGGTTGCCTAACAGATTAACTCTAATTGTATTCTAAGAATCACTATAAAGAAGGAACTATCTAGGTAGGGATTAAGGGTTCTTAAATATATAACCGTACTCCTATAAAATCCTTCTTATATATAATATACGTCTTATATATAAGGTACGTAAGTTCCTCTTATTCCTCTTGTTTAATACGTAGCATATTATATAACCTTAGTTACTATTTCTTATCACATAGTTCTACTGGCTCTATTTTGGACCGTGCCTAAATTAACTAACTAGCTTCTTCCGTCTCTTCTCTAAGTAGTTATAATATCGTACTTAAAGCGTCCGTAATACCATCTCCCTCCTTTTTATCTTTATCCTTAAAGATTTAAAATATCTCTAAGTTGTTCACTAGAGGTATAATATCCATTTAATTAATTTAGTTAATATTATTACTTATTATACCTAAAGCAATTTCTTCTTTATACGCCTAACGTCGTGCTCGCACTATTGCTGCAATATTGTCTCTTAGTAAGATTATGCCGTCTCTATATTCTTATTATTTAAAAGAGGGGTTAGTTTATATTGCGTTAGCGAACCCATCTTTATAACAACCGTCCTTTTACTTAGAGTGTACTAAAGCAAATATTTGTTCGTCCTATAACGTTCGCTTTACTTTTAATGCTAAATATACGCGACTTATTACTCTTAATAGTCGTCTAGTTCCCTAATTAATTTGTCTTAGGGTTTTATATTTAATCTGCTACTACGCAGCTAGATAGTAAACTGTTATAAGCCTTTATTAAGTTAGAACGTTCCCATGACGCGGAATAGAAGGCCCTAAATGCTTAAATTGCGGCGTCTGCTTATCTACTTTATCTTAAAAAGGTTTATAAGAAGGTTTATTTTAAGAAGTGGAAACTTATAGAATAAGGTTTATAGGAACTAGGTAATAAAAGAACGGATTCTCTTCTAATAGAGAAGGAAATAGGTCCGAGTAGTTCAGTAACTGCTCTTCTTAGGTCCCCCTTAGGTGACTTATTCTTTAGCGATCCTTCTTTATTAATGCTGCCTAACCTAATCTCTTCCGATACTCCTATACCTTTTCTATAGCGTTCTTTAAATTCTCTAATAGCTCCTAGGTAGTTTTAGTATAGCCTATCTACTTAACCTTATACTATATTTTATCTTTAATGTCCTTATAATTAACAATCTTTAAAACTTGCTATTTGTCTTCTTCTTATCCTCTATATATGTCTGCTTTATAAACTAGTAGCTTAATATTCCTATATACTAGCTCTAGCATTACGATATACTATACAGGGTAGATCTTTATTTTAGCTGGTAGGTTTAACTTAAACGTAACTAGTGAAATCCTTTATATAATTTCAAAAGGTCCTAGTCTAACGTGGTCTAATTTCTTACTTAGTCGTCAACTCTTGAAATTTTTATATAGTAGCTACACTTTATCTCCCTCCTTAAGATCTGGTCCCTCAGATCTCTTAGCATTATAGTACTTTTTTATTCTCTGCTGTATTACCTTAGCTGTCTCTATAAGGTCTGCATATAGATTTATTAAATCCTTTATTCTTTCTTTAGCTATACTACTCGTTTTCTTCGCTTACTATAGTAATAATAATATTCTTAGCTCATATCCGTAATTTGCCTTAAATGGTAATATACCTATTCCTTCTTAAGGTGTTGCATTATATATAAACTATATAACTAGTAATAGCAATACCCAATTATTCTGTGCATAATTAATATAATGCCTTAGATATTGTTCTAGTGTCTAGTTTAATCTTTCTATTTAACCGTCTGTTTATAGATAATATACGGTAGAAGTTACTACTTAAACTTCTTACTCCGCTAAGAATACTTCCTAGAATACTGCTATAAATCTTAGATCTCTATCCAATATAATTTTACTTAGTGCTCTATATCTTATAAACACTTCTTTAACGTAGATTCTAGCGATATCTTCCGCTGAGATTTCTTCTGTACACGCTATAAAGTATCCCCACTTTATAAGCTTATCCACTATTACTAAGATTACGTTATAATCTTGTCCGGTAATAGGGTCTTTTAATTTTAGCAACTTAATAATAAAGTCCTATAATATAACCTCCTATAGTCTCTCTAGTATTTTAACAAGTTGTAGTCCTTTATATGGCTTATACCTTGTCAGTTTATTCCTTTAGCAATCTAGATATTTTTTTATAACTTTTCTAGCTATCCTCTAGATTCCGTTAATAATGTACTCCTCCTAGAGTCTCGACACTAAGCCCATAGCCCCATTATATCCTTAAGTTAGTCCCTTATAGAAGTCTTCTATAAACTGCTCTACTATACTTCTTAGGATATACTTCGCTTCTTAATTTTTGTATATATTCGTCTGTAGATCTTCTAGCTATACTTTTAGAATTCTTTATGCCTAAAAGCTTTCCGGTGTCTTATAGACTTTCTCTAGTTTATTATCTTTTTAAGTTGCTACAATTTTCGGATAATTATACCTAATTAATCCGTTTATATCTTTTCGTAATAAAGCCCCTAATGGCTTTTCCTTGTTTTATAGTTCAGCTTTATAGCTTAGAGTATCTGCCCGCGTATTATCTATACCTTTAGTATACTAAATCTCGAAATGGTATTCCGTAAGCATTTCTACCTATCTAACCTGTCTTTAGTTAAGTTCCTTTATTATTAGGAATCCTATTAGGTTCTTATAATCCATCTTAACTACAAATAGTTTCTCTATACCTTATAAGAATGCCCTCTATTCCTTTAATGCTGCAACTATACCTAATAACTCCTTATTATAGATGTTATAGTTTAACTTTAGTGGTGTTATCTTCCGACTATAGTATGCCACTAGGTGCTATCTATTTTAATACCTTTATATAAAGTACGCCCCTAGTATATAGTCTAATGTATTTATCTCTATAACCGTCTCTAGTCCTAGTTAATAGATTTTAAAAACTAGCTCCTGGGTAAATAACTCTTTAACTTTCTTAAAGAGTTTTTTTTGTTCCTCTTCCTATACCTATAGTTCTTCTTTCTTTATTAACCGCGTAAATAGCTTAATGTCCTTTAACCACTGTACTATAAACCTTCTATAGTAATTGCAAAACCCTAGGAATAATCTTAACTATATAATATTCTCTAGTTCCTGCCAATTTACTATAGCCTTAATCTTCTTTAAATCTATGCTAAGTTAGCCTAGTTTAATAATAAATCTAACAAAATTGGTCTTCCTAGTAAAAAACTCGCATTTCTTAATTGCTACTAGCATCTATTCTTCTTATAGTCTCTTTAAGACCCATTTAACGTATTCCCCGTATTCTTCCTTAGTTATTAAGTAGATAATAATATCATTAAGATATACCATAATAAATTTATCTAAGTGTTCTTCTAATACATTATTAATACGTTTCTAGAACGTTGCTAGTGCGTTTATAAGCCCGAATTATATAACTAATGGTTTATACAGTCCTTTTTTTAACCTAAAGGCTGCCTTCTATTTATTACCTTCCTTAATCCTAATCTAATAGTACGCCTATCTTAGATCTATCTTTATAAAGATTTGCGCATTGCNTATTCTATCTTAGATTTTGCTAATTAAGGGTAAAGGATACCTATCCTTTCTAGTAATGCTGTTTAACTATTTATAGTTAATACACAGCCTTAGTTTGCCATTTTTCTTTTGTATAAATAGTACTGGATAACCCGCTAATAATTGTAATAGTCTAATATATCCCTTTTATAGATTTTCCTAGACAAACTCTTTTAACGCTTTACCTTCTTCTTTAGTAAGCTTGTAGATTAGAAAGAACTTTAGACTTATTCCTAGTTCTAACTCTATTTTATAATCCCATACTATATATTCTAACAGCCTTTTACTTTTTAGTAACCATAGTTTTTTGCTATACTTATGGTATCTCTTTGGTATATAACTTAGTCCTTTTTTTATTTCTTTATAGGTTGCTCCTACTTAGTACTATACCAACTTAGCTTATTATTATATTTTGCGGCGTTAAGTATCTCTAATATCGACCTAACCTGTAATCTAATTAATTCTTGGATTGTATTCCTATAACTAAGGTATACCTAATACTGCCTTATCCCGCCCTAATGGTAGGATATTAAAAGACATCTTAATTTATCTTCTTTTAATAGTTATCTAAATAGGTCCTATTTTAAGATTAATAATCCCTCCTCTATAGGTTATTAGATCTCCTAAAATTATAACTAATAGGTAAGATTGCTCCTTTTATCTATAAGGTAGTCCCATTCTCTTAACTGCTGCTAGTGAAATGTGGTTTTATATTACTCTACTATCTATTAGCGCTTTAAACTACTAATCTTACCAATTAATTTATAAATTTAGGTGTTGTCCTTAAATTCCTTTAAGGGTCTAAGGCTCTACCACTGGCTCCCTTTGGTTCTATGGGCCTCTACTTTTCCTAATTATTAGCTGCTTAATCCTAGTGTACTTAGCTCGCTCTTTAGCCAATACCTAGTTCGCTTTTTATCTTTAATATGCTATAAACACGTGTTTTCTAGGCATTTCTACTACTATTGTCCGTCTAAGTATTCTTCTGTAAGGAATTTTCCTAGTTAAAGTACTACACTTCCTTCCTCTTAGACCTCTGCTGGATGCCATCTATATATGTATTTAGCATTTCTATACTATTACTCGTCCGTTATTTAGTATATTCTTATAGGGTATTTCTAATTCTTTTCCTTTAGATTCTTATACATTTTGTATATATTATCCACGTATACAATCCATAATAACGTATAGTGTACTAGGTGCTTTAGATTAACTCTTAGCTTATCTTTATCCCTAAGTTTAAACCTTTATTATACTAATCTAAATGTTACGACTTTATTTACAGGTACTAAGATACGTCTCTCGCTTCTTTAGTCCTTTAAACATTCCTCTAGATCCTTTGACGTTATAATTAAGGCTCCTTTAATATGCGTTATAGCCTTTTCTATAATCGGGTGGTCCTGGATAACTTTTTTATCCAACTATATATAGAAATCTTCCCACTTATTATTATGCCTTTATCTATACTACTTTTGGTATAGCTACTAGAGTATATATAGTCTATCCGTAAGGAAGTATCTTCTTATTACTATATTATAATAGCCCTTTATATATCGTTTTTTAAATCTGGTTAGAATCCCTAGATCCTCTTTATTTTCCAGTTTAATAAGCCACTTAGCTCTTAGTATGCCTACTCTCGGCCTATTAGTAATTCTTTATACTAGTGCTCTATCCTTTATACGTCCTAATATGCTAGATCTTTTATCTAGTTTCTGTTCTTGCTATGCAATAATTCTTTACCTAAACTCTTCTATGGTTTCTTTTAGTTTGCGCCTTATACTTTAATCCTTAAAGTCGTCTTACTTCTTAATCCTGGTATCGAACTTTCGATCTTTAGGCTGAATACTGCGTTCCCCTAGTAAGTCTTCTGGGTCTATATATCTATCTCCTAGTCTAACTACTGTTTATATTATAGATTCTCTAATCTATAAAGAAGCTCCTTACCTCTTACCTATAGGTGTCCTTATTCGTACTTTGAAATCTTAGTCCCCTAGATTCTTTAATCCTAAGCTTACTTCTAACTTAAGCTTAGCTTTTGCCTTAGTCTAACTAGATATCTATAGTGTTCTTATCTCGTCTTAAGAGTCTTAAATCTTACTTATCTCGTCTTAAGAGTCTTGTATCTGTGGGAAACTTTGTCCCGAGCTCATTTATATATTCCTAAACTAAGCTACTGCCCTACTCTATTGGTTTTTGTCTATTATAGGTCCTAGGGTATACCTTATCTCGTCTTAAGAATCTTAGTCATTTCTTATCTCGTCTTAAGAATCTTAAGCCTTTGGCCTTTTGCCTTTATTAAGTGCCGAAGTAGTTTACTATCCTACTTCTTTTACGTCTCGCGAAGCGATAGACATTATGTCTAGTAGGGTTTTAATCCCTACTAATATTCCTTATTTTATAGTAGAATTATCCTCTGCCTCTAGTATAACATCTCTAAGGTCTACTCGCTCCTAGTAAGCGGCCCTTATTGCCTTATTATTACAGAATGTTTCGCTTAGGTTAAATTTATTATCTTTAATATCCAATCTGCGAACTGGTTTATTGGTTCCTCTATATCCTATAGGTGCTAGCTCTTATAGCTAATAGCTTACACCATACTTAGCGTCCTTATAAATTTGGCATACGTTATTATAACAAAACATAAAACTTTTAATTAAACATTCTTTTGTTTCTTGTAGCACATTATTATCCCTTTATATATATATATCGTCTACTAGTCTCGTGCCTTTTACTATATAGTGACTTTGCCCACTTCTATAGTCTCTAACGTAATAACCCTGTTTTCCGTAATTTATATAAGCTCCTTCTTTAAACTATTTCTCTTGCTATAGAGTCCGCCTAAATGTCTTCTACTACTAAAATCCCTAATTTGGCCTTTACTCCTTAGACCTTTAATTACTTAATCCTTATCCTCTAGGTTTCCATAGTTTGCTCTATCTCTTATAGGCTTCTTTAGTACCACTTAGGTCTATTAGCTCTGCGCTATACCATAGTTTCTAACTTAGCTTTTATTGTTACGTACTCTACGCCTTATATAACTATAGAACTCTATCCTAGCCTTTTTTAGCCTATTCCCTTTAGTAGATCCGATTATTAATCTTAATCGCCTAATCTATTAGTTCCCTTAGGGTATCCGCATCTTCTATTAGAATAATTACGTCCTAGACTTTAGCCTTAAGTCCCTATTTATACTATACCATAAGCGCCTTATTATTCCACTCTACTTATATTACTAGCGTCTAGAACTATATTATATACTTAATTACTAAAGTTTATTATATAAGGTTCTGGAGTTTTTTTTCCGCTATAGTTATTTTTTTTAGGTCTCTAAATATCTGCGTAAGTTATTCTATAAATCCTTCCTAACTTAAGAACATAAATCGCATATCTTAGTTAGTGGTCGTCATTCCGTTTGCCTATATCTCTATAAAGTAAGGTTTAAACTACTTAAGTGCTTTTCCTAATAAGAATAGTCCTGCATAGGCTATCCAATCCACAGGTATAGGTAACTTTGCTCCCTCTTATAAGACCTTAAAGTGCATTTACGTAAGAAATCCTTTAAGCTTTAACCTCTTTTCTATAAATCTCTTAATTAATAGTAGCTTAATCTTTGCTGCTCCTATCCTGTTAAGTCTTTCATCTAACACTATATTATTAGCTATTAGCTAGTTAACTATTTCCTATAGCTATCCGACCGTTACAGGCTGCTATAAGTTAGTATCTGCCATACTAGTATTACCTCCTATCCTTAAAGTAGTTGCTGCCGTCGATAGCGTTATAGTGGCTGCTTTTAGTGGTATGTTGTTCGACTTCTTATATTAATACTATAACTAGGTAGTAATTATGTAATGGAACCTTATAGCAAGAACTACGATGGGCTCGTTATTAGGCTAGGTATATAGGAAATATAAGTATAAAAGTTAATAACGTAATAATAACTGGTGGAGTAGTTGCCTAATAGATTAACTCCAATTATATTCTAAGAATTACTATAAAGAAGGAACTATCTAGGTAGGAACTAAGGGTCCTTAAATACACAACTGTACTCCTATAAAATCCTTCTTATACGTAATATACGTCTTATACATAAGGTACGTAAGTTCCTCTTGTTCCTCTCGTTTAATATATAGCATATTATGTGACCTTAGTTACCATTCCTCATTATATGGTTTTACCGGCTCCATCCTAGACCGTGCCTAAATTAACCAACTAGCTTCTTCCGTCTCTTCTCTAAGTAGTCGTAATATTGTACTTAAAGCGTCCGTAATAAATAGTAGGAAATAGTATAAGATAGTATAAAATAATATACGTTAGGTTAGTGCCGTAATAATACTCCTCTTCCCTAAATAGTTTAGTCCCTAAATTAAATAGATAACTTAAAAATAGGTAGTATATAGGGTTACCTATTTTTTACTATAAAGATATTAGTTTTATTTACCGCCCTTAACTAAGCTAATAGCGATTTTTTATACTAGGTATAGAAAATCCTAATTAGTTAGTTTAGTAAGTAAGGTTAGTAAAACTCTATACCGCCACCTAAATTAATCCGCGTAGCATTTCTTAGTAAGAATTTAGCTAATTAGATAACTTTAACTACTAGTTAAAGTTCTATAATATCTTAACCACTATAAATTTTAATATAGTAGTCGGCTATAACCTTAGCGTAGCTTTTCCTTATCTTATACCTAGTCTAGGGGTTCTAGTTTTTTAGGGTATTGCTTATAAAAGCGCTATATAGCTTATTTATAACCCTTTAGGTCTTCCTTTAGCTACTAAGTTATATTCTTATAATATTTTCATTTAATCTTATAAGTTAGGCCCTAGGGGTCTTTATTATATATATTAAGGATTTTCTTAAACTCCTATTTATCTTCTATATTACTATTATTATCTCTCTTTACTACTTATCCTTGTATATTACGGCGCTCTATAATATTAATATTTACTTAGCTAAGGATTTCTTTAGTAGCCTAAAGGCAGACCTTAGATATATAAAAGGATTTATTTACTTAAATATAGTTTAGGAGGTTTACTATAACTACCCCTTAGTATACTGCGAGTATAGGGTATAGGCCGTCCTATTTATCGTCCTATTTCTTCTTAGGTTTATTTATCTTTATATTTTCTAAGCTAACTATAACTATATCGCCCTTATAGAATAACGCGCTTTTATCTCTATAGGTATTTATATTATTTTTATAACGTTACTATAAAATCTAAGCTAAGGCCTTAAGCTATATTAGTATCCGCTTAAAGCGGTTAGCTATAAAGTCTATACAGAAGAACTCCTTTTTTACTTATACTAATAGTATTAGTAAATAGGGGCTAGTAGGCTTAATTCTAAGGTAAGGGTTAAAGCTATAGTTTGTAAAAAAAATGGGGAGATACCTATACTCTTATTAACTTAGTTATTTATAGTAAACTTAGTAAGTAGTAGGTAGTTAACCTAGTTATCCTATATAAAGCTAATAAAAGTATAAAGGTATTTATTTACGGCAGCGTTAATAATTTTAGTTTAGCTGTTTATTTCTAGGTATTAGGCTAAGCTTAATTATAAGATTATCTTAAGGCGTTTATTTAGTTATTGCTAGAAGTCGCTAATAAATTATATACTATAATTAGAGATAATTATACTTAGTATACTATAGAGCTTATATATGTTATTAACAAAGCTATTAACTAGCTCCTTTATTAAGAGTCCTATTACTAAAATAAGATATTATATTTTAGTTAGGCAGTTTATAATAATAAGGATATATTTATATACCTTACTATAGCGTTAGTATACTAGTAGCGTTATAATATAGTTAATTAAGATATTAGTTTATAGGCAAGTGGGTAATTTTAGTAGTTTTAGAAAACTAGGTAGGGTAAAATAGGGGGTTTTAGTATAAAAGTATAGGGTATAGTCTTTAACAAAGGTAGCTATAAACTAGGAGATTCCTAGCCACTAGTATATTTAGTTTAAGAGGTTAAGAGTTTTAACCCAGCTAGGGTAACTAGTAGAGCCGCTATTATAAGAGTAATAGGTAATTTCTAGGTAGAGGTTTAGGGTATTAAGGATAAAAAAATATTAGCGGAAGTAGATTTATTTATTAATAATACTATATTTTAACTTATTATAATAAAGTAATTTCCTAATTTTCTTTAGCTAATAGCGAGCTTTCTAATTATATAGGGCCGCTATTATATCTCTTATAAGTTTGTTCTTCTAGTATCCTAGCTAAATTAACTTATTTAGTAACCTTTTAGCTATTTTAGGGTCTAAAGTAGCTATAAACTCTGCGTTATTATAATTATAGGACTTATATAGTAATTCTTTTAAGAATATAGGGTTAACTTTCTAGGGCGGTATAACGACTTAGGCTTAGTAGCGAAGGCGTTTATTATTAGTATTCTTAGGCCTTATTTTTAGTAGCCAGCTTAAGGAGTTAGGGAGCATAGCTTTACTACTAGGTCTATATATAATTATAAAGTTAAACTATAAAAGGAACTCTACCTACTAGACTTAACACTAATTTAGCTACTTAGTAGTTATAAACGTCTATAGGTTCTTATGGTCGGTAATAATTTTAAACAGCTTCTTAGTCCCCTATAGCTTAGAACACTATTCCTTTAAAGCCTCAATAATAGCTAAAAGTTCTTTATTATAGATTTTATAGTTATACTTTAGCGTAGAGTACTTTACGGAGAAGAATGTAACTAGTTTTAGTTTTCCGTTATTATTATACTAGAAAAGGACTTTACTAAAAGCCTAATTTAATATATTTATCTCTACCACTGTTTTCTTTATATAGTTATAGTATGCTAATACTAGTGCTAAAGTAAAGGCTCCCTTAAGGGCCTTAAACGATTTNGCTTNTTNTAGTCCCTATAGCCATNNAATATCCTNCTTTAGGAGTTTTATNATAGGTATAGCNATNGNAGAGTAGCCTTAGATAAATTATTAGTAGAAGTTCGCGAAGCTAAGAAATTATTATAGTTCTTTAATTAATATCGGGTCCTTCTATTTCTGTAAGGCCTATACCTTCTTAAGGTCTATAGTTATACTATTAGTTAAGATAATTAAGCCGAGGTATTTTGTTTTAGTAGAGTAGAACTTAAACTTATTAATATTAATTTAAAGTCCAGCATTACCAAGTCTTTAGATGACTTTATTTATATATTTAATATACTTAACGCGTGTTTTAAAAAAGATAAGAACGTTATTAAGGTAAGTAGTGTGGTAGTTATTAAGGGCGTTATATAGAATATAGTTAATATAATTTTAAAATATAGCGGGTGCGTTATAAAGGCTAAATAATATAACTAGCATTTTATAGAGTTTAAACTAGGTAATAAATGCTATAAGCTACTTATAGCCCTTTATAATCTAAATCCGGTTAAACGCAGCAATTATATTAAGTTTAGTAAAGTACTTAGCACCATAAAGTGCGTTAAGTGTCTTATAGATTAGTAGTAGTAGGTACTAATTCTTAATAGTAACTATATTTAGGCCTTAGTAGTTATAGTAGATTTATATACCGCCACTAGGCTTAGTAGTAAGGAGAAGTAGCATAGAAGCTAGTAAGGTTAATTTACGGATAAAACCCTTATCTAGTATCTTATTAATCCACTTCTTTATATACTTAAGTTTAGTAAGTAAGAGTGGTCTATTTTTATAATATAGGGCCTAGTTTCTAGGGATAATCTTAATTTTATAGTCCTATGGTTAGTAAGGGGGCAGCTTATTTATATTCTTAGGGAGGAAGTGCTTAATATATTTATAAAACTCCTTTAGTAGGCGTTATAGAATATCTTTATAGGTTAATCCTAGTTTACCTTTTAGGAATTTTTTAACATTAGTATTAACTATCTTCCGACGTAAAAGCTTGGGTTTAGTTTTTAGATTTGTCTTAAAGAAGTTATAAAAATAGGGGGAGAGCACTTTACGGGCTTCCTTTATTATATAGTCGCCTTTTACTAGCCAGTGGAAAGACCTTTCTAATAGGTTCGGTACTTCTACTAGGCCTATAGGCAGCTCTCTAAGCAACTGTTAGTGTTTATCTTATTTAACTAGTTCTACTAGCTTTACTATATAGATCCTTATTACCTTTATATCTTTTTATTTATAAAACTAGGTAAAATTAATAGTATAAGTGCATTTAATATTGTCTAGGTTAGGGCGTGTTTAGTTCTTTAGTATTATAGCTAGGCTAGTACGGCTTAATTAGCCTAGGGGGGCGGAAACGAGGCGGCGGCCCTATATAGTACGCGCGAGAGATAGGTGTAAGGTTAGGTATTACGGTGGCGCGGTTTCTATTATCTGGGTCTTAGTAGTTCTATAGCTAGTCCTTACTATAACGCGAGCTATCCCTTCGCACGTTGGAGTCCTATACTTGGCGCCAAGCCTAGGAACATCGTACACACGGGCGCCCAACGGGCGCCTCTTATTGGCCAGGCCCTTATTGATACCGTAGGACGCAAACCAACGTGCGAAGGGATAATGTATATATATGGTATATAGCTTAGTTCTAGGTATTAGGCTAGGCGGCTAGGGTTTAAATAGTGCCTAGGTTAGGGTTAAATTCTTAATAGTAGTGGCGTAAAGCGGACCTTCTTTCTTAGTCTTAGCAGGGCTAGCTAACCCGTTATTTTGGTCTTAAGTACTAGAGTAGTCTAGTTTTCTACTATCTTATTTCTTTATAGCTGTACGGGCTCCCCTTTATTAGGAATGTCTTTTATTATTAAGGCTTTATATATAGTCCTAGGCACTAGGCTTAGTAGTATTAAGTATTTATATAGGGCGTCCCTGCTACCGTTAGTTATCCCCTATAGGAGGCAGTGCCTAGAGTAGTAGTTTAAGTTAAAGTAGATTTTAAGTTTCCTAAAGCTGGGATAGGGCTTATACTTTTAAAGCTAGGGCATACCTAGGATAATTAGAGTAGTAGGTAAGAGTTTAGTAATAAAAAAGAGCATAGCTTTAATATAGAGGCCGATTAACATTTAGGTGGTAAAGTAATCCGTAATAAGCGAAGTTAGGATGCTATTTATAAGGCGCAGTGGCCTAAGTACTAGCAGCTTCTTAGTTATAACGTTATACTTTCTTATAATAGACTCTGCATTAGTAAATACTATTATAGTACTACTAGAGTCTACTAGGCTTACTATATTAATATAAACTTAGGGGTATAGGTTATATAATAAGGAGAGTTAGGTTTAAATAAGGATTAATTTCTTATTATTGTTTGCTAATCTAAGATTAAGTAGCAGCTTACTAATAGAAAGGATTAATTAATCTAGTAATAGGGACCTAATTCTCTCGTCTTCCTCCTTATATAGTTTAAACCCTTAGACGCGACTTAGTTTAAGGGTTTACCTTTTAATAACTAGGGTACGGGGCTATCTTAATACGGTAGTCCAGTGTTTATTTAGCTAGTGGTATTAGTTTTAGTCTTAGTTAGGGTATAGAAAGATAATACCTCGCTAATAACGTGGCCGTATTTATATTTGCTAGCGCAGAGTTACTAAGACTAGGTGTTGTTAACGAGTTAAGCTCCTATATAGGGTATAGTTTAGAGTAATTAAGCTATAGGGTTAAAGGGGGGAGGTTATCTACCGTGGCTATAATAGGCTCCGCGGTCGCCGCGTCTATAATAGACTCTATAATTACTATATCCACGGTTATTAGTTCGCGTTATTTAACGGGGTAGTATTAGAACTAGGTTTACTATCTTAGCGGGGTTATAGGCGTTCTTTTAGTGGCTAGGTAGGCTATAGGTAAGGTATAGTCTATTATTAATATAGCGCTTATATTCCGTATTTAAGATTCTATTAAGGTTTATAGGTTCTCTAGTTATTACTAGGATTAGGGTTAACATAGGGGTAAAGGCTTAGGTAGGTAGGCGGTGGTTAGTATTCTTCTTAAGGTTAGCTCAGTGTATATAGTTTATAAGATTTTTAGTAAATATATCCATCTGCTTACTCCAACCTATATAGTCGCTATTATTAATGTTATAGGTAAGTCTAAGTACCAGCTCTTCTATCTTTAAAGAGATAAACTTTTAGAGTAGGTCTACCTTCTATTTATTTATCTTCTTAACGCGAACTATTAGCTTATTAAGCTCTCCATTTTAGGACTAGTAATTACGCTTGCCCTAAGGGAAATAGTTAAGCTTATTCTTTGCAACTTAGGTTATATTAAGGACCTTATAATAGGCAGTAAGGTCTTTAAGTATATCTTCCTTAATAAGCCATTTCCACGCAGATGTATTATTTAGGTTCTTATATATAAGCTCTAAGCCCTACTTAATAAACTTATAGGCTTTATTTTCTAGTATATCTGAGATATAAAGGATCTAGGACTAAACTATATTAAAGTAATCCTAGTCCTAGTTAAAGACTCCCTTAATCTTAATATGCCAGGTCTTAAAATTAGCTTATTATTCTAGCGGGGTGCCTTTTCCGTTAAATATTNGCGGGTCTTTAGATCTCCGTTTTTTCTACTAGGTTATTACCATTATTATAGGGGTTAATTATTTTAGAATAGCGATAGTCTTTGCCTAGGAGTTAATAGTTCCTATTTAAAAAGCGATAAGGGCACTAAGGTTTTTATTAGCTTTCTTATTAGCGGTGTTTATATTATATATATACTATAGTCCTACTTTAATATTATTAAGGAACTTGTTAGTATAGTTAATAAGGGTAAGGTAAGCTTTCCTAGGCTTAAAGGTCTTAGGGTATAGTAGGGAGCGGCGGATTATTTACGTGATATTAGGGTATATCTCTATAAAGAGGTCTATAAAAACGTCGCGGGGGTTTTAGGTTTCGGCTATTTCGGCATTATTAGTGTTGCCTATTTAGGCGCTAGGTAAAAACTAAGGATTGTTTTAGGACTATACTGGGGACGTATTAGTTTTAGTAAAGGCACGTATAGGTCGCAATTACTCTAGGGTAGAGGTTAATTAGCTAGGGTATAAGGAATTAGTAATCGCGATAGGACGTAAATTAAAGATACTATAAACTATTATAGTGCTATAATAAAGTAGACTAAATAACTATGTTATAGTATAAAGAGGGAAAGAAGGTAGAAAGGGGGTATTATATATAAATAGTAGGGCCGGCCGCTAAGTCACTAGTAGTGGGCTAGCTAATAGTAGGAAATAGTACGAGATAGTATAAAATAGTATACGTCATGTCAGTGCCGTAACATTCTATAATAGTTTAAATTTATCCTACTATTTCTTTAAGGTAGAAATTATACTATAAGTAGGAGGACTATAGGCGTATATATATATAAGGTATTTAAATAGGAGTAAGGATAGGTATATAAGACCTTATAGCAATTTTATAGTAATTTATAATTAAGTAGAAGTATAGTGTAAATAGCAGATAGGGTAAAATAGGTAATTAGAATACTCCCTTATAGAAGTCTTAAAGTAGTAACCTAAGGGTATTTTCCTTTCGTTAATATAGTATAGTATACTACCTAGAGGGGTATATCCCTTAGCACTGTTAGGAAAAAATTTACTAGTATCTAATTTTACTTTTCTGCTATTTTAGCATTTTCTAGCATTTAGTAGCTAAATGCCGCATTTATAATTAAGTATTAGCATTTAGTAGCTAAATACTGTATCTAGTAGCTAAATGCCGCATTTATAACTAAGTACTAGCATTTAGCTGCTAAATGCTATATCTAGTAGCTAAATGCCGCATTTATAATTAAGTATTAGCATTTAGCTGCTAGAAAATGCTAAAATAGCAGAAAAGTAAAATTAGATGCTAGTACATTTTTTTTCCTAATATAGAGGCTCCGTATAAAATTCTATATAAAGTTCCGCACGAAGTTCCGTACGAAGCTCTGCGCGAAGCTCTACACAAAGCTCTACACGAAGCTCTACACGAAGCTCTACACGAAGCTCTATACGAAGCTCTACGCGAAGCTCTGCACGAAGTTCTACACGAAGCTCTGTACAAAGCTCTGTACGCAGTTCTGCACGAAGCTCTGCACGAAGCTCTACACGAAGCCCTGCACGAAGCTCTGCACGAAGTTCTACACGAAGCTCTGCACGAAGCTCTATACGAAGCTCTGCACGAAGTTCTACACGAAGCTCTGTACAAAGCTCTACACGAAGNTCTGCACGAAGCTCTATACGAAGCTCTGCACGAAGCTCTATACGAAGCTCTGCACGAAGCTCTACACAAAGCTCTGCACGAAGCTCTGTACGAAGCTCTATATAAAGCTCTTATATAAAGCTCTGCACGAGGCTCTATATAAGGCTCTATATAAAGCTCTGCGTACAGAGGCTCTGTATAAGGCTCTGCGCGAAGCTCTGCGTATGGAGGTTCTATATAAAGCTCTGCGTACGGAGGCTCTACACGAAGCTCCGCATTGGGTCCCCGCTATATTCCCAATAGCCTCTACACGTGCCTCTGCTAAGTATACCCCCTATATACACCTAGGTAGCCACCTTATTTTTTACCCTTTCTTCCTTATATCCTCCCTACCTAGGGGGATACCAGAACGACAGCTAGTAGACGACTGTTACTAAAGCCGGACGACCGTTGCCGGAGCTAGACGACCACCGCTGGAGCTAGATAACCGTCACTAGAGCCACACGACCGTTGTTAGAGCTAGACGACCATTGTCAGAGCTAGACGACCATCGCTAGAGCTAGATGACCGTCGCTAGAGCCAGACGATCGTCGCCAGAGCTAGATAACCGTCGCTAGAGCTAGACAACCGTCGCCGGAGCTATATAACCGTCGCCAGAGCTATATAACCGTTGCTAGAGCTAGACAACCATCGCTAGAGCTATATAACCGCCGCTAGAGCTAAACAACCGTTTAAATAACCAGCCAGCGAACACTATAAACGATTTAATTAATTGATCGAATTAAGGTAATATAGACGGGTAGGTATAGATAGGTAGGTATAAATAGGTGGGTATAGATAGACAGACAGACAGATAGATAAATAGATAGATAGATAGATAGACAAATAGACAGGCGGAGAGGTAGGTAGGTAGGCAGGCAGGCGGGTAGGTAAATAGGTAGGTAGATAGGCAGGTAGGTAAGTAGGTAAGTAGGTAAATAGGTAGGTAGGCAGGTAGGCAGGTAGGCAAGTAGGTAGGTTAGTAGATAGGTAGGTAAAAGAGAACCATCGCTATATATTAAATTATTTAAAATAATATAATTTTGCACTAACTATATAAACTAAGCAAATACTATTAAGTATATAGGAAGAGCAAGATATATAGAATGCGCGAGGAGGGTATTATATACAGAATGCACAAGGAGGGCATTATATATTAATTGCGCATTAAGTGCACAATGCGTAATTAGCTGCACTGTATTATTAAATACGGCAGTTAGCTGCACTATATTATTAAATACAGCAGTTAGCTGCACCGCGTTATTAAATACAGTAGTATACGGTAGTATACTGCATTGCATTATTAAATACGGCAGTATGCCGCACCTTAGTTGATACTATACGCTACACGTTATAATGCGCGGAATGCGCATTTGGCCGCTAAATGCTGCCAAATGCTGCAAAAATGCTGGTAAATTTTTTCCTAACGACGTTAATTCGGGTCTAATTGTTATCGATAAGATCTAGCTAATTAATTAAACTATATTTAACGCCCGTACTTAGAAATACAAAGCTTTTAATAGAGGCTAAACTCTATAGTATTTTAATATATAAGCTTATTCTTTAAAGTTGAGTCGCTTAATATAAGGTTACTAGCACTTATCCTTTTTATAGAAATTCTAGCACGATTAGAAGGCATTGTGGTAGGTATTTATACGTTTTTAAAAACGGTGTTCCCGTAGGGACTACTTACTCATTGGACCCTAACGTGCTAAGGGATACTGTATTATCCCTCACGTCTCCCTTAGAGGTTTTTTATACCTATATTATAGTATTAGTTTATCTAGACCTAGATGGGGACCGTATTAGACATTAAATAGAATTAATAGAATACCCTTTAGAAATCTACCTTTAAGTTCCCCTTATAATTAATTAGCTTTAGGTATATACTATAATACTAAGTAATTGTTAATAATTGTTAATTAATACCTTATTAATACTTTCGAAAACTAGCCTAGAGCTTAGATATAGTTTTATCAACTCATTCTAAGAGCAGTTTAGGGAATCTCTTGGAGATCTATATTCGTAATTAGTAATGCTTAAATAAAGGTTTAATTTCTTTGCAGTTCCATGCAGTGTATCAACATGACAATATCCCTCTTCAACCAACTCTGTTTGCCTTTTTTACACCGGTTTGCGTTCCGAGAAAATGCACGTTTAGCTGCCTAGCCTTAACATACGTGATGCCGATCTCATCTAGAGTCCTTTAGCGACATACTTACCTCCTTTTTCCAATTGTGGAAGTATACAGACTTTCTTTAGTTGGCATGCAACCCTGTGACACACCCTTGCCGACTTCCAGGATAGGTTTAGGCATATGCTACCTAGGTTTCAGAGCCATTGGTCGCATAGATATACACCCTGGCGCATCCGGTTGAAAGCGCGTGTTGATCACGCTAATCAAAATGCGTATATTTATACCTAAAAAAGGGTAAAAATACGTTAAAATGGCCGTGCGTATTACTTCAAGGGGTATAAACTCTGCCGTTTGATCGCTAAGATCAACACGCGCTTTCAACCGGATGCGCGAGGGTGGGTGTAAATGCCTTGCGCGTACAGCAAGTCATTCTTACCCCGCACAGCCCCCGCTCCCGGGCAGGCATGACGACGCCTCAGCAGATCTGAAGCTTCAACTTACATTAAGGCTGGTGCGTGTGAAGGCCAAGGCCTTACCAGCGGCTGGCTCCTATACACGCCTCCAAAAGCCGGTAGAAGAATACCTTAGAGTAAATCGTATCTAATTTTGGCTAATCTAGTGCATTTATATAGTTTTGTGTAGAAGTTCATCTGTCCTTCACCAAACTGACGTCCTACGAGAGTTGGACCGTGCGCGAACACCAGAATCAAAAGTACGTGTATGGTCACAGAGCCTTGACCCTATTGATTCTATTGGCCAGCCCTTATCGATAACAGTAGGACGAAATGCATCAGGGAAAGGGATAGTTTATCCTTCCTTTTTTTTATAATTGAGAGACCCTCAACTGAAGAGGAATGATAGTGACACTTTACCGGGGCGGCAGCAGGAACCCCGATCGGCGAGGATGGAAAGATAGCGAAAGCCAATTATAATCAATATTCCTTATGTAGCAGCGATCGCTGAAGTTTGCTCAAGCGCAGGAGACAGTCGTAGCTGAACGGCTGCAGGCATTATCGCAGCCAGCGCAAGCGTAAATCTGGCAAACGCCAAGAAGCAGATAAAATTCTCGGGTAGGCCGATGGTGTCAGGGCCTGCAAAGTGCCAGATTGAAGAATGCCAGCAGGAGTGTTAGGCGTACGCATTTGCCGCGATTAATATTTGAACTGGCCGGAGTTGCTGCCAATCGAGGTCTGCAGTTTCTTTTCGCTCTCGCGGGAAACCCGAGTGAAAATACGGAACCGTGTAAACGGGCGAGTAGATTCGTGATGGCCGCTATTGTCGAAAACCCCTGAAACAAGGGGAATGTGGGCACATGAGTGCTTCGAATATTCATTGGAGAAATTCTATGGTTATTCTTCCAATCAGCTTTCGCTAAGACCATTCCGCTCGGGCGTGCCGTCATGCACGCCGAGAAGTCTGCGTAGGCAGCAATATTTGTGGCCTTTAGGCTTCCATCACTCTCCGGCGTTCTTGGATTCTTGGATTTTCTTGGCTTGCATGGTAGAATTTTTGATCGGTGTCAATAGTGAGCTGAAACTCTGTGGGCGTCCAGAAAAAGCTATATGTCGTGGAAGTACAGGCGCTCAGTGATCTATTTGGACTGGAGCGGCGTGGATCCGGCGTGGAGCGCCGCCGGAGCGCCAGTTTACGTTTATCAATTATAGGTTTAGCACTTTCCTATAATTGATAAACGTAAACTGGCGCTCCAACGGCGCTCCACGCCGGATCCACGCCGCTCCAGTCCAAATAGATCACTGCAGGCGCTAGAGTTTTAGATATATTTACAACTCCTGGAAGTCTCCCAGCTTCTTGAGCAGCACTTTGACATAGCCAACTATTAAATCACCATGTAATCATCGTTCAATGCTATTCTCTACCTCCATCCCTACTTTGACATAACAGTCTCTCAAGTCGAATGGTAAAATGTCTACTAGCTAAGTCCTCAAGTAAAGTGAAAGGCTGACTGTTACAGGCATACCCACAACAAGAACATCAAGGGCAATGGGGAGATGATCAAAGGTATTGCCTAACATAATCGATTTGCCACGCTTGATGATTGACATGTAAAATTTTAGAGAGGGCCGGCCACCTGTGCAAGGTTTCGAACGACGGCATCCCAACTATCATACACCGTATGGTGAGGATTACATTGAGGATCACAATCTGCTACAAGATCGCACCGACCCTACGTACATACCAAGACACGACAGGGCAACACAAACCCACGAGCCCGAAGTTCATATACTCCGACCAGTCCGCGCCAGTTCTCGCACATACCGCAATGAAACAGATAGAAGTGGAGCGCATCTTAGTGCTTCAACCCCCCAAAGTTCTCGCAAATCGTCTCTATCTCCATCTAGACAAATTGGATGGCAGGTGAGTTACTATGGAGATAGTCCTCTGTTCACTTTTGCAGTGGAGGATGTCTGATTTAGATAGCACCATGGAGAGATGCTACATACAGGTGACCCACCTCAAGCCTCGACAGTTCGCAATAGTCTATCAAATAGTTTCAACTCTCGGTCGGTAGGTATCCTCTTACGATCTCACCCCAGTATGTACGGATGCGAGCTAACATATTCTAAAGCCCATGGTTTCGAACCCTTCTGCAGCAGATGGGGAAACAAACGAGGCGCCAAGTAACTCTATCGTCAATTTGTATCCGGAAGAGGAAGAAAGCTTGTTAAATCGAGCAGCAGAATACCTTCAAATAAAAAAATATTTCGGGTGGGCTAATCCAAACTTTTTCCACGAACACGCGATCTACAGTTGGATCTATCCATACTCTTATCAACTTCCAGGTTGTTATAGTGCCGTCGAACTTCAATTAGAGGTCGGCAATGAGGAGACAGATACGGCCGAAAATAGTCCACTATTAGAAGAATTCAACAAAGATCCAGATGAGGAGGAGGAGGAATCGCGAGAAGGGAAAGACGAGGAGAAGATCGAAAGACGACGCCCAAGGAACGAGAATGGGGCAAAAATGATCAAGTACTTGGATGTTTTCCGACGAAAATTTAGAGGTAGTGCTGAGGACCGTTTCATTGATCCTATAGACGGACGACTTAGATGGCTCGTCGTACAGAGCACAAAGGAGAGTTACGATTTAAAAAATAAGACAACGTGGCGCCGTACATACATAAATAACGTCAGCCCTTACATAGTGCGGCTTGCGAACTGGCCACAATCAGTAAAGTACGGCAGGAGAGAGTCCTGGAAAAGGAAGGATTGGATTTATGCAGGGTTGCGTTGGCTTGTGAGCAGTATTGCGCTCTTAATTATGGTAAGCTCGACAAACACTTATAACGCTCAAGCTGACTTTGACTTTACAAGATGACTTATCCCACGGACGTAGAAGGTCAGGTTCGCAATAATGGATATTATGATTCCGTGCCTTACCGATTCTGGAGATACAAAAAGGTTTCAAGAAACATTTTCGAGGATAAGCGGATTCGAGCTCCGTCTCAAAGGTTAAGGATTCAGGAACCACGACTACTTTGTTTTCCTAAGTTGCGTACTGACGACAATCCGACCGGCAATTCTACAGTGGTTGAGTACAGATCGCGAAGTGAACAGGCAGGATCTTCACATGAAACGTCCCCTACAAGACTACCGAATACCATCAAGCCTTCAGCCACTCCCATAAGATATATATTTATCTCGTACACGGGAGGCAATCAGTTTTCGAGAGTATGTCCGCATGCTTTAAAAGCCATTGAGATGGACGATGGTAAATCGCTCTGTGGGGAGGGGGAGGGGTGTAAGTTGCATCCTTCCGCCGGTTTCTGATGGCGATCACTGATACCATCTAACATGATTTAGGTCGCCAATGTCCTCTTTTTGTGTCCGCGAGACCCGAGCTTGTTGAGCATTGCAGGATATATAATGCTGACAGTGATGCTCTTCACAAGATTGCAAGAGAAGCCGCAGCACAAGCTAATGTACCCGCTTACTGGACAGATCGCAACTGTATGGATCCGGACGAAAAGCAGCTGCAAAGCGATGTATATGATATATGCGACATTGTCCGTGGTGCTGAAGCACTCGTTGTAATTGTCGGAGAATCCAACAGTGAGCAGCCTTCGAAATGCGATGAATCCCTCCTGGAGGACTGGGGTGAAAGAATGTGGACTTGGCCAGAGGGTATCTTGGCAAAGCCTGGGAAGGACATACTCGTATACACTCGCAGCAAGAATTATCAAATGCCGATGCGAATCCCAAGGATGGAGTTCCCAGCTAAGGCGTGGCCCAGAGATCGAGATCGAGCCATACAGCTAATCGATCACTATGAGAATAACCTTGCTCTCACTCGCCTAGAACTTGTTGTCTTAGCGCTAGAATGCTTGCAACGACGTGCAAAATCCGGAACTACTCCGTTCTTTCCCGGTGATATGTCGTATGCCCTCATGGGACTATTACGCCAGAGACCAGACATTGATCGAAAGGATTCCGCTTTTCAAGCTTTCGCACGACTTTCACTTGCGAATGATAGCGACAAGCTCCTCGAGCGTATGATATGCATTTTACCAAAGGACCTAGATGAGTATACGGGCGACGACAAACACTACTGGGCAGCAATAGACGACTATTGGAATGTGAGGCTGTGGGATATAGACCCTTACTGTCAGATTGCTGGAATTGGGAATGGTGACACTGTGGTCATAGATGGTGCCTACGCCGCTACCATTCATTGGGACTCTTTCCAGCGCGTAGCAATCACAACGAAAGAGACATGGACACGGCTTATAAGCAGAGGCTTCCTCCGTGCGGCTCCTGGTTACATGTTTCTCGCCATTCTCGGCCTATCGCTAAACATAACGTCTCTAGTCGCAATTTCCCTCCCTTTTAGTATTATAGCAACGCTTTTATCTCCAATGCTGATTCTGCATACCTATGGAGGGAAAGCGTGGAATACACAGCCCTGGCTTTTCGGCTTTGAAGGTCATATGGATATCAAGGAGATCGAATCCTTGATATTCGGCTTCCACCAGAATCGACTGACATGGGCGCCGTACGGCAGCTCACTCTCGGAACATCGGCGCATGCAGGGCTTCTTAGATGACGAATGTAGGGGTATCGATCCGAAAAGGTTTTCTGGTTTCGCCAGGAAGCTTGAGGAAAGCAGAGACGCCGATAATGGCAAACCCCGGATTTTCACCATTGTAGACACTAATACTATGTAAAAACCCATTGGAGTGTTTCTTTATGCTCTTGCTAATGTTTTATTAGGACCGTAACGCTTTTTGAAGCCGAGAGGCCCCCTGTGGTGGCGCTTCTATGCGGCTCAGAAGGAGGAATGCAGCGCGCGGTAATGTGCTCCTATGACTGGCCTAGCCAAACTTTGTATCGGGAAACAGTTCTACGGATGGAGACCAGGGTATTGGAAAAGATGTCGAGAATTAATAGGGTAAACTTTGGCTTGAAGAGAAAAGTCGCTGGAGAATCACACAGGGTAGGCGAAATCTAATCTTATCGCGATACGGATTAGTCTGTTACGAAATGAATTAGAATCCTTGGCATGCAGATCCCCGATTTTTGCACCTAACCCAACGTGTAAAACCGTAAGATAGCCCATTTCCACGTTTAACGCGCTTTATTGTCAACATAACGTCTATTATTAGTTAGTAAGTTAAAGCCAACGTTACCCTACTATTTGCCCTATCTTAACACGTTTCCTAGTATTATAGTGCCTTATATTAACTGTTACGGCGCTGGTGGAAACTGATGGATATCGGTGGAAACTGGTGGATTGTGGCTGATGGATATCGGTGGATATCGGTGGATTATGGCGGACAGTCGCAGACAGTTTCACACAGTTTTAGACAATTGCCGTCACGTGACCAGATGATTGTATATAACGTCGAGCGGCGCCGCCCTCCGTCTCCTTTCCTTTCTCTAGCTTTGGATCCTGTCACGGGACACCCCCGTAACACCTTGCACACGTCCACCTGTTTCCACCAACTCAGCAATTAGAGACCAACCGCGAAATAGCAATCTGACGGCAATCTGATGGCAATCTAACGGCAATCTACGGCATTCTGCCATATTCTGCCAAGTTCCACCAAATTCTGCCAAGTTCTGCCAGGACCACGACCTGAACCCTATTCTGCCCATACACGTGTTAACTAAGCAACTAAGTCAACAATATATGCCCTTTCTTCCTGTTTCCCTACCTTCTTTCCTTACGCAATGTCTTAACTTTATTACGCAGTTTATGTATATAGCTTAATAATACCTACTTCGCTATATATTATTACCGCTTATGCTCACTCCGTGACACTACGTTGCGTTAAAAACCTATACTACCCTCCGAAAATGCAGAACGACCCTGAAGCCCCCGTAACGGCCGACGCTATTATAGCTGCACTCTAAGAATAATTAGTAGGTATACAAAAGTCCTTTATAGACGCCCTTGCATAGCACTAAGCTACTTTAACTTAATAGCAAGCCGAATAAAAAGCACGATAACAACAATTAATTAAAGCACTTTAAGAAGAAGTCCGCATCCTTAAGATGCCTATATTAAGGCCCCAAGACTAAATACTATTTCCGGAGATAAACACGCGGAACACAAGCCCCAAATTAGTAGTAGTTACTCATCCTATAGAACTGACTACTGCACCAAAACGATCTAAGAAACTACTAGATCCCCTAGTATTCACTAGTAAATAATAAGAGCTTTAGTTATTCTTAAGCCGGCTTAAGAATAAGCTAACTGGTAATGCTAACCGCTACCTAACCAAAGCCAACTAACTCTATTACGCCCTAAGTTGACTAGGAGGAGACGCAGCTGACCTTGTTAAACCTCTCTAACTAAACTTAGTATAAAGCCTAGTCACACTTCTTAAAGCTATATACGGTAACCTAAACCGCCAAGCCACCGCTTAAAGAAAGATAAACCAAATAACTTAAGAAAAGAAAAGTTTCCTAGTATACTTCTCTAAATTTAACCGCTACGCAAAGGAAACAGGCTAGAATAACTCCGCACTAATTAACAGCCTTATTAAGTCCTTAAGCCCTAAACTAAAAACCTCCCTAATAGGCGTAGACCTCTCGGAAACTCTTAACGCCTACGTAAACGTTATTAACAAATAGTACAATAATATACTACGCCTCACACTAAAGCCCGTTTATCAGTATAACATAACAACCCCATAAATGTCTACTAAGTCATCGTCTTAACCCAAGCACCCTAACGCTATAGATATTAATACTAGGACCCTAGGATACGCCCTATTAGGGTCCTCTAAATAAAAACGACGCATTAAGCTAGGCCTCTACTTTAAATATAGAAGTAGCTCCTACCTTTTAAACTACTGCTCTGTCCCTATGCCCCAAAACGATTTATAAACGGCTAGCACTGGTAGCCGTTCACCACATTAATCTTCCGGTTACCGTCCCCGATCTTTATCTGGTTCCACCCCTACGTCTAACAAGCACCATTTATAAGGACGAAGCTATAGCCGACGTCCTATAAGAACCCTACCCTAATTGCCTCCAAAAGGAAGGTCCTAGAGCTAAGTCGCTCTCTAAGATGGCTCTACTACAGGATCTCGTTGAACGCATTTAACGTTACAAACTCTAACTCTTAGGACTATAGCATAACCATTGACTGTTATCTTTAGTAGAATAGTTAATAGGCTAATACTTAAATCCTAATTAATACAGGAGCTAGCGGTATAAGATTTATTAATAAGATCTTTATATAAGATAATGGTTTTACCCTAACCCCCCTTAACCGGTATATTAATATATTTAGATTTAATAACAAACGTACCGTTTTAGGCCGTATTACCTACGTAGTAACCCTAAGACTCTAATACCTAAACTATAAAGAACTAATTAAGCTTTTTATTACCACCCTAAGTTACTTAGTAATCCTTAAACAACCCTAGATAAAGCTATATAAAGTAACTATTAATTAGGACAACCTTAAGCTTCTATTTACCGCCTCCCGTTATAAGCAGAAGTGTTATATAACGTACCGCCTTAACCCTAAACTAAAATCTAGGGAATCCGCTAAGATCCACCAGCCTAAGATTTCCACTAATATCCACCCCGCGCCCAAGGAATCCACCAGATTCCACCAACCCAGAAATTCCACCAAATTCCACTAGCGTAAGATTTCCACCAACATCTATTAAGGATTTAGGAATTCCACCAAACTCTATAAATTAGCCCTAAGTACTATACTGCCTAAAGACAGGCAGAAGCTTAAGCTTACTATATAAAGATATTAGAAGGACTGGTATCTAACTATAAAAAGGATTCTTAAAGAACCCAAACCCAAATCTAACACTAACTCCGTACCTAATACTAAACCTAAACCTAAATAAGAAACTATAGATAATCCAAGCGAGCTCGGTACCCTAGATATCCGCATAATTAAAGCTACTCCGTTAGCGTAACTTGCTAAGAAACCTAAATATATAATCTTTACTGTCACTATAGCTAATATTAAGAAGGCCTTAGCACCGAAGAAGTATACTAACCCTACTATAAAGGTACTAGTAGAGTACTATAACCGCCTAGAGGCATTCTTATAGAAGGAAGCCAACAAGCTACCGGAACACCAATCGTACGACCATAAGATTGTACTTAAAGAAGGAAAGCAGCCTGGATTTAGACCCTTATATAGGATATCCTAAAATAAACTCCAAGTACTATAAAAGTATTTAGATGAGAACCTAAGTAAAGGATTTATTAGAGTAAGCTTATCACCTATAGCCGCACTAGTGATCTTTATTAAGAAACCTAGCGGCGGTCTACGCTTCTGTGTAGACTACCAAGCTCTTAACGCCGTCACCATTAAGAACTAATATCCAATCCCGTTAATATAGGAGACACTAAACTAACTAAGTAAGGCTCGCTACTATACAAAGCTTAATATTATCTCTATATTTAACCGCCTCCGTATAGCAAAAGGAGATAAATAGCTTACTGCATTTTATACTCAGTATAGACTATTTAAATACTTAGTGACGCCATTCGGCCTCACAAACGCTCCGAGCTCGTTTTAACATTATATAAACGATACCCTACGCCCCTACCTAGATATCTTCTGTACTACTTATATTAACGACATCTTAATATACAGTAATAACCTAACCAAATATTAGAAACACGTTAACCTTATCCTATAAGCCCTATACGGAGCTAGTCTATAATTAGATATAGATAAATGCGAGTTCCATAAAACGGAAGTCCTATACCTTAGACTCCTTATTTCTATAAACGGTATATAAATAGACCTAAAGAAAGTCAAAGCAATTATAAACTGGCAAAAACCTAAGAACGTTAAGGACGTAAGAGCCTTTATAGGATTTGCTAATTTCTACCAACGGTTTATTAATAACTTCTCCACCCTAGTCTTACCCCTTATAGCTCTAACCTAAAAGGATAAAGTCTTTGTCTTTAACAAGGAATATAAGAAGGCCTTTACCTATCTAAAGGTTATATTTACTACTGCGCCTATACTCTAATACTTTAACCCGAACTAAATAAGTGTTATAGAAGCTAACTCATCTAACTACGTCACTAGAGGCATCCTGTCTCAATATAACGAGGATAGAGTATTACACCCTATAGTATACTTCTTAAAACGACTAAGCCCAGCCAAATACAACTACGAGATCTACGATAAGAAATTGTTAGCTATTATTAGATATTTTAAATAATGGCGACCCAAACTAGAAGGCGCTGGATTTCTAATTAAGGTCCTCAGCAACCATAAGAACCTATAGTACTTTACAACTATAAAACAGCTAAGTCACCGTTAGGCCCACTAGTTAAAATATCTATCTTATTTCCAATTCTTAATTATATACCACCTAGGCGTCTAAGGCCAGAAGCCTAATGCTCTAACCTGACGCTCGTAAGACGCGCCAGCCTTAGAAGAAGCGCGCTCTTACCGAAATCAGACCCTACTTCGCCCTAAACTATTTAACCCTCCTACTAAAGATCTTACGGTATACGTCTTTAAAATAACGGATTAATTAATTAAATAGATTATAGTTAACGAATACCCAAATAACGAGTTTATTTAAGAGACGCTTAAGCTAATACAAGATGGCATTAAACGCTCTAAAAAGATTTCTCTAAGTAAATGCGAAGCCTGCGGAAACTACTTATATTACTAGAACTATTTAGTTATCCCTAATTACGATAAGCTTAAGCTTAAACTCCTTAAACATATATACAATCTACCTATCGCCGGCCACCCAGGCTAAGGAAAGACCCTAGAACTACTCCAACGGGAGTATTATTGGCCGAACATATACAATATAATATAAAGGTACGTCTCTAGCTGCCACACCTGCCGACGAGCTAAAGCCTCGTATAAGACGTATAACGGTCTTTTAAAGCCGCTGCCTATTCCGGACCGAAGATAGAGGGATATCTTAATTAACTTTGTTATTAACCTTCCTAAGAGTAGAGGCTGCATAAACATTATGGTAGTTATAGACCAACTATCTAAAATAAGACACTTAATCGCCTACCCTAATATATTAACGCCTGCCGTTGCCTAATTATTCCTAGATTATATATAGAAACTCCACAGACTCCCTAAAACGATTATCTCCGATAGAGGCAGCTAGTTTGTCTCGGTATTCTAAAAAGAACTAACTACTTAACTCCGTATTAAAGCACTATTATCTACTACGTATTACCTAGAAACGGATAGCTAAATGGAACGCGTAAATACTATAATAGAACAGTATATTCGGATATACACGTCGTATTTATAGGATAACTAGATTAACTAGCTTATATTCGCCGAGTTTACTATAAATAACTCCGTCTCAGAAACCACGAAAGTCTCCCCATTCCTAGCTAATTATAGCCAGCACCTACGAATGGGTTTTAAACCCTTCAGTAATGTTCCTTACCCCGCTTATTATGCCTTATAAGTCGCAGAAGTAAATAAATTCGTAAAGAAGATAGAAGAACTACAACAGTTTCTTACCAATAAGATAATATAGGCTTAATCTATTTATAAAGCCGCAGCGAATAAGAAATAAACCCCAGTACCGGCCTACCAAATTAGTAATTTCGTCTAGCTAGATATAAGAAATCTGAATACAAAACGACCTACTAAGAAACTTAATTGGAAGAACGCTGGCCCTTATAAGGTTAAAAAGGTTATCTCTCCTTATGTTTACTAATTGAAGCTCCCTAATACGGTTAAAATCTACCCCATATTCCATACGTCAGTCCTCCGCCCCGCTGCCCCCGTATTAGACGCCCTGCCTAGACAGATATAAGACCCTCCCCTACTAGTCAAAGTAGATGGTAAGAACGAGTACTTTATTAAAAGAATTAATAATATTAAGTATAATAAACGGAAACGCTAATATATATATCTTATAAAATAGAGAGGCTTTACTAAGTCCTTATGGGAACCTATTAACTTTATAGGACTTACACAAGCCGCAGAAGACTTTTACGAACTCTACCTAGAACTACCACAGCCCCATCTCGCAGAAGCTTAAGTTTAAAGGGGGGGTACTATTACGGGACACCCCCGTAATACCTTGCACACATCCACCTATTTCTACTAACTTAGCAATTAGAGACTAACCGCGAAATAGCAATCTAACGGTAATCTAATGGCAATCTAACGGCAATCTACGGCATTCTGCTATATTCTGCTAAGTTCTACCAAATTCTACCAAGTTCTGCCAGGACCACGACCTAAACCCTATTCTGCCTATGTATGTATTAACTAAGCAACCAAGTTAACAATATATGCCCTTTCTTCCCGTTTCCCTACCTTCTTTCCTTACGCAACGTCTTAACTTTATTACGCAGTTTATATACATAGCTTAATAATACCTACTTCGCTATATATTATCACCGCTTGTGCTTACTCCGTAACAGATCCTCGTTTATAGACTACCAATCGTACAGGCTTGCGCGTCCCTCTTGCCGTACTCGTGCCTTAATTGACTGAGTCGCTAACATTAACCCTGCTTACCGCGCGGATATAGTTTATCTATTTAAATTAGGCTAGCGGCTAGATGCTATTACAGAATAGCTATACGTTAGTTAAGCTACTATATATAATACTAAATATAACCCTATATAATATAGCTAGCTTATTAGGCCTTACGTATAGAAGGCTAGCCGGCTAGTAGCGTTAATAAAATTTAATAAAGAGGCTCTTCTTAAACTCCTGCTCTATAATAGTTAGAAATATCTAGATAAAATTTAGTACTGGCTTTATTATAAACGTAATTTTAACGTTACTTATACTATAATCCACTATATTTTAAAGAAGGAAGGGTAGTTAAAAAAGGTAATTAGGTGTATAGTATAGGGCTATAACTTATAACTAAGGAAGCTCTATTATAATAATATAAGGCGGTTTCCGGCAGATATTATAGTATTCCTTAATAAGGCTATTTTTAATAAAAAGACTAACTAGTAGACGAGAGGGCGTACTTTAGTTAGTAAGGAGGCGTACTATTAGGGCGATCTTTAAAGAGGTAATACTTAGAGTATTTACGCGGCTATAATAATTAATGGCTAGGTCTACCACTAAGCCCATACGTTAGGAAAAAATTTCCTAGCATTTTTACAGCATTTAGCAGCATTTAGCGGCTAAATGCGCATTCCGCGCACTATAACGTATAGTATATAGTATTAACTAAGGTGCGGTATACTACCGTATTTAACAATACGGTGCTATATACTGCTATATTTAATAATACAGTATAGTATACTGCTGTATACTACCGTATTTAATAATACGGTACTATATACTACTATATTTAATAATACGGTGCTATATACTGCTATATTTAAAAATATAGTATTATATACTGCTATATTTAACAATATAGTGCTATATATTACTATATTTAATAATACAGTACTATATACTGCTATATTTAACAATACAGTGCAGCTAATTACGCATTTTATACTTAATACGCAATTAATATATAATGCCCTCCTCGCGCATTCTATATATCTTACTTACTTTAAGTAATAATTTATATTATTTTAGATAATTTAATATAATATAGCAACGGTTCTTTTTTACCTATCTACTTACTAGCCTACCTACCTACCTACCTACCTGCCTACTTACTTACCTACCTATCTATCTACCTACCTACTTACTTATCTACCTACTTACCTACCTACCTACCTACTTACTTACTTACTTACCTGCCTACCTACCTACCTGCCTACCTACCTATCTACTTACTTACTTACTTACTTACCTACCTACTTACCTACCTAACTACTTACTTGCTTACCTACCTACCTACCTACTTACCTATCCGCCCGTTTATCTATCTACCTATTTACCTATCTACCTATCTACCTATCTATTTATCTATCTATCTATTTATCTATACCTACCTATCTATACCTACCCGTCTATATTACCTTAATTTAATTAATTAATTAAATTGTTTATAGTGTTTGCTAGCTAATTGTTTAAAGGGTTATCTAGCTCTAGCGACGGTTATCTAGCTCTAGCGACGGTTATCTAGCTCTAGCGATAATCGTCTAGCTTTAGCGACGGTTATCTAGCTCTAGCGATAATCGTCTAGCTTTAGCGACGGTTATCTAGCTCTAGCGATAATCGTCTAGCTTTAGCGACGGTTATCCGGTTATCTAGCTCTAGCGATAATCGTCTAGCTTTAGCGACGGTTATCTAGCTCTAGCGATAATCGTCTAGCTTTAGCGACGGTTATCTAGCTCTGGCGACGGTTATTTAGCTCTAATAACGGTTGTCTAGCTTTAGCGACGGCCATCTAGCTCTAGCGACGGTTGTTTAGCTTTAGTGACGATTATATAGCTCTAGCGACGGTTGTCTAGCTCTAATAACAATTATTTAGCTCTAGTAATAGTCGTCTGCTAGCTGTTATTCTGGTGTCCCCCTAGGTAGGGAGAATATAAGGAAGGAAAAAAGGAAGGAAAAAAGGGTAAAAAATAAGGTGGCTACCTAGGTGTATATAGGGGGTATACTTAGTAGAGGTACGTATAGAGGCTATTAAGAATATAGCGGGGACCTAATATAGAGCTTTATATAGAGCCTCTGTACGTAGAGCTTTATATAGAACCTCTATACGTAGAGCTTCGCGTAAAGCCTTATATAGAGCCTTATATAGAGCCTTATATAAGAGCTTTATATAGAGCTTTATATAGAGCTTAGTGTAGAGCTTTATATAGAGCTTTATATAGAGCTTCGTGTAGAGCTTTATATAGAGCTTTATATAGAACTTTATATAAAGCTTTATATAGAACTTTATACAGAGCTTTATATAGAACTTCGTATAGAGCTTTATATAGAGATTCGCGTAAAGCTTCGTATAAAGCTTCGTGCGGAACTTTGTGTAGAACTTTATATAGAACTTTATACGGAGCCTCTATATTAGGAAAAAATTTACTAGTATCTAATTTTACTTTTCTACTATTTTAGCATTTTCTAGCATTTAGTAGCTAAATGCTAATACTTAATTATAAATGCGGCATTTAGCGGCTAAATGCTAGTACTTAGTAATAAATGCTACTAAATGCTAATACTTAATTATAAATGCGCATTTAGCAGCTAAATGCTAGAAAATGCTAGAAATGCTAGAAAATGCTAAAATAGCAGAAAAGTAAAATTAGATGCTTGTAAATTTTTTCCTAATATAAGGGCTATTTTAATATTAATAACTTTATTAGGTAGCTATACGGCTACCTATTTTTTTTATACTTTATAAGCGATATCTAAATTAAACTATAGTAATTATAATAGATAACCTTAAGGTTTACGTTAACGCGTAGATTTTAGCTGCTATTAAAGAGGAGGGCTATATTATTTGCTATCTACTACTATACTTACTAGACTTTAATCTAATTAAGCTTATATAGGCCGTTTTAAAGGCGTAGATCCGTTACTAGTATTTATATACTTAAGAACTCCACTATAATTATAGTAAGTTTCTTAAGCGAGCTATCTATAAGAGTATACAGTAAAAACTGGTTAGTATAATATCTAATTATAACGATATACTCTATATTACGATCTATACCCATTAATTAAAGTATTTTTGGTGTAATATTACGATATTCTAACTTTTAATAATATCGTTAAGTCTCCCCTACCAAAATCGTTGTAACTAGTAGAGATTTTATATGGGAGGGAGCCGAATTTAGCCGGCAAGGTAGACGCCTTAAGCCTTTTTAAGTATAAAGCCCCCCCTTTTATTGCTTATTAACTTAACACGTGACTCTTTATATAACAATACTATTGGTATAACGATACGCTTAGCCGTATAAACCGTATCGTACTAACTAGTTTTTACTGTATTAGGAAAAAAAATTTAGGCACGTTATTGCAGATTACAGCAACTTGCTGCAAACTGTACAATCGCGGTAGTGGTATAATATGGGTAATAGAGTTATAACGGCGATAGGGTTATAATAGTCGGCTACTACTGCCTTCCTGATATAGATGGAACACTAAAATACTGCCGAAATACTGCCAAAACGCCTTAGAAGTAGCCGTTGGGTCGTACACGCCGTCGGGTCATACACGCCATTATATTGTGTACGACCCAACGGCTACTTTTAAGGCGTTTTGGCAGTATTTCGGCAGTATTTTGGTGTTCCATCTACATTAGGAAGGTGGTAGTAGCCGACCGTTATAACCCTATCGCCGTCATAACTCTGTTACCTACGTTAGGGTATAGCTAAGCGTGGTCCGGAGAAAGTTAAACGTGGTCGCCGATAGGGGTCGGCAAAAGTTAAGCGTAGTTGCCGATGGAGCGCCAGTAAAAGGTTGGTGGTATTTAACTTTTACCTATATAGAACGCGCATCGGTAGCTATATTTGACTTAAGGAACTATATAAACTAAAATATTTAGAGTATATACTACGTATATATATAGAGATATATATATATATACGCGTATTTATACGTCCCTTACTATACTAATAATAAATAAAAACTATACTAAAGCAAACGAGAGTATAGTAGGGCAGTTAAACGGCCTACTAGTTAGTATCTACTACTATATAATACGCATATGCTAAGTATACGTAGATACCCTAGATCGCACCTAATATTAAATATAAAGATGATGGTTTTAAAGATAATATAATTAGTAGAGAGAGTATTAAAGATAAGGAGGTTAAGGGTTAAGATAGTATATAATAGCGGCTTCTATTTTATATAGGTCTCTCTAAGGTAAGACTCTATACCGCTCTATATATAGGCTATATATAGGCCATATATATACTTAGGATAGCTAGAGTATACTTTAAGACTATAGAGTACTTATTAGCTCCTATAGTAGGTATTAAATTATTATCTAAGAGGTAGTAGACTATATTATAATGCTAAAATATCCGGTAACTAGAAAAGAAGGAATTATATACTTTATCTATAAAGTAATACCTCTACTATCTATAGGTGTAGATAAAGAAATAGTGTATAAGGTTATTAAGCAGTATATATTAAAGGTAAGCGATGTATATACTAGGTATATACTATATTTATACCTTTAGTAAATTTAATTCTTATTCTATAAAACTAGTGATCCTAGGATTACACAACTATAGCTTTTTAAAGAAAATAATAGGGAGAGTAGAAAAGTATTTTATTAAGCGTTTAAATATAGCGGTATTAAATACTACGAGCACGCATATAAGGATATCCTCTATATATACCCCGCATATAATAGGGTTAAGCTTAAATTAATTAACGACCTCCAAAAGCGTAGTAGTTATTTATACTAGGCGTTAAAGATTAATAAAAAGCTTAAGCAAAGTATAAAGAAGTAAGCATTATCTATATATATTATATATATACTTATAATATACAGCTACTACCATAGTATTCTATAATTATAGCGGTAGTATATCTACCCTAGGATATAAGAACGTGTATATAGTAAAAGCAGACTAATAATGTTTTTTTAGTATAGAGTACGCGTATAGCCAGCGTATATGTAATATATGCTTATTATATATAGATTAAGTTTATCGGTTATTCTAGCAGTAGTAATACTAAACCATAGCATACTACCTAGCCTTTATTATTAATAACCGCCTAAGTAGATATTTAATACCTTTGTCTACTTATAGAATATAGAATTTAAGAACTAAAATAAGAATGTACCTATATTGGACATTTAACATTAAAGCGAAAATATTATGGTATGTAATATTATATATGTCACGGGACACCCCCATAACACCTTATATATATCTACCTATTTCTACCAACTTAGCAATTAAAGACTAACCGCGAAATGGCAATCTAATGGCAATCTAACGGCAATCTATGGCATTCTACTATATTCTGCCAAGTTCTACCAAATTCTGCTAAGTTTTACTAGGACCATGACCTAAACCCTATTCTGCCCCATGCACGTATTAACTAAGTAACTAAGTTAACGATATATACCCTTTCCTCCCGTTTCCTACCTTCTCTCCTTATATAACATTTTAACTTCTTACACAGTTTATATATATAGCTTAATAATATCTACCTTACTATATATTATTACCGCTTGTACTTACTCCGTAATATTACGTTGCGTTAACTTTATATACTACCTCTAAAATGCAGAACAACCCTAAAGCCCCTATAACGGCCGCTAGTATTATATCTACACTTTAAGAATAACTAGTAGAAATATAGAAGTCTTTTATAGACGCCTTTATACAAAACTAAGCTATTTTAAATTAATAATAAGCTAAATAAGAAGCACGATACTAGTGATTAATTAAGGACCTCTAAGAGGAAATCTGTATACTTAAGATGCCTATATTAGGGCCTTAAGACCGAACACTATTTCTAGAGATAAATACGCGGAACGTAAGCCCTGAACCTATAGCAGCTATCTATCTTAAACTAACTACTATACTAAAACGATCCGAACGACTATTAGATCCCCTAGTATTTACTAGTAAATAATAAGAACTCTAATTATTTCTAAGCTAGCTTAAAAATAAACTAACTAGTAACGCTAACCGCTACCTAACTAAAGCTAACTAACTCTATTACGCCCTAAGCTAATTAGGAGGAGAGGCAACTAACCTTATTAAACCTCTTTAGCTAAACTTAGTATAAAGCCTAGTTATACTTCTTAAAGCCTTATACGGTAACCTAAACCACTAAGCTATTATTTAGAGAAAGATAAACTATATAGCTTAAGGAATGAAAAGTTTCCTAGTATACTTCTCTAAATTTTAACCGTTATGTAAGGGAAACAGGCTAGAATAACTCCGCACTAATTAATAGCCTTATTAAATCTTTAAGCCATAAACTAAAAACTTCCTTAATAGGCGTAGACCTACCAGGAGCCCTTAATGCCTGCGTAAACGTTATTAATAAATGGTATAATAATATACTACGCCTAATACCAAAGCCCGCCCCCTAATATAATACGGCAACCCTATAAACGTCTATTAAGTTATTATCTTAGCCTAAGTACCCTAACGCCATGGATATTAACACTAGGACCCTAGGATATGCCCTACTAGGGTCCTCTAAATAAGAATAACGTATTAAGCTAGGCCTCTGCTTTAAATATAAAAGTAACTCCTACCTCTCTAACTACTGCTCCGCCCCTTTTTAAAAAGATCTATAAATAGTTAACGCTAGCAGCCTACCGCCCCAATCCTCTAGCTACTATCCCTAATCTTTATCTAGCTCTAGTTTAATAATTAGTAAATACTATTTGTAAAGACGAAGCTTTAACCGACGTCCTATAAGAACCCCACCCTAATCGCCTCTAAAAGGAAGGTTCTGGAGCTAAGTTGCTCTCTAAAACGGCTCTACTATAGGATCTTATTAAACGTATTTAACGTTATAAACTCTGACTCTTGGGACCGTAGTATAACTATTAACTACTGTCTTTGGTAGAATAGTTAATAGGCTAACGCTTAAATCCTAATTAATACAGGAGCTAGCGGCATAGGATTTATTAATAAGATCTTTACGTAAGATAATAGTTTTACCCTAACCCCCCTTAACTGGCATATTAACGTATTTAGATTTAATAGTAAGCGCACTGTCTTAGGCCGTATTACCTACGTGGTAACCCTAAGACTCTAATACCTAAACTATAAAGAACTAATTAAGCTTTTTGTTACCACCCTGGGTTACCTAGTAATCCTTAAATAACCCTAGATAAAACTATATAAGGTAACCATTAATTAGGATAACCTTAAGCTTCTATTTACCACCTCCTATTATAAGCAGAAGTGTATTATAACCCGCTGCTTAGGCCCAGAACTAAAATCTAAAAAATCTACTAGGATCTACTAGTCTAAAATTTCTATAACTATTCACCCTATACCTAAGGAATCCACCGGATTTTACTAGCATAAGAATTTTACTGATATCTACTAAGGATTTAAAAACTCCACTAAATTCTATAAGTTATTACTAAGCACTACACCACCCCGAGCTAAGTAGAAGCTTAAGCTTAATATATAAAAATACTAGAAGGACTAGTATTCTACTATAAAAAGGATTCTTAAAGAACCTAAACCCGAACCTAACACTAACTCTATACCTAATACTAAACCTAAACCTAAATAAGAAACTATAGACAATCTAAGTAAGCTTAGCACCTTAGATATCCGCATAATTAGAGCTACCCCACTAGCGCAACTTACTAAAAAACCCGAATATATAATCTTTGCTGTTACTATAGCTAATATTAAGAAGGCCTTAGTACTAAAGAAGCATACTAACCTAGCTATAAAGGTACTAGTAGAGTACTATAACCGCCTAGAAGTATTCTTATAAAAGGAAGCTAATAAGCTACCGGAATACCAATTATATAACTATAAGATTGTACTTAAAGAAGGAAAGCAGCCTAGATTTAGACCCCTATATAGGATGTCCTAAAATAAACTTTAAGTACTATAAAGGTATTTAGATGAGAACCTAAGTAAAGGATTTATTAGAGTAAGCTCGTCGCCTATAGCTATACTAGTAATCTTTGTTAAGAAACCTGGTAGCGGTTTACGCTTCTATATAGACTACCAAGCTCTTAATACTGTTACCGTTAAGAACTAATATCCGATCCTATTAATATAAGAGACGCTAAACTAACTAAGTAAGGCTTGTTACTATATAAAGCTTAATATTATCTCTGCATTTAACTGTCTTTGTATTACAAAGGGAGATAAATAGCTTACTGCATTTTGTACCCAATATAGACTATTTAAGTACTTAGTAATACCCTTTAGCCTTATAAACCCTCTAAGCTCGTTTTAATATTATATAAATAATACCCTGCGTCCCTATCTAGACATCTTCTATACTGCTTATATCGACGATATCCTAATATATAGTAATAACCTAACCGAATATTAAAAATACGTTAACCTTATTCTATAAGCCCTATACGGAGCTAGTTTATAATTAGATATAGATAAATACGAGTTCTATAAAACGGAAGTCCTATACCTTAGGCTTCTTATTTCTATAAATAGTATATAAATGGACCTAAAGAAAGTTAAAGTAATTGTAAACTGATAAGAATCTAAGAATGTTAAGGATATAAGAGCCTTTGTTGTTACGAACGCTTTAAGTACAATGTTATAACTACTTGGAGAGGAGTTGGAAGAAGCTAGTTAGTTAATTTAAGCACGGTCTAGAATAGAGCCAATAGAGCTATGTAACGAGGAATGGTAACTAAGGTTATATAACGTGATCTATATAATCTATAGGATTTATATAATCCGTAATAGAGTAGATAAAGCACACATACCTTACGTATAAAGGGGATTTCTTAGGAGTACGGTTGTGTATTTAAAGGACCACAGTCCCTACCTAGATAGTTCTCTCCTTTATAGTGAATTTTAGAATATAATTAGAGTTAATCTATTAGGCAACTACTCCACTAGTTATTATTATGTTATTAACTTCTTGTTTACCTATATACCTAGCCTATTAATAAGTTTACCGTAGTTCCTACTATAAGGCTTTGTTATATATTCACTACTAAGGTTATAATATTAATAAAGTCAAATAATATGCCACTAAAAGCGCTAGCTATAACGCTATTGACGGCGGCAACTACTTTAAGGTTAGGTAACGACATTAGTATAATAAATACTAACTTATAGCAACCTATAACGGTTAGACAGTTATAAGAGATAGTTAACCAGTTAATAGAAAATAATGCGACGTTAAAAAATAAGATTAATGGGATAGGAGTAATAAAGATTAAGTTATTATTAATTAAAAGGTACTTAGGGGAAAGATTAAAACTTAAAGGATTTCTTATATAGATATACTTTAAGGTTATATAAGAAGGGGTAAAGCTACTAATACCTATGGATCGAATAGCATATACGGGACTATTCCTATTAGAAAGAGTACTTAAATAGTTTAAGCCTTACCTTACGGAAATATAAGTGAATGGCATAATAACCACTAATTAAAAAGTACGGTTCTTATTTATAAGCTAGGAAGGGTTCGCGAAATAACTTATATAGATATTTGGAGACCTAGAGGCGGTAACTATAGCGGAAAAAAAACTCTAAAATATTACGTAATAAACCTTAGCAATTAAGTATATAACTCAGTTCTAAATATTAACGATATAAGTAGAGTGGAATAATAAGGCGCTTATAGTATAGTATAAGTAAGGACTTAAGGCTAAAGTCTAGGACGCGATTATTTTAATAGAAGATGCGGACACCCTACGGGAGTTAATAGATTAAGTAATTAAGATTAACAATTAGATCTACTAAAGGGAACAGGCTAAAAAAGGCTAGAATAGAGTTTTATAGTTATATAAGGCGTAAAGTACGTAATAACTAAAGCCAAGTTAAAAACTATAGTATGGCGTAGAGCTAATAGACCTAAGTAGTACTAAAGAATCTAGAAAATAGAATAAGAGATTATAGAAACTTAGAGGATAAGAATTAGGTAATTAAAGGTCTAAGGAGTAGAGGCTAAACTAGGGATCTTAGCAGCAGAAGACGTTTAGGCGGACTCTATAATAAGAAAAATGGTTTAAAGAGGGAGCTTATATAAATTGCGGAAAATAGAGTTATTACGTTAGAGACTGTAAAAGTGGTTAGAATTACTATGTAGTAAAAGGGATAAGACTAGTAGACGATATATACGTATAAAGGGATAATAATATACTACGAGGAACAAAAGAATGTTTAATTAGAAGTTTTGTGTTTTGTTATAATAACGTATACTAAATTTATAAAGACGCTAAGTATAGCGCAAGCTATTAGCTATAAGAGCTATATTTAGCGGAATATAAAGGAACTAACAAACTAGTTCGCAGATTGGATATTAAGGATAATAAATTTAATATAGGCGAAATATTTTATAACGATAAGGCAATAAGGGCTGCTTACTAGGAGTAAGTAGACCTTAGAGATATTATATAAAAGGTAAAAGATAATTCCACTATAGAATAGGGAATATTAGTAGGGATTAAGACCCTACTAGATATAATATCTATCGCTTTATAAGATATAAGAGAAGTAGGATAGAGAACCATTTCGGCACTTAATAAAGGTAAAAGGCCAAAGGCTTAAGATTCTTAAGACGAGATATAAGATGACTAAGATTCTTAGGACAAGATAAGGCAAGCTTAAGGACCTATAACGGATAATAACCAATAGAGTAGAGTAATAGCTTAGTTTAGTAATATATAAATAAGTTTAGGACGAAGTTTCCTAAAGGTATAAGACTCTTAAGACAAGATAAGTGAGATTTAAAACTCTTAAGATAAGATAAGAACACTAAATAAGCCTAGTTAAACTAAGGCTAGAGCGAAGCTTAGGACAGAAGCAAGCTTAGGATTAAGAATTTTACGGGATTAAGAATTTGGAGTATAAATAAGGGCACCTATAAATAAGAGGCGAGAGGCTTCTTTATAAATTAGAGAATCTGCAGTATAGATAGTAACTAGACTAGGAGATAGATATATAGACCTAGAAGACTTACTAGGAGAACGTAGTATTCGGCCTAAAGATTAAAATGTTAATACTAAGATTAAGAAGTAAGAAGACTTTAAGGATCTATTTATAAGACGTAAACTAAAAGAAACAATAGAAGAATTTAGATAGAGAATTATCGCATAGTAAGAACAGAAACTAGATAAGAGATCTAGTATATTAGGACGTATAAGGGACAAAGCGCTAGTATAAAGAATTATTAATAGGCCTAGGGTAGGCACACTAAGAGCTAAGTAGCTTACTAAACTGGAAAACAAAGAGGATTTAGGGATCCCTATTAGGTTTAAAAAACGATATATAAAGGGCTGTTATAACGCAGTAATAAGAAGATACTTCCTTACGGACAAGCCGTATATACTTTAATAGCTGTACTAAAAGTAGTATAGGCAACGACATAACGATAAGTAGGAAGATTTCTATATGTAGTTAGATAAATAAGTTATCTAGGACTACCCAATTATAGAAAAGGCCATAACTTATATTAAAGGAGCCTTAATTATAATATTAAAGGATCTAAAGGAATAATTAGAGGACTAGAGAAGCAAGAGACGTATCTTAGTACCTATAAACAAAGTTATAACGTTTAAATCAGTATGATAAAGGTTTAAATTTAAAGATAAAGATAAGTTAAGAGTTAACCTAAAGCACTTAGCACACTATACGCCATTATAGATTGTATGTATAGATAATATATATAAGATATATAAGAATCTAAAAGAAAAGAATTAGAAATACCCTATAAGGATATATTAGGCGCTAGATAAGCAATAGTACCGGAATACTAAATATATACATAGCTGGCATCTATTAGAAGTTTAGGAGTGTTATAGACGCTTTAAGTACGATGTTATAACTACTTAGGGAAGAGTCGGAAGAAGCTAGTTGGTTAATTTAGGCACGGTCTAGGATAGAACCGGTAGAACTATATAACGAGGAATAGTAACTAAGGTCACATAATATGCTACGTATTAAATAAGAGGAATAAAAGGAACTTACGTACCTTACGTATAAGACGTATATTATGTATAAGAAGGATTTTATAGGAGTACGGTTGTATATTTAAGGACCCTTAGTCCCTACCTAGATAGTTCCTTCCTTATAGTAATTCTCAGAATATAATTAAAGTTAATCTATTAGGTAACCACTCCACCAGTTATTATTACGTTGTTAACTTTAACTTGCTTTACCTATACACCTAGCCCAATAATAAGCCTATCGTAGTTCTTACTACAAGGTTCCATTATATAATTACTACCTAGTTACGGTAATAAGTATAGAAAGTTGAACAATATGCTACCAAAAGCAGCCACTACAACGCCATTAACGGCGGCAACTACTTTAAGGTTAGGTAATAACACTAGTATAGCAGACACTAACTTATAGCAACCTATAACGGTTAGACAGCTATAAGAGATAGTTAACTAGTTAATAAAAAATAATGCGACGCTAGAAAATAGGATTAATGGGATAGGCGCAGTAAAGGTTAAGTTACTATTAATCGAAAGGTACTTAGGAGAGAGATTAAAGCTTAAAGGATTCCTAATATAAATGCACTTTAAGGCAGCACAGGAAGGAGCAAAGCTGGTAATACCTATAGATTAAATAGCCTATACAGGACTATTCTTAACAGGAAGAGTACTTAAATAGTTTAAGCCTTACCTTATAGAGATATAAGCGAACGGCATAATAACCACTAACTAAGAGGTACGGTTTATATTCTTAAGCTAGAATGGATTTATAAAGCGACTCACGCAAATATTTAGAGACCCAGAGGCAGTAACCACGGTAGAAAGAAAACTCTAAGACATTACGCAACAAACCTTAGCAATTAAGTATACAACGTAATTCTAAACGTTAGTAATATAAGTAAAGTAGAATAATAGGGCACTTATAGTATAGTATAAATAGGGACTTAAGGCTAAAGTCCAGGACGTAATTATCCTAATAGAAGATGCGGACACCCTAAGGGAACTAATAGATTAGGCGATTAAGATTAACAATTAGATTTACTAAAGGGAATAGGCTAAAAAAGGCTAGGATAGAGTTCCACAGTTATATAAGGCGCAGAGTACGCAATAATAAAAGCTAAGTTAAAAACTATAGTATGGCGTAGAGCTAATAGACCTAAGTGGTACTAAAGAAGCCTATAAGAGATGGAGTAATAAATTGTAGAAACCTAGAGAATAAGGATTAAGTAATTAAAAGTCTAAGGAGCGGAGGCCGAATTAGGGATCTTAGTAGCAGAAGACGTTCAGGCGGACTCTATAATAAGAAAAATGGTTTAAAGAAGGAGCTTACATAAATTACGGAAAATAGGGTTATTACGTTAGAGACTATAAAAGTGGGCAGAGTTACTACGTAGTAAAAGGTATGAGACTAATAGACGACATATATATATAGAGGGACGACAATATACTATAAAGAACAAAAGAGTGTTTAATTAGAAGTTTTATGTTTTATTATAATAACGTATGCCAAATTTATAAGGACGCTAAGTACGGCGTAAGCTATTAGCTATAAAAGCTAGCACCTATAGGATATAGAGGAACTAACGAACCGGCTCGCAGATCGGACATTAAGGATAATAATTTCGACATAGGCGAAGCATTTTATAACAATAAGGCAATAAGGGCCGTTTACTAGGAACGAGCAGACCTTAGAAATATTATACTAGAGGTAGAGGATAATTCCACTACAGAATAGGGAACATTAGTGGGGATTAAGACACCACTAGACACGATGTCTATCACTTTATAAGACGCAAGAGAAGTAGGATAGTAAACCACTTCGGCACTTAATAAAGGCAAAAGGCTAAAGGCTTAAGATTCTTAAGATAAGATAAGAGACGACTAAGATTCTTAAGACAAGATAAGGCAAGCTTAAGGACCTATAATAGACAATAACCGATGGAGTAGAGCAACGGCTTAGTTTAGTAATATATAAATAAGCTTAGGACGAAGTTTCCTGCGAGCATAAGACTCTTAAGATAAGATAAGTGAGATTTAAGACTCTTAAGACGAGATAAAAACACTAAGTAAGCCTAGTTAGACTAAGGCTAGAGCTAAGCTTAAGATAGAAGCAAGCTTAGGATTAAGAATCTAAAAGGGTTAAGAATTCGGAGAGCAAATTAAGATACCCATAAGTAAGAGGCAAGGAGCTTCTTTATAGATTAGAGAATCTGCGGTATAAATAGCAATTAGACTAGGAGACGAATATATAGACCTAGAGGACTTACTAGTAGAACATAGTATTTGGACTAAAGATTAAAAAGTTAATACTAAGATTAAGAAGCACGAGAACTTTAAGGATTAGAGCATAAGGCGCAAACCAAAAGAAACTATAGAAGAGTTTAGGCAAAGAATCATCGCATAGCAAGAACAGAAACTAGATAAAAGATCTAGCATATTAGGACGTATAAAGGACAGAGCACTAGTATAAAGAATTACTAATAGGCCTAGGGTAGGTATACTAAGAGCTAAGTAGCTTACTAAACTAGAAGATAAAGAGGATCTAGGAATCCTAACTAGGTTTAAAAAACAACACATAAAGGGCTGTTACGATATAGTAATAAGAAGATACTTCCTTACGGATAAGCTATACACACTCTAGCAGCTATACTAAAAGTAGTATAGGCAAAGGCACAATAATAAGTGGAAAGATTTCTATATATAGTTAGATGAAAAAGTTATTTAGGACCACCTAATTACAAAGAAGGCTATAACGCATATTAAAGAAGCCTTAATTATAATATTAAAGGATCTAAAGGAATAATTAGAGGACTAGAGAAGCAAGAGACATATCTTAGTACCTGCGAATAAAGTTATAACATTCAGATTAATATAATAAAGGCTTAAACTTAAGGATAAAGACGAGTTAAGAGTTAACCTAAAGCACCTAGCACACCACACGTTATTATGGATTGCGTACGTAGACGACATATATAAGATGCATAAGAATCCGAAGGAAAAGAATTAGAAATACCTTATAAGGATATACTAGATAATAAACAAGTAATAGTATAGAAATGCCAAATATATATATAGATGGCATCCAGCAGAGGCCTAAGAGGAAGGAAGTTTAATACTTTAATTAGGAAGATTCCTTATAGAAGAATGCTTAAACGGATAATAGTGGTAGAAATGCCTAAAGAATACGTGTCTATAGTATATTAAAGATAAGAAGCGAACTAGGTATTAGCTAAAAAGTAAGCTAAGTATAATAGGATTAAGCAGCCAATAGTTAGGAAAAGTAGAGGCCTATAAAACTAGAGGGAGCCAGTAGTAAAGCCTTAGACCCTTAAAGGAATTTAAGGATAACACCTAAATTTATAAGTTAATTAGTAAGATTAGCAGTTTAAAGCGCTAATAGATAGTAGAGTAACGCGGAACCATATCTTACTAGCAGTAGTTAAGAAAATAGGATTACCTTATAGATAAAAGGAGAAACCTTACCTATTAGTTACGATTTTAGGAGATCCAATAGCTTATAGAGGAGGGATTATTAATCTTAAAATAGGACCTATTTATTACGGACGCTTTAAGTACAATGTTATAACTACTTAGAGAAGAGACGGAAGAAGCTAGTTGGTTAATTTAAATATAGTCTAGGATGGAGCCGATAGAACTATATAACGAGGAATGGTAACTAAGGTTATATAATACGCTACGTATTAAATAAGAGGAATAAAAGGAACTTACGTACCTTATGTATAAGACGTACATTATATATAAAAAGGGATTTTATAGGAGTACGGTTATGTATTTAAGGACCCTTAGTCCCTACCTAGATAGTTCCTTCTTTATAGTAATTCTTAGAATACAATTAGAGTTAATCTATTAGGCAACTACTCCACTAGTTATTATTATGTTGTTAACTTTATACTTGTATTCCTATATACCTAGCCTAATAATAAGCCCATTGTAGTTCTTGCTACAAGGTTCCGTTATACAATTACTACCTAGTTACGGTATTAATATAAGAAGTTAAATAATATACCACCAAAAGCAGCCACCACAATGCCATTAATGGCAGCAACTACTTTAGGGATAGGAGGTAATACTAGTATAGCAGATACTAACTTATAGTAACCTATAACGGTCGGACAGCTATAGGAAATAGTTAACTAGCTAATAGCTAATAATATAGTATTAGAAGAAAGACTTAATGGGATAGAAGTAGTAAAGATTAAGCTACTATTAATTAAGAGATTTATAGGAGAAAGGTTAAAGCTTAAAGAATTCCTTATGCAAATGCACTTTAAGGTCTTATAGGAAGGAGTAAAGTTACCTATACCTATAGATCGGATAGCCTATGCAGGACTATTCTTATTAGAAAAAGCACTTAAGTGGTTTAAACCTTACCTTACGGAGATATAGGCAAATGGAATGACAACTACTAACCAAGATATGCGATTTATATTCTTAAGTTAGGAAGGATTCGCAGAATAACTTATATAGATATTTAGAGACCTAGAAGAAACAACTATAGTAAAAAGAAAACTCTAGAACCTTGTGTAATAAACTTTAGCAATTAAGTATACGATATAGTTCTAGACGCTAGTAATATAAATAGAGTAGAATAATAGGGCGCTTATGGTATAGTATAAATAGGGACTTAAGGCTAAAATCTAGGACGTAATTATTCTGATAAAAGATGCGGATACCCTAAGGGAACTAATAGATTAGGTGATTAAGATTAATAATTGGATCTATTAAAGGGAACAGGCTAAGAGAGGCTAGGATAGAGTTCTATAGTTGTATAAGGCATAGAGTACGCAATAATAAAAGCTAAGTTAGAAACTATAGTATAGCGCAGAGCTAATGGACCTAAGTAGTACCAAAGAAGCCTATAAGAGATGGAGTAAACTATAGAAACCTAGAGGATAAAGATTAAGCGATTAAAGGTCTAAGGAGCAAAGGCTAAATTAGGGATCTTAACAGCAGAAGACATTTAGGCGGACTCTATAGCAAGAGAAATGGTTTAAAGAAGGAGCTTATATAAATTACGGAAAATAGGGTTATTATGTTAGAGACTATAAAGGCAGGTAGAGTTACTATGTAGTAAAAGGTATAAGACTAGCAGACGATATATACGTATAAAGGGATAATAATGTGCTATAAGGAATAAAAGAGTATTTAATTAAAAGTTTTGCGTTTTATTATAATAACGTATGCTAAATTTATAAGGACGCTAAGTATGGCGTAAGCTATTAGCTATAAGAGCCAGTACCTATAAGATATAGAGGAACTAATAAACTAGTTCGCAGATTGGATATTAAAGATGATAAATTTAACCTAAACGAAATATTCCGTGATAATGAGGTAATAAGGGCCGCTTACTAGAAGCGAGCAGACCTTAGAGATGTTATACTAAAGGTAGAGGATGATTCTACTACAGAATAAGGAATATTAGTAGGGATTAAAACCCCACTAGATACGATGTCTATCGCTTTATAAGACGTAAGAGAAGTAGGATAGTGAACCACTTTGGCACTTAATAAAGGCAAAAGGCCAAGAGCTTAAGATTCTTAAGACGAGATAAAAGACGACTAAGATTCTTAAGACAAGATAAGGCGCACCCTAAGACCTATAATGGACGAAAACCGATGGAGCAGGGCAGTAGCTTAGTTTAAAAATATACAAATAAGCTTGGGATAAAGTTTCCTACAGATATAAGACTCTTAAGACAAGATAAGTGAGATTTAAGACTCTTAAGACGAGATAAGAATACTATAGACGCCTAGTTAAACTAAGGCGGGAGCTAAGCTTAAGTTAGAAGCAAGCTTAGGATTAAAGAATTTAAGGGACTAAGATTTCGGAGTATAAATAAGGACACCTATAGGCAAGAGGCAAGGAGCTTCTTTATAGATTAGAGAATCTGCGATATAAATAGCAGTTAGACTAGAAGACAGATATATAGACCTAGAAGACTTACTAGGGAAACACAGTATTTAGCCTAAAGATCGAAAGTTTAATACTAGGATTAAAAAGTAAGACAACTTTAAGGATTAGGGCGCAAGGCGTAAACTAAAAGAAACTATAGAAGAATTTAGGCAAAGAATTATTGTATAGCAAGAACAGAAACTAGATAAGAGATCTAGTATATTAGGATATATAAAGGATAGAGCACTAGTATAAAGAATTACTAATAGGCCGAGAGCAGGCATATTAAGAGCTAAGTGGCTTACTAAACTGGAAAATGAAGAGGATTTAGGGATTTTAACTAGGTTCGAAGAACGATATATAAAGGGCTGTTATAATATAGTAATAAAAAGATACTTCCTTACGGACAGACCGTATACACTCCAGCAGCTATACTAAAAGTAGTATAGGTAAAGGCATAATAATAAGTGGGAAGATTTCTATATATAGTTGGATAAAAAAGTTATCTAAGACCACCTAATTATAAAGAAGGCCATAACGTATATTAAAGGAGCCTTAATTATAACGTTAAAGGATCTAGAGGAATATTTAGAGGACTAGAGAAGTAAAAGACGTATTTTAGTACCTGCGAATAAAGTTGCAATATTTAAATTAGCATAATAAAGGTTTAAACTTAGGGATAAAGACGAGCTAAGAGTTAACCTAAAGCACCTAGCACACTACACGTTATTATAGATTGCGTGCGTAGACGATATATATAAAATGCATAAGAATCTAAAGGAAAAGAATTAGAAATACCCTATAAGAATATACTAGATAATGGATAAATAATAGTATAGAAATGCTAAATATATATATAGATGGCATCCAGTAGAGGTTTAAGAGGAAGGAAGTATAATACTTTAACTAGGAAGATTCCTTACAGAAGAATGCTTAGACGGATAATAGTGGTGGGAATACCTAGAAAATATATATCTATAGTATATTAAAGACAAAAAGCGAACTAGGCATTGGCTAAAGAGCGAGCTAAGTATACTAGGATTAAGTAGCTAATAGTTAGGAAAAGTAGAGGCCTATAGGACTAGAGGGAGCCAGTGGTAGAGCCTTAGACCCTTAAAGGAATTTAAGAACAACACCTAAATTTATAAATTAATTAGTAGGATTAGCAGTTTAAAGCGCTAATAGATAGTGGAGTAACGCGAAACTATATCTTACTAGTAGCAGTTAAGAGAATGGGACTACCTTATAGACAGAAGGAGCAATCTTACCTATTAGTTATAATTTTAGGGGATTTAATAACCTATAGAGGAGGGATCATTAATCTTAAAACAGGACCTATTTAGATAACTATTAAAGGAAAATAAATTAAGATATCTTTTAATATCCTACCATTAGGACGGGACAAGGCAGTATTAGGTATACCTTAGTTATAGGAATATAATCTAAGGATCAATTAGATTACAAATTAGATCGATATTAGAGATACTTAATGCTATAAGATGTAATAATAAGCTAAGTTAGTATAGTACTAAGTAGGAGCAACCTATAAAGAAATAGAAAAAGGACTAAGTTATATACTAAAGAGATACTATAAGTATAGCAAAAAACTATGGTTACTAGAAAGTAAAAAGCTATTAAAATATATAGCATAGGACTATAAGATAGAATTAGAACTAGGAATAAGTTTAAGGTTCTTTCTAATCTATAAGCTTACCGAAGAAGAAAGTAGAGCGCTAAAAGAGTTTATCTAGGAAAATCTATAAAAGGGATATATTAGACTATCGCAGTTATTAGCGGGTTATCCAGTACTATTTATACCAAAAAAAAATGGTAAACTAAGGTTGTGTATTAACTATAAATAGTTAAACAGCATTACTAGGAAGGATAGGTATTCTTTACCCTTAATTAGCGAAATCTAAGATAGGATAGGTAATGCGCAAATCTTTATAAAGATAGATCTAAGATGGGCATACTATTAGATTAGGATTAAGGAAGGCAACGAATAGAAGGCAGCCTTTAGGTTAAAGGAAGAACTATATAAACTATTAGTTATACAATTTAGACTTATAAACGCACTAGTAACGTTCTAAAAACGTATTAATAATATATTAGGAAAACACTTGGACGAATTTATTATAGCATACCTTAATAATATTATTATCTACTTAATAACTAAGAAAAAATATAGGGAATATATTAAATAGGTTTTAAAGAGACTATAAGAAGAACAGATACTAGTAGTAATTAAAAAATATAAGTTCTTTACCAGGAAAACCAATTTTATTAGATTTATTATTAAACTAGGCTAACTTAGTATAGATCTAAAGAAGATTAAGGCTATAGTAAATTGGTAGGAACTAGAGAATATTATATAGTTAAGATTATTCCTAGGGTTTTGTAATTACTGCAAAAGGTTTATAGCATAGTAGTTAAAGGATATTAAGCTATTTACGCGGTTAATAAAGAAAGAAGAACTATAGGTATAGGGAAAGGAGTAAAGAGAACTCTTTAAAAAAGTTAAAGAGTTGTTTACCTAGGAGCCAGTTCTTAAAATCTATTAACTAAAACTAGAGACGGTTATAGAGATAGATGTATTAGACTATATATTAAGGGCATGCTTTATATAAAGGCATTAAGATAGATAGCACCTAGTAGCATACTATAGTTAGAAGATAACACCACTAGAGTTAAACTATAACATCTATAATAAGGAGTTATTAGGTATAGTTATAGTATTAAAAAAATAGAGGGCATTCTTATAAGGCACAGAAAAACCATTTATAGTTAAGATAAATTATAAAAACCTAATAGGATTCCTAATAACGAAGGAACTTAACTAAAGATAGGTTAGATAGGCAGAGATGCTTACGGAATACCATTTTAAGATTTAGTATACTAAAGGAACAGATAATACGCGGGCAGATACTCTAAGCCGTAAAGCTAAACTATAAAATAAGGAAAAGCCATTGGGGGCTTTATTGCGAAAGGATATAGATAGATTAATTAGGTACAATTATCCGAAAATCGTAGTAACTTAAGAAGATAATAAACTAGAGAAAGTCTACGAGACGCTAGAAAGCTTTTAGGTATAAAGAATTCTAGAAGCATAGCTAGAAGATCTATAGACGGATATATATGAAAATTAAAAAGCGAAATATATCCCAAGAAGTATAGCAGAGCAGTTTATAGAAAACTTCTATAAGGGACTAACTTAAGGACACAATAGGGCTATAGGCTTAGTGTTAAGACTTTAGAAGGAATATATTATTAATAGAATCTAAAGGATAGCTAGAAAAGTTATAAAGGAATATCTAGATTACTAAAGAAATAAACTAATAAGGCATAAGCTATATAGAGGGCTATAACCTATTAAAATACTAGAGAGACTATGGGAGGTTATATTATAGGACTTTATTATTAAGTTGCTAAAATTAAANGANCNNATTACCGGANAAGATTATAACGCGATCTTAGTAATAGTAGATAAGCTTATAAAGTGGGGATACTTTATAGCATATANNGAAGAAATNTNAGCNNAAGATNTNNCTAGAATNTATATTAAAGAAGTGTTTATAAGATATAGAGCACTAAGCAAAATTATATCGGATAGAGATTTAAGATTCGTAGTAGCATTTTAGGAAGTGTTCTTAGCGGAGTAAGAAGTTTAAATAGCAACTTCTACCGCATATTATCTACAAACAGACGGTTAAACGGAAAGATTAAACTAGATACTAGAACAATATCTAAGGCATTATATTAATTATATATAGAATAATTAGGTATCGCTATTACTAGTTATATAATTTGTATATAATGCAACACCTTAAGAAGGAATAGGCATATTACCATTTAAGGCAAATTATGGATATAAGCTAAGAATATCGTTGTTACTACGGTAAGTGAAGAAAACGAGTAGTATAGCTAAAGAAAGGATAAAGGATTTAATAAATCTTTATGCAAACCTTATAGAGATAGCTAAGGTAGTATAGCAGAGAATAAAAAAGTACTATAATGTTAAGAGATCTAAGGAACCAGATCTTAAGGAGGGAGATAAAGTATGGCTATTATATAAAAATTTTAAGAGTTAACGACTAAGTAAGAAATTAGACTATGTTAAACTAGGACCTTTTAAAATTACATAGAGGATTTTACTGGTTACGTTTAAGTTAAACCTACCAGCTAAAATAAAGATCTACCCTATACAGTATATTGTAATACTAGAGCTAGTATATGGGAATATTAAGCCACTGGTCTATAAAGCAGACATATATAGAGGATAAGAAGAAGATAAATAGCAAGTTTTAAAGATTGTTAATTATAAGGATATCGACGACAAAATATAGTACGAGGTTAAGTGGATAGGCTATACTAAGACTACCTAGAAACTACTAGGGAATTTAAAAAACGCTATAGGAAAGGTATAGGAGTATCGGAAGAAATTAGGTTAGGTAGTATTAATAAAGAAGGATTGCTAAAGAACGAGTTACCTAAAGGGAACCTAAGAAGAGTAGTTACCGAACTACTTAGATCTATTTCCTTCTCTATTAGAAGAGAATCCGTTTTTTTATTACCTAGTTCCTATAGACCTTATTTTATAAGTTTCTACTCCTTAAAATAAACCTTTTTATAAACCTTCTTAAGACGAAGCAAACGAGTAGACGCCATAATTTGAGCATTTAGGGCCTTCTGTTCCGCGTTATGGAAACGTTTTAACTTAGTAAGGGCTTACAACAGTTTACTATCTAGCCGCGTAGCAGTAGATTAAACATAAAACCCTAAGATAAATTAATTAGGGAACTAGATAACTATTAAAAGTAATAGGTTATGTATATTTAGCATTAGAAGTAGAGCGAACGTTATAGGACGAGCGAATATTTGCTTTAGTATACTCTAAGTAAGAAAACGGTTATCGCGAAGATAGGTTCGCCAACGCAATATAAACTAACCCCTCTTTCAAACAACGAGAATATAAAGATAGCATAATCTCACTAAAAGATAATATTGCAGCAATAGTACGGGCACGACGTTGGGCGTGTAAAGAAGAAATTGCTTTAGGTATAATAAGCAATAATAATAACCAAATTAATTAGACGGATATTATACCTCTAGTAAACGACTTAGAGATATTTTAAATCTTTAAGGACGAAGATAAAGAGGAGGGAGATGGTGTTATGGACGCTTTAAGTATAATATTATAACTACTTAGAGAAGAGACGGAAGAAGCTAGTTAGTTAATTTAAGCACGGTCTAGGATGGAGCCAATAGAACTATATAATAAGGAATAGTAACTAAGGTTATATAATGCGCTACGTATTAAATAAAAGGAACGAGAGGAACTCACGTACCTTATATATAAGACGTATATTACGTACAAAAAGGGATTTTATAGGAGTACGGTTGTGTATTTAAGGACCCTTAGTCCCTACCTAGATAGTTCCTTCTTTATAGTAATTCTTAGAATATAATTAAAGTTAATCTATTAGGCAACCACTCCACTAGTTATTATTACGTTGTTGACTTTATACTTGCATTCCTATATACCTAGCCCAATAACGAGCCCATCGTAGTTCTTGCTACAAGGTTCCGTTACACTATTTAGATAACTATTAAAGGAAGACAAATTAAGATGTCTTTTAATATCCTACTATTAGGACGAGATAAGGCAGTATTAGGTATACCTTAGTTATAGGAATATAATCTAAAGATCGATTAGATTATAGGTCAGGTCGATATTAAAGATACTTAACGCCATAAGATACGACAGTAAGCTAAGTTAGTATAGTACTAAGTCGGAGCAATATATAAAGAGACTGAGCGAGGCTTAAGTTATATACTAAAGAGATACCATAAGTATGGCAAGAAACTATAGTTACTAGAAAGTAAAAAGCTGTTAGAGTATATAGTATAGGACTATAAAATAGAATTAGAACTAGGAATAAGTCTAAGGTTCTTTCTAATCTATAAGCTTACTAAAGAAGAAGGTAGAGCACTAAAAGAGTTTATCTAGAAAAACCTATAAAAGGGATATATTAGACCATCGCAGTTATTAGCGGGATATCCAGTACTATTTATACTAAAGAAAAATGGCAAACTAAGGCTGTGTATTAACTATAGACAGTTAAACAGCATTACTAGAAAGGATAGGTATCCTTTACCCTTAATTAGCGAAATCTAAGATAGGATAAGCAACGCGTAAATCTTTATAAAGATAGATCTAAGATAGGCGTACTATTAGATTAGGATTAAGGAAGGTAATAAATAGAAGGCAGCCTTTAGGTTAAAGGAAGGACTATATAAACTATTAGTTATGCAATTTAGGCTTATAAACATACTAATAACGTTCTAGAAGNGNATTAANANNNTATTAGNAGAANACNTNNATNAGTTTATTATAGCATACCTTAACGATATTATTATCTACTTAATAACTAAGGAAAAACACAGAGAACATATTAAATAGGTCTTAAAGAGACTATAAGAAGAACAGATGCTAGTAGTAATTAAGAAATGCAAGTTCTTCACTAGAAAGACCAATTTCGTTAGATTTATTATTAAACTAGGCCAACTTAATATAGATCTAAAGAAGATTAAGGCTATAGTAAATTAGTAAGAACTAGAGAACATTACGCAGTTAAGATTATTCTTAGGGTTTTATAATTACTGCAGAAGGTTTATAGCGCAGTAGTTAAAGGATATTAAGCCATTTACGTAATTAACAAAGAAAGAAGAACTGTAGGCATGGGGAAAGGAACAGAAAGAACTCTTTAAGAAAGTTAAAAAGTTATTTACCTAAGAGCCAGTTCTTAAGATCTATTAACTAGGTCTAGAGACGGTTATAAAGATAGATATATTAGACTATATACTAGGGGCATACTTTATATAAAAACATTAGGATAGATAGCACCTAGTAGTATATTATAGTCGGAAGATAACACTACTAGAGTTAAACTATAACATCTATAACAAGGAGTTATTAGGTATAGTTACAGCATTAAAGGAATAAAGAGCGTTTTTATAAGGTATAGAGAAACTATTTATAGTTAAGACGGATTATAAGAACCTAATAGGATTCCTAATAATAAAGGAACTTAACTAAAGACAGGTTAGATAGGTAGAGATACTTATAGAATACTATTTCGAGATTTAGTATACTAAGGGTACAGACAATACGCAAGTAGATACTTTAAGTTGTAAGGCTAAACTACAGAACAATAAAAAGCTATTAGGGGCTTTACTGCGAAAAGATATAGACGGATTAATTAGGTACAATTATCCAAAAATTATAGTAACTTAAGAAGAACTAAATAAGGTTTACAAGACACCGGAAAGCTTTTAGGTATAAAGAATTCTAAAAGCATAGCTAAAAGATCTATAAACGGATATATACAAAAACCAAAAAGTAAAGTATATCCTAAGAAGCATAGCAGAGTAGTTTATAGAGGATTTCTATAAGGGATTAACTTAAGGATATAATAGAGCTACGGGCTTAGTATTAAAACTCTAAAAGAAGTATATTATTAACGGAATCTAGAGGATAGCTAAAAGGGTTACTAGAGAGTGTTTAGATTACTAAAGGAATAAACTAATAAGGTATAAGCTATATAGAGGGCTACAACCTATTAAAACACTAGAGAGACTATAGGAGGTTATATTATAGGACTTTATTATTAAGTTACTAAAATTAAGAGATTCTATTACCGGATAACATTATAACGTAATCTTAGTAATAGTGGATAAGCTTACGAAGTGGGGATACTTTATAGCATATACGGAAGAAATCTCAGCGGAAGACGTCGCTAGAATCTATATTAAGGAAGTATTTATAAAACATAGAGCACTAAGCAAGATTATATTGAATAGAGATCTAAGATTCGTAACAGTATTCTAAAAGGTATTCTTAGCAGAGTAAGGAGTTAAAGTAGCAACTTCTACCGCATATTATCCACAGACAGACGGTTAGACGGAAAGATTAAATTAAACACTAGAGCAGTATCTAAGGCATTATATCAATCACGTACAGAATAATTAGGTATCGCTATTACTAGTTATATAGTTTATATATAATGCAATACCTTAAAAAGGAATAGGCATATTACTATTTAAGGCGAATTATAGATATAAGCTAAGGATATTATTATTACCACGGTAAGTAAAGAAAACGAGTAGCATAGCTAAAGAAAGAATAAAGATATTAATAAATCTTTATATAGACCTTATAGAATTANNNAANANAGTATAANANAGNATAAAAANGTANTATAANNCTAAGAGATNTAAGGGACNAGATCTTAAGGAGGGAGATAAAGTATAGCTACTATATAAAAATTTTAAGAGTTAACAACTAAGCAAGAAGTTAGACTACGTTAAACTAGGACCTTTTAAAATTATATAAAGGATTTTACCAGTTACGTTTAAGTTAAACCTACTAGCTAAGATAAAGATCTACCCTATATAGTATATCGTAATGCTAAAGCCAGTATATAGGAATATTAAGCCACTAGTCTATAAAGCAGACATATATAGAGGACAAAAAGAAGACAAATAGTAAGTTTTGAAGATCGTTAGTTATAAAGACGTTGACGATAAAACATGGTATAAGGTTAAGTAGATAGGCTACACTAAGACTACCTAGGAGCCACTAGAAAATTTAAAAAATGCTATAGGAAAGGTACAGGAGTATCGGAAGAGATTAGGTTAGGTAGCATTAAAAAAAAATTGCTAAAAAATAAGTTACCTAAGGGGGACCTAGAAAGAGCAGTTGCCGAACTACTTAAATTTATTTCCTTTTCTATTAGAAGAGAATCTATTCTTTTATCGCCAAGTTCCTATAAACCTTATTCTATAAGTTTCTACTCCTTAAAACGCACCTTCTTACAGACCTTCTTAAGACGGAGTAGATAAGTAGATGCCGCGATACGAGCATCTAAGGCCTTTTATTCCACATCCCAAGAACATTCCAACTTAGTAAGAGCTTAAGATAGTTCACTATCTAGCCGCGTAGTAGTAGATTAAATATAAAACCCTAAGACAAATTAATTAGGGAACTAGACAACTATTAAGAGTAATAGGTCGCGTATATTTAGCATTAGAGGTAAAGCAAACGTCGCAGGACAAATAAATATTTACTTTAGTGCACTTTAAGCAAGAGAACGGTTATTGCGAAGATGGGTTCGCCAACGTAATATAAACTAACTTCTCTTTTAAACAACGGGAATATGGAGACGGTATAATCTTACTAAGAGATAATATTGCAGCAATAGTGCAAGCACGACGTTGGGCGTATAAAGAAGAAATTACTTTGGGCATAATAAGCAATAATATTAACTAAATTAATTAGATAGATATTATACCTTTAGTAAATAACTTAGAGATATTTTAAATCTTTAAGGACAAAGATAAAAAGGAGGGAGATAGTATTACGGACGCTTTAAGTACAATGTTATAACTATTTAGGGAAGAGTTGGAAGAAGCTAGTTAGTTAATTTAGGTATAGTCTAGGATAGAACTGGTAGAACTATATAACGAGGAATAGTAACTAAGGTTATATAACATGCTACGTATTAAATAAGAGGAATGAGAGGAACTTACGTACCTTATGTATAAGACGTATATTATATATAAGAAGGATTTTATAGGAGTACGGTTGTGTATTTAAGGACCCTTAGTCCCTACCTAAATAGTTCCTTCCTTATAGTGATTCTTAGAATACAATTAGAGTTAATCTGTTAGGCAACTACTCCACCAGTTATTATTACGTTATTGACTTTAACTTGCTTCACCTACATACCTAGCCCAATAACAAGCCTATCGTAGTTCTTACTACAAGGTTCCGTTACAAGGAGTTAAGAGACTTAATACTTTAACTAGAAAGATTTCTTACGGAAGAATACTTAGATGGATAATAGTGGTGGGAATGCCTAAAGAACACGTATCTATAGTATATTAAAGACAAAAAGTAAACTAGGTATTGGCTAAAGAACGAGCTAAGTATAATAGGATTAAGTAGCTAATAGTTAGGAAAAGTAGAGGCCTATAGGACTAGGGGGAGCCAGTAATAGAGCCTTAGACCCTTAAAGGAATTTAAGGACAATACCTAAATTTACGAGTTAATTAGTAAGATTAGTAGTTCGAAGCGCTAATAGATAGTAGAGTAATATAAAACCATATCTTACTAGTAGTAGTTAAGAGAATAGGATTACCTTATAGACAGAAGGAGTAACCTTACCTATTAGTTACGATTTTAGGAGATCCGATAGCCTATAGAGGAGGGATTATTAATCTTAAAATAGGACCTATTTAGATAACCATTAAAGGAAGACGAATTAAGATATTTTTTAATATCCTACTATTAGAACGGGATAAGGCAGTATTAGGTATGCCTTAGTTACAGAAATATAACCTAAAGATTAATTAGATTATAGGCTAGGTTAATATTAGAGATACTTAATACCGTAAGATATAATAGCAAACTAAGTTAGTATAGTACTAAGTTAGAGCAATATATAAAGAGATTAAGTAAGGCTTAAGTTATATACTAAAAAGATACTATAAATATAGTAAGAAACTATAGAGCCTAGAAAGTAAAAAGCTAGTAGATTATATAGTATGGGACTATAAAATAAAGTTAGAACTAGGAATAAGTTTAAGGTTCTTTCTAACCTATAAGCTTACTTAAGAGAAGGCAAGCGCACTTAAAGAGTTTATTTAAGAAAACTTACGAAAGGGATATATTAGACCATCGTAGTTATTAGTAGGTTATCCAGTACTATTCGTACTAAAGAAAAACGGAAAACTTAGGTTATACATTAACTATAGGCAGTTAAATAGCATTACTTAAAAGGATAGGTATCCTTTACCCTTAATTAGCGAAATCTAAAATTAGATAGGTAATGCGCAAATCTTTATAAAGATAGATCTAAGATAGGCGTACCATTAGATTAGAATTAAGGAAGGCAATAAATAAAAGGCAGCCTTTAGGTTAAGAGAAGGACTATATAAACTATTAGTTATATAATTTAGGTTAATAAATATACTAGTAACATTTAGAAGCGAATTAATAGTGTATTAGGAGAACACCTTAATGAGTTTGTTATAGTATATCTTAATATTATTATTATCTACTTAATAACTAAGGAAGAATACGGGGAATATATTAAATGGGTTTTAAAGAGACTATAAGAAGAACAGATACTAGTAGCAATTAAAAAATGCGAGTTCTTTATAAGGAAGACTAATTTCGTCAGATTTATTATTAAATTAGGTTATATTAGTATAGACCTAAAGAAGATTAAAGCTATAGTAAGTTGGTAAGAACTAGAGAATATAACGTAGTTAAGGTTATTTTTAGGGTTTTGTAACTACTATAGAAGGTTTATAACATAGTGGTTAAAGAATATTAAACCATTTACTAGGCTTATAAAGAAAGAGGAATTATAAGCATAGGGAGATAAATAAAAGGAGTTGTTTACCTAGGAGCTAATCCTTAAGATCTATTAATTAGAACTAGACACGGTTATAGAAATAGACGTATTAAACTACGTACTAAGAGTATATTTGCTATAGAAGTATAAGGACGCATAGCATCTAGTAGCATACTATAGTAGAAAGATAACACTACTAGAGTTAAACTATAACATCTATAATAAGGAGTTATTAGGTATAGTTATAGTACTTAAGAAATAGAGAGCATTCTTATAAGGTGTAGAAAAACTATTTATAGTTAAAACGGATTATAAAAACCTAACGGGGTTTCTAATAATAAAATAACTTAATTATAGACAAGTTAGATAGGTAGAGATGCTTATAGAATACTATTTTAAGATTTAGTATACTAAGGGAACTAAGAATATAAGAGTAGACGCACTTAGCAGAAAAGCTAAACTATAAAATAATAAGAAACCTTTAGGAGTAATACTACGCAGAGATAAGGACGGATTAATTAGATATAATTACCCTAAACTAGTAGTAACTTAAGAGGATAATAAACTAGGAAGAGTCTACGGGATACTAGAAAGCTTTTAGGTATAGAAAATTCTAAAAGTATAGCTAGAAGATCTATAGATGGATATATATAAGAGTTAAGATGCGACGTATATCCTAAGAAGTATAGTAAAGCATTTTATAGAAGATTTTTATAAGGGAATAACTTAAGGATACAACGGAGCAATAGGCTTAGTGTTAAGACTTTAAGAAGAATATATTATTAACGGAATCTAGAATATTATAAGAAAAGTAATAAAAAAGTATCTAAATTACTAAAGAAATAAACTAATAAGGTATAAGCTATATAGAGGGCTATAACCTATTAAAATACCAGAGAGACNATCGGAGGTTATATTATAGGACTTTATTATTAAGTTACTAAAGTTAAGAGATCCTATTACTAGATAAGATTATAACGTAATCTTAGTAATAGTAGACAAGTTAACTAAGTAGGGCTACTTTATAGCGTATATAGAGGAAATCTTAGTAGAAGATGTCGCTAGAATCTATATTAAAGAAGTATTTATAAGATATAGAGCACTAAGTAAGATTATATTAGATAGAGATCTAAGATTTATAGTAGTATTCTAGGAGGTATTCTTAGCAGAGTAAGGAGTTTAAGTAGTAACTTCTACCGCATACCATCTATAGACAGATAGTTAAATAGAAAGATTAAACTAGACGCTAGAATAGTATTTAAGGCATTATATTAATTATACATAAAATAATTAGGTATTGCTATTACTAGTTATACAGTTTATATATAACGCAATACTATAAAAAGAAATAGGTATATTACTATTTAAGGCAAATTATAGATATAAGCTAAGAATATCGTTATTACTACGGTAAGTAAAGAAAATAAGTAGCATAGCTAAAGAAAGAATAAAGACGTTAATAAATCTTTATAAAGACCTTATTGAATTAGTAAAGAAAGTATAAGAAAAAATAAAAAAGTATTATAATGCTAAGAGATCTAAGGGACTAGATCTTAAGGAGGGAAATAAAGTATAGCTACTATATAAAAATTTTAAGAGTTAATAATTAAGTAAGAAGTTAGACCATATTAGACTAGGACCCTTTAAAATTATTTAGAGGATTTTACTGGTTACGTTTAAGTTAAACCTACTAGCTAAGATAAAGATCTACCCTATATAGTATATTACGATACTAGAGCTAGTATTATGGTGGTGTGATTTAGCTCCTAAATTTAACATCTAGATTAGGCATAGCTTCGGAAGAGCCTAGGCCTTCTACAAGTTATATAGATCGGTCTAAAGCCCTTAGAGTCTTTAATAACTTGGGCGAGACTAACAGATATATAATTTTCCTTTAATATACTCTTTTCTTACTGCTTAATTCTAACTAATGGTGACCGACTAATAGACTAACCGACCGACTGACAGACAGCACTAAGACTTTCCTATCTTAGAGAGGTCGTGCCCTCCCATATATTTTATGGCATTCCATATGGGGACAACGGCAAGCTCTTCAGATTAGAAGTCTGGTGCTCTATACACAGGAGACACATAGGAACGATCTAGAACTGCGATAAAACGACCAAAATAAAGAAGTATAGGTATATTAGCGACCTATACGCAGCTACCGCCATAAAGAATAAACCAACGACACTTGCTAAGCTCTCTATACGGGAATAGTAGTCGGTAAGCAGCGACAAGAAGGCGAGTACGTAGCATAGTAAGACGAAGGATAAAAGGAAGAACTATGGTACACCAGAAACAATAGAGAAAAGTCTTTTATATTTTATTTACTATATTTACAACGGTCTATACTATTATTCTCGCATTTATTAGAGCTACCTTTAAATTTATAATAATGGCGATAGTACCAGTAAAGGGATTATTAGGAATGTTAGGCCTATTCTATAATAACGATAAAGGTGCTAAAAAGGGAGAGGAAAGCAAGCAGCCTATTAAACCGCGAAGCTCTTCTAAACTAGGGCATGCGATACTAACCTTAACTCTTATAACGTTAGGGACCAACAACCCTTAATAGATAGAGGATAAGGGTTATAAGGTCCACCTACCTATCCCTAGAGAAACTATAGGTCCGCCACCTCTTACTAAACTATTAATGGAATGAGATAAGGTATATATTATAGCCCAGCCTATACCAGCTCTGGGAACCTCTGGGACCCCTTACTTTATAGGACAAAACATGTCACAATTTATTAAATAGTATAAGCGGTTATGCATCCAGCACTATATTACGGACAATAAGAGGTATTAAGGACTTCTGGAGTATTATAACTATTAGATAGGGATATAGATCCAAAGTCTGCCTAAGTTTACTATTGGTAACTAAATAGAACTTATAGGAAAGCTTAGGACAGACTATTAAGGAAGTAACTACTTTCGACAAGTTGAAACGGTAGAATTCTTGGAAGCTTATATACTATAGTATAGGAATAATTTACCTAGCAGTATACGCGAATACTATAGGCAGTTCACGTTAATCTCCTAGAAGGTTACTAAGGCTAGTAATTTAAAAAACCGCGAATAAGGGTACTAGTTTATAAGAGGACTCCCATTTAAATACTAAAGATATATAATAACTAAAACAGGAGCTAACCCTAATAGGCAAGAGTCTTTTAACTTTTACCTACTAAGGAGAGCTATAGAAGACAGGCTTAATTCGCATAAAGGCGCCGATTAGTTATTAATAATAAATCCTAAGGAATAAGGCCTTTGTTAGCTAGTTAGACAATTTTATAATTAGTAACTAGCTATAATAAACTAAAGAAATACTGCCCTTTGACCACCTATAGTCTCTCAGCCAAGCAAGTTAGCAAATACCTATTAAACGACTTAGGAAACAAACCCTAAACTAGAGAAACTTACTAATTAACTCCGGAAGCTTAATCTTAGGACGGTTAAATTAGTAGGTGTTATATCTTTAATGCCGTTTCTAAACAGGATTTGTTAAAATCTAATACGGTATATATAGCTCCTAAATAGGGCGTTAATGCGTTAAGAATAAATAGACCTATAACCGGCACTAGGTAATAATAGACCACAGCCACCCTATAAGGGAGCGCTATAAGAATGGTATAAGCCGGGCCTAAAAAGGTATAGAGGGCTAGGGAACTTTAGCGCATACTAGACACAAAATCAGACGTGTTATAGATGCGGGGGTGCCTACCGTTTTATTAATTAGTGTCTAGAGCTTAAAGAGTTAGTTCGTTATAGTTTCCTATATATAAATAAAAATAACCGAATATGCGCTAGAATACGTAAGCGCCTAGGAAATATAATTCTGTATTTGCCGAGCGATAATTAGATCTAGTTCCTTTAAGACTAGCTAAGGTAGAACGCGAATATTAATCCTAATACGCTAGCAACAGGTATCTAACTAAAGGCAGCTTCTGTAAAGCTTATTAAGGGTAATAATACTAAAAGCAAAGAGGAACTTAGTAAGTCCTAGGAAGATATATACCAAGTAGAGTTAATATACATTAATTCGGTAGGGGCCGTAACCTAATTATAGCCTACGCTATAGGTATATAATCTTAGGAGACTATAAGGGGAAGTAAGGGTAATAAAACAGCCTCTAAAACCATCTGGTCTGTGACCGGTAACGGTTTAAAATATACAACTAGGAGGATATATCCAAATTACACCACGGCCCTAGCAGTAGGCTCCTCTACTACCATTAAGCAGTAATAGGGGTAATAAAATAAATTATACCAAACAGCTAAGACAAATGGAGCAAATAGTGGATGTAATAATAATAGTTAAAGCATTACGACTAAAGCCACATCAGCATTTTGTTGGGGTGCCAAGATCCTGGAGGCCTCCTGCCAGGATTTTGATTTTCCTGGTCGTCCTGGTCGTCCTGACAGGCTCCTGACAGGCTCCTGCCAGGAGCCACCAGGATCTTGATCGTCCTGATTGTCCTGACAGGCTCCTACCAGGATCTTTGATTTTCCTAATCGTCCTGTCAGGCTCCTAACAGGAAACTAGTATTTCCTAATCGTCCTGACAGGCTCCTGACAGGAAACTAGTATTTCCTGATTGTCCTGTCAGGTTCCTGGCAGGATACCCCCCCAAAGCAACACCCTATGCACACCCCTCAAGCCACACTACTAAGGCTCTGCACGAGGCCCTGCACGAAGCTCTACACGAAGCTCTGCACGAAGCTCTACACGAAGCTCTGCACGAAGCTCTGCACGAAGCTCTGCACGAAGCTCTGCACGAAGCTCTGCGTACAGAGGCTCTGCATGAGGCTCTGCACGAAGCTCTACACGAAGCTCTGCACGAAGCTCTGCACGAAGCTCTACACGAAGCTCTGCACGAAGCTCTACAGAAGCTCTGCACGAAGCTCTACACGAAGCTCTGCACGAAGCTCTACACGAAGCTCTACACGAAGCTCTAAACGAAGCTCTGCACGAAGCTTTGCATGAGGCTCTACACGAGACTCTACACGAAGCTCTGCACGAAGCTTTTGCATGGGCTCTACACGAGACTCTACACGAAGCTCTGCGTACAGAGGCTCTGCACGAGCTTCTGCACGAGCCTTCTGCACGAAGCTCTACACGAAGCTCTACACGAAGCTCTACACGAAGCTCTCTATGAAGCTCTACACGAAGCTCTGCGCAAAGCTCTATACGAAGCTCTACACGAAGCTCTACACGAAGCTCTACACGAAGCTCTACACGAAGCTCTACACGAAGCTCTACACGAAGCTCTACACGAAGCTCTACACGAAGCTCTACGTACAAAGGCTCTGCACGAGGCTCTGCGCGAAGCTCTGCGTACGAAGGCTCTACACGAAGCTCCGCATGACACACATTACTATCGGGTCCCCGCTATATTCCCGATAGCCTACACGTGCCTCTGCCAAGTTACCCCTTAGTAGCCACCTTATTTTTTACCCTTCCTTACATCCTCCCTACCTTAGGAGGCACTAGAACGGCAGCCAGCAGAGGACCGTCGCCAGAACCAGACGACCGTTGCCAGAATGAGATAACCGTCCTAGAGCCAGACGACCGTTTGAACAACCAGCCAGCAAATACCACGAATCGAATTAAGGCCTCCTAGGGAGGCACCCCAGACACCTACCGTTCGAATGTACAGCTAGCGAACGGCCATAGAGAACGATTCGAATCGATCAGAGCCTTCGATCAGGCCGACTCCTCCCCCAAATTAAACCAAACACTGACGCAGGCAGGCAGGCAGGCAGGCAGGCAGGCAGGTAGGTAGGTAGGTAGGTAGGTAGGTAGGTAGGTAGGTAGGTAGGTAGGTAGGCAGGTAGGAGAGGACCGTCGCCAGAACTAGAGACTGTCGCCAGAACCAGACGATAACCGTCCAAACGACCAGCCAGCGAACACCACAATCAATTCAATCGATCGATCAAATCGAACCAGAGCCTCAATATTATCCCGTTACCGAATCAAATCGAATCAAGGCCTCTTAGGGAGGCACCCCAGACGACCACCGTTCAAACGTACAGCCAACGAACGCCCATGGAGAACGATTCGAATTAATACAATTAATCGCAATCGAATCAAGCAGAGCCTTCGATCGGGCCGACCTCTCCCCCGAATTACAGATACAGACAGGTAGGCATAGACAAGTAGGCACGACAGGCACAGATAGGTAGGTACAGACAGGTAGGCACAAACAGGTAGGCACGAACAGGTAGGACGGTCAGACAGGCAGGACAGGCAGGACAGGCAGGTACTAGGCCTAGTTAGGAAATCAGTACACGGCCAGCGGATCATCGGGAACACCGCCAATCGACGGTTTGGAGCCTCTGCAAGAGCCTTACCCCTCGTCTCAATTAATTACTTGACGCCCGAGCAGACACAGACACAGACATAGGTGGTAGGTAGGAAGGATCGATTTAGATTATTTAAATTGCTTAAAGCATCGTGTACATAGAATAGGGCCTAAAATTAACCTAATTTATATATTTTAACTGCTATAAATACCGGAGTATTAATATACCTTATTTTGAAATCTAGAATTTTAATCATCCTAATTATCCTAATGGTCCTAATGGTCCTGATGGTCCTGGAGGTCCGTTTGGTCCGTTTGGTCCGGGCGGCCTCCTAACAGGCTCCTGACAGGAAACCGAGTGTGAGGGTCTCCTGGAGATCCTGGCAGCCCTAATAGGAGCTGTCAGGAGCCTGTCAGTACTGTTAGGAGGCATGAACATTTTCCTAATGCAGTCAGGATAATAGATATACTAAAAGGAAACGTTTTAAGCCTAACCGTGATGGCGGACAAGATCTTATTAAAAACTATTAAAGTTACTGTTAGTAACTGCCTTATGTACATACCTAAAGTTATAAGGCTATTCTTTAAGCCTCTCCTGCTACCCCTTATAGAGCCTTACTAATAGAAGTAGGAGGACGTTAAGGTATCCGTGTTGTTAGCACACCTAACGTTCTATGCTGATTAAGCCAGCCTAATAACTGCTAAAGTGGACCAAATTAAACAAGAAGTAGGATTTGTCTGGTTTTAAAGGCGGTGCCTAAAGGTAGAAGCGTAGATAGGAGATAAAAGGGCTAAATACTTAATTAACTCTGGAGCTAAGCTTAACCTTATTAAGGAAAGCGTAGCCCTATAATATAGCCCGCCAATATTAAGTCTGCCTTTATAGTTATAAGGTATATATTTAACGTCTATAAATAGAACTTAGTCTGAGTTTATTAGGCTAGTATATACGGTCCCTATAGTAATAGATAACGTCTTAATATCTATAACGTTTATTACTATAGGGGAAATGTTATATAAGGTGATACTTAGTAAGCTATAGTTAGTAAGGGCTAAACTAGCAACGAAACAAACCACAATAGGTTAGGTATCTTATATTATTTAATTAAAAGATAGTAGAGTTAAAACGAGGTTCTTAACGTCCTATAAGGATACAATATTCTTTAAACTAGATAAAGGTATTAGTATAGAAAACAGTTTGGGAAACGTATAGCCAGTATAACCACTAGAATTATATCTGGGGTTACTTATAACCTAGCGCATTAGGATAAAAAGGATATTAAGAATAAAGAGGAGGGAAATAAGGTGCGGCTTTAATACAGACGTATGCCATTTTAAATATCCGCTAGACAGAGCTATTAGTAAGGAGAGGAGTATAACATTAGATAGAGAGAGCTTAATAGTAAAACGTTAAAGGAAGTCCTAAAGAAATACTTAAGGAAGAATTAGAAGCTAGTATTTAAAGTAAAAGCTAAATCCCTTATATATCAAATATTAAAGATAACGGATCTATTTATAATATAAATGGAAAGCTACTAGAGTAAGGCCTAACTAAACGCTATAAATATAGCAACTGTATATAAATAGAAGGCAGATAAAGTCTACTTAGTTAATTTATTGGCACCAGATGAAACAGTTATAGGAGGTATAGTAGAATAGTAAGAGGTGGCCTTATGTTAACAAAAGGCGTTTATTTAAGGATTACCTCTTAGACCGTATAATTATTTTCTTAAGCCGCGATATACTAAGCTGGCCCGCGGTATATAATTAAAGCTAAAATAATTAGAGCGCATAATTATAGAAGATATTTAGCCAAGAGAATAAGAGATCCTTAAGGCTATATTATTTAACTAAAAAGAGGCTCTAGTATAGAAGTTCTCTAAGATAGGTCGCGTTAGTAGAGATATAACTCTACTACTAAAGATTAAAACTGTGCCATATAAGGTATAGTAAGTACCGAACTTTCTAATACCCAGGGCCCTATAAGGAGAAGTAATAAATATATTATAAGAATAACTAGCTTAAGGGACTCTAGAATATTATAAAAGCCTATATAGGAATTTATAGTTTCTTATAAGTAAAAAGGAATGTAATAAGTACTAACTAATTAACGCGGCAATAAATATCAACTAAGTAACTGTTAGGGACGCGAATCTGCCGCTATATACTAATGAATTTTCCGAGGAGTTTACGGGGTGTAAGGTTATATCTTTAGTAGACTTCTTCTCTAGCTATAACCAATTGGAGCTAGATATAGAAAGTTAGAACTTAATAGCTTTTATAACACCTTTAGGACTTCTATAATAAATAACGGTACCTATAGGAGGTATAAATTCTATAGCCTAGTTTGTGCGGATAATCACTAAGATCTTAGAGCGATATATCCTATACTATGCCTTACCATTTCTAGATAATATTATAGTAAAAGGCCTATAGATAGTGTATAATGGGGAGGAGAGCCTTTTAAGTGTGCGTAGATATATTCTGAAATATATTATGTGGCTAGACGGAGTACTTGTAGATTTAGAACGAGCTAGGTATATAATCTTAGGCGTAAAGTCTTATTTCTATAAAGACGAGATTATAGTAGTTGGCTACCGCTGTAATAGAAAAGGATGATATCTAAAAGAGTTAAAGGTTATAAAAATTATTTACTAGAAAGACTATAAAGATATTACGTCGGCCCGGGCGTTCTTAGTAGTTGTTATATATTACTAAATATAGGTAAAAGACTTCGCAATTAAGGTAGAGCCAATCTTCTAATTGCTATAAGTAAACGTTCCGTTTGTATAGGGTATAGAGTAAATAGCCGCTATAAAGACTCTAAAGTATATAGTTACTACTATACCCGCATTAGTTTAGCTGGATTATAGTAAAGGGGCTAGGCTAATTATTCTCGCCGTTAACAGATATAAGAATGGATAGGGGTGCGGCCTTATATAACTGGACGTGCAAGGTTATTATTACCTATATTAATATAAAAGTGGTATCTAGTCTTAGGCGGAGCAGAAATATAACTTAAAAAAACTTAAATATTAGGCATTATTGTATGCGTTAAAGAAGTGTCGCGTATACCTATACGGCATTTACTTTACAGTAGAGACGGACATAAATACCCTAGTTATATAACTAAATTATGCCGCTACTAATTTACCCGGAGCCTTAATAATAAGATGGCTAGCATAGATCTAGCTATAGGACTTTAATGTTAGATATATGCTAGGGAAGAAGAATAGCCTAACTAACGGACTTTCGCGATAACTACTTAATAGTAAACGACCTAATAAGCCGACTAAGGATATTAAAGAGTTTATTAACTATAAACTAAGTGCCTTAGAATATATAGCTGCCCCTTTTAAAATAGAAATTGGTCTACTATTAGAAGACTTATATTTAGAGGAGTCTTAGAAGATTACGAAATAGCTAGTAACCTTACAACATCTAGAAGAAATAAATACTAAAGAATTTAAAAAGTTTAAATAACATACGCTGAAATTCCTAGTGCGTAATTGATAGCTTTTTCGCTAATAGTTAAAAAATATACTAATGCGAAGGGTAGTTAATAATAAGGACGCTTAGCAAGAAATTATTAAAAGCCTTTATAATTAAAGCGGATATTATAAATAAGAGGGAACGTATTAGAGGATCTTAAATTAATATTAGTAGCTAGGGCTATGGGATTAGATATTATAGCATATTAAGTCGTATCTGTAATGCTAGGAGCGACAGCTAAAATAGAAAGAAGAAGTAATATACCCTATATAAGAGTCTATCTTGTGGCAATAAGTAGCAGTAAATATTACGTTTATACCTTTAAGCCGTCTCGGATTCCGGTACCTAGCTATTACTTAAGAATATATATCTAGATAGGTAGAAGCTCGGGCCCTTTAAAATAAGGATATAAAAAGTATAGCGAAGTTCCTCTATAAAGATATTATCTGCCAATGGGGAGCTTTCGGACAGCTCTCTATAGATAGTAGAGAAGAGAACGCTAACGTTACTGCTGCGCTTGCAGAGCTCTACAATATTAAGAGGGTTGTGGCTTCCGCTTACTACGCTTACGTCAGGAAAAAATTCACCAGCATTTTTGCAGCATTTGGCAGCATTTGGCGGCCAAATGCGCATTCCGCGCACTATAACGTGTAGCATATAGTATCGACTAAGGTGCGGTATACTGCTGTATTTAACAATGCAGTGCGGTATACTGCTGCGTACTGCTGTATTTAACAATATAGTGCGGCATACTGCTATATTTAATAATGCAGTGCGGCATACTGCTGTATTTAACAATGCAGTACATAATGCCCTCCTCATACATTCTGTATATATAATGCCCTTCTCGCGTATTCTTGTATATAAATACCCTTCTTTGCACTTCTATTATATATTTACTCACTTTAAGCAATAAATAGTATTGCTCTTCCTACGCAGTTGGTGCAAAATAAATTATATTATTTTAGATAATTTAATATAATATAGCGATGGTTCTCCCCCACCCGCCTACCTACTACCGACCCTACCTGCCTGCCTGCTCCTGCCTGCCTGCCTGCGCCTGCCCTGCCTGTGCCTGCCTGCCTGCCTGCCTCCTCCTGCCTACCTGCCTGCCTTGCCTACCTGACCTGCCCTGCCTACCTGCCTACCTCTGCCTACCTGCCTGCCTACCTCCTGTCTGTCTATCTATCTATTCTGTTCTGTCTGTCTATACCTACCCGTCTATGCCTACCCTGTCTGTGGCCTACCTGTCCAATGTCACCTTGATTTCGATCGATCGATCGAATCGTTTTATCGTGTTCGCTGGCTGGTCGTTCCGAACGGTTTGTCGTGTGGCTCTGGCGACGGTCGTGTGGCGATGACGACGGTCGTCTAGCTCTGGCGAACGGTCATCTGGCTCTCCGGCGACGACGGTCCGTCTAGCTCTGGCGACGGTCATCTTGGCTCCGACGGACGGTCGTCCAGCTCTGACGACGGTTCGTCTAACTCTGAACGACGATCGTCCAGCTCTGGCGACGGTCATCTGGCTCCGGCGAACGGTCGTCTAGCTCTGACGACGTCGTCTGGCTCTTGACGGTTCGTCTAGCTCTGGCGGACGGTCATCTGGCTTCTGATGACGGTCGTCTACTCTGACGACGGTTCGCTCTGGCCTCTGACGACGATCGTCTAGCTCTAGCGGACGGTCATCTAGCTCCGGCGACGGTCGTCTAGCTCTGACGACGGTCGTCTACTAGCTATCGTTCTGGTGTCTTCCTAGGTAGGGAGGAATGTAAGGAAGGGTAAAAAATGAGGTGGCTACCTAGGTGTATATAGGGGGTATACTTGGGCAGAGGGCAACGTGGAAGAGGCTCTCGGGAATATAGGCGGGGACCCGCGATGCGGAGCTTCGTGTAGAGCCTCCGTACGCAGAGCTTCGCGCAGAGCCTGTGCAGAGCCTCTGTACGCAGAGCTTTATATGTAAGGAGCTTGTGTAGAGCTTCGTGCAGAGCTTCGCGTAGAGCTTCGTGCGTGCAGAGCTTCGTGTAGAGCTTCGTGTAGAGCTTCGTGCGCTTAGAGCTTCGTGTTAGGCAGAGCTCGTAGAGCTTCGTGCAGAGCTTCGTGTAGAGCTTCGTGCAGAGCTTCGTGCAGAACTTCGTGTAGAACTTCGTGTAGAGCTTCGTGCGAGAGCTTCGTGCAGAACTTCGTGTAGAACTTCGTGCAGAGCTTTGTGCAGAGCTTCGTGCAGAACTTCGTGCAGACTTCGTGTAGAGCTTCGTGCAGAGCTTCGTGCAGAGCTTCATGCAGAGCTTTCGTGCAGCAATTTAATATTTTTCTTGCCATTTTAGCGTTTCTAGCGTTAGCAGCTAAAATGCTAATAATTTATAATTATAAATGCAGCATTTGGCGGCTAAATGCTAAGTACTTAGTTATAAATGCAGCTAAATGCTAATACTTAATTATAAATTGCGGCATTTTGGCGGAAATGATGCTAGGTTACATATAGTATAATAAAAATGCGGCATTGGCTGCTAAATGCTAATACTTAATTATAAATGCGGCATTTGGCGGTAAATGCTAGTACTTAGTAATAAATGCGGCATTTGGCTGCTAAATGCTAGGAAATGCTAGAAATGCTAAAATGGCAGAAAAGTAAAATTAAATGCTGGTAAATTTTTTCCTAACGTAGGCGTAAGGCTTTATAGAGCGAGGCCACAAACCTATAATAGACGCTTTGGCGAAGATAGATGGCTTATAGCTAAACAATCTTTATACCGTTTTATGGGTAAATAGGATAACTATTAAGCGGCCTATAGGAATAACACTGGTAAGAGTTATATACGGATATAAGCATGTCCTTCCTATTAAACTCTATATACCCACTTAGTAGACGCTATCTTGGTAAATAGTTCGGACCACTATAGAGCTACTAGCACTTCGCGTAAAGCAGTTTAACCGAAGAGATATAGATATAAAAGAGGCTATCGCGTGTATAAGACGACTAAGGGTAGTAAATAAGGAGTACTTTAATAATACCTACCACATTTACTAGGACGGATTTAAGGTTAGAGATATAGTTATACTTTATAATACGTAGCTTAAATAAAACTATTCTAGCAGTTATAAATTGGATCTAAAATAGCTAGGCCTATTCCGCGTACGTAAGAGTTACCCTTATAAAGGATAATACTTAATTAAGGATCTTAACGGCACACCATTCCGTAATTAAACTCTAGGGAATAGATTAAAGAAGTTCTATTAGCAACAGATGTTTGAGGTCTGCTAGGAAAACCAGCTTAACCAGTTAGGCGGAATTATGCTATAAGAAATAACAGCAGAGCTAGAACTTAAGAAGGATATTATACAAAATCCACCAGTATCGCAACGCCGTGTAGTTTAAGAAGTGCGCGTTTTAGAAAGATCGTTTAATAGAACTAAGTATGAAATATTTAACTAGGGGACAGTTAAGTTCTGCGGTGAGGGAGGAGATATAGATAACAGCCGTGCAATCCTTTTATTTGCCATATTTCCTAAAGCTCTTTCTATTACGCGTTCTTATTTGCTTTTTTAGTTAAAAATCTAATACGTATTAATAGTAAGGTAAGAGTAGAAGAATATTTGCAAATAACTATCTAGTATTGTTTACTGCAAAGATATTAGTTCCGCTTACCGCCTTTACTAAGCCAATAGCGATTTTCTATGCCGGGTATAGAAAATCATAATTAGTCTATTTAACAATTAGAGCCAGCAGAACTCTATACCGCTACCTAGATTTAGTAGACTATTTAGATTAGGAAACCCTATTTAAAACTTTATCTTTTTGCCTTTAATAAACCTTAAAGACAGTTATAATCAGCTAAAGTATAAACTAAGTAGAATTAAGAATAATAGTATACTTATTATATCTTTATCTAGCAGACTACTAGTCCTCTATAAAGGAGCTAAGTAATAGATTAGTAACGTCCTAATAGAAGTTAGAGGCTTCGCGGTCAATTAGCGTCAAGTAGTACTTATCTAAATCTGTAATAAGATTTTACTTTTATAAGAAAACTACGCAGATACGGCTAGTGTAGTAGTTAATTTCATTAACTAAGATAACGGACTATAAGCATCTCTAGGAAAGGACACATTTATATTAATCTTTAAGGACAGCTCTAACGTTAGCAAAATAGCTAAAGATTAGAGAAACCGATGTAATAAAGCTAGAGAAACTATCCGAAAGGCCTAGAGATAAGATATTCTTAACGGACCGCTAAAATACATAGTCTCCTATAACTTCCTCTTTGCTGTCTAAAAGCTCGCAATATACCTACTTTCTAAAGTTATAGTAAGAGTTAATAAAGCTCTAATTAATAGGCTCGAATATCTAGGACGTAGTATTAAGAACACTACTCGACTATAGCTAACCGATTTTACGCTCGTATTTAAGATATTAGGAAGGGTAATATTAGACTAAGTAGTAAATAAGTATAGTTTAGGAAGATACTTAACTAGCTTTCTTATTCTAAATAAGGACCTGCCGCTAAGAAGTAAAAAACTAACTACCGTGGGACTAGAGGTCACTAATGTCGGAATTAAACAAGTAGGAAAGAGCTTAGCTCTTATCCTACGAATATATTTACGGCATACTTTTAACGTAATAAATCCCTTAGCCTTTTAGCCATCAACACCTATTTAAGGAGGAGGCGTTAGTATTATACTAAGTCCGTCCTAATAAGGGTCGCCTATATTAGTTAACTTGCCTTTATTATCTATAAATAAGAGCATTCTTACAGCTGGAACGCCTATTGGCTCGCCTCCGCGGCTGCCAGTATCTTTATTAAGAAGAAATCTAAAAAGGGGGCTAATAATTGCTTACCCGGAAGTAGGAGGGCTAAAAGTAGAATTAATGTTTAATAAGAACATTATTAAGCTAGGAGATGATGTGGAGTATATTAAGGAGGCTATAGATACTATAGCGGTACTCCGTATAAAACGAGGATGCGACTATAAAAATAACGTGTTAGTGCATTTTAAGGTATCCCTAAATTAAACTACTAAAATTAAACTAATAGAGGTTATAAAGCTCTTATATAGCTAGTATAGGGTAGCTAGTTCTAATCTAAAAATATATAAGGTCTGTTAGATGCATACTTAAGCAATAGGAGGACGTATAGGTTTAGTAATAAAAGGTCTAAACTATACCGCACTATATTATAGACTCCGTTTAATATATTACGCTTATAACTACCTTAGCACTATAAAAACCGATCCTACTACGTACTTTTAGTTTAGAAAGGCTTATAAACCTCTAGTTCCGTCTAATTTCTTAAAACTATATAAGTTTATTTACAACTTAGCGCTAAGGTTTTCCTACAATAGAGAGGCTTTACTTAATTGGATAATATTACTAATAGACCAAGAAATATAGTAGCGAGAAGGATCCATAATTTTGAATATGTTTAGATAGTAGTAGGATTCTAGCATTTTAACGATGATTAACAAGGAAATATGTATATATCGCTATTATTAGCGTCTAATTAATGGGCGGCTAATATTACGGACGCTTTAAGTACAATATTACGACTACTAGGAGAGGAGTCGGAAGAAGCTAGTTGGTTAATTCGGGCATGGTCTAGAATAGAGCTAATAGAACTATATAACGAGGAATAGTAACTAAGGTTATATAACGTGCTACATATTAAATAAGAGGAACGAGAGGAACTTATATACCTTATATATAAGACGTACATCACGTATAAAAAGGATTTCATAGGAGTATAGTTGTGTATTTAAGGACCCTTAGTCCCTACCTAGATAGTTCCTTCCTTGTAGTAATTTTTAGAATATAATTAGAGTTAATCTATTAGGCAACTACTCCACCAGTTATTATTTATTGTTAACTTTAATACTTATATTTCCTATACACCTAGCCTAATAATAGGACCTATCGTAGTTCTTGCTATAAGGTTCCGTTATATAATTACTACCTAATTACGGTATTAAATATAGAAAGTTAAATAACATGCCACTAAAAGCAGCCACTACGACGCTATTAACGGCGGCAACTACTTTAAGGTTAGGTAATGATACCAGTATAGCAGACACTAACTTATAGTAACCTATAACGGTCGGACAGTTATAAGAGATAGTTAACTAGTTAACAGAAAATAATGCGATATTAAAAAATAGGATTAACGGGATAGGCGTAGTAAAGGTTAAGTTACCATCGATTAAAAGATACTTAGGAGAGAGATTGTTGGGAATAAGGCAAGCGGTTATTACGTGTTAACGTGGCCCTAGCGTAGTGAGGAACCTTAGGTTCCTTACCCCTTTTCTCATTCCTATAATATATACAAGAACAATTATCATACTATCTACGAACCGTAGCTACGTGATATCCCCTTATGATCCAACACTAATTAGTGGTTAACTTTACAGTTATACTATAGAACAGCTAGGTATTCACTAAGAAGAGACGAGCCACTATACCAGTGCTACTTGTGCTAAGGGAAGCTGTCTTTTAAGGTCAGAACTGGTCCTAAACCTTAAATAGAACTCTTTTATAAATCTAAGGATCTAAAGGCCAGAACTGGTCCTAAGCCTTCCCTAGATTATAGATTCTTGCGTTTATTACGCAGAACAATACGCGTTATAAGTCTTCGCGATTTAAGGCCAGAACTAGTCCTAAGCCCTGTAATCGCAAATATATGTCACAAACGCGTACTAAACGACAATCCCTACACTACCAATATTCCCTTCCTCTAAAGATATAACTATAGCCACTCCAAATAACTAGAGAGACTCCTTACTACTAGGGGTAGCTATATACGCAAAACTTATTAATAAAGATTAGGACGCATTTACCTTTAATATAATAACCTATACCNNAAAACAAGTTAACGGCTTTNTNNTANACTATATTCTATTNTACNAANATAGCNACTACGCCNATTTANAGTTATGGGAATACTTTAGGGAGGATTTTATAGGATGGACCGCTAACACCTGGGCACTTAGCAATGTTAATATTATTTGGGATTTTTAAGACTCCCTCTAAAGGAATAGGGTATACGTTACTAAGGACAGTAACCTAATTGCTAGTAATATTTACGCCGTTCTTACTAATATAGAAGAACCAGTATAGACGAAAGCTAAGATTATACGTTAACTACGGAAACCTAAAACTAACCTATATTCTTTAGAAGGCAACTTTAATTCGGAATAAAACCCCTAGAACGCTACTCTCCTACCTAGAGGTACTCTACCACCTAGAGGTGCTCTTCCTCTACCTCTACTACCTCTAACTCCTCTATCCTAGCCAACTGATAAGCCTTTATTTTAAGAAGTCACGAATCTAATAAAGGTATATTTGGACGAAGAGAAGAAGTTTAGAGGAGAATTGTATAATATACTCGGAGCAAAACTATAGGTCTTTTATAACTGCTGTAATAAGGTTAAAATTCAACGCCACTAGTTCTATTATGCTTTCTCTATTATATTAAAGGGACGGGCGGCGACGTTCTATTATAACCATATTATAAGTAAAAACTATAGCTTTAATGTAATGCTTTAGCTTACTAGAGCCCACTTTAAAACCAATAAAAACTGCCAACTCTATATGTCTAAATAGCGGGAGACTATATTCCAGAGAGTTATTGCTTCTAACCCAATAACGACTTACCTAGAGTGCCTTTAACTACTCTTTAATAAACTCTAGAAAATCTAACGCGGACTTACCGAAACTTACTAAAATAAGAACAGCCTAAGGGATCAGGTTATCTTAGTATGCTATAGCATTCCTAAGTGTAACTTAGCGCTATATAAACCTATAGATACATTTAAAGGAGTATATACCAAACTATGCTCCGCCGTAGGCACTGCAATACAAATATAAGAACCCCAACAATTCTATACCGAAAACCCTATTTAAACCGGGATTTTAGACCAATATAATTATAACTGGACTAATTAAATATATAGTGGCCGGAGTAGGGGATATGGTAGAAGGTACGATTAACGTCGACTATAAAGTAATTGTGGAGGTCCTTATAGAGGTTCATTTCGGAACAACCGTTAAAAGAAGTACTACGTTTATAAGAAGCCAAATTACTAGTTAAATAGACACTCTCTTAACGAGCGAAAGGAGGTATATAATAAGTTCCGACAGAGTATAAGAAACATTAGAAATTGTAAGGTTACTACAGCCTACTTCTAAAGCTTTCTGGTCCAATATAAAGGCATAAAAGACCTTAAGGATAAGGTTAATGAGGCTAAATAGCTCCTTATGGATATAGACATTAAAGACTACTCTCCCAACTAATACTTCACTAAGTATAGTAAGGTAAATAGCATATAAACTATCGCTATCCTTAATAACCAATCTACGTTCCATTCTGTTATAAAGTTAGATATCTTTAATAAGCTAAAGGAAAGTTCCGCGTTCTCCTTTAACAATAGATACTTAGCAAACGTCTTCTATAGTATTATACCAGATACTAGAGCCGCAGGAGTATCTATAATAGGAGAACCTTAAGTTCGAGCTCTTTAGCAGCTTAATAGCTCTGTTTAAATTAACTAATTAACGGCAGGCCAATATATAATTCGCTTTGGTAAGGGTACTATAATCTCTCTCGGCATAATTAAGGTCCAAACCCTATTAGAATATATTACCTTCTATGTTGTTCCCGTAAATACCCCGTTCCTATTCTATATCCAAGATATAGATAAATTAGGTGTTAAGCTTAATAACCTTAAGAATATACTTATTTAGGGAGATAATCGGGTGCCTATTATACGCAAGTGGGGTCACCCTTAGTTGCTCCTCTAATAACTAGAAAGGAGCGTTACTTAGAGTTACTTAACTAAGTTAGAGCTACGTTAACTACACCGTCGTTTTAGCTACCTATCCGTTTACTAACTGCTTAGGGTTCTTTAACGAGCAGGTTATAAAGTTAAGGTTAAGGCAATTAAGCATCTTATAAAGTACTGCTATTACTGCTAAATAAACCAGAAGTCCCCTAGCCGATTTAAGTTCACCCTTAAAGATAACTACAACTTCAACTTCTGTATCATTATTAATGTTATATATCTTAACGGCAAGCCAGTTCTCTAAGCTATTGACTTATTAACCTCCTTCTAAGCCACACATTTCTTAAGGGATATATTAGCTAGAAACGTATAGGATACCCTTTAGTTATACTGGATTAATATCTACCTAGGACCCCCTAATTGAATTATTTATAATATAGGAAAGAACTTCTTATCTACGGAGTTTTAATAATAGGTAAAAGTAATAGCAATTAAGGTTAAGGAAGTCCCTATTAAGGCATATAACAGTGTTAGAAAAGTAGAGCGATACCATACGCCATTGCGCCAAGCATATAAGATTATTTCTTTAGAACTAGAGGACGCTAGTGAAGAAATTATCTTACAGATAGCTGTTAAGGCCGTTAACGATTCCGCTAGCCTAGATAGGCTCGTACCCACGTTACTAGTCTTTAACGCCTACCCTTAAATAACTAACAATTCTCTACTATCTCCCTCTATTATATAATAAGCTAAGGCTATTTATAAAGCAATAAAGGAGGTACAACGTCTATACGCTACGCGCCAGGTTAATAACGTACTAGGAATAAGAAATGGCCCAAATACCTTAACTACGCTTAATCTGCCACTCTAATCTAAAGTACGGGTATAGCGTGAAAAGGGAGGATAGTTAGGCCCATATAAACTCATTATAATTAATAGTTAAACTTATACTCTTTAGATGCCCTATAGACCTACTTAATTCCGTTCAACCGTTATTAGGCCCTACTATAAAGATAACAGTTCCAAGCCTTTACAGGATACCCTAGAAGATACCCTAGAAGATGCCCTAGAGGAGAACCACAATCAACGTGCCTTAGAAGGCGACTATAATTCTGATACAATTGTAGTAGACGTGCCGCAACTATGACGCGGTAGAGGTCGCCCAAAGGGATTACGAAATTGCTAATATCTTATTAATTTCGAAGAGCAATTCGTTGCTGCTATAGAAAGTAGAGTTAAGTTATTAATGGCCTTTATAACAGCTAAAGAGAAGGCTAACTTTAAACTCGCAAAATAGCTCTAAAAGGAAGGTCGTATTATAACTCTAGGAGCTCCTTTCTAAGTATTTAATAAGTAGGAAATCGACAGTCTCATTGCGAGAGGAGTCTTTAAATTCAAGAAGTATGACCCTACTAAGTTCGATAGAATTCGCATCTTTAAGTTAAGAATGGTCAACGAGATTAAGGGTAAGGCTACTAACGCCCTATTTAAGAAATTAAGGCTTATTATCTAAGGCTATAACGATAATAGTAAGGAAACAATCCTTACGTAATCCCCTATAATTCAACGAGCTAGTTAGTAAGTTATTATTGCACTAGCTTTCTCTTTAATAAAGAATAGAATGGTAGTTTATTTACGAGATATTACTTAGGCCTACACCCAATTAGAGACGCGCCTTCAGCGCTTAATACTAGCATATCTTCTAGAGTAAATTCGCCACCAATATCCCAAAGATATGATTATGGTTGTACTTAAGCCACTATATAGAATTACAGAGGCAGGAACTTATTGGTGGGCTACCTATAGTAAGCACCATAAAGAGAAGCTTCTAATGACTACCTCTATATTTAATCCCTGCTTCCTTATTATAACCATAGGAACTCCATTCAGAATTATTGGTATGTAAACTAACGATACAATCATCTTAGAAGACAATTAATTCTCAGCTCTTAAGGAAGATAAGCTAGTAAAGGCAAATCTTATAGCAAAGCTAAAGGAAAGACTTAATATAACAACGCCATTGCTCTTTAATGGATGTATCCTTTCCCTAAACGAGAACTCCATTGCTTTACGCCAGAAGGGTTAAGGTAAGAAGATTAACGTTATTAACGTCAATTTCCTAAAGTAAGGATACGTGGAGCAACGCGCTTGTGGAGCTTATGTTGCTTCTATTTATTAGCCTAAGGCTTCCTTTAATCTCTCTATTGCCGCTTAATACCAGGAACCAACTAAGGAGGATGTCCTTGCCCTAAATAAGCGCCTTTCCTAGTAAATAACCTATCTTAATTGGGGACTACTCTATATATCTATTAATCTTCCTACTATTAAGCTCTTTATATTTATTAACGGGTCGTTTATAAATAATAAAGATTTTAGCTCCTAGCTAGGATATAAGATTATTATCGCGAACGAATCTACCGGAGAGAATGACTTTACGATCTACAGTAATCTTATCTATTAGAGCTTAACTAAGAGTAAGCGCGTCACTTAAAGCGTTCTAGCGTTAGAGATATATAAAATAGTTAGCGGAGTTAACATGGCAATTGCAATTGGAACTACCCTTAAGATAATTATAGATCGGCTCGAACTTCCCGCTATTCCTATAATCGTATACACTAACTTATATTCCCTCTATAAGTATTTAGTTAAGCTTGGTACTATAAAGAAAAAGCGTCTTATAATCGATATCATAGCCCTTTAGCAATCCTATAAGCGTTAAGAACTCTTTAAAATTCGATGGATTAATGGCTAAGATAACTTAGTAGATATGATGATAAAGGCAAACCTAAATAAGGCACTAGAGACGTTCGTTAACACAAATACTCTACGTGTATAAGTTAAAGGTTAGGTTAAAAGGGAGTAGAAGGATTCTGCAGACCCTAATTCTAAACAGCCAATTAGGATTTTTCATCCCCAGGATGGAAAATCACTATTCGCTCGCTTACGACTAGCGCCTTAGCGGCCCACTCGTCTTCGCGTTAACCCCTAACACCCTTCTTCTTCTTCTTCCTTCCCTTAGCTTTATACCTTTATATAGTAGTAATCTATAAGTGTATATAGATGGCAACCATAAAAGAAGAGTTGCCAGTGTCGGGAATAAGGCAAGCGGTTGTCACGTGTTGACGTGGCCCTAGCGTAGTGAGGAACCTTAGGTTCCTCACCCCTTTCCTCATTCCTATAATATATACAAGAACAATCATCATACTATCTACGAACCGTAGCTACGTGATATCCCCTTGTAATCCAACAGAGATTAAAGCTTAAAGGATTCCTTATATAAATGCACTTTAAGGTAGCATAGGAGGGAGCAAAGCTGGCAACACCTATAGATTAAATAGCCTATATAGGACTGTTCTTAACAGGAAGGGCACTTAAGTGGTTTAAGCCTTACCTTATAGAAATCTAGGCAAATAGAATAACAACTATAAACTAAGAGGTATAGTTTATATTCTTAAGCTAGAATAGATTTATAGAGCGACTTACGCAAATGTTTGGAGACCCGGAGGCAGTAACTACGGTAAAAAGAAAACTCTAAAATATTACGCAACGAACCTTAGTAATTAAGTATATAACGTAATTCTAGACGTTAGTAATATAAGTAGAGTAGAATAATAGGGCGCTTATAGTATAGTATAAATAAGGACTTAAGGCTAAAGTCTAGGATATAATTATCCTAATAGAAGATACGGACACCCTAAGGGAACTAATAAATTAAGTAATTAAGATCGACAATTGGATCTACTAAAGGGAACAGGCTAAGAAAGGTTAGAATAGAGTTTTATAGTTATATAAGGCGTAAAGTACGCAATAATAAAAGCCGAGTTAAAAACTATAGTATGGCGCAGAGCTAATGGACCTAAGTGGTACTAAAGAAGCCTATAAAAGATAGAGTAAAAAACTGTAGAAACCTAGAGGACAAGAATTAAGTAATTAAAGGTCTAAGGAGTAGAGGCCGAATTAGGGATCTTAGCAGCAGAAGACGTTTAGGTAGACTCTATAGCAAAGTTAATAGTTTAGAGAGGGAGCTTGTATAAATTGCGGAAAACAAGGTCACTTTATAAGGGATTGTAAAGATAGTTAGAAGTACTATATAATAAAGGGAACTAGACTAACAGCAGACGATATATATATATAAAGGGACGATAATATACTACGAGGAACAAAAGAATGTTTAATTAAAAGTTTTGCGTTTTATTATAATAACGTATACTAAATTTATAAAGACGCTAAGTATAGCGTAAGCTATTGGCTATAAGAGCTAGCACCTATAGGATATAGAGGAACCAGTAAACCAGCTCGCAGATTGAATATTAAGGATAATAATTTTAATATAGGCGAAGCATTTTATAACAATAAGGTAATAAAGGCAGCTTACTAGGAATATATAGACCTAAGAGATATTATACTAGAAGTAGAGGATAATTCCACCATAGAACAGAGAATATTAGTAGGGATTAAAACCCCACTAGACATAATATCTATCGCTTCGCAAGACGTAAGAGAAGTAGGATAGCGAACCACTTTGGCACTTAATAAAGGCAAAAGGCTAAAGGCTTAAGATTCTTAAGATAAGATATAAGATGACTAAGATTCTTAAGACGAGATGAGGCAAGCTTAAGGACCTATAGCGGACGATAACCAATGGAGCAGAGTAATAGCTTAGTTTAGTAATATACGAATAAGCTTAGGACGAAGTTTCCTTAAGGTATAAGACTCTTAAGACAAGATAAGTAAGATTTAAGACTCTTAAGACGAGATAAGAACACTAAGTAAGCCTAGTTAGACTAAGGCTAGAGTAAGGCTTAAGATAGAAGTAAGCTTAGGATTAAGAATCTAAAAGGGTTAAGAATTCGGAGTGTAAATTAGGACACCTATAAGTAAGAGGGAAGGAGCTTCTTTATAGATTAGAGAATCTGTGGTATAAATAGCAACTAGACTAGGAGACAGATATATAGACCTAGAGAACTTACTAGTAAAATATAGTATTCGGACTAAAGATTAAAATATTAATACTAAGATTAAGAAGCACGAAGACTTTAAGGATTTAAGCGTAAGACGTAAACTAAAGGAAACTATAGAGGAATTTAGATAAAGAATTATTATATAGCAAGAATAGAAACTAGATAAGAGATCTAGCATATTAGGATATATAAAGGATAGAGTACTAGTATAAAGAATTACTAATAGGCCTAAGGCAGGTATACTAAGAGCTAAGTGGCTTACTAAACTAGAAAATAAAGAGGATTTAGGAATCCCTACTAGGTTTAAAGAACAACATATAAAGGGCTGTTATAATGCAATAATAAGAAAATACTTCCTTACGGATAAGCTATATATACTTTAGCAGCTGTACTAAAAGTAGTATAGGCAAAGGCATAACAATAAGTAGGAAGATTTCTATATATAGTTAGATAAAAAAGTTATCTAGGACTACCCAATTACAGAAAAGGCTATAACGTATATTAAAGGAGCCTTAATTATAACGTTAAAAGATCTAAAGGAATAATCAGAGGACTAGAGAAGCGAGAGGCGTATCTTAGTACCCGTAAACAAAGTTATAACGTTTAGATTAGCACGATAAAGGTTTAAACTTAAGGATAAAGACAAGTTAAGAGTTAACCTAAAGCACCTAGCATACTACACGTTATTATAGATCGCGTACGTGGACAATATATATAAGATGCATAAGAATCTAAAAGAAAAGAATTGGAAATACCCTATAAGGATATACTGGATAATAGACAAGTAATAGTATAGGAATGCCAAATATATATATAGATAGCATCCAGTAGAAGTTTAAGAGGAAGGAAGTTTAGTACTTTAACCAGGAAGATTCCTTACAGAAGAATACTTAGACGGATAATAGTAGTAAAAATACCCAGAGAACATATATCTATAGTATATTAAAGATAAAAAGCAAACTAGGTATTAGCTAAAGAGCGAGCTAAGTGTATAAGGATTAAGCGGCTAATAGTTAGGAAAAGTAGAGGCCTATAGAACTAGAGGGAGCTAGTAGTAGAGCCTTAGACCCTTAAAGAAATTTAAGGACGATACCTAAATTTATAAATTAAGTAGTAAGATTAGCAGTTTAAAGCGCTAATAGATAGTAGAGCAATAAGGAACTATATCTCACTAGCAGCAGTAAAGAAAATGGGACTACCTTATAGATAGAAGGAGTAACCTTACCTATTAGTTATAATTTTAGGAGATCTAATAGCCTACGGAGGAGGGATCATCAATCTTAAAATAGGACCTATTTAAATAACTATTAAAGGGAGACAAATTAAGATGTCTTTTAATATCCTACCATTAGGACGAGACGAGGCAGTATTAAGTATGCCTTAGTTACAGAAATACAATCTAAAGATTAATTAGATTATAGGTTAGATTAATATTAGGGATACTTAACGCCGTAAAATACAATAATAAGCTAAGTTAGTATAGTACTAAGTTAGAGCGATATATAAAGAGACTAAGCGAGGCTTAAGTTATATACTAAAGAGATACCATAAGTATAGTAAGGAACTATGGTTACTAAAAAGTAAAAAGCTATTAGAGTATATAGCATAGAACTATAAGATAGAATTAGAACTAGGAATAAGTCTAAGGTTCTTTCCAATCTATAAGCTTACTAAAGAAAAAGGTAGAGCACTAAAAGAGTTTGTTTAGGAAAACCTATAAAAGGGATATATTAAACTATCGCAATCATTAGCGGGATATCTAGTACTATTCGTACTAAAAAAGAATAGCAAACTAAGGCTATATATTAACTATAGATAGTTAAACAGCATTACTAGAAAGGATAGGTATCCTTTACCCTTAATTAGCAAGATCTAAGACAGGATAGGCAACGCGTAAATCTTTATAAAGATAGATCTAAGATAGGCATACCATTAGATTAAAATTAAGGAAGGCGATAAATAGAAGGCAGCCTTTAGGTTAAAGGAAGGACTATATAAACTATTAGTTATACAATTTAGGCTTATAAACGCACCTATAACGTTCTAGAAGCGCATTAATAATATATTAGGAGAACACTTAGATAAGTTTGTTATGGTATACCTTAATAATATTATTATCTACTTAATAACTAAGGAAGAATATAGAGAACACGTTAAATAGGTTTTAAGGAGACTATAAGAAGAACAGATGCTAATAGCAATTAAGAAATGCGAGTTCTTTACTAGAAAGACCGATTTTATTAAATTTATTATTAAACTAGGTTAACTTAGTATAGATCTAAAGAAGATTAAGGCTATAGTAAATTGGTAAGAACTAGAGAACATTATATAGTTAAGATTGTTTTTAGGGTTTTACAATTACTACAGAAGGTTTATAGCGCAGTAGTTAAAAGATATTAAGCCATTTACGCGATTAATAAAGAAAAAAGAACTATGGGCATAGGAAAAGGAATAAAGAGAACTCTTTAAGAAAGTTAAAGAGTTATTTACCTAGGAGCTAGTTCTTAAAATCTATTAACCAGGTCTAGAGACGGTTATAAAAATAGATATATTAGACTATATACTAGGGGCATACTTTATATAAAAATATTAAGATAGATAGCACCCAGTGGCATATTATAGTTAAAAGATAACACTACTAGAGTTAAACTATAATATTTATAATAAGGAGTTATTAGGTATAGTTATAGCACTAAAGAAATAAAGAGCATTCTTATAAGGCACGGAAAAACTATTTATAGTTAAGATAGACTATAAGAACTTAATAGGATTCCTAATAACAAAGGAACTTAACTAAAGATAGGTTAGATGGGTAGAGATACTTATAGAATACTATTTTAAGATTTAGTATACTAAAGGTACAGACAATATAAGGGTAGATGCTCTAAGTTAAAAAGCTAAACTATAAAATAATAAGAAGCCATTAGGGGCTTTACTACAAAAAAATATAGACGGATTAATTAGGTATAATTATCCGAAAATTATAGCAACTTAGGAAAAAGATAAGTTAGAAAGAGTCTACGAGACACTAAAAAGCTTTTAGGTATAGAAAATTCTAGAAGTATAGCTAGAAGATCCGTAGACGGATATATATAAGAACTAAAAAGTAAAGTATATCCTAAGAAGTATAGCAAAGCAGTTTATAGAGGACTTCTATAAGGGATTAACTTAAGGACATAACAGAGCTATAAGCTTAGTGTTAAGACTCTAGGAGGAGTATATTATTAATAAAATCTAGAATATTATAAGAAAAGTAATAAAGGAGTGTCTAAATTACTAAAGGAATAAACTAATAAAGTATAAGCTATATAGAGGGCTATAACCTATTAAAATACTAAAGAGATTATAGGAGGTTATATTATAGGACTTTATTATTAAGTTATTAAAATTAAGAGATCCTATTACCGGATAAGATTATAACGCGATTTTAGTAATAGTAGATAAGCTTATAAAGTGGGGATACTTTATAGCATATACAGAAGAAATCTTAGCGGAAGATATCGCTAGAATTTATATTAAAGAAGTGTTCGCAAGACATAGAGCACTAAGTAAGATTATATCGGATAGGGATTTAAGATTTATAGCAGCATTCTAGGAGGTATTTTTAGCAGAGTAAGGAGTTTAAGTAGTAACTTCTACTATATATTATCCGCAGATAGATAATTAAATAAAAAGATTAAATTAGACACTAGAGCAGTATTTAAGATATTATATTAATTACGCATAGAATAATTAGGTATCGCTATTATTAGTTATATAGTTTATATATAATGCAACACCCCAAAAAGGAATAGGCATATTACTATTTAAGGCAAATTATAGATATAAGCTAAGGACATTATTGTTACTATAGTAAGTAAAAAAAATGAGTAGTATAGCTAAAGAAAGAATAAAGATATTAATAAATCTTTATATAGACCTTATNNAATTANNNAAGANNGTATAANANAGNATAAAAANNTANTATAANNCTAAGAGATNTAAGGGACTAGATCTTAAGGAGGGAGATAAAGTATAGCTACTATATAAAAATTTTAAGAGTTAACAATTAAGCAAAAAGTTAAACTACGTTAGACTAGGACCTTTTAAAATTACGTAGAGGATTTCACTAGTTACGTTTAAGTTAAACCTACTAGCTAAGATAAAGATCTACCCTATACAGTATATTATAATACTAGAGCCGGTATATAGGAATATTAAGCCACTAGTCTATAAAGCAGATATATATAAAGGGCAAGAAGAAGACAAATAGCAAATTTTAAAGATTATTAGTTATAAGGACATTAATACTAAAATATAGTACGAGATTAAGTAGATAAGCTACACTAAAACTACCTAGGAGCTACTAGAGAATTTAAAAAATGCTATAGGAAAGGTATAGGAGTATTAGAAGAAATTAGGTTAGATAGTATTAGAAAGAAAAGATTACTAAAAAATAAGTTACTTAAGGGGGACCTAAAAAGAGCAGTTGCTAAACTACTTAGATCTATTTCCTTCTCTATTAAAAGAAAGTCCGTTTTTTTATCGCTAAGTTCCTATAAACCTTATTTTATAAGTTTCTACTTCTTAAAACATACCTTCTTACGGACCTTCTTAAGATAAAGTAAATAAGTAAACGCCGTAATGTAAGTATCTAGGGCCTTCTATTCCGCATTATAAGAACATTTTAACTTAGCAAGGGCTTAGAACAGTTTACTATCTAGCTATATAGCAGCAGATTAAATATAAGACCCTAAAATAAATTAATTAGGGAACTAAACAACTATTAAGAGTAATAGATCGCATATATTTAGCATTAAAGGTAGAGCGAACGTTATAGGACGAACGAATATTCGCTTTAGTGCACTTTAAGTAAGAAAACGGTTATTATAAAGATAGGTTCGCCAACGCAATATAAACTAACCCCTCTTTTAAACAGCGAGAATATAGAGACGGTATAATCTTACTAAGAGACAATATTGCAGTAATAGTGCGAGTATAACGTTGGGCGTGTAAAGAAGAAATTGCTTTAGGTATAATAAGCAATAATATTAACCAAATTAATTAGACGGACATTATACCTCTAATAAATAATTTAAAGATATTTTAAATCTTTAAGGATAAAGATAAAGAGGAGGGAGATAGTGTTACAGACGCTTTAAGTACGATATTATAACTACTAGGAAAGGAGTCAGAAGAAGCTAGTTAGTTAATTTAGGTACGGTCTAGAATGGAGCCAATAAAACTATATAATAAGGAATAGTAACTAAGGTTATATAACATGCTATATGTTACGGCACTGGCAGAACCTGGCAGAACTTGGCAGAACTTCGCGGTTACGTGACTAGAAGACCGCATAAAAAGAACCCTACTTTAACCAGCGCTGCTCTTCTTCTCCTTTCCTTTCTCTAGCTTTAGATCCTCGTTTATAGACTACCAATCGTATAGGCTTGCGCGTCCCTCTTGCCGTACTTATGCCTTAATTAACTAAGTCGCTAACATTATCTAAAGCTTAACTACCCTTTCTTCCTAAGAAGGAACTTAAATATATCTACGGACCACGAACTAGAATAGAACACAGAATTAGACCTAAAGAATATTACTAGAACCAGAAGAATAGAAAAGAATAATAAGACCCACAGAATACGTATAGACTAGAACCCCTGCAGAATCCTACTAGAGGTTACCCCAATAACCGTACCACGATGCCAAGAAATATAGCAGCCGGCAAAGCAGCCGTAGGACCCTTAAATACCTCCGATGGTAAAACAGTAACTAACTTGAACTCCCAAGTGGAGCTTACAGCAGCCAATGCTAAAATTAAACGACTTTAAGAGCTGCTTAAAGCCAGAGAACCCCCTACGCCTAGCAAGGAATTATCAAACACCTAGAGACTTGCTACGGTCCTTAAGGCTCTAGCCCAACGTACAGCATCAGCATTATTGCGGTCCGTAAAGGTCGCGGACCCCCTGTTGCTTACAGACGGAACCGACCCTATATTTAATAATTAGAAGCTTTAATTGCAGGACAAGCTCGAAGTCAATGCGGACCACTTCCCTACCACTCAGGCTAAAATGGCCTACGTCTTCGGCCGTACCGGCGGGGACGTACAGACACACCTACGTCCGCGGTACGCATAGGACTCGGCAGAGCCCTTCCTCTCTAAAGAAGAGATAATTGTCTACCTGTCTTCTATTTATAAGGACCCCTTTAAAGTACAGAACGCCTAACTCGATTATAAAAGCCTAAACATAAAAACGATAGAGACCTTCTCGGCCTTTTAGACCCGCTTTCTGTACCTAGCCGGCCAGGCTTGAATTCCCCAGGAAGATTTAATGCCAGACCTATTTGACAAGCTTACCCTAGACCTACAGCGAGCCGTACTACTAGTTTTTACTACTATATAGACGCTAAAGGAACTTACGGACTAGTGCTTGGCTATCAACTAAGGCCTCCGCCGAATTAAGGCACGCGCCAAACGGTATAAAGCCAGAAACCCTTTAAATCAGACCATAAGCAATACAAAAACGGCCCGCAATACCCTAGCACGATCGGCAACCCCCGCAGCACTACCCGTACAGCCCACCGCCAATTTAGCAGCTAGCCGTGCGGCCAGCCCTACCATAGGTCCGGCGAATGCTTAGCCTATATACAGCAACCCCTGTATATAGGCCCTCAGTAATTAAGGAGCTTGCTTCTCTTGCGGATAGAAAGGTCACCGTATAAGGGATTGCCTGATAAACGCGAAAGCGGACGAGGTTCTATTAATCCAAGAAAATAGCGCGGAGTCGGAAAAAGAGGAACCCTAGAGAAAGACTCCTCTCTAGGGTTAAAAGGGATCGATATATTAGATATTAATCTAGGTCGGCTAGTTAGTAGAAGAAGCTACACTATCCCTTATACTTTATTCCGTAATAAATACTAAGTTTTAACCTCTGCTTTAGCTAACTCTGGAGCAAATGCCTTCGCCTTAATAGATACCTAGTGTGCTGTAAAGCTGGCTGACTTTTTAAATGCACCTATTAAAGAACTACCTAAACCAATTCCTATCTGCGGGTACAATGGGCGGATAGGACCACCTATTACGACTATCTTGCGGATTCACCTCCGTGTTGACGGACGAAGGCAGTATAACGCCCCCTTCCTTATTATAGACCTAGGTAGCCACAATATAATCTTAGGGCGAAAATAGCTAGCCTATTTAGGCTTACAGCTCGACGTATAGAGTAGACGGCTTACCTGGCCCGAAACCCTACCCCTAACCCCTTCCTTTATAAAAGAAATCAGCATTACAATAGAAAACCTTATACGGCCCTAGATTAATACTATTTACTAGGCCGATGCTGTGCGTAGGGACTAGGCCTTTAAGAAAGATATATAGCTTAATTCGCAATGGATCCGTATACTATATCGCCCCCAGACTACCCATGTTATGCCACCCGCATTAAAGACCTAGGAAGTTAATAGTGACCTAGAAAAGCCCCCTATAGAGAGCTTAGGCCCTATACAGCTATAAAGAACAGTAAGGGATGTCGGACGTTATACTAAACTAATAGATCGGAGGGATAACCTATGGAAGATAGAATAGGAGCTAAAAAAGATTATAAACCCTAAACCGCAAAATACGGTCCAGAAAACGGCTGTAAGGAAACCAGCGGACCTCCTACTAGTTAATATCTGCTGTATTAGTGCTGTAGGATTCTACCGGAACTTAGTTCAGCCTAATACTATTACCTTTATAACGAGCTTATACGAAATTAATTAAATAATTAAGGAAAAGGGAAATAAGCTTAGTAGATAAGAAAGCGAGCTTATAGATAAGAAACTAGTAGAACAAAAGCTGCCCTATTGATACCAGAAATTTAAGAATGTATTCTCTAAAGCAGCGTCTAATATACTTCCACCTTACCGACCGTATGACTATAAGATTAAGATTAAGCAGGGCAAAGAAAACACCCTTAGCTTTAGCCCCCTCTACGAGCAGTCTATTACCGAATTATAGGCCATAAAGCAGTATCTTATTAATAACCTAAATAAGGGCTTTATTAAGCCTAGCTAAGCCCCTTTCGCCTCGCCTATTCTCTTTATTAAAAAGCTAAATAGAGGACTCTGCTTCTGCATTAACTACTATAAGCTAAATAATATAACCCGCAAGGATCGCTATCCGCTACCCCTATTTAATAAGACTCTGGCCTAAATAAGTAGAGCTAAGGTCTTTACAAAGCTTAATATCCGCCAGGCCTTCCACCGAATTAGGATAGACCCCGGGTCTAAAGATCTTACTATATTTCGGACCCGTTACGGAACGTATAAATGTAAAGTACTCCCTTTTAGACTGACTAATGGACTAGCTATGTACCAGCGGTATATAAACGATATACTCTTTAACTACCTTAACGATTTCTATACAGCCTATTTAGATAATATTATAATCTACTCTAAAAACAAGCTAGAATACAAGGAGTATATCTATAAAGTCCTACAACGGCTCCGCGAGGCTGGCCTCTAGGTTAATATTAAGAAGTTAGAGTTCAGTGTTAAGCGTATAAAGTACCTAGGTTTTATTATTAGTATAAACGGAATTAAAACTAACCTAGAGAAAACGGCCGCAATTAACTAGTGGGCACCCCTATGGACCGTAAAGGGGGTATAATCCTTTTTAGGGTTTTGTAACTTCTACCGACGCTTTATTAAGAACTATAGCAGGATTACCTGGCCTCTTAACTATCTTACTAAAAAAGACCAGCCCTTCCACTTTAACGCTATATATAGGCAGGCCTTTAATAAGCTTAAGAAACGGCTGGTATCGGCTCCCCTACTTGCCTATTTTAACCCGGAACGGCCCTTAATACTAGAAACTAATGCCTTAAACGGCGCGATAGCTAGTATTTTTTCCCAGAAGTAACCGGACGGAGAGTGGCACCCTATTGTATACTATTTAAAGACTATAATAGATGCCGAGCTAAATTACCACATCTATAATAAAGAAATGCTGGCTATTATCTCTAGCTTTTAGCACTGGCGTATATAGCTAGAGGGGACCCCTAAGCNNATTAAGGTAGTTTNAGATTATAAGGCCNTANAATACTTTATAANAACNAAGGCCCTTANNGCCCNGNAGGNANNCTAGGCGGATACCCTATCTTAGTTTAACTTCTTAATTATATATAGACCAGGCGCTATAAACCATATAAACGCTCTTATAAGGCGTAAGCAAGACCTAGATAACCAGATGGCTATAAAGATCTTACTACGGACCCAGACGCTACTATAACTAGAACACCTTAACCCCCGGATATAGGCAGAACTAAGCACAGACTCCTTAGGCGCCGAGATATATCCTGTTAACTCCTCCAAACTTGACCTTATTAATGAACTACTATAGGCCAACCAAACGACCCCCTCTCTATAGGAATACTGTAAAAAGGCAAAGAATATTGCCAGCCTATAGTCCCTTAAAAACGGACTACTTAAGCACTAGGAACGGCTAGTAGTAGCTAAGGAACAGAACTTACGGACCTGGCTTATTGCCAAAGCTTATGCCTAGGTCTCTATGGCCTACCCTAGAAAAAATAAAACCCGTAAGATTATTGGTAACCGCTACTACTGGCCTGGAATAATTATAGATATTGACCGTTATATACGGAACTGCGATAGCTGCTATAGATCTATAATTCCACGAGATAAGACCCCAGGACTATTGAAACCTCTCCCGATACCCAACCGCCCCTAGTAGTATATCTCTATAGACTTCTATAAGCTACTAACAGACCGTAACGGATATAATATGGTTATAATTCTAGTTGACTGCTTTGGTAAGCGCCCGTTCTTAATTCCCTATTATAAGAATATTGATACCAAGGAGGCGGCCTAACTGTATATCCACTATGTCTACCGCATTTATGGACTACCAGATACTATTATATCTAATTACGGCCCGCAATTTATATTAGCCTTCTAGAACGAGTTTACCCGAATTCTAGGTATTAGGCTAAAGCTCTTTATAGTATACCACCCCCAGACAGACGGCCAGACGGAGATTATAAATCAATATTTGGATTAGAGACTCCAGCCTTTTGTTAACTACTTCTAGAATAACTAGGGCGAACTACTACCCCTAATAGACTACGCCCAGGCAACCCTACCCCATAACTCTACGGGATTTGCACCTATTTAACTAGAAATAGGGTATTTACCCTAAATAAGCTTTGACTGGGATAGACCAGAAGGACCACGGACTGTACGCGAGAAACTATCTTATAAGGAAGCCCAGCAGTACGCCAAGCGCTTAGAGGAAGCCTGGACGGTAGCCCATATAAATCTAGAAAAGGCCTAAAAATTAATGGAACAGCAGGTAAATAAGCATAGGCGCGAACCCGACTTTACCGTAGGTGATATAGTCTGGGTTACGACAAAGAACTGGAAGACGGAACGGCCTAGCCGTAAGCTAGACTATTAGATGGCGGGACCGTATAAGGTCCTTAAGAAGATAGGTAACTCGTATAAAGTAAAGCTCCCGGATTTAATTAAGGTTTACCCCGTTTTCTCGCCGGATAAGCTACGGAAAGCTGCGAATGACCTATTGCCTAGACAAAAGAACGAACCTCCCCTACCGATTTAAGTTAATGGCGATAATAAATGGGAAATTGAAGAAGTACTGGCCTGTAAACTAGTAAGGAAAACGCTAAAGTACTGCGTTAGTTAGAAAGGCTATGACCTAGATCCTACCTGGTACCCTGTATAGAACTTTATTAGCAGTCCCTATAAGCTTTAAGAATTCTATAACCGCTACCCTAATAAACCAGGACCCCTAAAGTACCTAGATGAGTGGATAGAGTGCTAGTATAGCGAAGACGATAAGCTACCGGAAGAATATAAAGATAAGAACGCCCTATAAGCATAATATGGACTATAAAGCCTAAGGGCAGGCTTTTATGGAGGGGGGGGTAATATTACGGCACTGGCAGAACCTGGCAGAACTTGGTAGAACTTCGCGGTCACGTGACTAGAAGACCGTATAAAAAGAACCCTACTTTAACTAGCGCTGCTCTTCTTCTCCTTTCCTTTCTCTAGCTTTAGATTTTCGTTTATAGACTACCAATTGTACAGGCTTGCGCGTCCCTCTTGCCGTGCTTGTGCCTCGATTGACTGAGTCGCTAACACTATATATTAAACGAAAGGAATAAGAGGAACTTACGTACCTTATGTATAAGACGTATATTACGTATAAGAAGGATTTTATAGGAGTATAGTTGTGTATTTAAGGACCCTTAGTCCCTACCTAGATAGTTCCTTCCTTATAATAATTCTTAGAATATAATTAGAGTTAATCTATTAGGCAACCACTCCACCAGTTATTATTCGTTGTTGACTTTTATACTTGCATTTCCTACACACCTAGCCCAATAATAGGACCTACCGTAGTTCTTACTACAAGGTTCCGTTACAGCTAAATTATAGCTAGCTAAGAATAATAGTCTATAGTCTTTGCCAACAGCTAATAAGATAGGATCCTTAGTATTATTATCTTTATTGCGCTCTTAGGCCTAATAGTTAGTGGCAACTTATTTTTTACCTTTATTATATAAAATTCGCGGCTAAAGGAGACTCTACAGCGTTCCGCTATATTAATATTAATATTCCCTTACTCCTTAAAAGTAGACGCGGTGTTAATATAATCTAAGGAAGCGTTTCTCTGGATAATAAAACTAAGGATAACTATATAATTATCCTACCCAGCATATATTATTACTTAAAATTATAGTAGGCAGATTTTAAAGCGTAAGGATTAACTAAGGGCAACGGATTTGTGTATAAAATCTTAGACTATAACTGGACCGCTAAGGATATAGAGAAATATATAACTAACTGGGTAGCTTAGCTATGTAAGAAAAGAGATATGCGTATAACTATGCCTTACCTTCCTTATAGAGTAAAAGGACCTTTAACTAAGACCTGGTAAACAATGCTGTTATAGTTTATTAGCATTTAGGATAATTACGATAATTTTAAGGTTATGGAAGGAGGAACCTAGGTAGAGCTAGCAGATGCACACTAAGACTTAAAAGCGCCGCCCTGTATACTATCCGGATATACTAATCTTTATAGCGCAACCCTATACCGCTTCCCTATTATAGTTAAACTTATAGCTGCCAGCGCCTTATCTAATACTCTTCTAGGTAGACGGTGATGGGATTCTTTGGCGGTAATTTAAGATTATAACCTTTTTCTTAATAGTAATAGGAACGAAGTTGGGAAATGGATATATTTCTACTATTTTAGGGCTGTCGAAAACTATAAGGATACGTTTTAGCTTATGCGTATAACTAAAATAGAGCGCTTTAATAGCCGCTTATACTTCTACTGTGTTAATAATAGAATCAATCCTTTAACTGTTGCAGTAAACCTAAGTAGAGTGCCCCTAGTTGTTATAAAAGGATAGAGCTATACGGAGCTGCCTAAAGAACTATAGGATAAAACTAAGTAAATAGAAGAATATAAAAGAGCTACGTTATCTAAGAGCCGCTAGTTTAATGCCTCTTATACTGCCCCGCCAGGCGGACGTAAGTGGTCTTATTTAACCAGAACGGAGTCTCCTTACTTACTATCTTGGGTTTATAGTAAGGGCAAGGAACGCATATAATTACCTACCACGTCTTTATTTTAAAGATAAGGAGTTTTAGAGTTTCGGAAGTCGTTAGGGGACAACGACTTAGGTGGGGGAGGTATGTAGTAATATAATTTAGCTCCTAGATTTAACATTTAGATTAGATATAGCTTTAGGAGAGCCTAGGCCTTTTACAAGTTATATAGATTGATTTAGAGCCCTTAAAGTCTTTAATAACTTAGGCGAGACCGACAGATACACAATTTTCCTTTAATACACTCTTTTCTTACTGCTTAATTCTAACTAATGGTGACTAACTAATAGACTAACCGACCGACTGACAGACAGCACTAAGACTTTCCTATCTTAGAGAGGTCGTGCCCTTCTATAGTATATAGAAATATTAAGCTACTGGCCTATAAAGTAGACACGTATAGAGGATAGAAAGAAGATAAATAGTAAGTTTTAAAGATTGTTAGTTATAAGGATATTAATAATAAAATATAGTATAAGGTTAAGTGGATAGGCTATACTAAAACTACCTAGAAACTATTAAAGAATTTAAAGAACGCTATAGGAAAGGTATAGGAGTATTAAAAGAGATTAGGTTAGGCAGTATTAATAAAGAAAGTTTATTAAAAGATGAATTACCTAAGGGGGACCTAAGAAGGGTAATTGCTAAACTACTTAGATCTATTTCCTTCTTGGTTAAAAGAGAATCTATTCTTTTATCGCTAAGTTTCTATAAACCTTATTCTATAAGTTTCCACTTTTTAAAATAAACCTTTTTATAAACCTTCTTAAGACAGATTAACCAAGTAGACGCCGTAAGATAAGACTTAAGGGCCCGTTACTAAGCTTTGGCAGCCTCCTATTTAGTATTACAGAAATAGCGTAACTTTACTAGGGCAACTAATAGTTTATTATCTAGCCGCGTAATAGCAGATTAAATATAAAACCCTAAGATAAATTAATTAAGGAACTAGATAACTATTAAGAGTAATAGGTTATATATATTTAGTATTAGAGATAGAGTAAACGTTATAAAATAAATAAATATTCGCTTTAGTATACTTTAAGTAAAAGGACGGTTATTGCGAAGATGGACTCGCTAACGTAATATAGACTAACCCCTCTTTTAAATAGCAAGAATATAGAGATAGTATAATTTCACCTAAAGATAATATTATAGTAATAGTGCGAGCATAACGAACGGTTGAAGAAGAAGAAGAAGCTTTAGGTATAATAAGCAATAATATTAACTAAATTAATTAGACGGATATTACACCTCTAGTAAATAACTTTAAAATATTTAGGATCTTTAAGGACGAAGATAAAGAGGAGGGAGATAGTATTATAAACGCTTTAAGTACAATATTATAACTACTTAAAGAGGAGTTAAAAGAAGCTAGTTAGTTAATTTAGGCACGGTCTAAGATAGAGCTAATAGAGCTATGTAATAAGGAATAATAACTAAGGTTATATAACGTAATCTATATAATTTATAAAATTTATATAATCTATAATAGAGTAAATAGAGTATACGTACCTTATATATAAAGGGGATTTCTTAGAAGTACGGTTATATATTTAAAGGACTACAGTCCCTACCTAGATAGTTCTCTCCTTTATAGTAAATCTTAGAATATAATTAGAGTTAATCTATTAGGCAACCACTCTACTAGTTATTATTATATTATTAACTTCTTATTTACCTATATACCTAGCCTATTAATAAGTCCACTATAGTTCCTGCTATAAGGCTTTGTTATATTTATAGGATTTACTAATTTCTACTAACGGTTTATTAATAACTTCTCCGCCCTAGTTTTACCCCTTATTACTTTAACCTAAAAGGGTAAAGCTTTTATCTTTAATAAGGAATATAAGAAGGCCCTTACTTATCTAAAGATTATATTTACTACTATATCTATACTCTAATACTTTAACTTAGAATAAATAAGTATTATAGAAGCCGACTTATTTAATTACGTTACTAGAGGTATTCTGTCTTAATATAATAAAGAAGGAGTATTACGCCCTATAGTATACTTCTTAAAATAACTAAGCCCTGCTAAATATAATTACGAGATCTATAATAAAGAATTACTAGCTATTATTAGATGCTTTAAGCAATAGTAACCTAAACTAGAAGGCGCCGGATTTCTAATTAAGGTCCTTAGCGACTATAAGAACCTATAGTACTTTACGACTATAAAACAGCTAAGTTATTATTAAGCCCGCTAGTTAGAATATTTGTTACGCTTCTAATTCTTAATTATATACCACTTAGGCGTTTAAGGTTAGAAGCCTAATGCCTTAACCTAACGCTTATAAGACGCGCTAGCCCTAGAAGAAGCGCGCTCTTACTAAAATTAGACCCTACTTCGCCCTAAACTATTTAACCCTCTTGCCGAAGACCTTACGGTATACGTCCTTAAAATAACTAATTAACCGATTAAATAGATTATAGTTAATAAATACCTAAATAACGAGTTTATCTAAGAAACGCTTAAGCTAATTTAAGATAGCATTAGATGCTCTAAAAAGATTTCTTTAAGTAAATACGAAGCTTGTGGAAACCGCTTGTATTACTAGAACTGTCTAGTTATCCCTAATTATAATAAGCTTAAGCTTAAGCTCCTTAAACACGTATATAATCTACCTGTCGCTAGCTACCTAGGCTAAGGAAAGACCCTAGAACTACTTTAATAGGAGTATTACTGGCCGAATATATATAATATAATATAAAGGTACGTCTCTAGCTGCTACACCTACTAATAAGCTAAAGACTCGCATAAGATATATAACGGTCTTTTAAAGCCACTGCCTGTTCCAGACCAAAGATAGAAGGATATCTTAATTAACTTTATTATTAACCTCCCTAAAAGTAAAGGCTATATAAATATTATAGTAGTTATAGACCAACTATCTAAGATAAGACACTTAATCGCCTGTCCCGATATATTAACGCCTGCCGTTGCCTAACTATTCCTAAATTACGTATAGAAACTCTACGGACTCCCTAAAACGATTATCTCTAATAGAGGTAGCTAGTTTATCTTTATATTCTAGGAAGAACTAACTACCCAACTCTATATTAAAGCACTATTATTTATAGCATACTACTTAGAAACGGATAGTTAAACGGAATATATAAATACTATAATGGAATAGTATATTTAGATATACACGTTATACTTATAAGATAATTAAGTTAACTGGCTAGCATTTACCAAGTTTATAATAAATAATTCCGTCTTAGAAACTATAAAGGTCTCCCCGTTCCTAGCTAACTACGGCTAGTATTTATAAATAGGTTTTAAACCCTTTAGCAACGTTCCTCGCCCCGCTTATTAAGCCTTATAGGTTATAGAAGTAAACAAATTCGTAAAAAAGATAGAGGAACTATAATAGTTTCTTACTAACGAAATAATATGGGCCTAATCTATCTATAAAGCCGTAGCGAATAAGAAACAAACCCTAGCACTGGCCTATTAAATTAGTAACTTCGTCTGGCTAGATATAAGAAATTTAAATATAAAACAACCTGCTAAGAAACTTAATTAAAAGAACGCTAGCCCTTATAAGGTTAAGAAGGTTGTCTCCTCTTACTCCTACTAATTAAAGCTCCCTAATACGGTTAAAATCCACCCTATATTCTATACGTCAGTCCTCCATCCTATTGCCCCCGTATTAAACGCCCTGTCTAAACAGATATAGGACCTTCCCTTACTAGTTAAAGTAGATAGTAAGAATGAGTACTTTATTAAAAGAATTAATAATATTAAGTATAATAAACGGAAACGCTAATATATATATCTTATAAAATGGAAAGGCTTTACTAAGTCCTTATAGGAACCTATTAACTCTATAGGACTTATATAAGCCGTAGAAGACTTTTATAAACTCTACCTAGAACTACTATAGCCCTATCTCACAGAAGCTTAAGTTTAAAGGGGGGGTACTGTTATAGGACACCCCCGTAACACCTTATACACATCCACCTACTTCTACTAACTTAGCAATTAGAGACTAACCGCGAAATAGCAATCTAATAGCAATCTAACGGCAATCTACGGCATTCTACTATATTCTGCTAAGTTCTACTAAATTCTGCTAAGTTCTGCTAGGACTATAACCTAAACCCTATTCTGCCCTATATATATATTAACTAAGTAACCAAGTTAACGATATATGCCCTTTCCTCCCATTTCCTACCTTCTCTTCTTATATAACGTCTTGACTTCTTACACAGTTTATATATATAGCTTAATAATATCTACCTTGCTATATATTATTACCGCTTATACTCACTTCGTGACAATATATTATATACGCTAGGTATATATTAACCCTATATAGGGTTTAACCACCTATAAGGCTAAGGTAAAATAGTAAGCCGAATATATAGTGCATAGCTAGATTGCTATATTCCTATTAATATAGTACGGTATCCTTATCATCAGGATTTTTTTTTGGGCGCGTTGTTGCAAACGAAAATTGGGGTCTGCAAAACCTGCGTAAGTTGCAATTTTGGCAATTTGCGGCGATTTGCAGCAATTTGCTGCAAACACATAGGCTACCTATGCACGCGCCTGCCTTATCTACTGTATGTATTTGTAGCAAATTGCTGCAAATCGCCGCAAATTACCAAAATTGCGACTTACGCAGGTTTTGCAGACCCCGATTTTCGCTTGCAACAACGTGCCTAAAAAAAATTTCCTGATGCAGAGGCTCTGCACGAGGCTCTATACAAAGCTCTGCACAAGGCTTTACACAAAGCTCTGCACGAAGCTCTGCACGAAGCTCTGCACGAAGCTCTACACGAAGCTCTACACTAAGCTTTGCACGAAGCTCTACACGAAGCTCTACACGAAGCTTTGCACGAGGCTTTACACAAGGCTCTACACAAAGCTCTGCGTATAGAGGCTCTGCACGAGGCTCTACACGAAGTTCTGCACGAATTCGTGCACGAAGCTCTGCACGAAGCTCTACACGAAGCTCTACACGAAGCTCTACACGAAGCTCTACACGAAGCTCTACACGAAGCTTTGCACGAGGCTCTGTACAAAGCTCTACACGAAGCTCTACACGAAGCTCTATACAAGGCTCTGCACGAAGCTCTACCACGAAGCTCTACGTACAGAGGCTCTGCACGAAGCTCTACACGAAGCTCTGCACAAAGCTCTATATGAAGCTCTACACGAGCTCTGCATAAAGCTCTACGAAGCTCTACACGAAGCTCTACATATAGAGGGCTCTGCACGAGGCTCTGCCGCGAAGCTCTGCATATGGAGGCTCTACACGAAGCTCTACACAAAGCCTTTGTGTGTGCGCGGGACACACTACTATCGGGTCCCGCTATATTCCCGATAGCCTCCTACACGTGGCCTCTGCCAAGTATACCCCCTATACACACTAGGTAGCCACCTCATTTTTTACCCTTCCTTACATCCTCCCTACCTAGGAAGACACCAGAACGACAGCCAGCAGACGACCGTCGCCGGAGCCAGACGACCGTCGCCAGAGCTAGAACGACCGTCAGAGCCAGACGACCGTCAGAGCCAGACGACCGTCGTCAGAGCCAGACGACTGTCGCCGGAGCCAGATGACCGTCGCCAGAGCTAGACGACCGTCAGAGCCAGACGACCGTCGTCATCGCCACCACGACCGTCGCCAGAGCCACACGACAACCGTTCGAACGACCAGCCAGCGAACACGATAAACGATTCGATCGATCGATCGAATCAAGGTGACATAGACAGGTAGGCACAGATAGGTAGGCGTAGACGGGTAGGTATAGACAGACAGACAGGTAGGTAGGTAGGTAGACAAGCAGGCAGGCAGGCAGGCAGGCAGGCAGGTAGGCAGGCAGGCAGGCAAGCAGGCAGGCAGGTAGGCAGGCAGGTAGGCAAGCAGATGATTTAGAGCCTCCGCGAGAGGCTTCCCCCTTAACGCCTAAAGTAGATAGCTCTACATTTTATATAGTTATAATATAAATATATTTAAAAGTATACTACAGAAATCTATGGAAATATGTAATAATTTGGTTATTATATAAGATAATTATAATTTATATAGTTACAATTTATACAGTTTTTACAATTCGTACAATTCGTACAATTCGTACAATTTGTACAATTTGTACAGTTTACGCACTATTTATTTATAGGGTAGCATTTTGCCGTAATTTACTATTAGATGCTGTAAATTTATTATAAAACGCGCAAATTGCTATTAGGGTGCTGTAAACTTGTTGCAAAACGTGCGTTTTGCGCAAATTGCTATCGACCATATATATCTGCCGCGATCGTATAGTTTGCGGCAATTTGCCGCAAACCGCAACAACGACCCCAAAAAAAATTTTCCTGATGATATTTGCCTTATTACGCGGAATTCTTATATATATTATCCACTATACCTAATAAAGCTACTAATTAACCTTACTAATAATGTTGGAAACATAGGGTGACTCACTAATAACGACTACTCGAGTAGGGTTACAGTGATGTTGGTTGATTCTTATTGATAGGAATGAGGAAAGGGGTGAGGAACTTAAGGTTCCTCACCACGCTAGGGCCACGTCGACACGTGACGGCAATATGCTTCATGCGACGGCAACTTGCCTTATTCCTAACACTAGCAACTCTTCTTTTTGTGGTTGCTATATATATATATATAAATAGATAGTATATAACAAAACCAGACAATATACAATAATACGGCAGTTGGTAGAATTTAGTGGATAACGCGAAGACAGGTAGGCCGCTAAGACGCTAGTAGTAAGTGAGCTAATGGTAATTTTCCATGCCGGGTATAGAAAATCCTAATTAGTTGGTAGAAGTCCACACCGCTACCTAAATCAATTAGGCGTGGCGCTCTTAGCAAGAATCTAACCAATTAGACAACTTTAACTGGCGGTTAAAGTTCTATAAGATCTTAACTTCTTTAAATTTCCCTCTTAACCTAACCTTTAACTTATATACGTAGAGTATTTATATTAATAAACGTCTCTAGTGCCTTATTTAGGTTTGCCTTTATTATTATATCTACTGGGTTATCTTAGCTATTAATCTATCGGATCTTAAAGAGTTTTTAACACTTATAGGACTACCGAAGTGCTATAATATCGATTATAAGACGCTTCTCCTTTATAGTACTAAGCTTAATTAAACACTTATAAAGGGAATATAAGTCGGTGTATATAATTATAGGGATAGCGGGAAGTTCAAGCCGGTCTATAATTATCTTAAGGGTAGTTCTAATTGCAATTACTATATTAACTCCGCCAACTATTCTATATATCTCTAACGCTAAAACGCTTTAAGTAACGCGCTTACTCTTAGTTAAGCTCTAATAGATAAGGTTGCTATAGATTATAAAGTTATTCTCTCCAGTAGATTTGTTTATAATAATAATCTTATATCCTAACTAGGAGCTAAAATCTTTATTATTTATAAATAATCCATTAATAAATACAAAGAGCTTAGCGGTAGGAAGGTTAATAGGTACGTAGAGTAGTCCCTTATTAAGATGGTTTATTTGCTAAAAAAGACACTTATTTAGGGCAAAAACATCATCCTTAGTTAGTTCCTAGTATTAAGCGGCAATAGAGAGATTAAAGAAAGCCTTAGGTTAACAGATAGAAGCTATATAAGCTCTATAAGCGCGTTACTCTATATATCCTTGCTTTAGAGAATTAACGTTAATAACGTTAATCTTCTTACCTTAACCCTTCTGGCGTAGAGCAATGGAGCCCTTATTTAGGGAGAGGATATATCCGTTAAAGAGTAATAGTATTACTAAGTTAAGTCTTTCCTTTAGCTTTGCTATAAGGTTTGCCTTTACTAGCTTATCTTCTTTAAGAGCTAAGAATTAGTCGTCTCCTAAGATAATTATATCGTCCGTTTATATACCGACAATTCTAAATAGAGTTCCCGTAGTTATAATAAGGAAGTAGGGATTAAATATAGAAGTAGTTATTAAAAGCTTCTCCTTATAGTGCTTACTGTAGGTAGCCCACCAATAAGTTCCTGCCTCTGCGATTCTATATAATAGCTTAAGTATAACCATAATTGTATCCTTAGGATATTAGTGGCAAATTTGCTCTAGAAGGTATACTAGTATTAAGCGCTAAAGGCGCGTCTCTAATTAGGTATAGGCCTAAGTAATATCTTATAGGTAAACCGCTATCCTATTCTTTATTAAGGAGGGAGCTAGCGTAATAATAACTTGTTAACTAGCTCGTTAAATTATAGGGGATTATATAAGAATTACTTCCTTACCGTTATTATTATAACCTTAAATAACTAGCCTTAACTTCTTAAATAGGGTATTAGTAGCTTTGCCTTTAATCTTATTAACCATTCTTAACTTAAATATACGGACTTTATTAAATTTGGTAGGGTCATATTTCTTAAATTTAAAAACTCCTCTTATAATAAGACCGTCGATCTCCTGCTTATTAGATACTTAGAAAGGAGCTCTTAAAGTTATAATACGGCCTTTCTTTTAGAGCTATTTTACGAGTTTAAAGTCAGCCTTCTCTTTAGCTATTATAAAGGCTATTAATAGTTTATCTCTATTCTCAATAGCGGTAACAAATTGCTCTTTAAAATTAACAAGATATTAGCAATTTTATAATCCCTTTGGGCGACCTCTACCGCGTCATAGTTACGGTATATCTACTACAATTATATTAGAATCGCCTTCGCCTTCTAAAGCATATTAATTATAGTTCTCCTCTAGGGTATCCTCTAGGGCATCCTATAAAGGCTTAGAGCTATTATTTCTATAGTAGGGCTTAACAACAGTTAAGCGGAATTAAGTGGGTCTATAGGGCATCTAAAGAGTATAAGTTTAACTATTAATTGCAATAAGTTTATATGGGCCTAACCATCCTCCCTTTTTATACCATACGCGTACCTCTAATTGGAGTGGCAGATTAAGCGTAGTTAAGGTATTTAGGCCATTTCTTATTCCTAGTATATTATTAACCTAGCGCGTAGCGTAGAGACGTCACACCTCCTTTATTACCTTGCGAATAGCCTTAGCTTATTACGTAATAGAGGGAGATAGTAAAGAATTGTTAGTTATTTAAGGGTAGGCGCTAAAGACTAGTAATATAGGTATGAGCCTATCTAGGCCAGCGGTATCGTTAATAGCCTTAACAGCTATCTATAGGATGAGCTCTTCACTAGCACCCTCTAGTTCTAAAGAAATAATCTTATATACGCGGCGTAATGGCGTATAATATCGTTCTACTTTTCTAATACTATTATGTGCCTTAACGGGGACTTCCTTAACCTTAATTATCATTGCCTTTACCTATTATTAAAACTCCGTAGATGAGAAGTTCTTTCCTATATTGTAAACGATTTAATTAGGGGGTCCTAGGTAGATATTAATTTAGTATAATTAAAGAGTATCCTATATATTCCTAGCTAATATATCTTTTAAAAAGCGTGCGGCTTAGAAGGAGGTTAAGAAGTTAATAACTTAGAGTACTGGCTTGCCGCTAAGATATATAATATCCATAATAATGTAGAAGTTAAAGTTATAGTTGTCTTTAAAAGTAAACTTAAATCGGCCAGGGGACTTCTAGTTTATTTAGTAGTAGTAGTAGTACTTTATAAGATATTTAATCACCTTAACCTTAACTTTATAACCTGCTCGCTAAAGAACCCTAAGCAATTAGTAAACAGATAGGTGGCCAAAATAATAGTATAGTTAACGTAACTCTAACTTAGTTAGGTGGCTTTAAGCAACGCTCCTTTTTGGCTATTAAAGGAGCAACTAAGGGTAACCCCACTTACGTATAACGGGCACCCGATTATCTCCCTAGATAAGCATATTTTTAAGGTTGTTAAGCTTAATACCCAATTTATCTATATCTTAGATGCAGAATAGGAATAGGGTGTTTGCGGGGATAATGTGGAAAGTAATATATCCTAACAGGGTTTAGACCTTAATTATGCTAAGAAAAATCACAGTACCCTTGCTAAAGCGAATTATATATTAGCCTACTATTAATTAGTTAATTTAAACAGAGCTATTAAGCTACTAAAGAGCTTAAACTTAAGGCTCTCCTGCTATAGATACTCCTGCGGCTCTAGTATCTGGTATAATGCTATAAAAGACGTTTGCCGAGTATCTATTATTAAAGGAAAACGCGGAACTTTCCTTTAGCTTATTAAAGATATCTAACTTTATAATAGAATAGAGCGTAGATTGGTTATTAAGGATAGCAACGGTTTATATACTATTTACCTTACTATACTTAGTAAAGTATTAGTTAGGAGAGTAGTCCTTAATTTCTATATCTATAAGGAGCTATTCGGCCTCGTTAACCTCACCCTTAAGATCTTCTTCGCCTTTATATTAAACCAGGAAGTTTTAGAAGTAGGCTATAGTAACCTCTTAATTTCCGACGTTTCGTGCGCTTTGGCGAAACCTATTATATGCCTCCTTTTGTCTATTAAGAGGGTGTCTAGTTAACTAGCAATTTGGCTTCTTATAAACGTAGTACTTCTTCTAACAATTGTTCCGAAGTGAACCTCCATAAGGACCTCTATAATTGCCTTATAGTCAACGTTAATTATACCCTTTACTATATCCCCTACCACGTCCACTATATATTCGATTAGTCTAGTTGTGATTATATTAGTCGGCTGGGTTAATTAAGGTAGGTTAAAGTTAGGCGTTAAATTGCTATACTTCTTAAAAGCGTAGAGCGGTGCTAATAGAGGATCTTAATTAAGTATATACTCCTTTATAAGTACTTATAGGGTTAAAGAGAGCAAGATTGCATTTTTTGATACCTTAGTATGCGCTAATGACTTAATTGCGTAGGCTAAGGTCCTCTTAATATAATTCGGATAAACTATACTAAATTATCTAAAGTTAATTAAAGAGCTTTTAAAGACAATTAAGCCGAGAGATACTTGGGTTCGTAGTAATAATTTTTAGGAAGGTAGTCTCTCTCTACTCTAATATATATTGCTGCTTATTCTCTTTTATTTTAAAGTAGCATCTTATCTTATATATTATTCGGTTGAAATTATATTCTTTTCCTACTAAATAATTATAATAGAAGGTACTAGTGTGGCCCTTAAGTATAACGGAATAGGTGTTATAATATTAGTTAGGTTCTAGTTTAACCTTCTAGCAATAGTTATAGAAGATACGCAGCTTTAAATTGAGGATATTATATAGTTCCCTGCTAAACTTCTTTTCCTAGTCTGTATAGAGCTTTATAAGCTCTATAAGCATTTTTAAGGTGCCTCTAAGTGGTACTAAACCACGTTAAAATTGCATTAGAGATTAAGGTGGGGATTGCTTTATAGGCTGTAGTAGAGATATAGGGCTTAGTAGAACATGGCGTGGTACCTAATCTTCCTATAGTAGAGTTTAAAGGTTGTTAAATCGCGAAGTAAGGGGATCTTGCGCTTGCTCTTAAGGGGTAGTGGTTAATATTATTAGTTAAATTAGTGGATTTTAGGGAGCTAGAGATAGAGGTGGAAGCGATAAATACGGAATATAAGAACTTGTGCCTAAAGTAATGGAATTAAAGCGCGTCTCTATTAGCGTATTGTTTGGATTCTATCGTAAGTTAAGCTTCCTCTTAGTGCGTAATTAGTGCTTAACCTCTTATGGAGTCTATTTATGCTCTTCTTTTACGTTAATAACTTACTCCTGGATATTGTCTCTAATAATACCCCCATCTATAGGGACAAATACTCCATTCTTTTAAAGGAAGTTATAAAAGTCTTATATAACGTCCTTCTTCGCAAGAGCCTATATTTCCTTTATCCATCTAATAAAGTCCTCCTTTATATAACACTATAGCTTAATATCGTTATATTCGCTGTCTATATAGTATACTATATAGTATACTAAGAATCCGTTTAGGTCCTGTTCCTCGGCGTTTATAGGGTTAATGTCTGTATCCTATGTCTTCAGGTTAATGCTTTTCTTGTACTTCTTTGAGTAGGTTGATGCTATAGTAGGTATAGAATTAACGGGGTATTGTATATTGAAGGTAGGTAGGGTTTTTAGCTTTGTAGAATCTCGTAGGTTTGCTGTTAAAAGGTAGGCAATTAAGATGTTGTTAACGCGTTTTGGACGTTGACTTTGGGACTATAGGTTTAGTAACACTTCTAACCTAAAGTACTTAACTAAATCTTTGTATGTGTAGTTGTTTAACGCGTTTTAGACGTTAATTTTAGGACTATAGGTTTAGTAATACTTCTGACCTAAAGTACTCAACCAAATCTTTATAAATGTGGTTATTCTGCGTAATAGACGCAACTTGGTATCTCCTAGTACTCAATAACACTTCTATTACTAGTTTTTCGCAAGTCTAAGGTAGTATAGTATTGCTGGGATCTATTCCATATAAGCGTATATAGCACCCCTATATAAGACTATCTCTTCTATTTAAAAACCTAGCTGCTCTGTAGTTAACTGTGTATTTAACCACTAATTAGTGTTGGAAATATAGGGTGACTTACTAATAACGACTACTCGAGTAGGGTTATAGTGATGTTGGTTAATTCTTATTAATAGGAATGAGGAAAGGGGTGAGGAACTTAAGGTTCCTCACCACGCTAGGGCTATGTCGACACGTGACGGCAATATGCTTTATGCGACGGCAACTTGCCTTATTCCTGATAAATAATGTAGTTAAAGCAATAAGGTAGGTAGAAGTCCTAAACCTTACTATATATATGCCCCGTATATACATAGTATATATAAATAAAATTACTTACTATAGTATAGGTTGATTTATTCTATTATTAGAATATTATACTTTATATAAAAAGTATAGGACGTAGACACTACGTGTAGTATATAGTAGTCTTAATATTAAGGATCAAATTACTACTTTAATTTAAAAGGAGAGGATGCTATAATTCCTAGAGGGGATAGTATATATAGGTGAGTATAGGTTAGATATATGCTCTATATATATAGAGCCTAAGTAAAGTAGGTGTAGTATGCGAATTCTTTATAGACTAATATAAAGAGAATACTGAGTAATAGATTTAAGCATTCTATAACTTTAATAATGAGCATTTCCTTATTATATATTGTGTATATACGTAAGCTAAGGTATTCTAATACGTAAGATATATTAAAATAGACTTATTATTTAAAATAGTATAAGGTAAAACGAATCTATTCTTAATTGCGGGATAGGACGAAAATTTAAAACGTATGCACGATATTAGTAACATAAGGTAATATTACGTATCTATAAGTTATAGGTAGTATAATAATTGTTATTCTATATCCCTTCTACTTAAGGAAGGGTGAGGAGCTTAAGGCTCCTCGCCACGCTAGTGCCGCGGCGGCACGTGACGGCAACTTGCCTTACGTGACGGTAACTTGCCTCGCGTAATGGTAACTTGCCTATATTCCTAACACTAGTAACTCTTTTTTTACGGTTACTATCTATATATATATACCGCTTAACTAGCGTAATAAATATTAATCCTTTTTACTTACTATTGCTATTATAATATAAGTCTCGCTGTTCTAAAATTTGCCTTTTAGTATATAATGCTCTCTTATTTAGGAGTTATAGGTAGATATCTTATTTATAGGGCCGCTAAGGCGCTAGTAGTAAGTAAGCTAATAGCGATTTTCTATCTTAGAGATGGAAAATCCTAATTAGCTAGGTTTAGTTAGGGTTTATAGAATATTATACTTCTACTCCCTTTTAACCTAACCTTTAACTTATATACGTAGAGCATTTATATTAATAAACGTCTTTAGTACCTTATTTAGGTTCGCCTTCATTATTATATCTACCGGGTTATCTTAGCTATTAATTTATTAAATCTTAAAGAGTTCTTAACACTTATAGGATTACTAATATGTTATAATATTAATTATAAGGCGCTTTTCCTTTATAGTATTAAGCTTAACTAAATACTTATAAAGGGAATATAAGTTAGTGTATACGATTATAGGGATAATAGGAAGTTTAAGTCAATCTATAATTATCTTTAGAGTAGTTCTAATTATAATTGCTATATTAACTCCGCCGACTATTCCGTATATCTCTAATACTAGGACGCTTTAAGTAACGCGCTTACTCTTAGTTAAGCTTTAATAGATAAGATTACTATAGATTATAAAGTTATTCTCTTTAGTAAATTTATTCGTGATAATAATCTTATATCCTAACTAGGAGCTAAAATCTTTATTATTTATAAACGATTTATTAANAAATANAAAGNGCTTAGTNGTAGGAAGATTAATAGGNANNTANAGTANTCCCCNNTNNANATNGTTTATTTANTAAAAAANANNTTTATTTAGGGTAAGAATGTTATCCTTAGTTAGTTCCTAGTATTAGGTGGTAATAAAGAGATTAAATAAAGCCTTAAGTTAACAGATAGAAGTAATATAAGCTCTATAAGCGCGTTACTCCACATATTCTTACTTTAAAGAATTAGCGTTAATAACGTTAATCTTCTTACCTTAACCCTTCTAGCGTAAAGCAATAGAATCCTTATTTAGGGAGAGGNTGTATNTATTAAANAGTAATNGTGTTATTAAATTAAGCTTTTNCTTTAGCTTTNCTATAAGATTTANNNTTACTANNTNNTCNTCTTTAAGAGCTAAGAATTAGTCGTCTCCTAAGATAATTATATTATTAGTTTATATGCTAATAATTCTAAATAGAGTTCCTATAGTTATAATTAGGAAGCATAGGTTAAATATAGAAGTAGTTATTAAAAGCTTCTCTTTATAGTGCTTACTGTAGGTAGCCTACTAATAGGTTCCTACCTCTGCGATTCTATATAATGGCTTAAGCATAACTATAATTATATCTTTAGGATATTAGTAATGAATTTGCTCTAAAAAATATACTAATATTAAGCGCTAAAGGTGTATCTCTAATTAGGTATAGGCCTAAGTAATATTTTATAAATAGACCGCCATTCTATTCTTTATTAAGGAGGGAGCTAGTATAATAATAACTCGCTAACTAGCTCGTTAAATTATAGGAGATTATATAAGAATTACCTCCTTACTATTATTGTTATAACCTTAGATAATAAGCCTTAATTTCTTAAATAGGGCGTTAGTAGCTTTGCCTTTAATCTTGTTAACTATTCTTAACTTAAAGATACAAACTTTATTAAACTTAGTAGGGTTATACTTCTTAAATTTAAAGACTCCTTTTATAATAAGACCGTTAATCTCCTACTTATTAGATGCTTAGAAAGGAGCTCTAGGAGTTATAATATAACCTTTTTTTAGAGCTATTTTGCGAGCTTAAAGTTAGCCTTCTCCTTAGTTATTATAAAGGCCATTAATAACTTAATTCCATTCTTAATAGCGGTAATAAATTGCTCTTTAAAATTAATAAGATGTTAGCGATTTTATAATCCCTTTAGGCGACCTCTACCGCGTTATAGTTGCGGTATATCTACTATAATTATATTAGGATTATAGTCGTCTTCTAGAGTACGTTAATTATAGTTCTCCTTTAGGGCATCTTTTAGGGCATCTTATAAAGGCTTAAAACTGTTATTTTTATTATTAGGTAAAACCTAAGTAGATAGTTATATAGCCGTAAGGTATAGGCGACCCTAGGGTAACCTAGGGGTGACTCGCCCGTGAGGTACGTGCTCTATACATGCCTAGGGAAAACCCTTCTTACCTCACATACAGACTCCTCCTTTTTCCCTTAAGGATTTGTCTCTGTCTATATAATATACCTATTGTTCTATTATTAGACTCCCTATCTATATCCTTACCTTATATTCAAATCCTTACTAATCCCCTTAGGAGGATAGCCGGTTTAATTTTTCTATAATGCCTCTAAAAAGAAAACTAACGCCTATACCTAACGGTAATACGTTAGCAATATAACCGCAGAACGCCTTAAGATCTAGTGTAGACAAAACCGCTAAAAGCACACTAGTAGAATCTAAGCCACCTTCTAAACCTTAAAATAATTAGATATCTATAAACGCTAGAGACTAGTTTAACTTATATACCTAGGCTTAATAGAAGCTTAGTAAGGTTACTAGTATTCTACCTAATACCGCTAATATAAAGGAGCTAGATAAGCTAGCTAAGAAAATAGCTAACTTATAGAGCATTATTAATTTAATAAAGCCCTCCTATTACCTCTTTAGTAAAGAGTATAAGTTATATAGTAAACGCATACGCTAAACAAATCTTAACGCCCTAGTTAAGAAGTTACCACCTAATATTAGCGGTACTACTTAATAGCATTTTAACCGGTAAATCGCCGCAGTTAAGAACCGATTTAAGGTTAATAACGCTAACTATAACTATAAGCGACGTACGCGCTAGGCCATTAAAGGTCTTATAAAAGAGAAGATAATTACCTAACTAGTTTATTACTGGTTAGGCACTAAGGACAAGGGTCCTTTACTATAGGATGAATTTAAGACTATAGTCCAAGACTAAATCAGGAACCCTATAGTAAGACGCTTTAATAACGCTATAATATACTATATAGCTATTATAAAGGAGAACTAGAGGTTTGACGTCTTCCTAGCCTGTATATATAGCTTAGAGGACCTCTTCTTATATACCCCTTTTATCAATCCTAAATAACAGATAGACTTTTAGTTCTTATATCTCCTAGCCTACCTATAAGTAGAGCTCTTCCGCCAGAACTTCACCTAACGGGTAAGAACTACTAAAGACCTCTTTAACAAAATCTGCTGTGTAGAGTAATTACTTAATACTATAAAGCTCGCGGAAGATCGTGTAAGTAGTAGCAGTAAATCATTATATAAAAAGCGTGGTCGCAGCATAGGCTCTATAGAGTTAGGCTTAGGAAATAAAACCTAAAAAGGGTAACGCTTTTCTAAGTAAACTCCTAGGAAGACTACTTAAAAGCCAAATAGCTTAGGGGACCCCCTAGACGCCAATACTACGTAGGCAAGTTAAAGGACCGTAGGCAGCTACTATAAAAAACACTAAAAGCAAGCCAATAAAGAAAAGTTAGCTTAGGCTTTAGAAAACCCAAAGCCCTAGTAGCGTATCTTTTTTAACTATAACTAGGGCCTAATATAGAGGGAGAGAAGAAATATATTATGGTATATATCGCGATAAATACGCCCTAGGGTAAAGTCCGCCTATATACCTTATACGATAATATGTGCTAAATTAACCTTATTAATTAAGATGTCGTCTATAGGTTTAACCTACCTATATGCTACGCGCTACGTTTACGTAAACCTATTATACGTTTCCTTAATAGTAACTAGATAACAATCTAGGATACTTATAATCTAACGGTTACTACTAGCGACTCCTAGGGTACCTCTCGCACTATTAGCCCGCAGACCTTTTAGGGCGGCTTATTTAATAGTTATAATATAGTTCTTAAATAGGATTAGCTCGCAGAAGCAGATTTATTAATTAGCTTCCGTTCTAGATAGTTTATTTAGGGTACTTTAGACCCCAGACACCTCTAAATAGTTACCCTTAACACTCTTTTAAGAGATATTAAGGCTAGTAAAATAGTCTATTCGCTATGGCCAGAAGACTCCTTCTTTACGCCGGTTATAAACATAATAGAGGACCTGTTGTTACTAGCAGCGAGTACCTATATAGACCCTCTAAATGTAGAGACACCGGTTATAAATACAGTAGAGGACCTACTATTACTAATAGCGAGTACCCGTAGAGACCCTCTAGTGCTAGCGCAGATCACCTATATATAAGGGGGAGGTAATTAAAACCCTAAAACTATTAAGTATACTGCAGTAGAGCTATATATACTCTCTATGCGAGTATACCTATAAAACGCATATCGGCTATACCCTTTTCTTTACTAGCTCCTGGAAACACACTACTATATAATAGTTACTTTAACCTCTATAGCCCCTAGCCTACTAGATATATATAAGGAAGAAATTAATATCTTTTTTAATAAGCTAGCAAGCATACTACTATAGAACATTAAGTACGACCATATAATCAACTTAAAAGAAGGCAAGACGCCACCGTAAATACCCCTCTATAACCTCTTATAGAAAAAGTTATAGATCTTATAAGAGTACCTAAATAGTACTCTTAAAAAGGGCTAGATTAGGCCTAGTAAGTCGCCTACTAGAGCGCCTATTCTTTTTGTGCTAAAAGTAGATGGTATAATGCGGTTATATATTAACTACAAACGCCTAAATAAGATTACGATTAAAAATCGGTACCTCCTACCGCTAGTTGGCAAACTCTTTAATAGGCTTAGCTATACGAAGATATTTATAAAGCTAGATTTTTATAATACGTACTATAGGATTTATATTAAAAAGGGAAACGAATAAAAGACCGTATTTAAGACACGCTATGGTTACTTTAAGTACCTAGTAATGCCCTTTAGTCTTACTAANNCCCCTATAACNTTTTAAAGCTATATTTATAAAGCTCTAGGAACCCTAGTAGATACTATCTACGTAGTTTACCTAGATAATATTCTTATCTACTTAAATAATAAGGATAAGTACGTTAAGCACGTTAAGTAGGTACTATAATAGCTCCGCGCTTAGGGCCTATACGCTAAACTATTAAAATATATCTTTTATACTAAAAACGTTAAGTTTCTAGGTTTTATTATTACCCCTAGGGGTATTATAATAGACCCTAACCGTATAAAAGCTATTAAGGAATAGCCTAAGCCTAAGTTCTATAGGGATATTTAGGTCTTCCTTAGCTTTGCTAACTTTTATAGGCGATTTATCTAGAACTACTTAGATACCGTATACCCCCTATATATATATCTTATATAGGCATATTGCGACCTAATGTTAAATAGGGAGAAGAAGAAGAAGCGTAAGTTAAAAGGGCTTACTAAATGGTATTAACCTTAATCCTGGCCTAATAACGCGTAGTAGGCATTCTGTAAACTACGCGCTACGTTTATATAGGCTCCTTTACTTCGCCACTTTGACCCTAATCTACCCCTAATAGTAATTACTAACGCTTCCAACTATGCCTATAGCGGTATACTTTTGCAGCCTTTAGGGTAGGGGGATTAACTCTACTAGCACCTAATCGCTTATTATAGTTAAAAGCTTACTAGTCTAGAAATATAGTATAATACACATAATAAAGAACTACTCGCTATAGTACAATACTTTAAGACGTGGCGCCACTACCTTAAACACGCCGCGTATATAACGCGCGTACTCTACGATTATAATAATCTTAGGTACTTTATAACCACTAAGAGCTTATCTACTTATTAGGCCCGGTATACTAAGGAACTAGCTAAGTTTAATTTTAAAATTAAATATAAGCTAGGTAAAGTAAATCCCGCTAACGTACTATTCCGGCGCCTGGATTATACTAAAGGCTTTAAAGATGGCAGTAAGAGGACACTCCTTAATGCTATACTGCCTATATTATAGCAAAAGTTGCGGGTTATAGGCCTTGTGGGCGGCTTTAGTGCTACTATACTAAACTAGCGAGTAGCATACGTGCAGTATACGAGCAACTCTTGCGAACTTGGCGCCGGCGGATTAGAGCGTCCTACTATTCTCTCTAAGACCACTTCAACTGGCCTAATAGCGCTTAACCCTAGGGAAGACCCCTTAGCCTAGGCTACGGTCCCCTATAATAACCCGGTAAGTTACCTATATATTATATGTTACTTTACTAGCACTAACTTTACGCAGAGTCTTATACCACAGCAAGAGGTAGTAGTAGTTGCTTTAGCCGAAACGGCGTTTATAGAATACCCCCCTAAGTTACTAGTTAATTTTATTTATAGAGTATAAAAAAGGGACGCCTTTATACGCTCTATATATAATTAGTTAACCTAAAAATAAGTTCCTACTAGTAATAAGGATTACACCCTTAATAATTAAGGACTCCTAAGGTAAAATAACAAGGTCTAGGTGCTAAATTGCATACTATTATAATAGGAGATCCTTAAGCGGAATTATAACAATCCTATAGGCGGCCACTATACTTTTAACTATACTTTTAAGGTAATCGCGTAGAAGTATACTTAGAACGGCCTTACCTAGGACCTCCGCAAATACCTAGATAATTATAATGCCTACTAACACTCTAAATCGCGCCGCTATAAATCCTATAGTAAGCTGCAGCCTCTTTAGGCCCCTACCTAAGCCTAGCGGCATTATTTACTTAACTTTATTATGGATCTCCTAGAGTCTAAGACTCCTAATAGTGTAGAGTATAACTCCGTTCTTGTCCTTATAGACCATTTTATAAAGCTAGTACGCTACTATCTAGTGTATAAGATAATTGATGCTACGCAACTCGCAGAACTCTTATTTAGAGTCTTTATATAAATAGGGCCTCTAGATAATATCGTCTCTAATAGGGGTAGTATATTTACGAGCAAGTACTAGAGCACTATATGCTACTATTTCCGCATTTAATGTAAACTTAGTACTACATTCTACCCGCAGATAGATAGTTAGATAGAGCGTCAGAACTAAGAGCTTAAGGCGTACCTATATATATTTATAAACTAGGAACAGTCTAATTGGGCCTCCCTACTTAAAGAAGTAGCCTTTGCCTATAACTCCAAGGTCTATGCTATAATAAAGCGTTCCCCTATTAAGCTCGCCTATAGCTAGCTGCTAAACGTCCCGGACGGAGTCCTAGATAGCGTTTAAGACGCCTAGTAAAGTAGTGAGGGGTCTAAGTCAACAAATGTTAAACTTGCAGAGATGTATCTATAACGCCTGCGCCTTATATATAAGGCAGCGGCGGCGTTAATAATGTACGCCTAATAGCTTTAGGTAAAATACTATAATCGTCACCAGCTGGCCAAGCATTTCGCCGTTAGTAAACGAGTCCTACTCTCCTCTAAGAACATCTACACGAAACGTCCCTATAAAAAGCTTAACTACAAGTTTATAGGACCGTTTTAAATCTTAGAGCGCGTAGGGTAGTAAGCATATAAGCTAAAGCTCCTACTTACTATAGTACAGCTCCACCCAGTCTTTTATATCTCCCTACTAGAGCCTTATAGGTTACGCCCTAGGTTTTAACCCCCGGTAGTAAAAGAGCTTAAGGAAGGTAGCTAGGAAGTAGAAGTAATTATCGCCTACTAGGATTATGCTGGACAACCACAGTACCTTATTAAATGGCTAGGATGGCTAAATAAGTATAATAAATAGAAATACAAGACAGAACTTAAGAATTGTTAATAATTACTAGATAAGTACCGTAAGCGGGACACCCTAGCCTTATAGCTAAAGCGCAGGCGAAAAGCAAGCGCCGCTATTAAAATATAACCTATATTAAAGCGGAGTAGAGGATATCCTAAGGGATTAAAGAATAAGTAACGATTGCTATAAGAACTGCGGCGTATATATAGGGTAAAGTTTTAATTTATTAATATCCTATATAAGCCACACTCTAACGTAACTAGCGATGCTAGTAACTTATAGGCCCGTTTATAACCAGGGTCTATTTAACTAGGGTCTATAACCTACTAGTAACCCGCTAGTAGTAACCTATACCAATAACTTATACTATTCTATGTATATACTATATAGATAACGCATAAGGCTAAAGTATAGGTTAGCGGTGGGTCTAACGGGTATATAGCCTCACCGTCCTAATCTAGCTATATATAAGTAACCTATAACCTACCTATAAAGTATATATAGCGCTACGCCGGTATAGCGTAAGGCTAAAGTAGGGTTAGCGGCGGATTTAATAGGTATATAGCCTTACCGTTTACGAATCTGGCTGTATATAAATAACCTATAACCTACTCGCGAGGTACTAGCGACCTATCTATATAAGCGAGCTTTGGAATATTTCTAGTCTGCTAAATTTAGGCGACGGTATTAAGCTCCACTAGCTCTACCTATTAAATAGACTAATTAGGATTTTCTATACCGGGCATATAAAATTATTACTAGCTCGGTTAAATGCGGGGGAGTCTTAGTAAGGTAAATCTAACTAATTAGACAACTTTAACATCTTCGTGCCGCGTATATATACTACCCGTCTCTCTATACACAAAATTAAAACACTCTTTCCCCTCTAAATTTTTTCCTTACTAAGGTTTTTTTATAGGGTTTTATTAAGGCTTAAGCATATAAAGGATTGGGGACAACCCTTTTTAAAGGGGGGGGGTATTATTAGGTAAAACCTAAGTAGATAGTTATATAGCCGCAAGGTATAGGCGACCCTAGGATAACCTAGGGGTAACTCGCCCGTAAGGCATGTGCTCTATATATACCTAGGGAAAACCCTTCCTACCTTACACACAGACTCCTCCTTTTTCCCTTAAGGATTTGTCTCTGTCTATATAATATACCTATTGTTCTATTATTAAACTCCCTATCCACATCCTTACCTCACATTTATAGTAAGGCTTAATAACGGTTAAACGGAATTAAGTGGGTTTATGAGGCATCTAAATAGTATAAGTTTAACTATTAATTATAATAAGTTAATATGGGCCTAACTATCCTCCCTTTTTACGCTATACGCGTACCTTAGACTAGAGTAGTAGATTAAGTATAGTTAAGGTATTTAGGCTATTTCTTATTCCTAGTGCGTTATTAACCTAACGTGTAGTATAGAGATATTATACCTCCTTTATTGCCTTATAAATAGCCTTAGCTTATTATATAATAGAGGGAGATAGCAAAGAATCGTTAGTTATTTAAGGGTAGGCGCTAAAGACTAGTAACGTAGGTATAAGTCTATCTAAGCCAGTAGAATTATTAACGGCTTTAACAGCTATTTATAAGGTAAGTTCTTTACTAGCGTCCTCTAGTTCCAAAGAAATAATCTTATATACGTGGCGTAATAACGCGTAATATTACTCTACTTTTTTAATGCTATTATATGCCTTAATAGGAACTTCCTTAACCTTAATTGCTATTACCTTTATCTATTATTAAAACCCTATAGATAAGAAGTTCTTTCCTATATTATAGATAATTTGGTTAAGGGGTTCTAGGTAAACATTAATTTAGTATAATTAAAGGGTATTTTATATATTCTTAGCTAATATATCCTTTAAGAATTGTGCGGCTTAGAAGGAGGTTAAAAAGTTAATAACTTAGAGTACTAGCTTGCCGCTAAGATATATAACGTTAATAATAATATAGAAGTTAAAGTTATAATTACCTTTAAGGGTAAACTTAAATTAGCTAGGGGACTTCTGGTTTATTTAGTAGTAATAGTAGTATTTTATAAGATACTTAATTGCCTTAACCTTAACATTATAGCCTGCTTACTAAAGAACCCTAAGTAATTAATAAACGGATAGGTAGCCAAAATGATAGTGTAGTTAGCGTAACTCTAACTTAGTTAAGTAGCTTTAAGCAATACTTTTTTCTAGTTAATAAAGGAGTAACTAGGGGTAACCCTATTTGCGTATAACGAGCACCTAATTATCTCCTTAAATAAGTATATTCTTAAGGTTATTAAGCTTAATATCTAATTTATTTATATTTCTAATATAAAATAGAAATAGGGTATTTGTGGGAATAATATAAAAAGTAATATACCTTAAGGGGGTTTAAACCCTAATTATACTAAAAGAGATTATAATACCCTTGCTAAAACGAATCGTGTATTGGCCTACTATTAAATAGTTAATCTAAATAGAGCTATTAAGCTACTAAAGGGCTTAAACTTAAGGTTCTCCTACTATAGATACTCCTGCGGCTCTAGTGTCTAGTATAATACTATAGAAGACGTTTACTAAGTATCTGTTATTAAAGGAGAATATAGAACTCTCTCTTAGCTTATTAAAGATATCTAACTTTATAATAGAGTGGAGCGTAAATTAGTTATTAAGAACAGTAACGGTTTATATTCTATTTACCTTACTATACTTAGTAAAGTATTAGTTAGGTAAGTAGTCCTTAATTTCTATACCTGTAAGGAGCTATTTAGTCTTATTAACCTTACCCTTAAGATCTTCTACGCCTTTATATTAAACTAGGAAGCTTTAGAAGTAGGCTATAATAACCTTATAATTTTTAACGTTTCTTATACTCTAACGGAACTTATTATATGCCTCCTTTTGCTTATTAAGGGAGTATCTAGTTAACTAGTAATTTGGCTTCTTATAAATATAGCACTTCTTTTAGTAATTACTTTAAAATAAACCTTTATAAGGACCTCTATAATTGCCATATAGTTAACGTTAATTATACCCTTTACTATATTTCCTACTACGGCCACTATATATTCGGTTAGTTTAGTTATAATTATATTAGTTGGGAATACTTAATTAGGTAAGGTTTTTGGTATAGAACTGTTAAGATTCTTATATTTATATTATAGTACCTATAGCGGAGCGTAGCTTAGTATATACTCCTTTAAACGTATTTATAGGTTTATATAGCGCTAAATTATACTTAGGAATGCTATAGTAGGCTAAGATAACCTAGTTCCTTAGGCTATTTTTATTTTAGTAAGTTTTGGTAAGGCTATATTGGATTTTCTAAAGTTTATTAAAGAGTAGTTAAAGGCACTCTAAATAAGTCTTTATTAAGTTAGAAGCGATAACTTTTTAGAATATAGTCTCCTATTATTCGGATATATAAAGCTAGTAATTCTTATTAGTTTTAAAGTAGGCTCTAATAAGCTAAAGTATTATATTAAAGCTATAGTTTCTACCCGCAATATAGTTATAATAAAATATTACCGCCTGTCCCTTTAATATAACCAAGAAAGCATAATAAAACTAGTGGTATTAGATTCTAACCTTGCTATAGCAGTTATAAAAGACCTATAGTTTTGTTCCGAGTATATTATATAGTTCTCCTTTAAACTTCTTCTCCTTATCTAAATATACCTTTATTAAATTCGTAACTTCTTATAATAAAGGCCTACCGGTTAGCTGGGGTAGAGGAGCTAAAGGCGGCGGAGGTAGAGGAAAAGTACCTCTAGGTAGGAAAGCACCTTTAGGTAGAAGAGTACCTTTAGGTGGGATAGTAGCGTTCTAGGGGTTTCGTTCTAAATTAAAGTTGCCTTTTAAAGAATACGGGTTAGTTATAGGTTTCCATAGTTAATATATAATCTTAACTTTTATTTATACTGGTTCTTCTATACTAATAATAACGGCCTAGATATTACTAGTAATTAGGTTACTATTTTTAGTAACGTATACCCTATTCCTATAGAGGAAGTCTTAAAAATCCTAAATAATATTAACATTACTAAGTGCCTAGGTATTGGCGGTCCATCTTATAAAATCCTCCCTAAAATATTTCTATAGCTGTAGATTGGTATAGTATCTACTTTAGTAAAATATAATACGGTGTAGGAGAAAGCCGTTAACTTGTTTTATGGTATAAGTTATTATATTAATAGTAAATTTATCCTAATCTTTATTAATAAGTTTCGCGTACAAAGATACCCCTAGTGGTAAGGAGTCTTCCCAGTCGTTTAAGGTAGGCGTAGCCATGTTTTTAGGGGGAGGGAAGTATTATTAGGGTAGGGATTATCATTTGGTACGCATTTATGACGTATATTTACAATTATAGGGCTTAGGATTAGTTCTAGCCTTAAATTGCGAAGATTTATAAAGCGTGTTATTCTATATAATAGACGCAAGAATCTATAATTTAGGAAAGGCTTAGGACTAGTTCTAGCCTTTAAATCCTTAAATTTATAGAAGAGTTCTATTTAAGGTTTAGGACTAGTTTTAACCTTAAAAGACAGCTTCCTCTAGTATAAGTAGCACTAGTATAGTAGCTTATCTCTTCTTAGTGGAATACCTAGCTATTCTATAGTATAACAGTAAAGTTAACTATTAATTAGTGTTGGTAATATAAGGTGATATTACGTATCTACAAGTTATAGGTAGTATAATAATTGTTGTTCTATATCCCTCCTACTTAAGGAAGGGCAAGGAGCTTAAGGCTCCTCGCCACGCTAGTGCCGCGGCGGCACGTAACGGCAACTTGCCTCGCGTGACGGCAACTTACCTATATTCTTAATACACAACCTATACTAAGCATATACTAGGCGTAGGCTAATATTTATAACAGGAATTAAGGTATAAATATATGCCTTTTTTAATCTAGAAACACGTATTATATATATAAAGATATTTAAGCTAGTATTTAAGGTTTTAGGCAATACTGCCCGATTATCTATATAATTTATATATATTTACGGAACTAGACTTTATACGGCTATAGTTAATATATATAAGAAACAAGCTGGTGGTATATATATAGAATATATACGCGTTATATATGCCTAGCATATACTAACGGTATATAGGTTTTAGAGATTACCTATATTTAATTAACCTATTATATAAATAGGACGAATACCTTTAATATATACTTGTATTCTACCTAATATATATTAAATAAAACTTTGTAAAGCGCTTTCTAACTTATAAAGTAAGATATATTATAAAGCAGAAACTTATAGCGCGTATATAAAGTATATACACACTATATCTAGAGCTTACGTCTTAAATAAATAATAAGAAGAAAATATAGATACTAGCTGGGCTTATAAAGGAAAAGTTAAAGGTCCCTTATAAGTGGTAGGCATATATACAGAAGTATACTAGAATTAGTAAAAGTAGTTACTTTTAAAACAATAACTTTACTAGTCAAAAATTATGCGTACTTACTATAATACTTTAGTAATATATACGCTCTGTATATACGCTATATATTTTAATGCTTTAGTATAGACTTAAACTCTATATATAAGAGATGTTTAATCTATAAGAGCTATATAAAGAGATGGGAATAGATAATATATAGAGAAATTATTGCAACTTAAAGCGGATAGTAGTACAGCTATAGAAATAATATATATATATACGCTGCAAATACAAAGTAGATACTAAGCTTAAGCAGCCTAGAAATAGCAGAAAGTAGCTAAGTAATAAGCTAAAAATCCTAGACTAAATCTTCTTTAGAATCCTTAGAACCTATTTAACACCCCTAAGCTAAATCTATAGTATATACCTAGTACAGAATTATCTACTATATTTAGTGGGCAGACTATATCGTAGATAAGTATAGCAGATAATAATATAGCATTAGTATTAGATATATTACGTATATCTATAGTATATATAGTACAGATACCGCCTCTACTATCTTAAAGTTAAATGCCTTAGACTGCGGGTAAGAGGTATAGGTCTAACCTATCTATAAAGGAGATAGAAAGGAGGTATATATACTATGTATAGAAAATATAGAGCGATAAATTAGTAAATTAAAATAGGCTAAAGATGTATATAATAAAGTAAAGGAACTAGGAGAGCTTAAGAAGTAGGCGTAGGAGTATAGTGTAAGTATATAGGGCGTATATATATAGTATACGGAGAGCAAGTATTAATAATTTTTTTTTTTTTATTGCTTAACGTCTAATACGGATCCTACGCGGCCCACGCAGACTACTCTGTCACAGGGGAAAAACTTGTAATTTACAGGAAGAAAAACCCTATAGTTGGGGGAGGAAAAACCCTATGAGCCACCTTAATAGGATAAAAAACCCCAGTTTGCCATGTTTGTCCATAGCGGCGGCCCTACGGGCCTATAGCTACGTCCTATCCTCCTTAGATGTTCGAACTCCTTAGGAACCACTACTTCCTTCTCTAGCTTATCCTAGCTAGGGTTCACTACGTCCCAGCTAGGCCTTGCCAATTAATTGCTGTACTATTGTTTCCCATATCTTAGCCATCCCCTATATACTATCTCTTGTTTAACTATTGCCATATACGCTATGCCTCCCCCCCCCTAGGGCCTATTAAAGGCGTAAAGGGGATTTATCTATAAACTACCACTATACTAAAAGGCGAGCGGGACGTATGTGTATACCTAGGTATCTTTTACGCCTAGGCCCCAGTTGCTAGGCCCTCGCCAAGGGTTACCACTCCTTAAGAGGAGATAGGAAAACCGTACGGTGTTGTCCAGGCTACTAGGTAGTATTCAATAGTTAATGGCGAGTGACCGTATACTCCGCGGGCGATCGCCCTAAGGGTTAGGAGGGGCCGTATATTTGCTCGTTGCTCGTTCGCATTCGCTCGTTCGTCAATATAAGAGGTCGTCAATGCTTTCTATTGAGGGTCGGGGGATGCTATCGAATGCTATGTATCCATGTTGGATCGTATAGGTGCTTAGTAGGGGAACAGTAATAGCTGTATTGTGAAGGGGTACCGTCTATAGTGGTTTTCGAGATCTCACCATCCTATGTGAAAACTTTTTCACTACGCCCTATGACGCATATAACCACCACCAGGCCCACTAGCACGCGCTATGCGACGTCTCTGCGTTAGCTCTAAGTCTAAACTTCAAAGACCTAGGTTTATAGCCGTCACCACATACAGGTGTAGAGTCCGATTTTAATGGCTAAGAGCAAGTATTATAGAGTTCTATTACTATAAATAAAGAATTAATTAATATAGGCCTATAGCCCCCACGCCCTATATTGGGTATATACCTAGCCTATCTACCTAGTAAACTCTACTAAAACTCTAATAATGCATACTATATACTGCGTATATAGTGTATAGGCCTAGTATATACTAGGACTTAACTAATAAGGCGGGACAAGTGATGGGTTTTACCTATAGTAGGAGAGGCTTATATAGAGCATAAGTATAATATACGTAGTAGAATAAACTAAACTTACTAGAGCTCTTACTACCACTATAGCGGCGGCTAGTTATTTTTCTGCCCCCTATACTAAATATTAGTAATGTATATATAGGGCATATATATAGTAAACCTACTACTTTAGCGGTGTATAGACGGTAAGGGGGATTCCTTACAGTTGCCTGGGGGGGTTAGGCCGCGCTATATATATAGTTAGCGTATACTAAATATATATAGATAAAATACTAACCTTACGCTTTAAGCTAGTGAAGAGAGTAATAGGGCCAACGCGCTATTTCCCTTAAGTTAGTATACGCCTAGTATAAGCGCGTATTAACCTATAGTTAGTAAAAGATATTAGGTATTTATATATGCGTAGTATATACGCATATAAGCTAGCAATATAACTAAGTAGTAGTTTTAGTAATATATGTAGGGGATACGCTACATTAGACTTTCCTAGTCTCCTAAATATAGAGTTAAGCGTTAGTTTTAGAATTAGGTAGTAGCCCTAGTAGTAGCCGTGCTTATTCCTTATATACTCTACCCTTAGGCCTATAAGTACCTTTATATTTAAAATTAAACTTAGGGGGAATAAGTATATAGATAGATATATATATATATTAGGGTATAGTATGCATATGCAGAAGCGACACTAGTGCTCTTACCTTGCGATGGAATTGTCTACCGAATTAGGCAGCAAACCCCTGGTCCTAGGCACTGTATTTAATTAGCTTAGGCTTAGCATATATATAGCATAAAGTAAGTATACGTAAAGAGTGTGTAGGTATTTATATACTCCAAGATCCTAGACCCTAAAGGGCTATAACTATATATACTATTAGCGACGTATATATAATATATAGGTATAGATATACTTAGGCTTATATAGGTATTTAGTGTCCTACTAAGTACTAGAGAGAATAAACAGTTTTAGGGCGCTATAATGCATTGGCCTTATATATACGCTGTATATATATAGTATATACTTCTCGCCCGTAATTAGCTCTCTAACTAGCGTATTATTAATAGTTGGGTTAGTTACTATATATAGTAAGTATATGCCGGGCTATTATATTAATATAGTAGTATATATAAGCACCGCTGTACTTATTGCAGATATGCCGGCGATACTATAGCTATATTAGTAAAGCTGTAGATATTAAGCATATATAAAATATATACTTAGTTAAGTAGTAAAGATATAGCCGCATATCTACGTGCTATTAACTGCGATATTATATTTAAACTTTAGCTTAGTATATGCTATATATAGGGTATAGATAAGTAATATATACTATAGTGTTTACTAAGGAGAGCATAGAGGCGGTATTAGGTAGGTTTAGTATACGCTTAGTATATACCTACGTAGTATATAAAGCCATATATACTTATATTGTTTTAGACTATAATAGCCAGGGCTATATATAGTTAGTATATGCACTAGATATGCGATTCTATATATACTTATATCTTCCCTTAGTAAGAGCTGCTGTGGCGCGCGCTATAGTTATTATAAGTATATGCTGTATATATATAACTATATAACTTACTAGGTATTACCTAATTAGAATTTAAATTTAGAATTGGGCCTAAAAGGCTTTATAAGTGGGTGTATATATATGCTCCGTATATACTTACTATAGTAATAGCTAAAGGGAGATAGGTTAGTAGCGGAGGCTACCTACAGGTTATTAAAATCCGTAATTATTAGATTGCTTATAGTAAGCATATATACAGCGTATGCGATTATTAAATATATTATTAAAAGTTTGCCTTAGTCTTTCTGTTAGTATATATAAGGCCTATACCTATGTTACGCTATATATACTTATGGCATACGCTGTAATATTATAGAGAAGATGTAACCGACTACGGGTGCTGCCGAGACAGCCTCAACGCCACCCTATATATTGATCGCAGATCAATATTGCTTGCAGATCACTGTTCCCATTTCATCCTGTTACCAGGGTTGCGGAAAATCCAATCTTCCGCGATACGGATCAACGATCCACGATTGATACGATATCTCGTATCGTATCAAAGTATCGTGATATTCCTTGGCATTCCCCATTAAATTTTTTTTACTAAATCTACTGCTTTTCTACTTTAATATTGTATAAAATATAGCTTTAGAAGCGGATTTATCTCTTCTTAAAAATACTCCTAGCTTAATTAAGAGCTCTAGCATATAATAGGCTTAGCTTTGATCTCTAGTCTATAAATTTACTTACCTACTATACGAAAATAAGCTAATATAAGATAAAAAGAACCGAAGGCTTATATACTGCAATTAGTGCGAAAGTTACTTAGCACTATTAACTATAAATATAAAAAAACACCTTGCGAAAGACTATGTAATCTCTATTAACTTAAAACAGCCTTATATAAAGGAGTAAGCACTTAAAAGGCTTTAGGAACTTTAGGTAAAAATAGTATTAAAATTTAGAATAAACGAAGTTAATTCTATAATCCTTATAAAGGTTCTAAATAAGGAAGTTATCTAATAAGCTCTTATTAACTTAGTTATTATACAAAACCTTTTATTCCGGATTATAAAGTAGGAAGAGTTCTATATCTTCTATTAGGCTCTTAACCCAAAGTCATCTAATTTAATAATAACAGCATACTTAGAAATTTCTCAGATAATTACCCATTCCGTTTAGTTATAGAAAGATATCGTATAAAGATAAATTTAATTAGCGTTAATAAGTATTTATCTTTCTATTAATATCTAGACGTTTTTAAATAACTACCTTTTTCTTATAGTCTGCGCCCACTTTATTAATAGCCAGAAAAACTAAATAAAAGCTCTTTTTACCCTTTATATGGTACCTAGTTATAGTAAAGCTAAATAATAAAATACCCTTCTCCTAGTCCTAGAGGAGTATAAAATTATATAAAAGCTTAGAGCTATTATTATAGATAATTCTATAATAAATAATACTCTTTATTATACGATCTATAATTATCTCGCTAATAATAAGGATATTACCTAGGATCCTATCTAATAATATATCCGCTACCAGGGGTATACTATTAATCTCGCCGTCTAGGCCTTTCTCTTTAAAGGTACTCTTAAGCTTAAGGCTATTAAGTTATATAAAAGGAATAATATAAGTAGAAAGGAGTAAAGTTATAAGGAAGAGATTAAACAAAAATAGGCTTTCTAAGTAATAGGCCCACTTAGTAAGCTTTATAATATTATAGTATACTTCTATACCTTAGTAGGTTATATAAAGGAGTTTAAGACTTTAGTTAGAAGACGAGTTTTACTTAATAATTATATAAAATAGAATAGCTGGTATTAAATGCTAAGCGTCTTACTTAAGCACGAGTTAGGAATTAATAACTATATTAAGAGCAACTTTAATATACTTAAGGAGGATTATATCTCGCCACAAGACTAAAAGCTTCTTTATATAATTTATACCTTTTTAAAGCCATTTTACTGTGCAATATTAGAGACATAAGGGGATTATATAACACTTAATTAAGTACTTTTTATAATGGATATACTTATTAAATATATAGAAAACTCTCTTATATAACTCTTCTTCTAGCTACTTTATTTAAGCTAAAGCTAATATTATATAATAGGCACTCTTTAAATCAAATAAAGCTCTCTTACTTTAAGTAAAGAATGTATAGGCGAAGTTTAATAAGTACTACCAAAGAACAGATAACTCGCCTCTTTATACTACTACACTTATTCTTTACCTAAATCGTTATATAAAGTATATTAAGACATTTTAGAAGAAGAAGTAGTAAAAAATAATTCTTCTAAAGGTTTAATAGCTCTAGGAAACATATCGATAATTAGAGAAGCCTATTACCTCTCTTTAGACAGTATTGTATAATAAGCTATTATATATTATATTATGTTATAATATTCAATTACGCTATTACGGCTCCCGTTAGGGTCCATGCAGCGGGTCTATATAGGTATATATATATATATATGTATAAGAGGGGAACCGTACCGCTGGGGCCGGATAAAACCTCTCCTTCTCTTATTATACGGCCTATATGGCTTATTATGCGGCCTATATAGCCTCTCTTCTAATTAGTAACTGCTAAGCACGAGTAAACGTCTCTTTAAGGCGCTATAGAAAAGCCATCTTAATGCGTACTCTTGGGTCTATCTAGTGGGGTGTATAGCTAGGGCCTAGGTTCCGTTCCTGGCTGCTCTGGTTATCTAGGTAAGGCGTAGGCCAGTAGCCTATAGGGCTAGTAGTAGTGTAGAAGGTTCTGTTATTTATATCTATATTAATATACACAGCTCTATACCTTACTAAGTTTTATTAAGTTCTATTAAGATATTAACTTTAACTAAATTTTACTAGGTTACCAAATTCTATTAAATCCTATTAAATTCTACTAGGTTGCCAAAGCTCTACCAACTTCTATTAGGTTATTAGATTCTGCTAAGTTACTAAGATTCTACCAAATTCTATTAGGTTGCTAAAACTCTACCAAATTCTATTAGGTTACCAAAACTCTGCTAAATTCTATTAGGTTGCCAAAACTCTGCCAAATTCTATTAGGTTGCTAAAATTCTACTAACTTCTATTAGGTTGCCAAATTCTACCAAATTCTGCTAGATTAATAAGTTCTGCCGAATTCTACCGGGTTACTAGAGTTCTGCTAACTTCTACTAGGTTACCATCTACAAAATTTTACTATATTCTACTATCCCTACAGTATTTATCCTCCGCCTCTTAAAGCACTTACTAGCCTCCTCTCTTTACCCTAGCCAGCTCTCTAGCAAATAAAAGGTGCAATAAGAGGTTTATCTATATAAACCAGTCCGCAACTACCTTAGTAGCCTTTAGCTTAGTTAGGAGCTCTTTATATAAGGATATTCTAGTATAGTAATACATTTCCGCCTAGCTAGCAGCGTGTCTAGGGCAGAACACCACTATATACATCGTTAATTATTAGCTGTGGCCGCATAGGCAGGCCGGGGTTAAGTGCCCTAGTACTTTTTAGTAGTAGAGGTATTTATTAAGCCCTATATACTCGGTTCTAAGCAGCGTATTAATTATGCTCTTTACCTTTATAAGCCTTATATAGCGTTTAAAGACTTCCTTATTCTATAGCTCGGCCTAGGCCGTCGTATAGTAGGTAAGCGTGCTCTAGTACTTCTCCCATTCCCTTTTCCACCGCTCCTTAAACGCCTCTTATACCCTAGCCCTTCTACTTCTCTTATACTGCGCTTTAGATAAGTCTATTAGCCATATATCTGTCCCTAAGATAGCAGCCGCCATTCTCTTAAGCTTATCCCGTCTAGTGGGCCGCATTAATAGCTTTATTCTAGGCCGGAGTTAGTGGGCTATTATAGCCCGTATAGTGTTACACTCCCTCTTAATATACTCTCTTGCCGGTCCTTCTTATATCCTCTTTATATAGGCTATAGCTAGCTCTTTAAGGTGCATTTAAAGCGGCGGAAACCCCGTCTTATACTCCAGTACTACTATTAGCGTTAATTTATACGCCCCCGTAATAGTGCGAAGGCATAGGTTTTATACTACGCCTAGCTAGCGCAGCTTAGTTTTACTTATCTCCTTAGGCTTTGTCTACTCCGGTAGCGAGTACCAGATACTATATCTATATAAAATTGCCGGCCGGACTACAGTAGAGTATATTATCCGCGCCTTTTAGAAGGAGGCGCCCTATATAGAGGCCGTGAGCTAGGTTAGTACGGCTATTTAGGTAATCGCCTTTATCTTAACAATGTTAACATATAGTCCCTATTTAAGCTTTAAGTTAACTTATATCCCTAATACACGTAGGTTACTAACTAGGCCTTCTATAAAGCTATATATATTAGCTGTAGCCTTTATATTAAACTTCTTATGGCTCCTTATAAAATAGATAAGGTAGTACTTTTTAGGGGTAAATACTACCCTATACCGGCGTGCCTACGCCGTATATACCTTATGCGCCCTTTCTATAGTTCTGCAGTTTTCCTCTATAGTCTTACTATACGTTAGTATATTAGAGTTATCGACAAATCCAAATACCGTAGTAGTTCCCCCTTATAGCTCTAGTAGAAGTATATAGGTAAAAAAAAGGAATAGAATTAGCGACAGCGCTAAGCCTTAGGGTATACCGGTGTTTGTTTATATTGTTTATGCCATATATCCTCTAATTAAAAGCCTTATTATTCAATCCTTAAGAAAGGGCTTTATAAACTATACTATCCAATAGGGTACAGCTTGGGCCTTTATATTATAGATTATTCTTTTATAAAAGACTTAGTTGAAGGCCCCGGAAATATTAAGGCTAAGTAATAAGGCTACTAGGTTTAGGTTACTCCTCCACACCATATATACCTATTAGGTTAGTAGCTCCAGTACTATCTACGTTAAACGCCCTAACCTTGCTCCTATCTAACTAGCTAGTAGTATACCCATCTCCTCCATAATTTTAGATAGTTAGCTAGCTACTATTCTCTTAAGTAGCTTCCTAATGGTGTTAAGCAGCGCGATTAGCTGGTAGGCCTTTACCGTAGTATAAAATGGCTTCTATAGTTTCCGGAGGACTACTATAATAGAGTCTTTAAACGGTTTTAGGTAATATCCAATTGCTATATAGCTGCTAAAGAGTTTAGCTAGCACTAGGGCTAGCTACTCTCCGCATATCTTAAGGAATTAGTTAGTAATCTTTTTTAGACCTAAGGCCTTATTAGGGGCAAGCCCCTTTAGGGCCGTAATAATATCCTCCTCCTTAACTACTTCCTTTGCTGTTTACGGCTCTAGGTATACAAACCCTAGTATATTACTAAGGTCTACCTCTACCAGTAGCAGAAAGAACTACTCTATAAAGATAGTAGCCTTCTCCTTATTATTATAGTATAGGGTCTCCTCTCCTAGTCTGCTAATAGGAGGAAACTATAGTAGGGCCTTCGGCTTCCCGTCCGCTATACGCGCCCATTTTACTATCCTCCACATCCCTTTAGGGTTGTTTATTAGCTTTTTAACGGTCCTCCTCTATAGCTTATTAGCCTCTTATTAGATTGCCCTTTTCTTCTTATTCTATACAACTCTATAGTTAATTTAGTTAGGTACTAACTAAAAGACCTTTTACGCCTAGAAGGCCTATTAGGTTTCCTTTATCACTTCTATACATTCCTCTAACCATGCTTTAAAGGCTTACGGCGAGGGCCGCGCATTAGGTACTGTTTTTACTATAGTATTCTCAATTACTTAGTATATAGCCTTCACTAGTACGTCTAGTTTATCTCTTATATCGCATAGGAGTCCATATAGGGGCTAGAGTTAGCCCTCTAGCTTACTCTACACTACCTTCTAATTAGCCTTCTTCTATAGCGATCTTCTAGGTAAGAGGGGCCCCTCTAGCGTCTCTACGTCTACCTCCATAATAATAGAAAAGTAGTTAAACCCTATATACTAACGGTCTTATCTTTAACTCTATAGCAGCCTATTAGTAATCTAGGGGGAGGTAAACACTAGATCTAGCGTGCTCCTTAATATACCCTTTACCCACGTCTTTATACCCGCCTTAGTGGCTAGGCTTAGGCCAGCTGCCTCTATAACGCGGATAAGGTTATTTACCGCGTTATCCGCATATATTACTATTACACCTCCCTAGAAGAGGTGGTGTAGATTAAAATTACCTAATAGTATATATTCTCCTTTAGCCCTTAGCAGCTCTGGTAGTATATAGATACTACTGTTTATCTATTAGGGGTTATAAATATTATAAATCTAGATAGTCCTCTCGCAGCCCTCCAGCTTAATTATATATACGTTATTACGGACGCTTTAAGTACGATGCTACGACTACTTAGAGAAGAGTCGGAAGAAGCTAGTTAGTTAATACAGGCACGGACTAGGATAGAACCCGTGGAACCATATAACGAGGAATAGTAAGCGAGTCATATAATGGTTAAACGTATTAGCTGCGTTAAATATAAGGGACGTTACGTTTAATATAGACAAGACGTACATTACGTATAAGAAGGATTTCTTAGGAGTACGGTTGTGTATTTAAGGACCCTTAGTCCCTACCTAGATAGTTCCTTCCTTATAGTAATTCTTAGAATATAATTAGAGTTAATCTATTAGGCAACTACTCCACTAGTTGTTATTACGTTATTAACTACTATCTTTGCATTTCCTATACACCTAGCCTATTAATAGAACCCATCGTAGTTCTTACTACAAGGTTCCGTTACACAATCACTACCTAGTTACGGTATTAAATATAGAAAGTTAAACAACATGCTACTAAAAGCAGCCACTACTACACCATCGACGGCGGCAACTACTTTAAGGTTAGGGGGTAACACTAGTATAGCGGACACTAACTCGCAACAACCTGTGACGGTAGGATAATTATAAGAAATAGTAGATCAATTAATAGAAAACAATACGGTACTTAAGAACAGACTCAATGGAATTGGAGCAGTAAAGGTTAAGTTACCATTAATTAAACAATTCTTAGGAGAGAGATTAAAGCTTAAAGGATTTCTAACGTAGATGCATTTTAAAGTTATATAAGAAGGGGCTAAGTTAGCCACAATAATGGACTAGATAGCCTACGCAGGACTATTCCTAATAGGTTAGGCACTTAAATAGTTTAAACCCTACTTAATAGAAATACAGACTAATAGGATAACTACTACCAATTAAGAAGTACGATTTGTGTTTTCTAGCTGGGTAGGATTCGCGGAACAATTAACACAGATATTTAGGGACCCGGAAGCAACAACTATAGCAAAGAGAAAGCTTCAGGACCTAATACAGCGAACTTCAGTAATTAAGTACACGATATAGTTTTAAACACTTATAATACAAGTTAAGTGGAACAATAAGGCGCTTATGGTATAGTATAAATAAGGACTTAAGGCTAAAGTCTAGGACGTAATTATTCTAATAGAAGATGCGGATACCCTAAGGGAATTAATAGATCAAGCGATTAAGATTAATAACAGGATCTTCCAAAGGGAATAGGCTAAAAAGGGCTAGGATAGAGTTCTATAGTTATATAAGACGCAGAGTACGCAACGACTAAAGCTAAGTCAGAAACTATGGTATAGCGCAGAGCTAATAGACCTAAGTAGTACCAGAGAAGCCTATAAGAGATAAAGTAAAAAACTATAGAAACCTAGAGGTTAAGGATCTAGTAATTATAGGACTAAGGAGCAGAGGCCAAACTAGGGATCTTATTAGTAGAAGACGTTTAGGCGGACTCTATAATAAAGTTAATGGTTTAGAGACGGAGCTTATATAAATTGCGGAAAATAGGGTCACTTTATAAGGGATTATAAAGATGGTCAGAATTACTATATAATAAAGGGAACTAAACTAACAGCATATAACACACACGTATAGAGGGACGATAGTATACTATAAGGAACAAAAGAGTGTTTAATTAAAAGTTTTACGTTCTATTACAATAACGTATACTAAATTTATAAAGACGCTAAGTACGGTATAAGCTATTGGCCACAAGAGCCAGAGTTAAGAGGACTTAAAGAAACCATAGAGTTAGATAAAAAACAAGATCAACTCTATAAGCTAGATTAAGATATTATAGTAACGTGCGGATAACGATTAATAACAATAACAATGGAGTTAGAGTACTTATTAATTAATAGCGACGAGGATATTAAGGGAACTAACTAGGGGTATCTAAACCTCGATAACGTAACAGAAGTAGAGACTAAGACCGCTATAGAGCAAGGTTCAGTAACGGGTATCATAACACTATTAGATACGGCATCTATCGCTTTATAAGATAAAAGGAGTAATATCTAGAAATAATTAAGCAAGCAGACGACTGCTAGTGCTAGCTTACCACTTAATAAAGGCAAAAGACTAAAGGCTTAAAATTCTTAAGATGAAATAAGAGATAACTAAGATTCTTAAGATAAGATAAGGCATACCTAAAGACCCACAACGGATAAAAACCGATGGAGTAGGGCAGCAGCTTAGTTTAAAGACATACAAATAAGCTCGGGATAAGAATTCCCAACAGTATAAGATTCTCAAAACGAGATAAGTAAAATCTAGGACTTTTAAGATAAGACGAGGACACCAGTTAAGCCTAGTTAGACTAAGGCTAGAGCACAGCTTAAGATAGAAGCAAGCTTAGGATTAAAGAATCCAAGGGATTAAGAATTCGGAGTATAAATCAGGACACCCACAAATAAGAGGTAAGAAGCTTCTTTATAGATTAGAGAATCTACAGCGTAAACAGTAATTAGGCTAGGAGATAGATATATAAACCTAGAGGACTTACTAGGGGAGCACAGTATTTAGCCTAAAGATTAAAAAGTTAATACCAAGATTAAGAAGTAAAGAGACTTTAAGGATCTACTTATAAGACGCAATATAAAAGAAACCATAGAGGAATTTAGAGTAAGAATTACCTTATAGCAAGAACAGAAACTAGATAAGAAGTCTAGCACATTAGGATGTATAAGGGACAGAGCACTAGTATAAAGGATCACTAATAGGCCTAGAGCAGGCACACTAAGAGCTAAGTAGCTTACCAAACTGGAACAAGAAGAGGATCTAGGGATTCCTACTAGGTTCAAAGAACGACATACTAAAGGCTATTACGACGCAGTAATAAAGAGATATTTCCTTACGGACGAGCCATACACACTTAAGCAGCTATATTAAAAGTGGTATAGGTAACGATATAATGACGAGTAGGAGGATTTCTATATGTGGTTAGACGAAAAAGTTATCTAGAACCACCCGGTTATAAAAAAGGCTATAACTTATATTAAGGGAGCCTTAATTATAACATTAAAAGATCTAGAGGAGTAATTAGAGGACTAGAGAAGCAAAAGGCGTATCTTAGTACCTGCGAATAAAGTTATAACGCTTAGATCAACATAAGAGAGGTTTAAACTTAAGGATAAAGATAAGCTAAGAGTTGACCTAAGATATTAAGCATATTATATACTATTATAGATAGTATATGTGGATAATACGTGTAATATACATAGAGCACTAAAAGGCAAAAATTAAAAGTATCTAATAAGGATGTATTGGATAACGGACGAGGTAAAGTATTAAAATGCTAAATATATGCATAGTTGGCACCTAGTAGAAGTTTAAGAATAAGGGGACTTAACACTTTAACCAGGAAGATTCCTTACGGAAAAATGCCTAGATAGACAATAATGGTAGGAATATCTAGAGAACACCTATCTATAGCATATTAAAGACAAGAAATAAACTAAGTATTAGTTTAAGTTAGACCAAATACAAACAGGATCTAGTAGCTAATAGTTAAGAAAAGTGAAGGCCCACGGGACTAAAGGGAGCCAGTAGTAGAGCCTTAGACCCTCAAAGGAATTTAAGGACGACACCTAAATTTACGAGTTAAATAGCAAGATTAACAGTTCAAGGCGCTAATAGATAGTGGAGCAATAAGGAACCACATCTTACTAATAGCAGTTAAAAGAATAGGATTATTACACAAGTAGAAGGAATATCCTTACCTATTAATGATAATTTTAGGAGATCCGATAGCCTATAGAGGAGGCATCATTAATCTCAAGATAGGACCTATTTAGCTAACTATCAAAGGGAGACAGATTAAGATGTCTTTCGATATATTACCATTAGGGAATAATAAGGCAGTATTGGGAATGCCTTAGTTACAGAAATATAATCCAAAGATTAATTAAATTATAGGTTAGGTCGATATTAAGAATACTTAACGCCGCAAGATGCGACAACAAGCCAAGATAGTATGGTACTAAGTAGAAGCGACCTACAAGGAAATAGAAAAAGGGCTAAGCCATATACTAAAGAGATACTATAAGTATAGCAAGAAACTATGGTTACTTAAAAGTAAAAGGCTGTTAGAGTATATAGTATAGGACTATAAAATAGAATTAGAACCAGGAATAAGTCTAAGGTTCTTTCTAATCTATAAGCTTACCAAAGAGGAAGGTAGAGCATTAAAAGAGTTTATCTAAGAAAACTTACAAAAGGGATACATTAGACTATTACAGTCATTAGCGGGTTATCCAATACTGTTTATACTAAAGAAGAATAGCAAACTAAGGCTGTATATCAACTATAGATAGTTAAACAGCATTACCAGAAAGGATAGGTATCCTTTACCCTTAATTAGCGAAATCTAAAATAGAATAGGCAACGCGTAAATCTTCACGAAGATAAATCTAAGATGGGCGTACCATTAGATTAGAATTAAGGAAGGCAATAAATAAAAGGCAGCCTTTAGGTTAAAGAAAGGACTATATAAACTATTAGTTATACAATTCGGGCTTATAAACGCACCAGCAATGTTTTAGAAGCGTATTAATAATATATTAGGAGAATACTTAGATAAATTTATTATAGTATACCTTAACGATATTATTATCTACTTAATAACTAAGGAAGAACACGGAGAACACGTTAAATGGGTCTTAAAGAGACTATAGGAAGAATAGATGCTAGTGGCAATTAAGAAATACAAGTTCTTTACTAGGAAGACCAATTTCGTCGGATTTATTATTAAACTAGGCCAACTCAGTATAGATCTAAAGAAAATTAAGGCTATAGTAAATTGGCAAGAACCAGAGAACGTTACGCAGTTAAGATTATTTCTAGGGTTTTGCAATTACTATAGAAGGTTTATAGTATAGTAGTTAAAAGATATTAAACCACTTACACGATTAATAAAGAAAGAAGAACTATAGGTATAGGGAGAGGAATAGTAGGGACTCTTTAAGAAAATCAAAGAGTTGTTTACCTAGGAGCCAGTTCTTAAGATCTATTAACTAGGACTAGAAACGGTTGTAGAAACAAATATATTAGACTTTGCACTAAGAGTATATTTTATATAAAGGCATCCAGATAGATAGCATCCAGTGGCATATTATAGTCGGAAGATAACACCACTAGAGTTAAACTATAACATCTATAACAAGAAGTTATTAGGTATAGTTGCAGCATTAAAGGAATAAAGAGTATTCTTATAAGGCATAGAAGAACTATTTATAGTTAAAACGGATTATAAGAACCTAACAGGATTCCTAATAATAAAGAAACTTAACCAAAGATAGGTTAGATAGGCGGAGATGCTTACAGAATACTATTTTAAGATTTAGTATACCAAGGGTACAGACAACACGCGAGCCAATGCGTTAAGTTAAAAAACTAAACTATAAAATAATAATAAGCTATTAGGGGCTTTACTATAAAAAGATATAGACGGATTAATCAGGTATAATTATCTAAGATTATAGCAACTTAAGAGAATAAGTTAGAGAAAGTCTATAAGACACTAAAAAGCTTTTAGGTATAAAGAATTCTAGAGAAACAGCTAGAAGATCTATAGTCGGATATATACAAAAATTAAGAAGTAAAGTATATCCTAAGAAGCATAGCAGAGCAATTTATAAAAAACTTCTATAAGGGACTAACTTAAGGATATAATAGAGCTATAGGCTTAGTGTTAAGACTCTAGGGGGAGTATATTATTAACGGAATTTAAAGGATAGCTAGGAAGGTTACTAAGGAGTATCTAGATTACTAAAGGAATAAACTAACGAGGTATAAGCCGTATAAAGGGCTATAACCTATTAAAATACCAAAGAGACTATAGGAGGTTATATTATAGGACTTTATTGTTAAGTTACTAAAGTTAAGAGATCCTATTACCGGACAAGATTATAATACAATCTTAGTAATAGTAGATAAGCTTATAAAGTAGGGATACTTTATAGCATATACGGAAGAAATCTTAGCGGAAGATATCACTAGAATCTATATTAAAGAAGTGTTTATAAGACATAGAGCACTAAGTAAGATTATATCAGATAGAGATCTAAGATTCGTAGCAGTATTTTAGGAGGTATTCTTGGCGGAATAAGGAGTTTAAGCAGCAACTTTCACCGCATATTATCCACAGACAGACGGTTAAACGGAAAGATTAAACTAGATACTAGAGCAGTATCTAAGATATTATATCAATCACGCATAGAACAATTAGGTATCGCTATTACTAGTTATATAGTTTACATATAATATAACACCATAAGAAAGAATAGGTACGTTACTATTTAAGGCAAATTATGGATATAAGCTAAGAACATTATTATTACTAAGACAAGCGAAGAAAACGAGTAGCACAGCTAAACAAAGGATAGAGACTTTAATAAATCTTTATGCAAACCTTATAGAAACAGCTAAGGTAGTATAGTAAAGGATGAAAAAATACTACGATGCTAAGAGATCTAAGGGACTAGATCTTAAGAAGGGAGATAAAGTATAGCTACTACATAAAAATTTCAAGAGTCGACGACTAAGCAAAAGTTAGACTATATCAGACTAGGACCTTTTGAAATTACACAAAGGATTTTACCGGTTATATTTAAGTTAAACCTACTAGCCAAAATAAAGATCTACCCTATACAATATATCGCAATGCTAGAGCCAGTATATAGGGAAGTTAAGCCACTAGTCTATAAAGCAGACACGTATAGAGGTTAGGAAGAAGACAAATGGCAAGTTTTAAGGATTATTAGTTATAAGGACATTAATAATAAAACATGGTATAAGGTTAAGTAGATAGGCTATACTAAGACTACCTAGGAGCTACTAGAGAATTTAAAGAACGCTATAGGAAAGGTATAGGAGTATTAGAAGAAAATAGATTAGGCAATATTAATAAGAAAGGAGTATTAAAAAATAAGTCACCTAAGGGGGACCTAGGAAGAGCGACTACTAAACTACTTAGAGTTATTCCCTTCACCATAGAAGGAGAGTTGGTTCTCTTATTACCTAGTTCCTAAAGACCTTATTAAATAAGCTTCTACTCTTTTAAATAAACTTTCTTACGGATACGTTCTAAACGCTAAAGATAAGTATAAGCCAGACGCTAAGCTTTAAGGACACGTGCGGACTCTTTTAAGGCACGCTAAACCTTAAGCAGCGCAGAGGCCAATTTACCATTAAGTTTCGCAGCGGCAGATTAAATATAAGACCCTATAACAAATTACTTAGGGAACTTAAAGACTATTAAGAGTAATAGGACACGTATATTTAACATTAGATATAGAATAAACGTTATATAATAAACGCATGTTGGCGCGAGTGCATTTAAAATAAGAGGAAGGTTGGCGACCGGAAGGACTCGCGATTATAACGTAACTTAACCCCTCTTTCGCATAATAAGAGTAAGGTATCGCCATTACTTCACCTAGTAATAGTATTAAGGAAACAGTACAAAGGCGACGCTTAACCTAGGAGAGAGAAGAAATTGCTTTAGGTATAATAAGCAACAATATTAACCAAATTAATTAGATAGATATCACACCTCTAGTAAACAACCTAGAGATACTAGGTATCTTTAAGGACAAAGATAAAGAGGAGGGAGATAGTGTTACGGACGCTTTAAGTACAATACTATAACTACTTAGAGAAGAGTTAAAAGAAGCTAGTTAGTTAATATAGGCACGGACCAGAATAGAACCCGTGGAACTATATAACAAGGAATAGTAAGCAAGTCACATAATAGTTAAACGTATTAGCTGCGTTAAACGTAAGGGATGTTACGTTTAATATAGATAAGACGTACATCACGTACAAGAAGGATTTCTTAGGAGTACAGTTGTGTATTTAAGGACCCTTAGTCCCTACCTAGATAGTTCCTTCCTTATAGTAATTCTTAAAATACAATTAGAGTTAATCTATTAGGCAACCACTCCACCAGTTATTATTACGTTGTTAACTACTATCTTTGCATTTCTTATACACCTAGCCCATTAACAGAACCCATCGTAGTTCTTACTATAAGGTTCCGTTATATACGTCCGCTAAGTAGTATATAGGCGCCTACTTATTTATATTAATAGCCTTATTTATATAGAAGCAGACCCTTATATTGCCTACTCCCGCATATACTAGGTGGTAGGATTTTATAGTATATATTATATTTCCTTAGTCCCTCCGCTATAGCTCTTAGATAGCTAATATATCTAGCTAGGGGTCCGCCTACTCCACCTCTTATAGGAAGTAGAGTAGTACGCCGTTCCTACTATTATTGGTATTATACTGTATAATTATAAGTGTTTTCTAGTGTCCTAGCATAAAAGGTCCATGCTGGCCTCTAAGTTAGCTAAATCGGTGCCCTTTAGCGTCTATTTACTTCCTTATAACGCAGTTTTAGAGCCTCTAAATACCTTTCTCGGGATCTAGGCTTCTACTTCTACCTCTATATTAAACTCCATATTTAGTAAAGGCTCCTAAATTACTAGGATTTAAATTAGGGCGTGTATACTACCATATAGTGCTATTTAGAGTATTAATTAGAGGGTCCTCTGGCCTATTTCCTTCCTAAAATAATTAAAAGTCCGTGGCCGGCCAACCTTCTAGGGGGCTTCCTCTGCCTATATAGAGCTCTCTTACGTAACTATCTCCTTTAACTTCCTTTTCTTGGCTCGTTATAAGACCTCCTTAGTAGTAATCTCATACTATAATTATAATTGCTGTCCGCTTATAGGTGCCTTATAGGTGCCTGCGTAGTATATTAGCGTATAGGCCCTAATTGCTGCAGCCTTCTCCTACTATGTCCGCTTAACACTATACGCCCCATTCCATGCCTCATGGTCTACTTTATAGTTAATACACTTTTTAGGTAGATCTCCTATATATTTACTAGTATTATATTACCCAATATAGCGTCCGCATCTAGCTTCTCTCCTATAACTCTTAGCTATATAGTTAAAGCCTTAGCATTTAAAGAACTGCGTTACTAAAAACGTTATCTCGTGCCTTATAACTAGGTAATAGTCTCCTCCTAGAAAGAGGCCTTAATTAAATAGCGCATTTATTAATTCTTCTAACTGTATACCCATAATAAGTAACAATTTAACCTTTTATCCCATTTAGACTCTTCCTAGCCTTTTCCACGCCAGCCTTTCTACTATAAGCCCCGCTATAGTACAGTTCTACTTTATTATATCTTCTATTATCTACTTAGCCTCTAGGCCTTAAATGGCGAGGCTTATAGATACCGCGTAGACCTCTACTAGTACTAGCGGAATAGCTAGTATAGCAGAGCGTCTAAGGACCTTTGTTTACTCTATTTCTTATAGCAACCTATCTTTTACATCTTTATCCGTAATATACGCCCTAATGTCACCGCTTTATAACTTCTTTATAGCCTATATCCTATAGGTGTCTAGGGGTCCTACGGCCTAGAGTTTATATATTAGGGCTTAGCTATTCTACTTTAAGGTTTCCTTATAGTCGGCGGCGTCGCCTATACGGATTATAATCTCATATACTTCTGTAGGTTTATAGGCAACTTGTCTTATAGCTTAGGGCATTATAGGTATAGTAGTAGCGACGTATATATACAACAGCGGGCCTATAGACGTCAGTCCGCTCTTTATAGCCATCGTTATAGCCTTTCTAAGGGCGCCAATATCTATCCGGATTGCCTTTATATCCTAGGCATATTACTCTTAGGTTCCTTAGGTTTAAATAAGCTCCGCTAATATAGTAAAGGCTGTTTAGAGGGCAGGTAGTTATATAATAGAGTTTAATATACCTACTTATCCAGGCCTCTACCTTAGTTTTTAAGTAGCTTTCCCTTACTAAGCCCTAGGGCTCAGGGCTTTCCATAAGCAGTTAGCTGCTACTACTAATAACACAGGGAATTTCATTAGTTCTCTCGGGTATCTTATAATAGGATTAACCTAAGTACTAGTCTACCCCCTAACAGTCTATATAAGAGTCTCCTCCTAGAGTTAGTATACTTTTACACGGCTTAGGAGCCTTCTATAGCCTCTAGTTTCACGCCTCTTATTATTATTTCCGCTGGTATAGGCATAAGCTACCATTTATAGGGGTCGCAACTTCTGTCTTACGCGCCTACTAACATAATCCTATAAGGGCGTCGTAACTACATCCTACAATATAGAAGCCTTAGGTACCTTCTATAGTTAAGGCCAATTAAGCCTCTCCCGCCTAAGTAACTCCTATTTGCTCCTTAAGCGTACCTTACTAGCGTACTGCCCTAGTAAGCAGCCGTACTACCCTAATAAGCAGCCATACTACCCTAGCGAGCAGTCCTATCTATTAGTATACTAATACGCGCATCCGTTCTCTTAAGCCATATAATAGTTTCTTTAGCTAGAATGTAATCCTACCTGCCTACTAGGTGCACTAGGGGTTAGAGCCTAGCTAAGGGGTAAGGTCCCTAGAGCTAGTAATAGCTACTACGTACTACGCCCTATAGGAGGCTAGTAGTAGTATAGGGGCATAATACCCTATACTACTACCAGTTCCCGTTTCGCGTTACCTATAAGAGTCTCCTTATAATAGGCTGACCGTGTCTTACAGGAGGGGTTATAAATACTTAGTCCCGCGCTAGGCAACCTACTCTACCCTCTCCTACTAACTAAGCTTATATCCCCCCTCTTTATAAGCTAGCCTATATCTCTAACTTATTAAGTCCTTATACAACTAGCTTATATTTCCTTAGAGCCTTCCCCATATATATACGCAGGTTACGTGCACCACGCCTATTAAGACCCTCCTATAAGTCACTTAGTTGTTAAGCGCTATAGAGCCGTCAAAGCTGGCTTATATTTCCGCTGCTTAGAGCTTTACCTATATTTCCACCTCGTTAAGCCGTCTAGTCGCCATCGCGTCGCTATTATATCGCTGTCGCGTCTGTCGTCTAGGTCGCGCGTACTATACCTATTAAGACCCTCTTCTAAGTTACCTAGGTGTCGTATACTAGATAGGCCCTCGTAGAGGGGCCTTAATAAGTTCTTTAGGCAGGGCCTTAACAAGTTCTTCGCGGTGGCCTTAGGGCCTTAATAAGTTTCGTATAATTCTGCGACGCGTTAACCTTAACAAGTTCTTATAAAAAGAGGTTCCCTACGCCCTCGCTGTATCCCTACGGTCTTAGAGCTAGTGTAAGCCTAAGGGTGTCCTATTATACGACTAGGACGCATCTATATCAACTAGCTAGGTAATAAGGCCAGTTTCGGGCCTAGCTATAAGCTAGGTAGTCGTATATCGGGTAGTTTTTATATCCCAGTTTCCCTTAATAGCCCCCCTAGATAGTAGAGTAGGAGCCCTAGGCGGGGGCAGTAGGACTCCTAGTGTTGTTAAGGGCGATGCTTTATACGATGCTTCGTACGCGTCGCAGGCTCAACACCACAGAACCGCGACGACAGCGCGCTGCACGCGCTGCGACGGCTCCCTACTATCGCCTCTGCACTTGGCCATCAAAAGAAACGATTTCCTAATAATGTTTCCACCCGCGGCGACGTAGACGCATGCAGTAGGGCTTTGCGGGCAATAAGCTATTATAAGATAAATATAAGGAACTTAATAAGTATAATTAAATTATAAACGAGTTAAATAAAAAGGTTACTTAACTAGCAAGCCAGGATGAGTATAACGACTACTGCTCTAAAGTACCGTATAAAATTTAAGTTTCTCCACTTTAGTGGTGGTCTTAAGAATAACAAATAAAGCGCTAGCTACGGCTTTCACTCTTTATAAGAGAGGTGCTTTTAATTCTAGCTATAAGTAATAAACCAGAGAGAGTATTTTTAGGAGGACGTTGTACAATATTATAGAAAAGGATACAGCTTAGAATATTAAGTATTAAAAGAATAGAGTATATAAAGAGTTAGTATAGGAGTAAAATTTTAGAAGAGAATAGCTAGATTTTAGATAAAGGAGGAATAAAAGAAATATAGTAGTTATATAAGGGAAGGTGTATAAGAGATATATTATATAACACTAAGGGGTAGGGGTATAAAATATATAAATAAAATAATTTTAGGTAAAAGGTAACTACTAAAGGCGTATAGGTGGCATATATAAATATATACTAATTTTAAACTTAAAAGATTATAAGTTTAAATCCCACCAATATTGTCCTTTATTAAGAATTGGGAAATACAATTATCTAGTATACTTCCCGTCCCACCATATAAGAGATTCTCCGGCAATATTACTATACTATAAGTTAACTCTCCTCTCTATATAATATACCTATATAACTAACTAGCCTTAGGATAAGTAGAAGAGGGTAGAAGCTTTACCGGCAATTAATATAGAGGCTTAGGCGGGGGGTATATCGGAGAAGTAGGTGTAGACAGGGAGGCCTTTATATATAAATGCAATTCTAATTTAGAGCCGTGGATCTCTAAATATAACTATAAGTAACCTATATTACTTATATAAGGTAGAGAGCTAATTAATGCTAGTTCTACGAGGCTTATACGACGACTCCGCGTCGTCTAGTAGGCCCTCGCCCCTTTACTAAGTGTCAGAGTCTCCTAGGGTTCTGTAGTGGGTGCTATAAAAATTACAAGTAGCGGGATCATAGGGCTTGATATTTGGCGTACGATAAAAATTCTCAGCCTATAGCGGCGGCAGTAGGAGCACTAGAGGGTAAGGATCGGATTATAGAACTAGAGGATAACGAGGAATAGATAAAAGTTACTAAATTCAATCTCCTCTCTTTTTTACCACTTTTATTTTATTTTATAGTATCTTATATATAGTATCTCGTACAAGAAGAAGTATAAATAGAGAGTAAAAAGGAGATACCTAATTAGTAGGGAAGCTAAGGACGTTAGTAGATTACTCGCTTATTTAGTAGCGGATCAAAAAAAATCGATTAATATGATATAATATGATATAATCTCGCGTATCGTATCGATAAGGATCGTTTGGATTTTCCGCTACCCTGCCTGTTACCTACACCATTTTATGTATATATACCTCTTAATTTCCATAGATTTACAATTAAGTCGCTTATTCAATTCTTCCACACTGCAAAGCTTACAGAAGAAGTCATAGTGCGACTGTTGTTGTGGATATACTACGCGTATATATAGGCTATGTTTTAATAACTAACTACTATTACCTTATATGGCTATATTGGGGTATATATATAGCATATGCCCTAATTATATACTATAATATTTGCGATTTATAGATAAACAACTTTGCATTTTCTATTTTATTTAAATTGCATATGCATTGTATATATAGGGGCTAAGTGTGGTCCAAAGCTAAGCGTAGTTCGAGGTTGAATTTAAAGTTCGGACCACGTTGAACTTTTAGACCACGCCGAGCTTTTTTCGGACTACGCTAAGCTATAAGCCCCTAGTTGTCCTAATAGGCTCCTAATAGGCTCCTAATAGGCTCCTACTAGGATCTTAATCGTCCTAATTGTCCTAATAGGCTCCTATTAGGATCTTTAATTTTTCTAATTATCCTATTAGGCTCCTAATAAGAAACTAGTATTTCTTAATCATTCTAATAGGCTTTTAATAGGAAACTAGTATTTCCTAATTATCCTATTAGGTTCCTAGCAAAATACCCCCCCTAAAGTAATACCCTCTATATACCCCTTAAGCTATATTACTAAGGCTCTATATAAGGCTCTATATAAAGCTCTATATAAAGCTTTATATAAAACTCTATATAAAACTCTATATAAAGCTCTATATAAAGCTCTATATAAAGCTTTATACAAAGCTCTAAATAAAGCTCTGTACGAAGCTTTGTGTCGATTTAGGTTGGATTTAGCCTATTACCCTATCCTTGTTCCTATTCCGGGTATACTACTACCCCCATTTTAGTTATATACCCCCCTTCCCTTTCCTATTTTAGATATCTACCTCATATATAAATAGCTTCTTTTCTTTATAGTTTAAATAGACAGAGTCCTTATTCTTTACTTACTTATTAGTATATAGACTATTAATTAATAGTTATAAGCCTAGGCGACTTGCCATACCATACTATAATTTAATTAATTATACCCCTTATTAAATACTTTATTCGTCTTTATAAGCACCTTTTAATATAACTTCTTAACCTACCCAAGCTATTACTACGATAGTAATATTATTAAACTAAGCTAATTGGGACAAATGGATCGACCTAATTAGGCTTTAAGCTTAAATAGCAGACGTATAGGAATACGTTAACCCCTTAACTAAAAAGGATGAGTTACCCTAATTAACTAAACTAGTCTTTCCTAGGCCTTAAGATATAACGCTAAAAATAACCTTATATATAGCTCTCTCTAAGGACAAGACGGACGAGCTTTAAATTCTCTATAAGAGGTATAAGATAGTAAAGAAGGAATATAAAAAGCAAAAGGTAGCTTTAACCTCCCTATAAAGCTATATTACTAGTATAGTGGCTAGGAACCTAAATACCTATATATTGGGTATTAACTTAGTATATAACACCCTGGCGGCTCTTAAGGAGAGGGTTGCCCCTACTAATATAATACGCGAGCTGTACCTATCTACTTAATATACTAAGGTTAAAAAGGGCCTAAATATAACGGAACCTTGTAGCAGGAACTACGGTAGGCTCGTTATTAGGCTAGGTATGTAGGTAATGCAAGTATAGAAGTCAAAACAACGAATAAAAACTAGTAGAGTGGTTGCCCAACAAATTAACTCTAATTATATTCTAAGAATTACTACAAGGAAGGAACTATCTAGGTAGGGACTAAGGGTCCTTAAATACATAACCGTACTCCTATAAAATCCTTCTTATATATAATATACGTCTTATATATAAGGTACGTAAGTTTTTCCCGTTCCTTTTGTTTAATATATAGCATATTATATAACCTTAGTTACTATTCCTCGTCATATAGTTCTACCGGCTCCATTCTAAACCGTGCCTAAATTAACTAACTAGCTTCTTCCAACTCCTCTCCTAGTAGTCGTAATATTGTACTTAAAGCGTTCATAACACTATCTCCCTCCTCTTTATCTTCGTCCTTAAAGATTTAAAATATCTCTAAGTTGTTTACTAAAGGTGTAATATCCGTTTAATTAATTTGGTTAATATTATTACTTATTATACCTAAAGCAATTTCTTCTTTATACGCCCAACGTCGTGCCTATACTGTTACTGCGATATTATCTCTTAATAAGATTATACCATCTCTATATTCTCGTTGTTTAAAAGAGGGGTTAGTTTATATTACGTTGGCGAACCTATCTTTATAATAACCGTCCTCTTACTTAGAGTGCACTAAAGCGAATATTTGTTTATCTTATAACGTTTGCTCTACTTCTAATGCTAAATATACGTAACCTATTACTTTTAATAGTCGTCTAGTTCCTTAATTAATTTATCTTAGGGTCTCGTGTTTAATTTACTACTACGCGGCTAGATAGTAAACTGTCTTAAGCCCTTACTAAGTTAGAACGTTCTTAAAATGCGGAACAGAAGGCCCTAAATACTCACATTGCGGCGTCTACTCGTTTACTCCGTCTTAAGAAGGTTCGTAAGAAGGTTCGTTTTAAGGAGTAGAAACTTATAGAATAGGGTCTATAGGAGCTTAGCAATAAAAAAACGGATTCTTTTCTAATAGAGAAGGAAATAGATCTAAGTAGTTCGGCAACTGCTCCTCCTAGGTCCCCCTTAGGTAACTTATTCTTTAGTAATTCTTTTTTTTTAATACTATCTAACCTAATCTCTTCTAATACTCCTATACCTTTTCTATAGCGTTTTTTAAATTTTCTAGTAGCTCCTAGGTAGTCTTAGTATAGCCTATCCACTTAACCTTATACTATGTTTTATTATTAACATCCTTATAACTAATAATCTTTAAAACTTACTATTCGTCTTTTTCTTGCCCTCTATATATGTCTGCTTCGTAAACTAATAGCTTAATATTTCCGTATACTAGCTCTAGCATTGCGATATCCTATATAAGGTAGATCTTTATTTTAGCTGGTAGGTTTAACTTAAACGTAACTAGTAAAATCCTTTACGTAATTTTAAAAGGTCTTAGTCTAATATAGTCTAACTTTTTACTTAGTCGTTAACTCTTAAAATTTTTATATAGTAGCCATACTTTATCTCCCTCCTTAAGATCTAGTCCCTTAGATCTCTTAGCATTATAGTACTTTTTTATTCTCTTTTATACTTTCTTTACTAATTCTATAAGGTCTATATAAAGATTTATTAACGTCTTTATTCTTTCTTTAGCTATGCTACTTATTTTCTTTACTTACTATAGTAAAAACAATATTCTTAGCTTATATCTATAATTTACTTTAAATAGTAATATATCTATTCCTTTTTAAGGTGTTATATTATATATAAATTATATAACTAGTAATAATAATACCTAATTATTCTATGCATAATTAATATAATGCCTTAAATACTACTCTAGTGTCTAATTTAATCTTTCCGTTTAACTATCTATCTATAGATAATATATAGTAAAAGTTACTACTCTAACTCCTTGCTCCGCTAAGAATACCTCCTAAAATACTGCTATAAATCTTAGATCTCTATCCGATATAATCTTACTTAGTACTCTATATCTTATAAACACTTCCTTAATATAGATTCTAGTAATATCTTCCGCTAAGATTTCTTCCGTATATACTATAAAGTATCCCCACTTTATAAGCTTGTCTACTATTACTAAGATTATATTATAATCTTGTCCAGTAATAGGATCTTTTAACTTTGGTAACTTAATAATAAAGTCTTATAATATAACCTCCTATGGTCTCTTTAGTGTTTTAATAGGTTATAGCCCTCTATATAGCTTATACCTCGTTAGTTTATTCCTTTAGCAATCTAAACATTCTTTTATAACTTTTCGCGCTAAGCCCTAGATTCCGTTAATAATATACTCCTCCTAGAGTTTTAATACTAAGCCCGTGGCTCTATTATGTCCCTAAGTTAGTCCCTTATAGAAGTCCTCCATAAACTACTCTACTATGCTTCTTAGGATATACTTTACTTCTCGGTTTTTATATATATCCGTTTATAGATCTTCTAGCTATGCTTTTAGAATTCTTTATACCTAAAAGCTTTTTGGTGACTTATAAACTCTATCTAGTTCTTCCTAAGTTGCTATAATTTTTAGATAATTGTACCTAATTAATCCGTCTATGTCCTTTCGCAGTAAAGCCCCTAATAGCTTTTTATTGTTTTATAGTTTAGCCTTATAACTTAGAGCATCTGCTTATATATTATCTATACCCTTAATATACTAAATCTTAAAATAGTATTCTGTAAGTATCTCCGCCCATCTAACCTATCTTTAGTTAAGTTCCTTTATTATTAGGAATCCTATTAGGTTCTTATAATCCGTTTTAACTATAAATAGTTTCTCTATACCTTATAAGAATGCTCTTTATTCCTTTAATACTATAACTATACCTAATAACTCCTTGTTATAGATATTATAGTTTAACTCTAATAGTGTTATCTTTCGACTATAATATGCTACTAGATGCTATCTATCTTAATATTTCTATATAAAGCACGCCCCTAGTATATAGTCTAATGCATCTATTTCTACAACCGTCTCTAGTCCTAGTTAATAGATTTTAAAAACTGGCTCCTAGGTAAATAACTCCTTAACTTTTTTAAAGAGTTCTCTTTATTCTTCTCCCTATATCTATAGTTTTTCTTTCTTCGTTAACCGTGTAAATGGCTTAATATCCTTTAACTATTGCGCTATAAACCTTCTACAGTAATTATAAAACCCTAAAAATAATCTTAACTGCGTAACGTTCTCTAGTTCTTACTAATTTACTATAGCCTTAATCTTCTTTAGATCTATACTAAGTTAGCCTAGTTCGATAATAAATCTAATAAAATTAGTCTTTCTTATAAAGAACTCGCATTTCTTAATTGCTACTAGTATCTATTCTTCTTATAGTCTCTTTAAGACCTATTTAACGTGTTCTCCGTGTTCTCCCTTAGTCATTAAGTAGATAATAATATTATTAAGATATACTATAATAAATTTATTTAAGTGTTCTCCTAATATATTATTAATACGCTTTTAGAACGTTACTAGTATATTTATAAGCCCGAATTATATAACTAATAGTTTATATAGTCCTTCCTTTAACCTAAAGGCTGCCTTCTATTTATTGCCTTCCTTAATTCTAATCTAATAGTACGCCTATCTTAGATCTATCTTCATAAAGATTTACGCATTACCTATCCTATCTTAGATTTCGCTAATTAAGGGTAAAGGATACCTATCCTTTTAAGTAATACTGTTTAACTACCTATAGTCGATATATAGTCTTAGTTTGCTATTCTTCTTTAGTATAAATAGTACTAGATATCCTACTAATAACTACGATGGTCTAATATATCCTTTTTATAAGTTTTCCTAGATAAACTCTTTAAGTACTCTACCTTCCTCTTTAGTAAGTTTATAGATTGGAAAGAACCTTAGACTTACTCTTAGTTCTAACTCTATCTTATAGTCCTATGCTATATACTCTAATAGCTTTTTACTTTTTAGTGACTATAGTTTCTTACCATACTTATAGTATCTCTTTAGTATATAACTTAAGCCCCGCTTAGTCTCCTTATATATCACTCCAACTTAATACTATACTAACTTAGTTTATTATTATATCTTACGGCGTTAAGTATCCTTAATATTAACCTAACCTATAATCTAATCAATCTTTGGATTATATTCCTATAACTAAGGCATTCCTAATACTGCCTTATCCCGTCCTAATAGTAGGATATTAAAAGACATCTTAATCTATCTTCCTTTAATGGTTATTTAAATAGGTCCTATTTTAAGATTAATAATCCCTCCTCCGTAGGCTATTAGATCTCCTAAAATTGTAACTAATAGGTAAAGTTTCTCCTTCTGCCTATAAGGTAGTCCCATTCTCTTAACTGCTACTAGTAAGATATAGTTCCGCATTACTCTACTATCTATTAGCGCTTCGAACTGCTAATCTTACTATTTAACTTATAAATTTAGGTGTTATCCTTAAATTCCTTTAAGGGTCTAAGGCTCTACTACTAGCTCCTTCTGGTTCCGTAGGCCTTTACTTTTCCTAACTATTAGCTGCTTAATCCTTATGCATTTAGCTTATTCTTTAGCCAATACCTAGTTTATTTTTTGTCTTTAATATACTATAGACACGTATTCTCTAGGCATTCCCACCACTATTATCTGTCTAAGCATTCTTCCATAAGGAATCTTCTTAGTTAAAGTATTAAATCTCCTTCCTCTTAGACTTCTACTAGATGCCATCTATATATATATTTAGCATTCCTATATTATTACTTATCTATTATCCAATATATTCTTATAGGGTATTTCTAATTCTTTTCTTTTAGATTCTTATATATCTTATATATATCGTCCACGCACGCAATCCATAATAACGTATAGTATACTAGGTGCTTTAGGTTAACTCTTAGCTTATCTTTATTCTTAAGTTTAAACCTTTATTATGCTAATTTAAATGTTATAACTTTGTTTACGGGTACTAAGATACGCCTTTTACTTCTCTAGTCCTCCAAATATTCCTCTAGATCCTTTAACGTTATAATTAAGGCTCCTTTAATATACGTTATAGCCTTTTCTATAATCGGGTAGTTCTGGATAACTTTTTCGTCTAACTATATATAGAAATCTTCCTACTCGTTATTATGCCTTTGCCTATACCACTTTTAGTATAGCTACTAGAGTGTATATAGCTTATCCGTAAGGAAGTATCTTCTTATTACTGCATTGTAATAGCCTTTTATATATCGTTCTTTAAACCTAGTTAGGATCTCTAGATCCTCTTTATCTTCCAGTTTAGTAAGCCACTTAGCTCTTAGTGTGCCTGCCCTAGGCCTATTAGTAATTCTTCGTACTAGCGCCCTATCCTTTATACGTCCTAATATACTAAATCTCTTGTTTAGTTTCTATTCTTACCATACAATAATTCTTTATCTAAATTCTTCTATAGTTTCTTTTAGTTTATGTCTTGCGCTTAGATCCTTAAAGTCTTCTTACTTCTTAATCTTAGTATTAACATTTTAATCTTTAGGCCGAACACTATATTCCCCTAGTAGGTCCTCTAAGTCTATATATTTATCTCCTAGTCTAGTTATTATTTATACTATAGATTCTCTAATCTGTATAGAAGCCTCTTACCTCTTATTTATGGGTGTCCTTATTTATACTCCGAATTCTTAACCCCTTTAGATTCTTAATCCTAAGCTTACTTCTATCTTAAGCTCTACTCCAGCCTTAGTCTAACTAGGCTTACTTAGTGTTCTTATCTTATCTTAAGAGTCTTAAATCTCACTTATCTCTTTTTAAGAATCTTATACTTATAGGAAGCTTTATCCCGAGCTTATTCGTATATCTTTAAACTAAGCTACTACCCTACTCTATCGATTACTGTTTATTATAGGTCCTTAGGTTTACCTCATCTTATTTTAAAAATCTTAGTCATCTCTTATCTTATTTTAAGAATCTTAAGCCTTTAGCTTTTTGCCTTTATTAAGTGCCGAAGTAGCTCACTATCCTACTTCTCTTACGTCTCGCAAAGCGATAGACATCGTGTCTAGTAGGGTCTTAATCCCTACTAATATTCCCTATTTTATAGTAGAATTATCCTCTACTTCTAATATAATATCTTTTAGGTCTATATACTTCTAGTAAGCTGCCCTTATTACCTTGTCGTTACGAAATACTTCGCCTACATTAAAATCATTATCCTTAATATCCAATCTGCGAGCTAGTTCATTGGTTCCTCTACATCCTATAGGTGCTAGCTTTTACAGCTAATAGCTTACGCCATACTTAGAGTCCTTATAAATTTGGTATACGTTATTATAATAGAACGTAAAACTTTTAATTAAATATTCTTTTGTTCCTCGCAGCATATTATTGTCCCTCTATACGTATATATCGTCTACTAGTCTCGTGCCTTTTACTATATAGTAACTCTATCCACTTCTATAGTCTTTAATATAATAACCTTATTTTCCGCAATTTATGTAAGCTCCCTCTTTAAACTATTTCTCTTACTATAGAGTCCGCCTGAATGTCTTCTACTGCTAAGATCCCTAATTTGGCCTTTACTCCTTAGACCTTTAATTACTTAATCCTTATCCTCTAGGTTTCTACGGTTTCTTACTCTATCTTTTATAGGCTTCTTTAGTACTACTTAGGTCCATTAGCTCTACGCTATACTATAGTTTTTAACTTAGCTTTAGTTATTGCGTACTCTACGCCTTATATAACTATAGAACTTTATCCTAGCCTTTCTTAGCCTGCTCCCTTTAGTAGATCTAATTATTAATCTTAATCGCTTAATCTATTAATTCCCTTAGGGTGTCCGTATCTTCTATTAGAATAATTATATCCTAGACTTTAGCCTTAAGTCCTTATTTATACTGTACTATAAGCGCCCTATTATTCCACTCTACTTATATCGCTAACGTCTGGAACTGCGTTGTATACTTAATTGCTAAAGTTCGTTACATAATGTCTTAGAGTTTCCTTTTTACTATAGTCGTTACTTCTAGGTCTCCAAATATCTAGGTAAGTCACTCTATAAATCTATTCTAGCTTAAGAATATAAACCGTACCTCTTAGTTAGTGGTCGTTATGCTATTTGCTTATATCTCTATAAGGTAAAGCTTAAACTACTTAAGTGCCCTTCCTATTAAGAACAGTTCTGCATACGCTATTTAATCCATAGGTGTTACCAGCTTTACTCCCTCCTGTATAACCTTAAAGTGCATTTATATAAGGAATCCTTTAAGCTTTAATCTCTCTCCTAAGTACCTTTTAATTAATAGTAACTTAACCTTTACTGCGCTTATCCCGTTAATCCTATTTTCTAATATCGCATTATTTTCTGTTAACTAGTTAACTATCTCTTATAATTATCCAACCGTTATAGGTTGCTATAAGTTAGTATCTGCTATACTAGTGTCGTTACCTGACCTTAAAGTAGTTGCCGCCGTCAATAGCGTTATAGTAGCTGCTTTTAGTGGCATGTTGTTTAACTCTCTATATTTAATACCGTAACTAGGTAGTAATTATATAATAGAACCTTATAGCAGGAACTACGGTAGGTTTATTATTAGGCTAGGTATATAGGTAATATAAGTATAGAAGTTAAAATAATAAATAATAACTAGTGGAGTAGTTGCCTAATAGATTAACTCTAATTGTATTTTGAGAATTACTATAAGGAAGGAACTATCTAGGTAAGGACTAAGGGTCCTTAAATACACAACCATACTCCTATAAAATCCTTCTTATATATAATATACGTCTTATACGTAAGGTACGTAAGTTCCTCCCGTTCCTCTCGTTTAATACGTAGCATATTATATAACCTCGGTTACTATTCCTCGTCACATAGTTCTACCGGCTCTATTTTAGACCGTGCCTAAATTAACCAACTAGCTTCTTCCGACTCCTTTTCTAGTAGTCGTAATATTGTACTTAAAGCGTCTATAACACTAAAGAACCAGAACTTTAAGGCCTAGCTATAGTAGTAGGAGAAGATATATAACGACTGTAAAAAGATTAAATTACCGGACGTATATGGCGACCGAGTAATTAGAGATTTTTTAATAGTGGTAAAGCCAGCATTACTAAACTGGGCCTTAACGTGGAGGGTTAAATTTAATAAATATAACTGGGCTAGTAACTAGATAATATATTAAACGGACGATTAGGAATAAGAACTCTGTTTATTAAAGAGGGCTCTAGAAGCTCTCTTATATATATTAGGTAGGTCCAAATATAATAACAACGACGTCGTTATATAGTAGGTCATAGTTAAGAGAAAATAGGTAATGAGATATTTAATAAGATATATAAGCTTAAGATACGAGATAACTGAGATATAGTTTATATAGACGATCTAGGTCGTTAGACAGTATTACAATAGTAGTAAGGAACTTCAATTTAGGTTAATACACCCCCCTAGCTGCATAGAGCCTTTTAGGCTGCTATAGAAATACTAAAAAGTTATAATAGCAATTTAGTGTTAAGTTAAAGGAAATCCTCTATATATTTACCTTGCCCAAATATTATTTAAATTAAATTAAATTAGATCCTTAATATTAACGAGGTTTAATTACTAAAATACTTAAGGGCCGAGCTAATACCTTCTATTATAATTATTTAGCAGGAAAAGGATATAATTTTGACCGCATAATATATAAGTTAAGATACTACTTTAAAATAAAAGAGAATAAGTAGCAGTATATATTAGAATAGAGAGAGACTACCTTCCTAAGGATTATTACTATAAACCTAGGTATCCCTCGGCTTAATTATCTTTAAAAGCTCTTTAATTAACTTTAGATAATTTAGCGTGGTTTATCCAAATTATATTAGAAGGATTTCAGCCTATATAACTAAGTTATTAGCGTATGCTAAGGCGTTAAAGAATACAACCTTATACTCTTTAATCCTGTAAATACTTACGAAGAAGTATATACTTAATTAAGATCTTCTATTAGCACTGCTCTACGCTCTTAAGAAGTACAGCAATTTAACGCCTAACTTTAACCTACTTTAATTAACCCGCCTAACTAATATAATTATAACTAGACTAATTAAATATATAGTGGCTGGGGTAGATAATACGGCAGAGGGTATAATTAACAACTATAAGGTAAAGGTAGAGGCCCTTATAGAGGTTTATTTCGAAGTAATTACTAGAAGAAGTGCTATATTTATAAGAAACCGAATTGCTAGTTAACTAAGCATTCTTTTAATAAGCGAAAGGAGGTATATAATAAGTTTCGCCAAAGTATAAGAAACGTTAGAAATTATAAGGTTACTACAGCCTACTTCTAAAGCTTCCTAGTTTAATATAAAGGTGTAGAAGATCTTAAGGGTGAGGTTAATAAGGCTAAATAGCTTCTTATAGATATAGAAATTAAGGACTACTTACCCAACTAATACTTTACTAAGTATAGTAAGGTAGATGGCATACAAACTGTTACTATTCTTAATAACCAATTTACGCTCCACTCTATTACAAAGTTAGATATCTTTAACGAGCCATAAGAGAGTTCTACGTTCTCCTTTAATAATAAATACTTAGTAAACGTCTTTTATAGTATTATACTAGACACTAAAGCCGTAGGAGTATCTATAGTAGGAAAACCTTAAGTTCGAGCCCTTTAGCAGCTTAATAGCTCTATTTAGATTAACTATTTAACGGCAGGCTAATACACGATTCGTTTTAGCAAGGGTACTACAATCTCTTTTAGCACAATTAGGGTCTAAACCCCCTTAGGGTGTATTACTTTCCACGTTATTCCCATAAATACCCCATTTCTATTTTGCATTAGAGATATAGATAAATTAGGCGTTAAGCTTAATAACCTTAAGAATATACTTATTTAGGGAGATAATCGGGTACCTATTATACGCAAGTAGGGTCACCCCTAGTTGCTCCTTTATTAACTAGAAAAGAGTATTACTTAAAGCCACTTAACTAAGTTAAAGTTACGTTAACTACACCGTCGATTTAGCTACCTATCTATTTATTAATTACTTAGGGTTCTTTAGTAAGCAGGTTATAAAGTTAAGGTTAAGGTAATTAAGTATTTTATAAAGTACTACTATTACTACTAAATAAACCAGAAGTCCCCTAGCCGATTTAAGTTCAGCCTTAAAGATAACTATAACTTTAACTTTTATATCATTATTAACGTTATATATCTTAGCGGCAAGCCAGTACTCTAAGTTATTAACTTCTTAACCTCCTTCCAAGCTGCACGTTTCTTAAAGGATATATTAGCTAGGAATATATAGGATACCCTTTAATTATACTAAATTAATATCTACTTAGGACCCCCTAACTAAATTATCTACAATGTAGAAAAGAACTTCTTATCTATAGAGTTTTAATAATAGATAAAGGTAATAGCAATTAAGGTTAAGGAAGTCCCTATTAAGGCATATAATAGTATTAGAAAAGTAGAGCGATATTATACACCATTACGCCGCGTATATAAGATTATCTCTTTAGAATTAGAGAATACTAGCGAAGAACTTACCTTATAAATGGCTGTTAAAGCTATTAACAATTCCGCTGGCCCAGATAGACTTATACCTACATTACTAGTCTTTAGCGCCTACCCTTAAATAACTAATAATTTTCTACTATCTCCCTCTATTATATAATAAGCTAAGGCTATTTACAAGGCAATAAAGGAGGTATAATGTCTCTACGCTATATACTAGGTTAACAACGCACTAGGAATAAGAAATAGCCTAAATACCTTAACTACGCTTAATCTGCTACTTTAGTCTAAGGTACGCGTATAGCGTAAAAAGGGAGGGTAGTTAGGCCCACATTAACTCATTATAATTAATAGTTAAACTTATACTATTTAAATGCCTTATAGACCTACTTAATTCTATTTAACTGTTATTAAGCCTTACTATAAAGATAATAGTTCTAAGCCTTTGCAGGATGCTATAAAAAATACTCTAGAGGAGAACCACAACTAATATGCTCTAGAAGGCGACTATAATCTTAATATAATTATAGTAGATACGCCGTAACCATAACGCGGTAGAGGTCGCCCGAAGGGATTATAAAATCGCTAATATCTTATTAATTTTAAAGAGTAATTTATTGCCGCTATTAAGAATAGAGTTAAGCTATTAATGGCCTTTATAATAGCTAAGGAGAAGGCTAACTTTAAACTCGCAAAATAGCTCTAAAAGAAAGGTCGTATTATAACTCTAGAAGCTCCTTTCTAAGCATCCAATAAGTAGGAGATCGATAGTCTTATTATAAGAGGAGTCTTTAAATTTAAAAAGTATAACCCTACTAAGTTTAATAGAGTTCGCATCTTTAAGTTAAAAATAGTTAACGAGATTAAGGGTAAAGCTACTAACGCCCCATTTAAGAAATTAAGGCTTATTATCTAAGGTTATAACGATAATAGTAAGAAGGTAATTTTTACGCAATCTCCTATAATTTAACGAGCTAGTTAGCGAGTTATTATTGCGCTAGCTCCCTCCTTAATAAAGAATAAAATAGCAGTTTATTTACGAGATATTACTTAAGCTATACTTAATTAGAGACGCACCTTTAGCGCTTAATATTAGCATACCTTCTAGAGCAAATTCGCTACCAGTATCCTAAAGATACGATTATAGTTGTGCTTAAGCTATTATATAGAATTGCAGAGGTAGAAACTTACTAGTAGGCTACCTACAGCAAGCACTATAAAGAGAAGCTTTTAATAACTACTTCTATATTTAACCCCTACTTCCTTATTATAACTATAGGAACTCTATTTAAAATTATTAGCATATAAACTAATAATATAATTATCTTAGGAGACGACCAGTTCTTAGCTCTTAAAGAAGATAAGCTAATAAAAGCAAATCTTATAATAAAGTTAAAGGAAAAGCTTAATTTAATAATACTATTACTCTTTAATAGATGCATTCTCTCCCTAAATAAGGATTCTATTGCTTTACGCCAGAAGGGTTAAGGCAAAAAGATTAACATTATTAACGTTAATTCTCTAAAATAAGGATATGTGGAGCAACGCGCTTATAAAGCTTATGTTACTTCTATCTATTAACCCAAGGCTTTATTTAATCTCTTTATTACTATTTAACATTAGGAACTAACTAAGGATAACGTTCTTGCCCTAAATAAGCGTCTTTCCTAGTAAATAAACCATCTTGATTAGGGACTACTCTACATACCTATTAATCTTCCTACTACTAAGCTCTTTATATTTATTAATAGATCGTTTATAAATAATAAAGATTTTAGCTCCTAGTTAGGATATAAGATTATTATTATAAACGAATCTACTAGAGAGAATAACTTTACAATTTACGGCAATCTTATTTATTAGAGCTTAACCAAAAGTAAATATATTACTTAAAGCGTTCTAGCGTTAGAGATATATAGAATAGTTAGCGGAGTTAATATAGTAATTGCAATTGGAACTACCCTAAAGATAATTATAAATCGACTCAAACTTCCTATTATCCCTATAATCGTATGCACTAACTTATATTCCCTCTATAAGTATTTAGTTAAGCTTAGTATTAAAAAGAAAAAGCGCCTTATAATCGATATTATGGCACTTTAACAATCCTACAAGCGTTAAAAACTCTTTAAGATTTAATAGATTAATAGCTAAGATAACCTAGTAAATATAATAACAAAGGCGAACCTAAACAAGGCACTAAAGACGTTTGTTAATATAAATACTCTACGTATATAAGTTAAAGGTTAGGTTAAAAGGGAGTCCCTAGAAATTTCTTAGTTACGTAAGGTCTTAAGATATCTAGGAACTTCAACTAGCGGTTAAAGTTATTTAATTAGTTAGATTCTCTTACTAAGACTTTTCTAAAGGGGGGAATATAACATTCTGTAGACCCTAATTCCAACTAGCTAATTAGGATTTTCCATCCCTAGGATGGAAAATCGCTATTGGCTCGCTTATAACTAGCGCCTTAGCGGCCCTAACACGATATCCACCTACGACTTTAAGCAAGAAAGCACCACGTGCTAAGAGGCAAATTTTAGGACAGCGAGACTTATATTACAATGGCAATAGTAAGTAAGGAGGATCGATATTTATTACGCTAGTTAAGCAGTATTTATATATAGATAGCAACTACAAAAGAAGAGTTGCTAGTGTCGGGAATGAGGCAAGCGGTCGTCACGTGACGCCGCGGCACTAGCGTGGCGAGGAGTCTTAAGCTCCTCGCCCTTCCTCATTCCAATAGAATAAGCTTTATTAACCAACATCACTGTAACCTACTCGAGTAGTCGTTATTAGTGAGCCACCCTATGTAACTAATAAGCTATAAGTTATTATAAAGTAACCGCTTATTAAACTTTATGTCTCTGGTTCTTATAACCTTCTTTTAACTAGGAATGTAGATTTGGAATATATTTATTAAATTATATCCTACTAAATATCTTATATAGGCCCTTAGCGCGAGCTTGTTTAGGCGTAGAATATTATACTTAAGAGGGTAAGCCGTACAGCCGTAGACTTATAAGTGGCCTATATTTGGTTTTAGTGGTAATATACCTATAACTGACTAGATTTTTTTAAAAGGTATTTACTACCTAAGTCTTCTACTAGGCGTTTAATTAAGTAGATAGGTAGCTGCTTTATAGACATTAGGATATAGCTCCTTTAGTAAATAAGCCTTAATTCTTATACACCAAGCCTTCTATATAATTACCCCCCTAGATCGTTTTGCTAGACCGTTCTATAATTAAGTATTAGGTGCTAATCTTTTAAGACTAATTCCTTATTTAGCTGCCTATTCCTTAAATTTGCCTATAAGAGACGTCTCCCTATTTATATAGATAATGGCTACCTTAAAGCCATATTGTTGTTTAATGATATTATAATAATTAATAATAATTTAGGTAAGGGACGACTTCTTAGCTATTGTCTCTACCTTATTTATTTACGTTATATTATTAAGGAAGTGTACCGCGTACTTATTGCTATTAAATATAACTATTCCGGGTATTAAATTAAGGTGGATTTTATAGAAAGGAACTAGTAACTAAGTTAGTAGTCTTCTTAATATTACCTTATAAGCCTTAATTTTAGGCGTCGTATTAGTAATCTTCTTATCCACCTTCTTTTAAATTTTGTTACTTGGTTTGAACCACAATGGGTAAGGAATTAACTCTACGATATACCAGCATTTATTAAAGTAGTGACGTTTTCCGCATAGGCACTCTAGCGGCGGTCGCCTTTCCTTCTTCTGCTTATCTACTAACAATTAAGGCTTTAATTTAGGCTTTAAATATAGTAACTTGTCCTTAAAGATAACTCTAAAGGATCCTTATAAGGTTTTGCCCTTCTAGGCAAGCTCTGTATAACGGTAGTTATAGTATATTTCGACTAGTTTGAAGAAGGTAGAAAGCGTCTTCTTCTCCCACTTATGCTTATTAAGCTCGTTCTTCTAATATTCTAACTAGCTTAGTGTAATTAATTTAACTATATATGCGAAGTCTTTTACCAAACGATTACTATCTACCTTAGGTAGAGCTTACTCCTTATACTCAGTATATACCTTCTCCTACTCTTATAACTAGACCTTAAAGTTCTAGTTCTAAGGCGCCTTCTTAAGCCTTATATATTAAGTAGCTATTTAAAGCTTTTAGGCGTAGTTAGTCGGAGTAATTCTCTTCTTAAGAGATACTAAGACGTTATAGGTAGTAGTGCATTTAAATATATAGATAAGGTAGGTACGTAAGATAAAGCTTAGAATATGGCTACGTAACGTATTAAGAGCTAACAGCTGTTTTCTGTATAGCTTTATATTGTCCCTATAGTCGGCTTTAAGCGTTCTAAGCTCCTCCTTCTCCTCCTTATCTAGGTCCGCGAGCTTCGTCTTCCCCCAGCTATTGGTATCCTTAGGTAAGGCACAAACAGGTTCTTTAAGCTGTGGCAGATCGGTATTAGGTGTTAATAGATTAACATACTTCTAGAAACGATTATTATTTGCTTTTAACTTAATAACCTTAATCTATTCGTCCTAATTGTTTAGGCTTATAAGGATAATAGATAATATAATAACGGGAGGGGTTTCTTGTTAAGAAGTTATTGTGGGTAGTTATCTATAATTAAGATAATAATTGGAATTAATGGGAATAAAGGCTTTAGAATTAAAGATAATGCAGTAAATAGCCCGGGCTTATAACTATTAAACGGACGATTAGGAATAAGAACTCTGTTTATTAAAGAGGGCTCTAGAAGCTCTCTTATATACATTAGGTAGGTCCAAATATAATAACGACGACGTCGTTATATAGTAGGTCATAGTTAAGAGAAAACAGGTAATAAGACGTTTAATAAGACATACAAGCTTAAGATACGAGACAATTGAAATATAGTTCGTATAGACGATCTAGGTCGTCAGATAGTATTACAATAGTAGTAAGGAACTTTGATTTAGGTTAACATAATATCTATAGATCGACTAGTTAAAATATATTAAAACTATTAATAACTAGAGGCCGCCTAGTAGGAGAACAGAGCTTAATTTAGCGCTAATATAGTGAGCTCTAAGGGAGAACTAGCTGACGAGCCCGAACTAAAGCCTAAGTCATTAAAGGAAGACGGTAGGAGGGAACCATATATATACAGCGGACGTTACCCCTACTACATTTACTGGTATCTAAATGAGATTAATTGACTAAGCTAGTGGAGACCTACCAAGTCAGTTTAAAAGATAGTTAATTAGAGGATCGCTAATATGTTATTAAAACTAAAGGCTAAAATAAAGGGAGTATAGAAGCTAGCTCTGCAAGATAAGAAGTTGGAAGACGTTAATAAGTAGGCTTTAGATTAAAAGGAAGCTGTATAGAGCCCAGACGGAAATTAAAAGGAAGACCACAGTATCTTCGCCGTACACTAAGTGGGTGTCTATAATATAGGTTCTAACTATAAGCTGCGTAATAGCGTTATTCTTAATAACGGAACCACGATATACGTTATTAACAATCGATTAAGGTTCTTTAACGAGCTCTGGCTGAGTAATAACTTTATATACGCCGGAACGGGCCTAGATCTAATTAAGGGCATAGGGACGGTAGTAGTCACGATTTAAACGCCAGCAGGCCCTAAGAGGATCCTACTAGCTAATGCAGCATATATACCGGCGTTCTATACAAATTTGGCCTGTCTAGATAAGTTTAATAATAAGAACATATGGTAGGATAATGAAAAGAACCTACTATATCACAAAGACGATCGCAAGACGTTTGCCTATTACAAGCGACATTGTAACTAATCAACGCTTGAGTACAACGAGCCGCAACCGAGGACCTTAAGCAAGGCCTTATTAGACCCTATTCCTAATCAGAAAGGACTTCAGGAAGGACTTTAGAAGAGCTTAAATAAGCTTAACGAGACGTCAGAAAAGCTTGACGAGACGTCAAAAGAGCTTGACGAAACGTTAGACGAGGACGACGAGACTTTAGATGAGATTCGAGTGGATATCAATAAAAGTCGACAGGTGGATTCTGGTGGAAATCAAGATCAAGCGACCGATTAAGAGCTCGGTCCTCAAGACGATGATGTAACGTGACCGAGCGGCTTGTGCACGCGACCGGCTCGTGCACGCTTTTCCCTACCAAAATTTGGTAAAATACACCTTTTTAAACCACCCATAGTTTAATGGCTATAAGAGCTATTAATATATAATTTAAAATATACCTTATTTAATACTTAAATTATGTTTTTATATAAAAATATTATAATATATTATAATATATATATACTTAAAATTAAGTTAAAATAGTACTTTTTTAATAAAAATAAAAATTATTAATAAAACTATTAATAGGGTCATTATATAGGTAAGTTTTTTGAATATTTATATGGCTTATTAATTATATATTAAATAAGTTATATTTAAATTTAATAAAATTAAAACTTATATATTTATATTATAAATAAGCTTTTAATATAATAAATTAAACTAACAAAATAGGTTATAATAAGTAAAATTAGGTATTTAAAATATAATTAAGGCTATTATTATTATTAATATAATAAATATAAAATTTTAGTATATATAAAAGCAACCCTTTTTAGTTTATAGTATAAACAATAATTTTATAAAAAATTTATTTTATAACCCGATTTATTTATTATATTGTTGGTTATATAGGGTGACTCACTAATAACGACTACTCGAGTAGGTTATAGTGATGTTAGTTAATAAAGCTTATTAATTAAAATGAGGAAGGGCGAGGAGCCTAAGGCTCCTCGCTACGCTAGTGCCGCGGCGATACGTAATGGCAACTTGCTATCACGTGACGGCAGTTTACCGTATGTGACGGCAAATTGCCTCATTCCCAACACTAGCAACTCTTCTTTTGTGGTTGCCCTCTATATATAAATACTGCTTAACTATTATAATAAATATAGATCCTCCTTACTTACTATTGCCATTATAATATAAGTCTTGCTGTTCCAAAATTTGCCTCTTAGCACGTAGTGCTTTCTTACTAAGGAGTTATAGGTAGACATTATGTTAGGGCCGTTAGGGCCGTTAAGGCGCTAGCTATAAGTAAGCTAATAGTGATTTTCTATGCTGGGTATGGAAAATCCTAATTAGCTGGTTAAAATTAGGGTCTATAGAGCGTTATACTCTTACTCCCTTTTAACCTAACCTTTAACTCGTATATATAAAGTATTTATATTAATAAACGTTTTTAAAGCCTTATTTAGGTTTGCCTTTGTTATTATATCTACTAGGTTATCTTAACCGTTAATCTATTAAATCTTAAAGAGTTCTTGCCGTTTGTAGGATTAATAAAGTGCCATAATATTAATTATAAGGCGCTTCTCCTTTATAGTACTAAGCTTAACTAAGCACTTATAGAGGGAGTATAAGTTAGTACACCCGATTATAGGGATAATAGGAAGTTTAAGTCGATCTATAATTATCTTTAGGGTAGTTCCAATTGCAATTGCTATATTAACTCCGCCAACTATTCTATATATCTCTAACGCTAGAACGCTTTAAGTAATACGCTTACTCTTAGTTAAGCTCTAATAGATAAGATTACCGTAGATTATAAAGTTATTCTCTCTAGTAGATTCGTTCGTAATAATAATCTTATATCCTAGCTAGGAGCTAAAATCTTTATTATTTATAAATAATTTATTAATAAATATAAAGAGCTTAGCGGTAGGAAGATTAATAGGCACGTAGAGTAGTCCCCGGTCAAGATGGTTTATTTACTAAAAGAGACGCTTATTTAGGGTAAGGACGTTATCCTTAGTTAGTTCCTAGTATTAAGCGGTAATAAAGAGATTGAATAAAGTCTTAGGTTAATAGATAGAAGCGATATAAGCTCTATAAGCGCGTTACTCTATATATCCTTGTTTTAGAGAATTAACGTTAATAACATTAATCTTTTTACCTTAACCCTTCTGGCACAAAGCAATGGAATCCTTATTTAGGGAAAGGACACATCTATTAAAGAGTAATAGTGTTATTAAATTAAGCTTTTCCTTTAGCTTTACTATAAGATTTACCTTTACTAGCTCGTCTTCTTTAAGAGCTAAGAATCGGTCATCTCCTAAAATAATTATATTATTAGTTTATATACCAACGATTCCAAATAGAGTTTCCGTAGTTATAATAAGAAAGCATAAATTGAATATAGAAGTAGTTATTAAAAGCTTCTCTTTATAGTGCTTGCTGTAGGTAGCCCACTAGTAAGTTTCTACCTCTGTAATTCTATATAATAGCTTAAGCATAACCATAATTATATCTTTGGAGTATTGGTGGCGAATTTACTCTAGAAGGTATGCTAATATTAAGCGCTAAAGGTGCGTCTCTAATTAGGTATAGGCCTAAGTAATATCTTGCAGATAGACTGCCATTCTATTCTTTATTAGGGAGGGAGCTAGTGCAATAATAACTCGCTAACTAGCTCGTTAAATTATAGGAGATTATATAAGAATTACCTCCTTACTATTATTGTTATAGCCTTAGATAATAAGCCTTAATTTCTTAAATGGGGCGTTAGTAGCTTTGCCTTTAATCTCGTTAACTATTCTTAACTTAAAGATGCAAACTTTATTAAACTTAGTAGGGTTATACTTCTTAAATTTAAAGACCCCTCTTGTAATAAGACCATCGATCTCCTACTTATTAGATGCTTAGAAAGGAGCTCCTAGAGTTATAATACAACCTTCCTTTTAAAGCTGTTTTGCGAGTTTAAAGTTAGCCTTCTCCTTAGCTGTTATAAAGGCCATTAATAGCTTAACTCTATTCTTAATGGCGGCAATAAATTGCTCTTTAAAATTAATAAGATGTTAGCGATTTTATAATCCCTTTAGGCAACCTCTACCGCGTTATAGTTGCGGTGTATCTACTATAATTATATTAGGATTATGGTCGCCTTTTAAAGCACGTTAATTATAGCTCTCCTTTAGGGTATCTTCTATAGTATCCTATAAAGGCTTAGAACTGTTATCTTTATAGTAAGGCTTAATAATAATTAAATGGAATTAAGTGGGTCTATAAGGCATCTAAATAGTATAAGTTTAACTATTAATTATAATAAGTTAATATAGGCCTAACTATTCTCCCTTTTTACGCTATACGCGTACCTTAGACTAATGTAGTAGATTAAGTATAGTTAAGGTATTTAGGCCATTTCTTATTTCTAGTGCGTTATTAACCTAGCGTATAGCGTAGAGATATTATACCTCCTTTATTGCCTTACGAATAGCCTTAGCTTATTATATAATAGAGGGAGATAGTAGAGAATTGTTAGTTATTTAAGGGTAGGCGCTAAAGACTAGTAATATAGGTACGAGTCTATCTGGGCTAGCGGAATTGTTAATAGCTTTAATAGCCATTTATAAGGTAAGTTCTTCGCTAGCGTCCTCTAGTTCTAAAGAGATAATCTTATATACGCGGCGTAATGGTATGTAATATTATTTTACTTTTCTAATACTATTATATACCTTAATAGGGACTTCCTTAACCTTAATTGCTATTACCTTTATCTATTATTAAAACTCTATAAATAAGAAGTTCTTTCCTATATTATGGACGATTTAATTAGGGGGTCCTAGGTAGATATTAATCTAGTATAATTAAAGGGTATTTTATACGTTCCTAGCTAATATATCCTTTAAAAATTGTATAGCTTAGAAGAAGGTTAAGAAGTTAATAACTTAGAGTACTAGCTTACCACTAAGATATATAACATTAATAATAATACAGAAGTTAAAGTTATAGTTATCTTTAAGGGTAAACTTAAATCGGCCAGGGGACTTCTAGTTTATTTGGTATTAATAGTAGTACTTTATAAGATGCTTAATTGCCTTAACCTTAACTTTATAGCCTACCTGCTAAAGAACCCTAAGTAATTAGTAAATAGATAGGTGGCTAAAACAACGGTATAGTTAATGTAACTCTAACTTAGTTAAATAGCTCTAAGTAATACTCTTTTCTAGTTAATAAAGGAGTAACTAGGGGTAACCCTACTTGCGTATAACGGGCACCTAATTATCTCCCTAAATAAGTACATTCTTAAGGTTATTAAGCTTAACGCCTAATTTATTTATATCTTTAATGCAAAATAGAAACAGGGTATTTATAGGAACGATGTAAAAGGTAATATACCCTAAGGGGGTTTAGACCCTAATTGTGCTAATAGAGATCGTAGTACCCTTACTAAAATAAATCGTGTATTAGCCTGCCGTTAAATAGTTAATCTAAATAGAGCTATTAAGCTACTAAAGGGCTCGAACTTAAGGTTCTCCTACTATAGATACTCCTACGGCTCTAGTATCTAGCATAATACTATAGAAGACGTTCGCTAAGTATCTATTATTAAAGGAGAACGCGGAACTCTCCCTTAGCTTATTAAAGATATTTAACTTTATAGTAAAATAGAGCGTAGATTAGTTATTAAGAATAATAATAGTTTATATACCATCTACCTTACCATACTTAGTGAAGTATTGGTTAGGTAAGTACTCCTTAATTTCTATATCTATAAGGAGCTATTTAGCCTCATTAACCTCACCCTTAAGATCTTTTACGCCTTTATATTAAACTAAAAAGCTTTAGAAGTAGGCTATAGTAACCTTATAATTTTTAATATTTCTTATACTCTAGCGGAACTTATTATATGCCTCCTTTTATTTATTAAGAGAATGCCTAGTTAACTAGTAATTTGGTTTCTTATAAACGTAGCACTTTTTTTAGCAATTACTTTAAACTAAACCTCTATAAGGACCTCTACCTTTACCTTATAGTTGTTAATTATACCCTCTGCCGTATTACCTACCCCGGCCACTATATATTCGATTAATCCAGTTATAATTATATTAGTTGGGCGGGTTAATTAAAGTAGGTTAGAGTTAGGCGTTAAATTACTATACTTTTTAAGAGCGTAGAGCGGTGCTAATAGAAGATCTTAATTAAGTATATACTCCTTTATAAGTATTTATAGGATTAAAGAGAGTAAGGTTATATTCTTTAATACCTTAATATACGCTAATAACTTAATCACGTAGGCTAAAGTCCTCTTAATATAATTTGGATAAACCACGCTAAATTATCTAAAGTTAATTAAAGAGCTTTTAAAGATAATTAAGCTAAGGGATACCTAGGTTTATAGCAATAATCCTTAGAAAGGTAGTCTCTCTCTATTCTAATATATACTGCTACTTATTTTCTTCTATTTTAAAGTAGCATCTTAACTTATATATTATGCGGTTAAAATTATATCCTTTTCCTGCCAAATAATTATAATAGAAGGTACTAGCTTGGCCCTTAAGCATAACGGAATAAGCGTTATAATATTAATTAGACTCTATTTCTACCTTCTAGTAATAGTTATAAAAGATACGTAGTTTTAAATTAAGAATATTGTATAATTCCCTACTAAACTTCTTCTCCTAATCCGAATAGAGCTTCGTAAGCTCTATAAGCAATTTTAAACTGCTTCCGATTTAAGATTAAGATAAAAAAGGTAGAAGTTGTATTATAGGCTATAGTAGGGACGTAGGTCTAGTTAGTAGAGTCTAAAGGTTAGTAAATCGCGAAGCAAGGGGATCTTTTGCTTGCTTATATTAAGAGGCAGTAGTTAAAGTTACGGGTTAAATTAGTGGATTCTAGGGAACTAAAGATAGAGGTAGAGGCGATAGATATAGAATAGAAGAACTCGTGCCTAAAGCAATGGAATTAAAACGTATCTCTTATAGTGTATTACTTAGATTCTATCGTAAGTTAAGCTTCCTTATAGTGCGTAGTTAGTGCTTAATCTCTTATATAGTCCATTCGTGCTCTTTTTTTACGTTAAAAACCTACTCCTAAATATTATCTCTAATAGTACCCCCGTCCTTAGGGACAAATACTCCATTCTCCTAAAGGAAGTTATGGAAGTCCCATATGATACCCTTATTTATAGGGGCCTATATTTCCTTTATCTATCTAATAAAGTCCTCCTTTATACATTCCTATAGCGCGGTATCGTTATATTTACTATCCTTATAATATGCCATATAGTGTAATAAAAATCCATTTAAGTCTTATTTATTAGCGTTTATAAGGTCAATTATAGCTTTATTCTATATCTTTAGGTTAATATCTTCCTTATACTTCTTTGGGTAGGTTAACGCCATAGTAGGTATAGAATTAACGGGGTGTTGTACGTCAAAGGTAGGTAGGATTTTCGGTTTTATAGGATCTCGTAGGTTTGCTATTAAGAGGTAGGCAATTTAAGATGTTGTTTAACGCGTTTTAGACATTAACTTAGGACCTTAGGTTTAGTAACACTTCTAACCTAAAGTACTTAACTAAATCTTCGTAAACGCGGTTATTCTATATAATAGACGCAACTTAATATCTCCTAGTACTTAATAACACTTCTATTACTAGTTTTCCGCAAGTCCAAGGTAGCACGGTATCGCCAGGATCTATTCTATATAAGCGCATATAGCACCCCTATATAAGACTGTCTCTTCTATTTAAAAACCTAGCTGCTCTATAGTTAACTATGTATTCAACTACTAATTAGTATTAGTCATATAGGGTAACTCACCAATAACGACTACTTAAGTAGGTTATAGTGATGTTAGTTAATAAAGCTTATTAATTGGAATAAGGAAGGGCAAGGAGCCTAAGGCTCCTCGCCACACTAGTGCCGCGGCGACACGTGACGGCAGTTTACCGTACGTGACGGCAAATTGCCTCATTCCCGACATATATAATAAGCCATATTTAAACTTTTATATTAATAGTTGCTATAATAGTTAGGTTATAAATATTTTTTAAAAAAAATTATTAAATAGTCTTTAGTATTATATACATACCAATTATATAGATAAACTGGCTGCATATATATTAAAAAAAACTTACTTATATAGTAAATAAATAAATATAATATAATATAGCTATATAATAGCCCTATTAATAGCTTTATTAATAAATATAAATTTAATTAAAAAAGTACTATTTTAACTTAATTTTAAGTATATATATATTATAATATATTATAATATTTTTATATAAAAATATAATTTAAGTATTAAATAATATATATTAAAATTTTTATCTTAATAGCTCTTATAGTTATTTATCTATAAGTAGTTAAAAAAGGTGTATTTTGCCAAATTTTGGTGAGGAAAAGCGTGCACAAGCCGGTCGCGTGCACAAGCCGCTCAGTTACGTTAACCTGCTCACCAACCTCAAAGGACGATTTCGTACTAGACCTACCTACCTAAGAACCTACCCCACACGAGACCCTAGACGAGACTATAGAACCACCCCCAGCAGGGCCTTTCGGACCTTTAATACAAAGAACGACGCGTTTAGAAGCAGTTCCTGAGTGTCACGGAACCCTACCGCAGGGGCCTCTATAGGAGAGCCCCATGCTCTCGCGTATACCTCGCGTACAGCTTATGTCAGCTACGCGTAGGTATATCACCTCCTTACGCCCTCGACCCTTACGATCGATCGCGCAACGTCTTGTAGACTCCTCAAATATATACGCTTTATAGCCACTGCCCCCGTCCCGTAACATTACGTTACGCCTTTTTTACCACTAACGCTTAGCCTATAACCAATTCTACGTCTCTATAATACTGCAGGCGCTGCCAAAAGCAGCGTGTCTATAAATTACCTTACTTTATACTTCTAAGGAACCTATAATAGTAAGACGATATCCCTTACTAGCTACTATATCAAACCCAAAGAACAATCCAATACCTATACCTAACCTACAACGCCAATCAATCCTAGAAGAATTCGATTTATTAGCCCTAGCCTTAACCCCTAAGGAGACGGACACCGATAATATCTTATCTTTTATTAACTATATAACTACGAACAAGCAAATAGAAGGGCTACTACCCATTAAAATCGAAATATGAGACGCCGAGACGTTTGCAAAAATGGTAACATAAGACCCCGATAAATACTATCGCCTTTTATAGAACTATTACCTAAAGCTTACACGAGCTAAGATGCGTGCTGCCTAAGATCGCGATATTATCTAAGACCTATAAGCTTATAAGGCGCTCGCCGATAACATACGTTAAGAAACTGAAGATAACCTCCGCGTATCTAAACGCGACGTCCAACAGTTAAAGAAGGCTAAAATTGCACTAATTGCTACGGTTACTAAAAGAGAAGGCATAATTAAATACCTATAATTTTAGCTTAATAAGCACATTCGTAATAACGCTAGATACCTCTTTACTATATATAACGCCACCTAAGTCTCTACGCCCCTAGTAACTTTACCTACTTAACGCTTAATAAAGGGCTAGCGCTAAGCAGCTTTACCTAATAGGAACCCCTACTAAAGCAGTAACGATAAAAGCTATAATAATTGGACCTAAACTACCACTGTAGGGTTTAATATACGCTACTTTAATCCCCTAGTCTTCTAGGGAGACGCAAGGAATACAGCTACTAGAAGATGTAAATCCGCAAAAAACTAACTTAAAGCGCCTGCCTTTTTCCTACGGAAGACACTAAGATCGGCTACATTATTAGGCGAATAAAGGGTACACCGTTTAACAGACTCTTCGCCTAATAGGAGACTAGTAGCCCCTAGAAGTAGCAGTCCTACTAAAAAGTCCTTAATAATCTCGACCTAATATACCGCGACTATAACCTACTAGCTACTAACTAAGCTAAACTATATACCCTAAAGATAAGCCCTACCAAATTATTTAACAAATTCTATATTAAATTCCAGGAATATACCGGAGCCCTCGCCTAAGACAATACTAAAGACTAAGAGGACCTCCTTAAAAAAGTTACTTATCGCCTTAGTCACGTAGCCGCTAGCCATAACTATAATAATATTTATAATATAGTAGCAGCTCTATAGAAGATCGAACGATAACTAAATTAGATTGCTACTACTAACCCTTACCTAAAGACCTCCCTATAAAAGCCCTCCGGGCCTACTAAACCTATATATACTAAGCCACTAACGCCTATTACCTTAAGTACTACCGGAACTAATATCAATTTCTCTATACTAACCTTTCTATAGAAACTCCTAGATAGAGAACACGAGCTACTCCGGAAACTAGGACGCTGCTATAGATACTATTAAAAAGGCTATTATTGCGATAACCTAAACTACCTAATAGCTAGGTTTAGTAGCCGCCGCCTAATACCTAACCTAATACCCCAAATATTAAATATATCGCTACGCGCTACTACCGTATAAGACAAAGACGTAGTAATAATGGTAGAGTCAGATACGGAAACGGAAAACGCCAAGTCCTAGCCCTAAGTCGCGGGTTAGGACGCCCTAACGACGGAGGGATCTATATATTGGCTTACTTAATAGATAACTCTATAAAGATAAATAGACGGAAATAGATAGTTTTACCTATAATAGGAACTACTGCTAAAAAACAATATAAAAGCCGTTCTATAATTAATTGCGGAGCTACTAATAAATTTATAAATACCTAATTTGTGCGCACTTATAACCTACCTACCTTACCCCTTACCAAAGCCCGCGCCCTATAACTCGCTAACGGTAATTATACCGCATAGAAGATTACCTATATAACATAACTCTACCTAGACATAAATGGGCACTAGGAAGAACTCTAGGCCTATATAACACCACTTACTAACTACTCTATTATCCTCGGAATAAACTAGCTTAAATAATACAACCCCGCCATTAACTAGAAGAAGAGAGAAGTAACCTTTAACTCTAAATACTGTAGAGAAACTTACCTAGGGCATAGCCTAGCCGCCTCTATTTACTCCCTAGGATATTAACCTAAGGAACCCCTTATTACCCCACCTATAACTAACTACTACCACGTAAGTGCCCTAGCCTTCTACCGTATAGCACGTAAGAAAGGCTGAACCGTTACTGCAGCTTCCTAATTATAACTATATAAGCTTAATAAAGAATAGGACCACGTCCTCTATAGTAATAGGATAGATATAGTTAACCTTTTAGAAGACGACGCCCCTACGAAACTCTACGGACTTTCACCTTCAGACTTTAAGAAGTTTATAAAGCTTAAAAAAGAACTTACCAACGAAGAACTCCGTAAGCTCCTCCCTAAGAGGTACTATAACTTTACCGATATATACTCACAAAAGAGCGCAGATATACTCCCCCCATATTAACCTAATAACTATGCCATTAACATTAAATAAGGAAAAATGCCACCTTATAAGAGACCCTACTTAATGTTAAAAGACGAGCTTCTAGTTATAAAAAAGTATATTAACAAGCACCTTAATAAAGGATTTATTTGTCCTAGTATATTACTAGCAGTCGCCCCTATCCTTCTCGCTAAGAAGCTAGGAGGAGGTATCTAATTCTACATTAACTATAGAGGACTTAATGCTATTACGATTAAAAACCAATACCTAGTACCGCTTATACGTAAGACCCTTAAGCGGCTTAGTTAAGCTAAAATCTATACTAAGCTTAATATTATCGCCACCTTTAACTATCTTTAAATACGGGAAGGTAATAAATGGAAAACCGCATTCGCATCGTGCTTTAGCCAATTTAAATATACCGTTATACCCTTTGGCGTATATAACGGCCCAGGTACCTTCTAAAGCTATATTAATAACGCCTTACAGGACTACCTTAACGACTTCTGCTCTGCGTACCTAGACGACATACTTATTTATAGCAATAACCCCTCTAAGCATACTAAACACATTTAAAAGGTCCTATAGCGCCTTAGGGACGCAGGACTTTATATTAATTTAAAAAAATGCGAATTCTTAGTCACAGAAGTAAAATACCTTAGACTAATTGTTACCATTAAGGGTGTCTATATAGACCCTAAGAAGGTACGCATAATTACTAAATAGCAAGCCCCTAACTGCATTAAGGACGTATAAGCCTTCCTTAGTTTCGCCAACTTCTATCAAAAATTCATATATAACTTCTTAGGCGTAGTAGCACTACTTATAGCAATAATGCGAACAAAGGGCCTTTCTGCAAAAGAAAGAAAAACGCACCTATGCTTTACCTAGACGCCCGAATACAAGAAGGCGTTCCAAGACCTTAAAAATGCCTTTACTAAAGCACCTGTCCTAGCTCACTTTATACTAGGATAACAACTCTACCTTAAAACCAACTCCTTAGACCACGTTAACGCAGGCGTCCTTTCCCAAATAGGCAACAACAGTCTCCTTCACCTAGTCGCATTCTACTCGTCTAAGCTTATACTATAAGAGTATAACTATAAGATCTATAATAAAGAACTCCTTACAATCGTATAAGCGTTTAAAGAATTCTAACCAGAACTCTCCTCAGTAGAGCCCGACCAGCTAACTAAAGTCCTTACGGACCATTGTAATCTTAAATACTTTATAACTATAAAGCAGCTAAACTAACGCCAAGCACGTTAAAACAAGTTCCTTTTTAGTTTTAACTTTAAAATTATATATAGACTAGGAGTATAAGGTACTAAACCTAATAGCCTAACACGCCGCTTATAAGACCTTCCTTAGTCTAAAGATAACCCCTATAATTAGTTCTAATAACAGATAATCCTAAAAGTACAAAATTTAGCCCTAGGCATACTACCTATAATAGAGCCAACTATACCCCAGCTTTATACCACAGAACTAAAGTTACCTCCTAAAATCAATAAGCTTATTACTATGGTATATAACGCCTCTGTTAACCTATTACTATATTAACTTATTGCCGCAAAGACCGCTAGCGCCCGTATACTACCTACTAACCTCTAAAGCTTAGGCTAGATTAATATAGCAGCCTTAAAAGTAAAAGAGAATAGGCTCTATTATAGAGGCCGCCTATTTATCCCTAACTTAGAAAATCTACAACGGCAACTAATCCAAATGGCCTATAACCTCCGATTAAGCGGCCACCTAGGCAAAGGAGGAACCTATAAGCTTCTTAGCCGATACTACTTCTAGCCAAAAATGATAGACTTAGTTAAACGCTTTATAGGCGCCTGCTACGGTTATAAGCGCGCTAAGGCCTTCAATATAAAGTACCAAGGACTATTATACCCTCTACTAGTACCTATATAACGATGGGCAGATATCGCTATAGATTTCGTTATTAACCTACCACCCTATAAACGACACGGCCGTACCTATAAGAACATCCTTATAATAATATACCAACTTATAAAAGAGCGCCACTACGTCCTAACCAAAGGCGTAGCCGTTAGTAACGTTACTAACGCCTTCCTCTATAAAGTCTACTAACTATATAGGCTACCTAACTCGATTACGTCCGACTAAGGCACATAATTTAACTCTAATATATAGAGACGAATCTGCTAACGCCTTAGCATCTCCGTTAAGATGTCTACATCCTTTTACTATAAAACTACTAGGTAACCGGAAAACGCTAATGCTAGCATAAAAGCGTACCTATGACAGGTAGTCGCCTATAGTTAAGATAACTAGGTGGATTACCTCCTACTAGGTAAATTCGCAGCAAATAACTATATCTTAACCACTATAGGACTTACCCCGTTCTTCGCAAACAAGGGTTATCACCCCTAATCCGGCATAAAGCCACTAGAACCTATTGATAAGAAACTGCCATATAGAAAACGCCTTAAGATATTACTTGCTAACTAGCATGCAGACCATATAAAAAATCTACTTAACTACTATAAGGGAGAAATGGCCTAGGCTTAAGCAAAGCAGGCCTACTTCGCCAACTATTATAGAACGCCACCACCGGAGATATATATTGGCGACTGGGTATAGCTAGATATACATAATATCTCTACGCAGAGGCCTATAAAGTTACTTAATTATAAGAACCTTGGCCCCTATCTAATTAAATAAGTTATTAATAGGGGAGCCGCATATAAGCTAGAACTCCTACCTATCCTAATTACCCGTAGGATATAGCCCGTATTTTACCCATGGCTACTATACCTCTATTAGCCCAACCCCTTACTAGGGCAGATATAGCCTAAACCCCTACTAGTACTAATCTAAGATAAGAACGAAGACGAGAACCATAAGGAGTGGACCGTTAAACGAATTATTAACTCTAAATACTTTGGTAAAGGCAGAGGACGACAGCTCTACTATAGAGCTATATACATAGGATTCGACATAGATCAGCCAGAATAGCAACTATAGGAAGACTTCAAAAATGCAAAGGATCTAATCAGCAACTTTTATTACGCGAACCCACAGAAACCGGGCCTAAGCAGAAACTTTATACCTAATCCTCTATAGGAGCCCTTATAGAGTTAAACCGTTATACATTACCACGTAAGGGCAAATTGCCGTTAAATTGCCGTTAAATTGCGGTAAAGTGCGATTACGTAACTGGAATATCGTTAAGATGTCTAGGAACTTCAACCGGCGGTTAAAGTTATCTAATTAGTCGGATTCTTAGATGCCAAGCCCTATTATATAACGTTATTTTAAGCCTTTAGCGATACCCCCCTTTTTCTTCTTTTCTATACCTTAAGTGTCTCTTCTATATATATATAGTAACCACAGCGTCACCGGAGCTCCGTCTCTATAAAAGGGGGGGTAGTATTATGGAACCCTACCGCAGGGGCCTCTATAGGAAAGCCCCGTGCTCTCGCGTATACCTCGCGTACAGCTTATATCAGCTACGCGTAGGTATATTACCTCCTTACGCCCTCGACCCTTACGATCAATCGCGCAACGTCTTGTAGACTCCTCGAATACATACGCTTTGTAGCCACTACCCCTGTCCCGTAACACTAAGGAACAGATACGTAAGAACTACCACGTCTATATGGACAATATTATAGTAATTAGCCGTAGAGAGAACGTACCAAGGCTTTAATCCTTTAAGGAAGAGCTAATAAAGAAGTACAGGACTACTAAACCTAACGCTACAAGAGCTTTAAGCAAGTTTTTAGAATTCCTTTACAACCTATCGTCCTTATATAAAGACCGCAGTTCTTTAAACTCAACACTATACTAAGACTCGCAATGCAGCTTTAACCTATAAGGGCTTAAAGCTAGAAGGGTATGTCGATTTAGGTTAGATTTAGCCTATTACCCTATCCTTATTCCTATTCCGGGTATACTACTACCCCCGTTTTAGTTATATACCCCCCCTCCCTTTCCTATTTAAGACATCTACCTTATATATAAATAGCTTCTTTTTTTTATAATTTGAATAAACAGAGTCCTTATTCTTTACTTACTTACCAGTATATAGACTACCGATTAACACTTTATATAAGGCTCTATACAAGACTCTATATAAAGCTCTGCGTATAGAGGCTCTATATAAGCTTCTGTACAAAGCTTTATATAAAGCTCTATATAAAGCTCTACACAAAGCTCTATATAAAGCTCTATACAAAGCTCTATATATAAAAGCTCTATATAAGGCTTTACGCGAAGCTCTGCGTACGGAGGCTCTATACAAAGCTCCGTATAATATACATTACTATTAGGTCCCTGCTATATTCCCAATAGCCTACACATACCTCTACTAAGTTACCCCTTAGTAACCACTTTATTTTTTACCCTTCCTTATATCCTCCCTACCTTAGAAGGCACTAGAACGGTAGCTAGTAGAGGACCATTACTAGAACTAGACAACTGTTATTAGAATAAGATAACCATCCTAGAGCTAGACGACCGTTTAAACGACTAGCTAGTAAATACTACAAACGATTTAATTAATTAATTAATTGAATTAAACTAGAGCTTTAATATCGGCCCGTCACCAAATTAAATTAAGGCCTTTTAGGAAGGTACCCTAAACGACTACCGTTTAAATATATAGCCAGCGAACGCCTATAGAGAACGATTCGAATTAATTAGAGCCTTTAATTAGGCCAACTCCTCCCCCAAATTAAACTAAACACTAAGGTAGGTAGGTAGGTAGGTAGATAGGTAGATAGGTAGGTAGGTAGGTAGGAGAGGACCGTTGCTAGAACCAGACGACCGTCGCCAGAGCTAGACGATAATCGTTTAAACAACCAGCTAGCGAACACTACGATCAATTTAATCGATCGATCGAATTAAACTAGAGCCTTAATATTATCCTGTTACCAAATCAAATCGAATTAAGGCCTCTTAGGGAGGCACCCCAGACAACTACCGTTTAAATATATAGCTAGCGAACGCCTATAGAGAATAATTTAAATTAATACAATTAATCGCAATTAAATTAATACGATTAATTGACTAATTAAATTAAGCAGAGCCTTTAATCGGGCTGACCTCTCCCCCAAATTATAGATATAGACATAGGTATAAATAAGTAGGCATAACAGGCACAGATAGGTAGGTATAGACAGGTAGGCATAGACAGGCAGGCATAGACAGGTAGGCACGAACAGGTAGGACGGTTAGATAGGCAAGATAGGCAGGATAGGCAGGATAAGCAGGCCTAGTTAGGAAATTAGTATACGGCCGGCGGATTATCGGGAACACCGCCAATCGACGGTTTGGAGCCTCTGCGAGAGCCTTACCCCTCATCTCCTTAATTAATCGCTTAACGCCTAAGTAGATACAGACACAGATATAGATATAGGTGGTAGGTAGGAAGGGTCGATTTAGATTATTTAAATTGTTTAAAGCATCGTGTACATAGAATAGGGCCTAAAATTAACCTAATTTATATATTTTAACTGCTATAAATACTGGAGTATTAATATACCTCACCATTATGGATAGCTATAGCAAGCTCAAGACCAGGACAATTAAGAATTAGACTTAACGCGGCAAATATAACATTTATAGCCGACTCTTAAAGGGCATATAGCTAACTAGTAAGAATAGGGGAGGAACCGGAGATAATAATAGATTTAAATATAGAAGCGCTACTAAGAACACAAAACACGGAAATAAAAAGCTCTATATAAAATAAGTAGTAACTAGGATGCAGACACAAGAGACAGAAGCTCTAAATGTCCTAGAGAAAGTGGAAACAGAGGAAGTGAGGAACGAAGGAGAGGCGAAGGACCCCCACTGGGGGTCCGCCACCTATCTATTATACAGTATAACTGCGGCAATATAAACCACCGTCTTGCAAGGCCCTTACTAGATAGCTTAGACCTAGAGAAATACTATATCCTTGCTATATAAGAGCCGTATTATAATGCCTATATATAATTAATATACTGCCCCTAAGGATTCCAGCTCCTATATAAACCAAAAGCAGCCATATACGTGTGCTTTATAATTAGTAAGGCTATTAGCCTATCCTTATAGTTATAGCAGGCAGTTAACCTAGATATTATAGTTATAATAATCCAGATATATAGGGGACCGGTTTAGATTATTAATGTATATAACCCTAGGGTTAAAGGGGTCCTATAAATAGAGAACATTATATTGGTAATAAGCTTACTAGAAACCAAAGATATAGAGTTTATCTTATTAGGAGATATAAACCTCTACTACCCGCGGTAGGGGGGTATTTATATTGCTGCCGAATAACAGGTAGAGTGCCTACTAAAAGCTATAGACACCTAGGGCCTTAAGCTAGCCACCCTCCTAGGAGCAATTATATGGCAACGAGGCACCGCTAAAAGCACAATTGACCTTACATTTATGGACGAAGGCCTATACTAGAGACTTAAAAGATGCAACCCTAAAGAAGAATAGGTACTTACTTTAGACTATATCCCTATCTAAATACAGCTAGATCTGGATATTAAGGCACAATTAAATAGCAAAAAATACGTAATAAGAAAGCTTAAGACAGACAGCTTCCTTAATACAGTTAAATAACAACTTTAAGACCTAGAAGAAATCCACCCAATACCAAATAAGTGAGGCTCAGTGGCTACCCCTAAGGAAATTAACTAAAGACTAGAAAGGATCCAAGCAGTAATTAAAAATAGGTTAGAAGAGTACTGCCTAGTCTTAAAAGCGGGCTCCTACGCGCGACACGCATAGTCCGCACAATGCGCGGTTTTTATTGCCAGCCAACGACAAATAAGAAGAAAATATATAAGTAGCCACGATCCTAAAGACAAGAGATATTACAAAGACACAAGAAACTAGCTAAAGAATACCCTAAAAAAAGAAGTAAGGAATAGCTGGAGATGGTTTATAAATAAGCATACTACTAACCTAAGCCTCCCCTATAATAAAGGTCTTTAGAGGATAGCGAAATAGGTAAAGAAAAAGGCAGGACGTCTAGTAAAAGACCTATACCTTCCGCCCCTACAAAGACCAGGTAAATTACTGGCCATAAGCAACAATAATAAGAAGGCAAAAATCCTCACAGAAAGATTTTTCCCCCAACCAGCTCTAGTAGACCTCAGCGATATTATAGGTGAAGCACCAGTGACTTACCTAAGGGTTAATAGTAACATAATAACCGAAGAAATGGCTAGAACTATTAGCCGCCTTTTAAATAACACAGCACTAGGACTAGATAGGATCCTAAATAAAGCCCTAAAGACCTACGGACCACTAATAGCACCTTAGCTTGCGGATATAGCTAGAGTATACTTTATAATAGGCTACTACCCAAGACTCGGAAGAGCTATAACAACGTTTGTCCTATATAAAGAAGGTAAAGCAGACTACTCATTTCTAGGAAGCTACCGCCCTATTACCTTATAGAATACCCTTAGCAAGATCTTAAAAAGGGTAATAGCGGACTGCATAGCAGACACGGTAGAGGAACACGCCCTACTACCACAAAGCTAAATAGGGGCAAGAAAGAACCGCTTAACACTATTAGCACTTACGCTACTCGCTGCCACCATTAAATTAGCATAGGCGATGTAAAGGGACTTTATAGTATTAATGCTTAGCCTAGATATTAGTGGCGCCTATAACAACGTACCCTATAAGCGTCTTCTATACATCCTTAGAATAAAAGGCTTCCTAGAATAGATTATACAATTTATTTAAGGGTTTATAGGCCAAAAAGAAATATCGCTAGTCTTTAGCGGATACTAAAGCCCCCCTATCGCAGTTACAATAGGAATACTACAAGGATTACCCCTCTCGCCTATACTTTTCCTTTTCTTTATAAGCACTCCTTTAAGGAAGGGGCAACCTAGGGAATAGGCTTTATTAATAATACAAACCTAATTATATACGGGCCAACAGCCGCAGAGAATTATAGAACACTAGAGAAAGCTTATAACACCTATATAGAATAGGCAAGACGATATAGAGTTTAATTCTTACCAGAGAAGTACTAGCTAATCCATTTTATAAGAAAATATAACCAATCTACAGATCTTTAGTATATAATTTGCATCTAAGGCTTTAGGGGTTAGCCAGTTTAGGGCCTAAGAGTATTAGGAGTATAGGTAGACAGTAAGCTTTAATAGAGCGTATATACGGCCTAAGCGGCCTATAAGGGCCAAGTATAGTACATTATATTATCTAGGATCGTCAATTCTATATAGGGCCCATACTTCTAAAGGTCACGCCTACTATATACAGCAGTTATCTGGCCAACCATAACATATAGGTCCAGTATTTGGGCCATTGGAGAATCTAAGAAAGGCCCCCCTAAATCGCTCCTTAAACTACTCTAAAAGGTCTAAATAGCCTGCCTCTAGAGTATAATAGGCAGATATAAGCAAACGGCTATAGCACTGCTTAAGAAGGAAGCTAATATTCCCCCCCTATAACTATACATTAAAGCCGCTGTAATATAAAGGGCGTAAAAGAAACGCAACTCTAATATTATAAAGTATATTAAAACACGCCTAAATAAACTATAGAGGAACCCTAGGGCGCCTTATAGGAGAACAAACTAACAACCCTAAAGTAGGGAAGATATATTAGAGAAACAGGTAAAGAAAGTAAAAGAAGAATAGTACTGCTCTAGGGCCCAGGCCCATATAGAGGAAAAAGGGAGACGCGTAAGAGGCCAGTAAGGATAATAGTAAGAGAGAGAAAAGAGCCAAAGTAAAGCATAAAAGAATACTAGGAAACCAACTACCGCAATACAATACTGGCTAAACCAACGCTAAAGAGGTATATAGGAGTTAAAGGTACAAAGGTTAACTAAGGTAAGAAGAACCTAAGCCATAGCATAGTTAACGCTATAGGGGGTAAACACTTTAAGGCTCTAAGAAGGCCTAATAAAGGCAGAAAATATAATAGCAACACTCTTAAGAATAGGAGTAATAGGACTAAAAGACTGGCTCTANTAGGTANGTGTCCTAGTAGGTAGCCTAAGATATAAATGTAGCTGGCTAAGACAGATACTAAAGCACGTAATACTGCTATGCCCCTTACACACTAATTAAGAAGTAATACTCTTAGTAGCTAATATAGAGAACTATAAGACACTACTCTTAATATAAAAAGGCCTTAAGGCGGTTACCTAGTAGCTTATTAGCTAAAATATACTAAACCAGTTCCGGGTTACAAAGGAAATAGCAATAAAAGGTAGGGGGGTAAGTAACGGGTGCCCCCTAATAACTCTATAGTAGTAGAGTAAAGTTTATAATACTAGCGCGTCCGTAGGCTTATTACGGCAGCAGTGGTTCCTAAAGAGGTTAAAAAGTAAGGTAGTAGGAGCACTACAGGTAACTCGCAGGCGCCTTATAGGCGCCTTATAGGCGAGTCCCATAAGGCGGGGAAATAGATCATAGGGTTTTCTTAAATAGAGTTTTCTCCCCACATATATATAAGGAGTAGTCCGCGTAGGCCCAATAGGGATCCGAATCGGACGTTAAGCAATAAATTATTATTATTATTATTAATATACCTCATTTTAAAATCTAGAATTTTAATTATTTTAATTATCCTAATTATCCTAATTGTCCTAATTGTCCTAATAGTCCTAATGGTCCTAGAGGTCCGTTTAGTCCGTTTAGTCCGGGTGGCCTCCTAATAGGCTTCTGATAGGAAACTAAGTATAAGGGTCTTCTAGAGATCCTAGCAGCCCTAACAGGAACTGTTAGGAGCCTGTTAGTACTATTAGGAGGCATGAACATTTTCCTAATAAAACAAAAGACGTAATAAGATCGCTGAGCTTATATAGCAGAGTTACCACAAGGTAATTAGTAGGCCAATTAATTAAGAATATACGGTAGATTTAAGTGTATTTACTATAGAAATCCATACGGTTTCCCTCTATATATTGCTTTCTAATTACCTATATAGTAAGGCTTTAAAGAGTAACCTAAAATCTTACTTAAAGCTTACTCTCCTATATATCCTCCTTTCTACTAGCCAAAATATTATTAATTAAGCTTCGCCGAAGCTCTATAACTCTAGCCGTTATAAAAAAACAATCTAGTAGTAGACTCTGTCTTAAAAGCTTATAAAACAATTAGTTGCTTTACAAGATCTAGGCAACTAAACTCGTAGATAAACTCCGCGGAGGCCTCTCTTAAAGAGACTTCTAAGCTATTAGCTTTCTTATAGCCCTTATCTCTCTTATTACCTTCTTTACTATCTCCTTTAGTGTCTCTATAACTCGCTATCTTTCTTACTAACGCTTTATATTAGATTTAGTAGCTTTAGCAGCTTACTTAATAGCCCGCTTCTAATAGCTAGTAAAAAAGGTTAACTTGGCGTTAAGGAAGATCTAGAAGGACTAGGGCGCTTAGCTAAAGATAAGCTTAATTAACTGCGTTTAATAGAGCTAAGAGCTCTAACTTAGAGGCCTTATCTACTTCCTCCTCGTCCTTATCCTCGTCCTTATCCTTATCTTCCTTATCTACTAAACTTGGTACTTATAAGGCAACTACTAAGAGAAGTTTGGGGTCTATACAGCTCTTAATTACTTTATTAATTAACCTTATATAATTGCCTATCGCTAGAATTACGTTAAATAGCTCCTGTAATAGATTTAGGAAAGTAGGCGGCGTATTATAAAACTTCTTAGTAGTAGGATTAGCTTTAAAGTAGGCCTCTATAACTTCCTTACTGGTAATAGGTACGCCTTTATCTTCGTCCCACCCCTAGCTAAAGAGGCCGTAAAGCTCCTTCTATACCTTCTAATCCTTCTTATAGTTATTATACTTACTCTTAATTTGCCTAACAGTAATTACTAATAGGGTTCTAGGTAATAGCAAGTGTATAATTAAGGGTAATTTTTTAGCTGTTAGCTTTATAGAGTCGATATGTGTCGAGGGTTGAGGTCACTGCCAGGTACCGCCTTATGACTCACCACCCTATTTCTTGCCATCTTACCTACCCTTTGACTCGGTCATCGACTCGGTCATCGACACGGTCACCGACTCGGTCACCGACTTAGTCTACTACCCCTTCCTTATGTATATAGAGAGCTTCTAGAGCCAGCTTCAATCGACAGAGTTCTTATAAGTGACTTGTCCGTCCGACAATATGAGATAGGCCAGTTTCCCACTCCGTTGTGTCTTGTGCCTTAAACCACTTACTACTGTTTAAGAAAAGTCAGTGATATTCATTTCCAGTTCATTGAAACCTGCGTGCTGTGAATGATAACTGAAGAGAATAACTAACCCTGACCATCGCTTCGAAGAGAGTTCTGTAGCTTGAATTAGAAGCGCTTGCCGTCTAAACCATTCGCTGACCTGCTCCTGACTCGTTTCAAGATCCCTTTTCCATTTAATCAAGCGATCTTGCCAGTCTGAACCGGAGATATGAATGCTCATAATCTCCCTGCGAAGTTTGGAAATCTCTGGCAGCATTTTCCGTGCACCTTCCATTGTGCAAGACTGAGCCCGGGACTCTAACAGGCAGACCTTTTGAAAGGCTTCGTTCAAATCGGCTGGCAAGGCGAACCTCTCATTCTGTACTGGCGCCCCTAGAATCAACACACGAGTAATCTGTCAAAAGAGCCAGATACGGGACCGGTGTGTAACCTTTCTGGAACTCTCTCAAAGTTGGCATGAAATTCGTCTCCGGTGTGGTGAAATGCCGGAGACCATTCTTTGGATTATATCCATGGATAAGAATATCGATCTTGATGGAGAGATTCGAGGATTTCACCTTCTTCATGTATTCGGCTGCCACTTCAAGGTTGCTGACTTCGAAGTTGACGCCAAGTTTGGCCTTGAAGCTGTCAAGCTGCTCCTTGCTGCTAGCACTGTGACTGCATACGGCAATCAGCGTCGACCGACTGTGTTGTCCAGATACGAAATACTGGCCATATCGCTCCGTAAACATCCTCGGGTTATTGGATAGTAAAGCATCGGCTTCCGAGGTGAGTCTTGGGGCCGATACGCCTTTTTGAGAGGGCAGCTCGATATTACAGGAAATTATTGTCGTCATATTGATCACATTGCATGTTATGCCACGGAAGTAGTCGAGAGAGGCTTCTGCGGATGCTCCGGGACAGACGGGCGCGGAAATATTGCAAGAAAATTTGATTCCCTCCTCCAATTCACCTTCGGTGCGCATGACGTAGGAATTAAATTTCATAACCGCCCCTGATCTCAAACTTAGGCTCTCGATCTCAGGGGGATCGACAAAAGCTGTTTGGTGTGTTCAGTATTTCTTGCTGTCGTATCCATCACCTATGATTGTTGAGGTACGATCCCATGGAATCTGTCCTGACACGCTGACTTTTGGTTTTGGACCTTCGGTTGTTGATGGTTGTTGACCCATGACCCAAAAGTAACTTCGAAGAGCGTGATAGAAGCTTGTAATGTGCGAAGTAACGTATGGGAAATTCGAGCTATGAATGAATAATTGCGAGGAAGATTATAGGAAAAATGTCATAGATATATGCAATCAAGCGCGCTTTGGTCGTAATAATAAACCGAAGTTCTTTTCATGCCGTTTACAGCTCCATTTCACAGCCCGTAGGAAAGCGCCGAAGGCTTTTGGTTGTCACATAGTCACTTCTGGAAAGAGACATAAACACGACCTATTAGAACTTCCCTGGCGTATCGATAAACTAGTAGAGGCGGCAAGTGTATTATTAGGTGTTGAGCACGGACCCGACTCCGGGTGGTGGCTGTGGCTGCATATCTAATATTGTTCACCTCAGGCCATATTTTAGCCTTTGCAGTGTAAGAGCTGAAATGGTGAGGCGGGGTGGTTTTGTGCGCTGCTGCACCATTTCACAGCCCACCGCTTGGGTAGCGCTCGTTCACGATGTATTTGCTGAGGATGAAAAGGCGTTTGCTAAGCAGAAAAGAACATGTGATGAGCAAGTGCACTGACCACCTTCCGCAGCCCGGCTTCGAGCGCGTCCTATTGGTTACCTCAGAAGCTCAGACCAAGAAATCGATTGCGGATATTGGAATATCCGCACCGTCCGCTAAGCTGATTTAGGACGGTAATCGTTTTCTTGGTCTGAGGGACTTTGGCGAGATTTATAGAAAACCTAAACACCGTTTATATAAGAAGACCTCATCAACTTTAACGAAATTAATCTACCCTCCCACAATACTTATTAACATAAAAATTACACTAAATTATAGAGAAAAGCCTACTCTATAAAGCTATGAGATCCTCAGCTCCTTATACCCGCGCGACGGTAAGAGGAAGTCGTCGCCGTAGAGGCCCTAATTCTACCTCTGCACCGCCGAGCCGCGCAGTAAACACCAACGCTGAACGCTTACGCCTACGCCGGCAGCCCTCTGCGTAGAGCTGTGGAGCTTTGCGAGAGCTCTGCGGAACGAAGCTTAGGGGGAGACCTGNACAGAGCTCTGCANGGAGCTCTACCGAAGCTCTGCAAAAGCTCTGCACGAAGCTCCGCACGAAGCTCCGCTCAAAGCTCCGCACGAAGCTCTGCTCAAAGCTCTGCTCGAAGCTCTGCTCGAAGCTCTGCTCGAAGCTCTACTCGAAGCCCTATTGTCGATTCCCATTACCAAATACTGACTGAGTGGCTTTGTCGACGGTGGCAATTACAAGTCGTAGTCGTCAGCTCTATCGTCAGCATCGTTATCAGCGTTTCGCCACCTACCTCATGTATATATAGTCTCTTTTCTTCACCTATATAGAGCTCCAAAGCTCTATTAACACGCAGCACTAATATACCAGGAAGGTTCTACAATCGCCCGTACAAACGCCCGTATAAACGCCCGTACAAACGCCCATACAATCAATCGATCAATTGCTATACAATCGTCTCTACAAACGTCTCTGCAATTGATCGCCCGTACGAACGTCTGCACGTCTGCACATCTACACGTCTGCACGCCTGCACGTGGCTCTGCATGAAGCTCTGCACGAAGCTCTGCACGAAGCTCTGCACGAAGCTCTGCACGAAGCTCTGCACGAAGCTCTGCACGAAGCTCTGCACGAAGCTCTGCACGAAGCTCTGCACGAAGCTCTGCACGAAGCTCTGCACGAAGCTCTGCACGAAGCTCTGCACGAAGCTCTGGCACGAAGCTCTGCACGAAGCTCTGCACGAAGCTCTGCACGAAGCTCTGCACGAAGCTCTGCACGAAGCTCTGCACGAAGCTCTGCACGAAGCTCTGCACGAAGCTCTGCACGAAGCTCTGCACGAAGCTCTGCACGAAGCTCTGTACAAAGATCTGCATTAAGCTCTGCACGAAGCTCCGCACGAAGCTCAGTAAAAGCTCTACTTGAAGCTCTGCTTAAAGCTCTGCATGAAGCTCTGCATGAAGCTCTGCACGAAGCTCTGCACGAAGCTCTATACGAAGCTCTACTAAGGCTCTACATAAGGCTCTGCCCAAAGCTTACCCCCTAGTAGTAGCTCCGGGCCAAGGGAGGATATTTTCAAGGAAGGACCCAACTATAGCACCTACTAGGTGTTGCAATAGCTTTAAGTAGTAGATATCTATATATCTGTATAGTTTTATTNATATTAGTAGACTATTTAATAAGATATAATATGTGCTTAGGCTTTTAATAACGCGTTTTTTAACTTTAACAAAATTAATGTCAGGACTAAGTGGTAGCCGTATAATAAAATTCATACCATTTAGAAGCCCTAAGTCTTAAAAAAAAAGTGACTACGGGGTTTAATAATAACGCGTTATATGAATAAATAAATTAGATATCCGCAATCTCCGTTTTACGGATTTTGCTTAGGATTTTAACAAANCTCGCCAAACCCTCTCAGACGTGATTTTGCAATTCGGAAGACGGCGTAGGTTATTCCGATGCTAGCTAAAAAATCGCGTCTGAGCTCGCTGAGGTAATCCTATTGGTGCTGTTGAAAAGCCGGTTAAGAAACCGGATAGACTTTTCAACTCCACTAATTAAACCAAAGGCGGATTTCCCATCAATGTTACAAATTTAAAATTTATACCTTTTTTAAGAAGAACTTTTTATTTTTATTTTTAAAAAAGGATAGTAAATAATAGAAACAGACGGCGATTTTTTAACAAACAGCATGGACGTCTTGGATCCCGGTACCTATGATTGTATGTGAAAGAATGCGGATTAATTTGCAATTGTTATAGTATAAGTCTTGCTGAAGGCAGCTTTAGGAAGAGATACCACAGTTCGGAATTTCATTTGTAGCCGTCTTGACTTGCGTTCCGAGCTAGAGGGTAATACGCGGTGCGCCAGAAGGCTGCGGAAGCGGGCCGATTGTGGTCAGGAATCGATGAGGAAATTCAAGCGAAAGAGATTACGTTGCGCCTCTATATTAGGCTTAGCAAGAAGCCGATAAGGGACTGTGGGGTTCCGAAATCGACGATATCGGCAGATGTAGGTTGGTTTCACAGGCGGAGGGACACGTGGTGCTGCCATGTGGTCAGCCTTACGACATAGGAACTCAAATTAAACACTAGAAAATAGGGCCCAACTAAGGGGCATGGCTCTAGCTGGGTTGCGATGTAACGAGAATTGATATCTTATTAAGGTGGAATAGAGTTAGGTAGTCAAATATTGCCAAACTTAGACATTGCCTTTTTCGGAGTGGCTGATAAAGCTGTATTACTAGTGAACCCGACTCTGCGTGCAATGAGAGCTATTCTAGAAAGCGGTGAGGTAATAGGTAAGGTTATGGATGGAGAAGACGTGGTGTAAGTTTGAGTTGTCGCGGGGAGCATCGTGATCACGAGATAAGGAAACACGACATGTCGTTGTGAAGAAGGCCCTGAGAGATGAGAGATTATCTGGCCGCGGAATGTTAACATCTGCACGGCTGCCAAGCTTGAATAAAAGCAGCCATTGGATGAATCTTTGGGTGGATCTGCTTGCGAATTGTTGAGATGATGGCATTGTCTCGGTGTGACCCTGCTTGTGAAAACTAGCGGAATATGCTTTTACACATGGTGACTCTCATCTCTGCATCCCAAGACGAGATGGTAGAGTAAATGACGGATATGGGCATGAGAAATATACAGAAAAGAAGTAGACAATACTGATCCGTACAATGTAGACACGCTCTGGACTTGAGAGGCACCGGGATGGAAGAATGTTCTGGTCCACTGGATTGAAATTGGCCTATAGACAAGGCTTACGGACTAATGGAAAGCACTAAACGCTAGATTTGCGTGCCGTTTTTACGGGCATCTGAAACGCTGGTTCGCTTTGGGCGCCGCTAACACGACGGATATTTGGATATCACCAGGGTGAGATTTGTGAGGGCGGTCAAGGCAGCAAGGCAGAAATTGCCAATTAGGCCTGTATTATTAAAGTAGAACCAAAATTAAGAAAAGTCGTGAATATAATAGCAGAGACCTTACTTTGGCCCTCTGATAATATAGATAACGGTAAAAAAGGCCGTTATTGTGGATATATGGATGGCAATTCAGATTTAATGGGTGTGGCGAGACCGAACTAACTCACCAGGTGTTATGACTATACTGCATGACTTAGCACGTTCTTAAACACAAATACTCCCATAATAATGGCGATTTGGGGCGATTTAAATTTAATGAAGAGAATCATTCCTGAAACCCAGTTTGATATTGAAGTTACTGTCAAACCTCAGAGGAACCTTGACGGGTTGCAAATACAGCTGCAATGGTTCTGGGCTTTGCCAAGTTACCCGAAGATGTGATTCCTCTCCAGCATGATCCCGTTCCTGGAGATCATGCTCTAGTGATCCTTTAAGATAGTGCTCTTGAGAGGAAGGGTAACAACAATTCTGGATGCGGTGCTCGGCGTACAGGGACCTGTGGTGCTACAAGCGTGTCAGACTTCAAACGAGCTAACGGGAGCGGTGACGGTTCGATTCGCAAATCTGATGGCGCGCAGCCACTGCAGAACATCGGAGAGTTATCCCTGCGTCTGAACACGCTAAGACGCTTCACAAGATCGCCTGCGTTTTCGGTGGTGGCACTCAAAGGATAGGCAGTCGCCTGCTCCTCCAGTGAAGTGGCTAAAAAGTGCTTGCGAGACTAATGCCGCATCGAGCATTACCCACCCATAGAAATTCGTCTTTTGTGGCCCTCTGCCAGCCATGCATGTCGACTAAATGTCGTTCGGCGATTAGACCGATTGCTGTCGCCGGTCCTTTTTCGAGCGCGGGTGAAATTACCTCTTTAAAATTACGTGGACGAGGGCTGGGTGCTGCACTCGGAAGGGATGCTTCCGCGATGTGGTCAGTATTTTCATGTATTCTCTAGCTGGCTATAAAATGCTGTGTTGGCTGGGTCGTGTCATCACCCAAAGATCTCCACCTGTTAAACGTCTGACTAAAACGGGTCGGACTTGGTGAGATGACCAAAGGGATCGCGGCTGGTGATAAACGGGAAGCTATTTTAGCTAGCGAAAGGCGAAGGGAAATAGAAGGGACTTCGACGACCCGCTCCCAGTCACTCGGAGACGTAGTTACCCTGCGATTTGTTCCATAACAGCGGTGCAGAACCCGATCACAGACGGTGTGCTTCGTGGAACGGGGGAGAGCAGCGGGAACCCCGTCTCTAATTCTTCCCTGGCGAGGTCCCCTTTGAAGCAGAGATGCAGGTTCGACGAGTTTGAGAGGTGGCCTCATATGTACGGTGTTGAACTTCGGCTCCCCAGCTCTATCCACCAATGCGGGACGGTGGCGGTGAGCCTGCTGAAAGACTATTCGGTTTGATGTTTGAGGTTTCCACGATTTGCGTCCCCCGGTTTCGATCTGCAAGGATCATCCGTCTGATGGACGGATGAGGTTAAGAGTCTCTTGCGTGGATGCGCCGCACGGGATCTATTCACCAGCGGTTTCGTTCGCGAATTCTTCAAAGCTGCGGCAGGGAAAAGAGGATGTCGAGCGGACTAGAGAAAAAGACAATCCTGCAAGGGTTCGGTTTATTATAGGTCTTGGAATGTAATGTCCTGGAAATCACAAGATCGACGGCTATTGTTTGCATCTGAAGGTGCCCAGGAGTGTCCTCCTATTCCTCACCGCTGACCAAAAAATCAGGGAGCGAAACGAGGCCAATGCCTTCCTCTGCCTTATCCGAACCAGACGAGTCCCCAGAACTTGGCAAATGATGGAGTTCGCCAAGGATTGCGTTTCAGAAAACGGTCAAGCTAGCTTTTTTAATCATGGTTAAAATTGCCCGGCGGAGTTGCGGCTCTGCCCCTCCGCATCTCGGAGCGGTAGCATCACGAATAAGAAGCAGTCCCCTTGAGAGTCTCGATCGTACGGAGCCTGGTTGGTTCCTAAATATACCCCCGATGTCTAAAGCCTCAGCGCTCTTTCTCCAGCCCCTCGCCTACAGAGGGAAGCGGGGTACACAGCCAGGAAAGCTGAGCACTTTGCATCTGGGACGGGTTCTTATCTACAGCCTTGTTGCGAAAAGTCACGCCTTCCAGCTCGCTGTGAGTCCTGCGTGCACGCCTTCGGCCGGCTGCTCTGGGCTGACGACGAATCTTGGAGGAGCGGGAGCAGCTCTCTTTCGCTGCTGCAGTTGGCTCGTATTCTCCGGCGCAGACGCGTCGCTGTGGCTAGGACAGCATTAGTTATTAGCGTTCTAGCACATGCTTCGTCTCTGGGGGCGTGGCATTTTGTTTTTGTAGGGCGCGGAATGTGCGATGTCCTCGGAATCTTCTCGTTGCTCGGATGCAGCGTTGGCATGGAACGAACGACGAGCGACAAGCGCAACAGGACATTCATCGCGAACAGTTAGTCACGGGCAGTAAAGAGCAGTTAATGGCAGTCGAGGGCGAGCGAAGCGTCCTGCCGTGTGCCGTTGCTGTGCATCATCGTTTCCGGCGCATGGCAGCATGGGAGCATGGCAAAATGGCAGAATGGCTACTAGTGAGGGTTACGGGAGGACGACGATGACAGCGATGATGATGATGGGGGTTGGCAACCCTTAATGGCTAGGTAGATATCGAAAAGGCCATGGGGGGGCACTCCTGGGCCGAAGTCCACACATTGTATTATCGCCAGCGGGAAAAGCGTCAGGCGAGGCGTCTTACACTGGGCGAGGCGTCTTCTCGGCCTGGCTCCAGTTCCTAATTGTATAATGGGGAATGGATACAAGCGACTGTGTCTGTTAAAATGTATGTAACGGACGTTGCGGCGGCTGCTGCTGCTCCTGCTGTTGCGTCCAGACCCTCGTTCTCGTGCGTTTTGCTCTCTTTTGGGGCGCCTGGCGGCTTTGATGGTGTCCTGCGGTCCAAAGCAGCCAGCCGTCCGTGCGCGGCGAGCGCCTTTGGCACTAGACGAATTTCAAAGTCCCCCGTTTTGCAGACGCTCCCTTCTCCAAGTCGACCACCAAACTTCGCCCTCACCCTACTATTCTTTGCCGTCTTTTTCTTTTTGCTTGCTGTTCTTGACTTCCCCGCCTGTCTGCAGTGCTCGCCTGTCGACATTGATCCTATCCTCTCGCCCAATGCAGACTTGACAGCCTGCTTTGCCTCACGGGAGGCCTGCTTGGTACGCGCTGCCAGCTCTACCGTCGATCGACTCGACTGCCTCCCCCAGTTCCACGATCGGCCTTATTGCTTTCTACAACTGTTTTAATAGACGCTCGATTTGTTCTTATTCTAATCACTCTCTTTAATACTCCATCCCACGGTGAGTTGTGTCTAGCGAAAGGGGTACGTAAACTTTGCCAGACTTGATTGAGACAGCCCTGCTTTATCCTCAAATCCCTGACCCTATCCTCATAATCCGTCTCCAACCCATCACCTATGCAGCGCATGAGAGATGCCGCGAATTATTTCTCTTCATGACCTGACAATGTTACTGACGGCCCCTCTCGTGACATAGCCTTTCGCTTTTCGCTTCCCACTACTGTCAACACCACAATCAGCCGAGAGCATCAGAGGCCTCCAGCCTTAGGACAAACTCGTGGAGGGTCCGATGGCTCAGGTACTCGCGCCTATCGTTCAGACATCCGGCTCCATCACGATGTTGCACACATCTGCCGAAGCTTTCCAGAACTCTCCATCACAATCCCACCACCAGCCTTCACGATCCTCCCAGATGCCGCGGAACCACGTCTACAATACTCAGAGTGGAGGTATTGGGTACCGTGGCACATCATCTGCCCCGATAGCACCTTACGCCTTTTCAAGCACTCCACAACTGCGTCAGGAAAACAGGTCGTCATCGGCTCCGGGCAACCCTTATGCTCAACAAAACTTCCAGCCAAACAATGCGGCTAAGCATGGCCATCCGTCACACCCTTCGTCCTCGTCTGACTCGACAGTATCTACATCTTCGTCGTCCAATCGTTCTTCAGCTGGTCAGCCGTTTGTGTCGAAAGATGACACTGCAATCCTCTCTAACCAGAGGTCGCTTCCCATCAGGCTCAATGAAGACACGACCAGAAGGTCTACAATGGATACTCAATCAGTGTCGGCAGTCAGCATATCTACTTCTGTTCCCGATTTTGCGCTCCCATCATTCGACAGCCCAGTGAAGCCATCCCCAGATCGCTATCGACGAGGCCCTCGTAGAATAGACTCGAGCAATAATGGGTCACCAGCGGCTCAAACGCCGACTAACACTCAAGGACTTCAATTAGCTAATACCCTGGTTCCCCTTCCGGGCTCTAGGCTAGCGAATGTGCCTCCCTTCAATAATGCTATTTCAGACGCCAAAAATCGACCCTCCCACTACCGGGCCAATAGTGCAGATGATATGCAACTACCTCGACAAGTAGCATCCGACCAAGCGAAAAGATATCGAAGAAGCAGTCTTGGTAGCTTCGAAGCAAATGCTCTGGCGTATCACGCAGCGACCATGGCGTCTACGCCAAGTGCCCCCATCGGTTCTGCCCCTCCCAAGCGACCAGCTGTCCAAGAAACAAAACCGCAAATACTCTCCAATCGGCCAGTATCAAACCACGAGCGCCACGGCAGTGGAGGAAGTGCATCTTCCAATAGCACTGCCACAAAGCCGTCTTCGGTAAGTCCTTTGCTTGAAAATACGTGTCAAGCTGCGTATTTTATTAGTGAATTGCTAATCCGAAAATAGTCCAGGCAGGAGTCTGCTTCACACCGAGCTAGCCCTAACAATCCCTCACCTCCGCCCGCTGCCCGACACCAGTCCAACTCTGTGAATGTGCCGCCACGAAGCTCCTCCGAACCTAGCAAGCGATTAGGCACTCCGTCTCCTCTATCAAAGCCAACCCCCGACCTTGAGTCCGGCTCTCTCAGCCCTGGGAAAAAAGCAACTGCGACTGGTGAACAGGCGCCCTCTTCTCCAAGCCCAGCTGTGCAACACCTTACTGCCTTGAACGATAAGGAATCTAATAAGGGCATGAAGTCTCGGCTTCGACGTGCGTTTTCATTTGGGAGTGCAGCTGAGCTTCGCAAAGCGTCTGCCGAGAATAATTTATCTGCGGAACGCGCGAGGCTTCGAAAAGAGAGATATCAGGATGAAAGAGAAGCTGAACATGAGGCTATCGCAGCCAAGCAGGAGGCAGCCGGTATTGGAGCAGGGATCTACTCTGGTCAGGGTGGGTTTTCTGGTTCCACGGATAATTTATCAATATCCTCGACCGCGTCGTCCGCCTCGGTTATGCTCCGGAAGATGGGTAATGGCATGAAAAGAGGTACTCGGTCGATTAAGGGCTTGTTTCGCCCAAAATCCGTAAGTGGGGTTCCCGCAGCAGACACTGCTGTAACCCAACCAAGCATGACTCAAGTGTCAATGGTCACGGTGGAGGCCGAAAGAGAAAAGGTTAACGTCAATGCCAACCCCCATGACCAAGTTGGTGGTGGAACCGGCTATCCTAAGCTTGAACGAAATTCATTGGATGCTGCTCGAGTGGCAACGCCAGAGGTACCAGATTCTTCACATAGCAATAAGCCAACTACGGAGTCATGGTCTAGAAAGAGCATAGTTGGCGGTGAGAGAGAACGCGCCGAAGTGCTTTCATCTATGAAGAGGGGAATTCTTAAGAGTATGTTTGAAGTTTGAAAATAAACAGCGCTTCTGTCTAACCCTACCTTAGGAAACGGAACTGGCTCGGATACTTCTTCTCCTGTTGTCAGGCCCGCTGATGCTTCTCATCAAACTGACACCCCAAAATCAAGCGCACCTAGCACTCCAAATGATGACAGCCCCCGCCCTGTGCATGTTCACATCAACGGAGAGGATTATTTTGAAGGCGGACCTGATCTCTCTAATTCGAGTAGCAGGAGTTTACCAAGTACACCCCATAGCACCAGCCGTAATATCTCCTTTAGCCCTCGCATACAGTTTCACGATGCTTGGTCGAGTTCAGAATATGATCGACGAGGAGATATCGCCACCTGTAACAGGCTTACACCCATGCTTGCGCAGCAAATAAAGGAGGAGCTCAATTCCTTCAAAATGGTAATATTCTTCTCAACTCACGCAGTCGAAATTTCATGCTAATCAAATTCCAGGAAATGGAAGTTCACGAGCTGTCAAAACCGCACACGCATTTCTTTTAATGATTACGCATTCCACCTGGACATCCTGGCGTCTTGGCGAAACAACTTTTATTCTTCAGCTTGGGCTTGAAGCAAGCAGCATTTACGAGTTGACCCCTACCTTTGTCTTCCATTTCTGGTTATGACAGGTTTCTCTTTTAAGGAGCTGCAACTGCAAAGTGGGCGCTTTCTCTTATTTTCCATAGCGAGCGTAACAGTCAGGCACGGACATGTTTGCATCTCAAGCGAATGGTAGCGGGAGGGGGAAGAGATCGATATATTGAATGGGTGGTTTGCATCTCATTCGTTGTCGGTTCGTTTGTTAGTGTATTCGTTTGAACACATTTTGTCAAGAGGGAGTTCATTTTTTTTTCTGCCGCCGGCTCTCCCTTTCTATTTTGCTCTTTTGCAGCGATTAGAGAAAAATTTAAGGGCAGGGCTGGTTTCAATGTCCTTGGGGTTTTTGCTATATGCAATACCCCGCTCTAATTAAGCTAATCTTGGAAACAAGGCTTGTTTGAGACAGCTGCTGTAATGATTGCTGAAATTTTTGTCTTGATGCGGTGATGGAGGGGAGACATTACATCCTAGTTCCTAGTAGCATAGGCGGTTTAGTGTCAAGGGTATACGGCAGGCTTTTCCATTCCCCTCCCCAGGTGAAGGATTCCGCTCCTGCCTGATACTTTACTGTTGAGAATCAAGTGTCACTGCATATATCTGGTGCCCTAGCGGTTATCTGCGCATCCCCTCGGGAGTCACTCCGTTAGAAGACCCCTTGAAAAGATATGGAATGACGCACGCCATGGCAGCACAATCAATTCGAAGTGCATTGCCTCCTGGATTAGAAGACCCCGGATAACTTCATGTGATAGTCCAAGAATGTCGCTCAATAAAAGCCTTGAGCCAGCATCTATTTTTAAAGAAGGGACCTGTGATCATCGCACGAACGATTTGCAAGATCCTTGAAGAGGGTTTCTAGAAGCGAGCAACTCCCTATACAAATGTAGTAATGCGTTCACTATGATGCTGATCCGAGCTGATCCGAGTTGATCCGAATAACGGAGGTGATATTGCAAGCCAAAGATTACGAGCACCAGGAGCGGTGAGAGCGAGTGATGACTCCTTGCGAGAGACCATGTCTTCCCTGCCAGACCCTTTGATCCCATTATCATTCAATATAATGCCAAGCCGCCAAAACCTCCGAGGCTCGCTTGTGTGCTTAGTCAGGCATTCCTCCGCACCACACAATTTCAACCACCTGACATTGCCGCCGACGACGTATCGCCATCTTCAAAACCACCACATCTATCAAAATGGTACGTTTAGAGACCTCTGCATGATTGAGGCGGGAGAAGAGGACTGACTGAGTGACGAAAAGGCACCCGCAGCAACCGGCGGCAAGAAGCAAAAGAAGAAGTGGTCAAAGGGAAAGGGTATGTGGGATTTCCTTCTAGCAATCCCAGCAGCCATCGATATGGGAAGACACAGCCTTCTGATGCCTCATATCACCAATTGCATAACTATCTGGACCATCTGAACTCACTGTTCTCCCAAAAACGCCGCACCACATAAATGTTCTTCAAAATGCTACGACACTGACAATTGTTGCACTTCACAGTTAAGGACAAGGCCAACCATGCCGTCGTCCTCGACAAGAGCACCTCCGACAAGCTACAGAAGGATGTGCAGTCCTACCGCCTCATCACCGTCGCCACCCTCGTCGACAGACTGAAGATCAACGGCTCGCTCGCCCGCAGAGCGCTCGCCGATCTTGAGGAGAAGGGCCTTATCAAGAAGGTCGTCGGTCACAGCAAGTTGAGCATTTACAGTGAGTCAACGTCCCAATCTCTTAGATGCTTTTGCGGGATGTGAGCAGGAATGCGTTGCGGAGGTGGGAGAGCACCTCGGTTGAAAAAATGACGCGGGTATTACATAACAAGGAGCATGGCTGACATATATGCTCCCCCCAGCACGAGCGGTCGGTGCCTCGGACTAAACGAAAATGTCAAAATGAAAACGGCGGGTGAAGTAGGGTCTTGTTGCGGGGTGGGTGCATGGGTCGGATTTCCTTCCTCCTATTGGGCGTAAATGATGAATACACTTTATTTTCAGCATGGACATGACACTTGATAGGTGCATGCATGCGTGCTTGTGAGGCTGAGTCTTTGGGTTTGGCTCTGGCTCGGTATGTACTGCATTAGCAATGGCAACGGACTAGCATCTCGCCAAATTTCCTTTCGGGGCTCCATCCGTGAATGAGAGCGAACAACGATGATATGTTACGAACAATGAGTTAAGGCTATAGTTTTACCCTGTCTACCCAGATACTATGATTTGGATGCGAGCCTTGAACACCCCTGACTACTTTTTAAAAAAATTTAACCGGTGATATTAAAAACGCGTAGAAGTGCATCCCCCTTTCTCCTCAACAAGGTTCTAACCTAAAGCTTACACCCCTTCCACCCCAGAAACCTCACCACTCACCCACTCAGTCCTTCCTAACCGGCCTCCCCTTCCTCGCCGTCTCGCACAACTGCCTCGGTTCCAGCTTCTCCAACCACCCCTCCTCCCGCACGACCTCCCCGACCTTGAAATATGGCTTCCCCTTGTCGCCCCTGAATAGCACATGCCAGCCTTCCAGCGTCTCCCGCACCTTCTTCCGCGCCTGCCGATGCTCCTGCTCGCGCCGAATCTTCAGCTGCGCCTTCGTCAGCGGCTTCTTCTTCTCCCCCTTACCCTGGTCGTTATCCTGGCCTGCAGGCTTCGGCGCCGGGTCGGGCGTGTGCCGGCCTGCTGGCGCGAGGGGGTCGTAGGTCGGGTGGGGGTTTTCTGGGGCTTCACCGGCGGAGGAGGAGGGGAGGCTGTCGGTGGGCGGGTCGATGGGGATGTACATTTCTTCGACGCCGCGGAGGTCTGGGGTTTGGTCTTCGGCGAAGCAGCCGGTTATGAAGGCGCGCGCGGCGTCGTGGCCGGCGAAGAAGTGGTAGGAGCCGCCGGGGCCGTAGCTGTGGGTTATCTGTTAGTTTTGGGTGGGGTTGTTTGAGATGAGAACGGGCGTGAGCATGACTGAAATTGCTGAGTGTGTGGGGGGAAGAGATAAATATCATGCGGGTCAGGTTGAGGATTCAATTCAAGCAAAGGGACCTAGAATTCCAATGAAACGGGTTGAAAAAGGGAACGTACGTATGCCGGCTAGCGCTAACATCATAGATGGTTCCGTTCAGCGCGAGGTAGATGGGTTTATTAGGATCTGTACCATCATATTCAAGTAATTGGGCGTCGGTGAGGCGGACTGGTCCTTTCTATTCAACCACGAGATATGAGTTAGCAATTGCTCTTCTGTTTGCAGCCGATTCTTTTATTTCCCTCGCACAAGACACTCATACACCTCTTGAAGCTCTAATCTAAGCCTCTTCCATCCCACCTCACCCCATGACGGAAAACCGGGAGCGAACCGGCGGCCCTAACCCTCCACTCTAATCCACCCCATTCCTCATCTCTCCACCTCAATCACCAGCCCCGCCCATCCCTCTCAACTAGAAGAAACCCTAAAACTCACCATTATCGCCTTCCACTCCCCAGCCCTCAAAAACCACGGATTCCACCCCCACGTCAAGCTCTTCTCAGGCATGACCAGCCAGCTCAACCCACAGCTCAGCAGAACCACCCCGCCGATTATCCGCAGCACATCCAGCACGCCTACCCCTGCCGCCGCCGCCTCATCTCCTCCACTGCTACTACCCACAGCCACCGATTTCTTCGAGCGAGCGGGCGCGGCGGCGGCGGAAGAGGCAGCGGACTCAGCAGGCGGAGACGACGGGTGTAGATCCTGCTCCGCGGAGGCGCGAACGGGGCGGCGCTGAACTGCCATGTTTGGGATTCGTACGTGGTGTGCAGTCTGTAAGACCAAGCAAGCAGGCAAGCAAAGTAAGGGCAAGCAAGACAGGCAAAGCAAAGCAAGCAAAGCAAGCAAACACAGCAAAGCTTCAATCGATAGCGCGGGCGGTAGCGCTGGCTCGGCCCGGCATAAAGTTCCGTCGCCCGCCGCCCTCGCGCGGCTCTGGCTAGACGCGCGGCTCTAAGGACCGAGGGGACGGGGCTGGCGCTGGTCGGCACGCGGGTAGCAAAAGGGTGGGACTGCTGACACTCGGTAAGCGAGCAATTATAAAATCCCACCAAATCTAGGGTAATACCCCTATTAAAAAAATAAGGACGCTAAAATATTATAAAATATTATCCTTCAAATTTTAGAATTTTCTACGGCTTGAGGTCGTGGTGCTGCATGCCTAGAACACCGCTACTTATTTGCAGTCTCACTTTTTTCGTCAACCGCGTGATCGGTTCTCGGCAAAATGCGGTGCGAGAGGAGTCGGGAGTTGGGAATCAGGAATCAAGGCAGATGCGCAGGAAAGCAAGCAAGAGCAAGCAAAGCAAAGAAAGCAGTATAGCACAGCAGCCCTCCTAATAACCCACGACTCCCGCAGTTCCTGTTTTGTGGCCTCAACCGCGGTGGAACGCCGCAGCTTTAGAGAAGGGCAAGGGGGCGGGGGGAGGGGGTCGAAGGAGATTGCATGACGTCTCACCGCCGGAGGTCCGAGGAGGGCTCAGACGGGCGGTGCTGATGCTGGTGCTGGTGCTTTACTTTGCTTTGATTTGATTTGATCTGGAGTAGGGCTTTGCAGGGGGATGTGCTCGCGGGGGGAACTCGTTTGAGACTTTTGACTTGGAAAGAAATATAGCTGCGGGTGCTGAAGTGCTAGCGGGAGGGGGGCGTGGGAAAGCTGGGCTGCTGCTGCCGCCGCCGCCGGTGTTGCTACTAACGTTTTAGCCACTCGGCTCAAGGCGTGAGCTTGTTCGCATTAAGGTTGAGTTCGCCTGGTGGCGATCGCGCTGCGGCTCGCCAGACCCTGAGGAAAAAGCAGCAGGGGTGGCAAACGTCTTCTGTGAGTGGATAGCAGTGAAGATCTTGCCCGCTCGTTGGGCAAGCGTGGGGGTTGCGAGCATGGGGTTTATAATGGAAGATGGGAGTGGGATGGGCGTGGGATGGAAGATGGTTAGGTAGAAACGTCACTTCATTGTCACAGGGCTGGTGGAATTGGTGGGATTTTGGAACCGTCGATAATGCTGAGTGGGGATGCTGAGTGGTAGGACAGGGTCCTTTGAGAAACCTCTAGGGTTCTGTTTTACTAAAATACAGAAGACTATTCTACGTAGGGAATGGAAAATTTTCAAACCGTCCGCTAAGTACTTTACTTACTCTCGAAGAGATTCCTGCTTCTTTCTCTTTCTCTAACTTACTCACTCACTCACTCTCATATACAGATAATCGTGATAAGGCGTAATCTATACCTTTGCCAGAAATCTTCCATGCTTTTAAGTCCCGGTTTGCCGTTCGCTAAATGATACTCCACTAAATGGAAAAGAAAATTCTTCGCCATTCAACTTTTGTGTTATTTATCGAGCAGGGGGGACCCTCACTTCTCACCTCTCGGGAAAACCTGTGCTAGAGCGTCCTGAAACACGCCGACGTTGTAATCTATCAGCGCTTTCTTTTCTGCCGGGCTATCGTCGCCCATAAGGCATATGAGCGCGAGATATCTGGATCATTATTAGCTCAATCTGACATTCTATCGCAGCTATTGAGTGAAGCCTGGCGAAGCACAAAACAAGTGTGCTGCTTACTTGTTGATCTCTCTCAGATAAAGATAGTTATTCCCTTTCCTTTCCATGGTGATCAAACTTTCAGCGTCGTTATTCCCCGTCTCGTCAATCCCGGCATCTTCTTGATGTCCATTCTTGACCGGCCTGTCCCATCCGTAAATCTCACTCACATCAACAACCACATCGATGTAATCGGAGCATATTTCGTAGCTCCCGATATCCGTCGGAGTAGTATCTGTAGCGATGTAGATTTTGCTGAGCACATCGAAGAGATACGCCTTTTCTATACGGCAGTTAACGCAGAGGCTGTTGAGTAACGACTCGAGGGTGGGAAGCTGCGGGATGAGTTTTTGGATAACTTTGGAGAAGGCCTCAAAGATGGAATGGTCGTAGATACTCGTTTGGTAGAAGGAAACAGGTGCATTCTCGTAACCAGCGTCGGAGAGCTCGTCCTGCACCCGCTGAATGATGTCACGGAATGTATCGCTTTTGTAATCCTCCGACAGGCCGTCAACCTTGTGTACAAACACTTCAACGTTAATGTTCGGGTATGAGTGCTGCAAATTCAGTATCGTCGTGTTAAGACGCATGATGGCGTCGAGATATTCATCCTGCGCGTCAATGACCCAAATCAGCGCGCCGATTTCGTCAAAGATGTTGTCGACGTCAAAGGCTGGGTCGAAATAATCAAGATGGCCGGGGAAATCCCACACTTGAAAGTCCATGAAGGAGCTGTAAGACGAGTCAGCCACGGCACAAAGCGGTGAAGGGGTGGACGAGCCATAGAGGCGGTGAGGGAGGCTGCGCTTACTGCATCGACTCCTTTTTGATCCGAGTTGTCGTCTCAAGATAGAGCGTTTCGCTAGGCGGTAGCTTGTGAAAGACCACGCTCGAAATGGATGATTTCCCGCTCCTAGCAACGTTGCGCCGTCAGCGGCATGCGCTGGGAATGAATCATCACTCGTTTTTGATAGTAACCAGGGAAAGACGTCCTCATCTCACCTTCTCTGCCCCATCAACAGTAATCTTGGCTTTCCATCGCCGGCCTTGCTGTTCGGCAGTCGGCCGGTGTGGAAGCGTGGTACAGGACTCGGAGGGATATCAGCGCCTGGGAGGTCCTGGAGATATCGCATCAGAGTCAACTTCGCTGCTGGTCTCAAACGCGAAGAGTCCGGCTGGGAATCCTCCCCCGGCTCAGAATCATGACGTGAATAAGAATGGTGAGAGGAGACCTCAGAGTGCGCCGAGGAATGCACGTAAGGCGAGTCCATGACGATGTGAGGTGATACAAAGAGCAAACGCGCAAACGAGGGTACGAGGGTGAGAGGGTGAGAGGGTGAGAGAGCGAGAACGGGTGAGAACGCTGGACGGTATGACGCGACAGAATTGCGATGACGAACGCACGAAGTGAAGGGTGATTCACTCAGGTTTCATGATGAAGGTGTAAAGTAGAAACCTCTGAGATCTCGCCGGCAAACGCTCGCAACAGGCACCCACGCTCGAACCGTCGATTATGACTGGCTTTACCAAACAGGCAGCTCGCAGAATCGGTAGAGGTTCCGCAGCGCCAACGGATACATGAATGAGGGGATGAATGAAGGACGAGTGGAGGGAGAAAGATAAGTCGAAGGGTGCAATTGATAAGAGAGGCAAAAACAAGGAGGATTTCTAAGACGTGAGGTTTTACAGGAGTGACAGGGTCCGTCAGGCCGAGCTTCGTTTTGCGTCGCGGGGGAAGTGATTGGGTGTCATGTCTTTGGCTGGATGGAAACACGACGAAGGGCTGCGCGAGGCGTAACAAACAAAATAATCCTGGGCAGAGCCTCCTGGATTACGGACACAGCAGCGTGCTTTGTCCAAGGGCCGAATGGGAGTGAGGCGTTACAGCCGGCCGGCCAGCCAGCAGCGCCAGCAGCAAAGAAACGGTGGTAGCAGAACCAGCGGTAGCAGAACCAGCAGCAGCGGCGGCGCAACGTCAATCCCGGGCGTCTGGCGTGCAGGCTGGCGTCCCAAAAGTTGGCTCGAGATCGTCAGGGCACGGCCTTGGGGCAAGATCCCAACAGAGTAGGGCTGAGGGATGGTGTTGTGGGTAGGAAAAGAAATTCTCGAGTCTCACCTCCATCTTTTATAGATATGGCTGGATGCTGCGTGGATGGGTGCCCAAGACGGGGGCTTTACCCCTTGCAGGAGGCTTTCCAAGGCCTCGCAGGCTTTGCGGTCGCGAGCGTGGACTGTTTTGATTTCGCTCTCTCTCTCTCTCACAGACAGCTTACGGGGCCTTGACCTCGGGTGGTCTCGGCCAGCTGGACGGGAGGGCGATACACAGAAAGCGCACAGGAGGAACTTTGGGGACAGGCCGCAGAGAGGGCCGTTGCGGTCTGGGCAGGGATGTTGGGATGAATACTAGCGCTCAAAGCAGGCGGCTCTAGCGGCGGCCGGCTGGACGGGGGAAGATGCCTTTAGGGAGGCGCGAGTCACAGCTAGTCGTAGGCAATCAGGGAAAGAGGGAGAGCGACGGAGATATTGACAGGGTTGGCGCTGTCGGCGATGCATCTAGAGAGTTTGTGCTGGCATTTGCTGTCAGCCGGTTGTCTAAAGTCGCTTAGGCGGATCACGAATAGATAGCCGCGACCACGGCGGCTCCAAAAAACCCCAAGAGCCAGGCATGTCAGATATGTCAGGCATGTCAGGCATGACAGGCATGACAGACATGTAACACTTCTCAAATTCGCTGCGCTGCTGCATTCATTCGCTGCACTCTCCCTGTCATCTATGGCTAGAATTTGAAAATTTTAGAATTTTCACACGACGGCCGCGAGTAAGCTAGTTCGCGGAGGGGCTTAATGACTCGACATGCACCGCGGTAGCATTGCCGTCTGCCAGGAACCGTGTAGCACCTATGAAATATAACGCCATGTAGACGATCCGGATCGACCTCCGCTGTCCTTATGTTCCGGTGGCACGGTAATTTCTAGGGCTAAGCCGCATGTTAAATATGCAGCCCTGTCTATGTGTCTGCGTGTCGGAGTGTAGGAGTAGCGTGCAGGGATAATTAAATTCATCATAAAAGTACCCGCGCATATCCAAGGCTCAACGTAGCACCAATCTAACCGCATGCAAAGCGCTGCAGCCCTGCGAGGCGAGGTCAGGGTCGAAGCGGGCGTCCAAGTCATTATCAAGTACCCATCCATCATGATTACCACGGCGGGCTGACCCAGGAAGTGGCCGCAATGGCCAGAATGGCCGGTGCCACACCAGACACGGACACATATGCCTGCAGTCCTAGCTCATCGCGCATATGACAACGAGGCATCCAAAGCAAAATCCCGGATCGAGGCTACTATCAAGTACCCCGGCATTACAACCGTTACTGCCCCTCACTTGCACTCGCTTCTTATCATGAAGGGTCGGGCGCACGGACCGGGGCATGTAAGGCTGTGTACATGTGTGGACGAAAAGACTCACGAAAGGAACCATCTAGCCCGTCTTGCTTCCCCGACGTCGGTGCCGTAGAAAATTTAAAGAAAAAAAGCAGGAGAATTCTCTTCAACGGCCGCTCCCGTGCGCCAATCCTACCCTACCCCGCGCCTGACAGCCACATGGGCACTTCAAGGCAGTCCGGGGGCGCCTCGCTCGACGCTGGCGCTGAACTGTTCCACAACGCACACTTCAGCGAAGCAGACAGACGATCGATGCAGGAAATCGTAACTGTTCCCAGGAAAACTCCATGTTACAGAAGGCGCTGGCTTGGCTATTGCCACCATCCAACCACTTTGTGCCCTGGCTGGAAACCTCGCATGCTCACCGTTTGCCAATCCTACAAATTACCCCTCGCAAGTGACATGTGTCGGCTGCTGACAACGCACTCTTGACCGATCATCGTCAACTTTATTATCTTCCCGCTATCTCTGCTCCCAAAACGGATGCACTCGCAGTACCCAGCCCTCCAATGAAAGACAGGCCCAGCGCCAGCGCTGCGGCTTCTCCGTCTGCTACCATGTCCTCACCCTGGCCATTATCATGCTCTGTCTTTGCAATCTCAGTGCTCACATGCTGAGACGGCTTGAAGGAATCCTCGGAATCAGATTCATGCTCAGCGGCACGTCGGCGCGTGCTCCTTCTCAACGGAGTTGACGATGGTGTTGCTGTAGAATGGGATAAGTTTCCGTTCTTCTTCGGCCTCCCACGCATTCTCTTCGCCGGTGACGTCGAAGGCGTCAGGGAATTCACGGTAGGCTTTAGTTGATCCTTGAATGCAACATGCCTCTCCTTCGCTTCTTCCTCTGCCTCTTTGGTCTCGGAGAAGAAGGATAAACCGCTACAGTCGAGCATTGCATCTACGTTAAGCCCTCGCACAAACGCCCAAAGACACAAGCCGACTCCGCTCAGCACGACGTCCATGCTGGCCATACTTATAGCTGGGTGGTTGCTGACAGCTGCTACGAGTCTAGTGAGGGCAGTCCAAACTCTTTCGCTTGCTGAGCGAGTGCCGCCGCGATGCAGGTTCTTGACATAGTCGAGGCCGCTGTAATGGGCGCTAGGCGTGCTGTCCACAAGAGCAACCACTACCTGTTTAAACTGTAGGAGCAATGAGAAGACACCGAGGAAGTAGAAGACGTTGACCAGAGATCGATGTGCTGAGTGACTATCCTTGTGGACCATTCCCCAGCTTGAGGGAACAACCTGTAGGTGGTTAGAATTTCGCTTTCTCCTATCGTTCTCGAAATGGTTCTACACCCTCTAGGCACACCTTATGGTATAGATTCTAGAAAGGCTGAGTTTACCGGAGTCACTCACCTGTACAGCTAGTGCTAAGTAAAGCGGGACAATGAAGTACCCAGCTCTGAAAAACATAATCACAAGTTCGTTCTCAACACTCGGCATCAGATGAAGGCAAACAAGCGACAACAATGCCGGGACCAAATATACCACAGGCTTTGGCGTCCAAAGATGGCCTCTCCTAGGAGGCAAAACGCTATACAGTGGAATCGGCGTGAACAGCATCAAAACGAAAAAGAGGTTTTGCGCAAAGCTCAGTCCACAGATCTGGCTCAGCAACACAAAAGAGGCAATTGTCGTGGCCGGTAAATTACGTCTCTGGCCTACTCTCGTCAGCAAGTTCTCCAACCCTATGGGGCTTCGCTACTTACCTTCGATTCCCATAAAAATGCTCGCAATAATCAGGCCCGTAAATAGCTGATGCGTCCAAACGAACGCCCTAGGACTCTGAACCACGTATCTATTCGCCTCTCGCACCAAATCCACATCTTTCATCCAGTTCCCCAGCTGCACTCCCACCCCTTCCTCGCCTGTGCCGTACCAACCGGTCCAGATGCCGTTCGAGGTTTCATAGTCGCCCTGGCGCGCCCATTCCTGGTAGCTCAGCACGCGCCACGCGACGCTGAAGGCAGTCTGGACGGCGAGGCTGGCGACGGCAAGGAAGCTGAAGACGAACACGGCTCGGCGGCGCCAGACCTGCTGCAGGCGCGTGTTGTGCGAGGGCGGCAGAGTGCGCCAGGCACGCCGGATAGTGTAGAGAGCGGTTGTTGTAAGTCCTGCTATTACGAGGACTTGCGACGAGAAGAGTGCGATCGGGACGGTATTCGAGTTGGTGAGTTCGGGCTCAACGGGCGCCATAGCGGGGCGATGTGTTTACTACGCGCCTATGACGTTGTCTGCGTCCGTAGTCAATAGTTAGAAATATTCGAAGTCGCGGGTATGCAGTCGTAGTTGCATACACGAAGCTATAACAGTAATCGTAACAACAGACCCTAGGGAGAGGAGAGCGCAAAACGCATATATGCTCCAGCAGCAGTGAGGCAGACGAGGAAAGAGGCGCTGGCGCACCCCAATGTTTTGATTCCAATCCTTGGTATGACACGACCACCGGCCAGCGTCACTCCACCCCGCGTCACCAAATCCCTGCCTGCCACAAGCTCTCCCAGGGCCGCCCGCTCGCGCCCCGGCGCTCGGACCACCTCGGCGCGGCGCTTTCAACACCACCGTGTGCATCGTAGGGCTGGTACCTTTGTTGCCTGCCCCAATAAAGGCCCCATCCAACCGCATCCATGTATCACCTCCTCAAAGGCCTCTACCTCTACGCTACCAGCAAAGAAGGTCCGCCCACCCCATTCCCCCCCCCACCATCCTCCCCCCAACCCCAAGCTCACCCGCTCACCCCCGCCAATCGCAGAATACTCCATCCTCCTCCTCGGCCTCGACAACGCCGGCAAAACCACCCTCCTCGAGCAGATCCGCGCCATCCACAGCAGCACGCACCACCCCAACTTGAAAACCGTCCCCACAGTCGGCCAGAACGTCGCCACGGTATCGCTGCCGGACCTGTACCTCAAGATCTGGGACGTCGGCGGCCAGCACGCGCTGCGCGGCCTGTGGCAGAGCTACTACTCCAGCTGCCACGCCATCGTGTTCGTGATCGACAGCTCGGATGTCGGGGACGCGGACATCGCGGCGCTGGCGAGCGGGGCGCTGAGCGGGAGCGGTGGTGGTGGTGGTGCGGGGGGAGGGGCGCAGGGGCGGTTGGAGGAGTGCAGGATGGTGCTGGAGGATGTGCTGCAGAATGAGGATGCGGAGGGCGTGCCGTTGCTCGTGCTGGCGAATAAGCAGGATCGGGAGGATTGCGTCGAGGTGGTGCGGATTAAGGAGGGGTTGGTGCGGAAGGTGTTTGAGGGCGAGAAAGGGGGGAGTGTGAGGGATAGCAGGGTCTTGCCCTGCAGTGCGCTGACGGGGACGGGGGTCCAGGAGGCGGTCGAGTGGCTGTGCTCGAGGGTCAAGTGGAATAAGGAGTCCAGGCCGCCGGCTATGCGGTGAGGTGGGAGAAGTGGATGGGCTTTTGGGTTCGAGGATAGGCAAGAGGAGTTGTGGGGAAGTCAGGGCGGTTTGAGGTGGTATTTCTGGCCGTGGATAGCCCGGAGGTCTAGGAGGCTCCAGAGAAGATATGCAGGACACGAAGCCTCAAAGTGGACAGCCTCTATCACAGTCACCATAATATCGGAGCAGTACGAACGACAAAGTGAAGCTCGTACGGTCACTGTTGAATACCCTTGGGAATTGGTTAAGAATAGAGATACAAATTTCTAGGGGTCTGTGATGCCTTCAGTCCTCACTGCCCGAAGGTGCATTTCATCCATTCCATTCCCCAACCTCAGTGCCTCCGCTGTTTTCTCATCGCTCTCTTGTCACAACACCACAGTAGCAAGCTTTTCTCATCCCCTATATCAATACGAAAATGAACGGCCTCTCTCACATGGCAAAGGATTGGAATTTGCCAGTCTGGGTTTGGGTTGGTACTGACTGCAGATTAAATATTAGCAAAGATCCTTTGAGCGTCTCCAGCCTCATTCTGCACCTATTATTCTTTCCCCGTTGAAGGGTAGGCTCCAAGGTCGTATACCGTAATGAAAGAAGCCCAGTATCCATTTTGCGTTCCCTGAGAGCCTTGACACGCTCCCTCATCGCCGACTCCTCTCCGCTCTAAGCACCGTTAGCAAACATCTCTTAACCAACCGCCATCCTCGACAGCAGCACACATGAAGGGCATACCGACTCAGACTCAACTAACCATAGCCTGCGTCGCTTCCTTCCTCGCCATCCCCCTCTCCTTCTCCAACGCAGCCTGCAACTTCGCAATCCCCCGCTTGGTGGGCGCGGCTTTCCGCTCATGCCTCCTCGCATGCCACTCCCTTCTCGCCACCTGTTAAAACTTCCAAGTCAGCAACTAGCACCCGAAATCACATCACCTCAACCCAGCGCTCCCGCACCTCCTCCGCCTCTCTCTCGGTCTTCACGGCCCTCTCCTGCGCCTTATACTCCTTTACTAGCTTCCTGTTGTACCGCTCCACGTCTTCCACGTGCTGCTGGAGCAGCTTCTCCCGGTAGCTCAGCTTGGTCGCCGCGACGCGTTGGCGGGCTCGGGCGCCAAGCCTGTGCCCCCTTTCTTCTTCATCTCGGCTGAGACGAGGGGTCTGGGGGGTTAGCTGGAGCGGTCTCGAAGCGGACCTGCTGCGGTTGGGGTAGCTGCTGTTGGGGTTGCTGTGGCGTGGGTTGCTGTGGTACGGGTTGCTGTGGTGCAGGCTGCTGCGGACGGTGCGGGCAGTCGCGTCTCTTGTGTTTATGGATCGAAGCGTAAGCTTGATGCCCGTGCTGGGTAGAGTGGCGGTGGTGGTGGTGGGGTGGGTGGTGATGGGACGAGTGCCTGGAGTGGACGCTAGAATGGCTGTGGGTAAAGCGGACGCTATTTGGACGACTGTGAGAAGAATTGAGGCTATTCGGACGATCGTGGGTAGAGCGGACGCTGCTCGAACGACTCCTGGTATGGCGGGAGTGGAGGTGATTGGGTGAGTGGCTATGGGATGATTGACCAGAGTAAGAGCTCCTGGGGAGCGGGGAGTAGCTGGGGCTAGTATGGTAATAGCTTAGGCTACTGCCTGGGAATATGTAGGTGAATGCTGCGGCTAGAATGCCGGATACGAAGGAGCCTATGATTTCAGTGAATGAGGGGGGAGGGGAGACGGCGAGATTGAGTTCAGGTTCTTCTACCGCGGGATTAGGGAGATTCACTCGAAGATCCTCGAGAACGCTCGCTAGTGTTGACTTGGAAGAGTTTGGTGATTTGAACGTTTGGTGTAGAGAGCGGACCTTCGACTGCTCAATGATTGTGTCTTATTTAGAGATTGTGTGAGATAAGCTGCGAGGTCAGTGTTAATAAGACAACGGTATTTCCTTAGGCCGCAGCGATGGCTATGGTAATCAAAAGAGCAAAGAGCCGTTGAGGCTGGTGTAAACAGCAGGATCGGACACTGTTGGCTGAGGAACGAGACAGTTGGACGAGGCGAGCCAACTGAGAAGACGAACAGGATTCTAATCTGCCCAAGGGCAGGCCTTTGGGTCAATAAGCCACAAGAGTTGTACACAGAAAAGCTGATCAAACTCGAATGAATGCAGATAGAGTGATGCAATGAATTGTAGGTGCTCAAAGCGAAAGGTCTTATTTGGCAGAAGCTCAATGAGATGGAAATACAGGATGGAGAGCCGAGAGAGAAACCAAATCCAAGAGCAGGGCAAACGACAGGCTGCGTTATACATAGGGAAATAACGAGGTAATTATGAGACGGAAAGGTGTCCAGATAGAAACAACACTTCCAAATCTGGCTGCGGATGGGGACTCCGACGCAAGGAAACCGTAAAAAAAAGAAAACAAGAAAACGCTCGCCATATAAACACAAGTCTCCGAGGTCTATGATTACTAGTATCAAATTCGGGTATCGCCCATCAGCCATCCGCCTACTCGTTCAGCAACCACTCCCATGATTGTGACAACTTGCATAACTGCGCTTCCCTCCACAACACCCACAACTCTTCCTCTTTTGCGCGCCATAACCCCCGCAGCAACCCCTCCGCTCTGGTCTTTCCTCCACCCTCCTTCGGACTACCGGCGTGAATCGCTGAGTTATAGGCTCTTTCTTCGCCACAATGTCCTCGTATGCTGGAGGGTGATAACTTGGTGGTGCATCTGCGTCATATGCCGGGGAGCCGTCGGCATATGCATCGTTCAGCCTTCTCAAGGTCTGCCTCTCGGCTTCTCGCATGGAGCGTCGCACGTCGTTCTCCCATCGCAAGTCCGCTTGGCGCTGGGCGAGCTCTCTTGCTTCTTTCTTCTCTTTGTGCTTTTCGTGGAGTTTTTTGCCGGCAATAGCAACGCCAGCAATGATGAGGGAGGCCATATCTTTAGGAATGATAGCGGCGGGGAAGCTTCACGAGAACCGTGAAGCTTAGTAGTGGCGAAGGGATTTTAACGTTATTTAGGCCCGGAGTAACGGACAACTCGAGTCCGAGTACTCCACGAGAAGCTTTCCAGAAGGCTAGCGGGAAGGACCCTTCGGGTCCAAGGATATAATCGTGTACCGACCCTCGTATAGCGGAGGGTATAGAGGAGCTCAAATGCTTCAAATATTGATGCGCAGACTGACGCGGGGACTGATGCGGAAGCTGGTGCGATAGAAGCCTCCCTATTAATACAAGACTTGAGTTGAAAGTATGAAATTATTAACAGAATAAGGCCCCGAAGAAACACAAGATTTCTGGGAGAGAAAATTAAAACAATGGAAAGGCGGGTAACATTAATCCCGATGGACGGGCGAAGGTCCGTATGACGGGCTTCAAGTCTGTGCATCATTTCTGAAGTCCGAGTTGCTGTCGTCATTGTGTCAGCCAATGACAACCCCGTAGTAAAACAAAGACCGCACAAGAACCTTAAAAGAACCCTCAAAGTCCTTAAAAACGGAATTCCATGCAGCCAGCGGCAGAGTTTCGCCCAGTGCTGGCACCGATACGAACCAATACGAACCGATAAAATATCGGTTATCGGAAATATATCGGCAATATGATATTGCCAATATTGGTTCCTTTTGGGACTAGTGGCTACCCCCCATAAGGTCGCTAAAGTTTTGGGGGCTAAGTAACGAGATTTTAGGCGATCTACAAGGGGGTAACATCAATGCCTCAGACGCCCCCCCTGCTAGTATGGAGAGGAAAATAAGCGAGCCCCAAGTAATATAGCAGGGCTAGGTTATTTTGTGTACCATACTAGCAGGGGGGGCGTCTGAGCATTTCGTGTTACCCCCTTGTATACCCTAGACCCGCTAAATACCGCCTAAAACCTCAGCAACCTTATGGGCACCCTATGGGGAGAAGACCGCTAGCTCCGTCCTCCGTACGCCTACCCCCTCCTATGCCCCTAGACCCGCTAAATACCGCCTAAAACCTCAGCAACCTTATGGGCACCCTATGGGGAGAAGACCGCTAGCTCCGTCCTCCGTACGCCTACCCCCTCCTCNACTAACAGCATTAAAAATNNGNGNTAATTTAACTAAAATCCTTAATTTCTTAAATTTTGGAAGATATATTATATAATATTATATAGATAGAAGATAACCTTTAGGTATAGCACAAAATTTTAATATATTAAGAAATATTGCAATATTATCGGAATATCGGCAATATTGGCAATACCGATATTTTATCGGTTCGTATCGGATAAGATTTTATCGGTGCCAGCACTGGTTTCGCCGTGAATTTCACGCACGTACATTTTCTGCCATTAGAGTAACCAACTGCTGACTAAATCGGATGAAAATCGGGGTTTCTAGGGCAGACTTCCGCGCGGAGTTCTTCAAGTCTTATTACCTATTTTCTATTACCTATTTTAACTCAGTTATCTAGACCTACCTAATGTATATAAAGAGCTTCTAGAGCCCTCTTTAATAGACAGAGTTCTCATTCCTGATCGTCTATTTAACAGTTCGTCAATATCTAGTGGAGGGCGTACGCCATCTTTGGCGTCTTCTGCACCGTTACGGCCACTCACATACATTCTTCTTGTCCCTAGAGACATCAGGGAAGACGCTAGAGGATGTCGAGGAAATATTCATGACTAGGACTTCGGCGTGGAAGACCAGGGTTGAGTTCATTAAGATTGTAGCGGCAGAGCATGGTGATGTCAGCGACAAGGAGGCGGCGTTCAGGCACGAGGATGTCTTGCCGGAAATGAACGAAGTTGAGGTCCCCAAAGTACAATAGGAGTTCACGAAGTTTTCACGGAAATAGTACACGTCCCCAAATGGGAGGCGGGGGCCATTCGTTTAGTACCTACGACGCTATATGGGTGTTCTAAGACCCTCAAACATTTTACGAATATATATACTGAGGAACTTTAGGGCTTTCTTAGGTATTATAAATCATTTATAGGATCGTGAATAAAACACTAAGAAATAAAGTGCGTGCGGTGAAACCATACGGGATAGTGTTCAAGATACGTCGCGTCTCGGTTATGCGTTGGATGCGCTCTAGGAAAAGGGGCCTGAGGGATTTCTGTCTATGGAATACTTACTCTGGATGGGCTCTTATTGGCCTTCAAAGCAGACTCATTTTACCCAGGTTATAATACCGAACATACCGTCCGCTCCCTATGAACCGTAAGTGGTACGAAAACTCATGAAATATAACTTTCCTCTTTATATTCCATTCTCAAGGACTTTAGTAGCCAATTTAGGATGCCGATTACCTGGCAGAGAGCCAATGACCAAACATATTATACCCCGGAACGACGCGTCGATAACTATCTCCCTAAGTCCGAAAAATTACGGAGAGATATATGATTGTTCCAAATTAACAAGGAAAAAGAATATGGAAACCCAAGACCAAATGAAGAACCCCAAATTACAAACTCGTTCTCTTTGTAGTTACATATAGGCACTATATAGATGACCAAAATAGGATGGGCCCGTATGGTCCGGCCAATGGCTAGCATTGGAAGGTGGAGCCATTTCGGTATCCTGAGTTAACGAAAGATTATTCACGGGAGAGGCAACATCAGTGGCGCCGAAAGCGGTGTTCCCGGGCGGGCTAATTTGGGTTTCAATATTGCCTGGTAATCCTAAGTTATTCAGGCCTTGAGGCACATCCAATAGGTTTATTGAATTAGCCCCTAATCCATCGTTTGACACACCGGAATTGTACCCCGAATCAGAACCTAGATTCCATGAGGAGGCTCTCTCTTGAGTAATACCTCGGATGCTCTCTTCTAGACAGCGGATATTCTGTTCGTGAGGTATTGGTGGCGCTTGAAGGAAGAATTGCGATATATGACTCTGTGCCGCGAAGCCGTTATCAATGTTAGAAGAAAGCTGTCCAACATGGTCGCTCAGATGGCGTCGTTCAGACTCTCCAAAATAGCCTTCCGCGACATTAGAGGACGCTGGCTCATGACGCTGAAAGCGTTGTAAAAATTCTTCCTGTGAGCTTCGCACAATCTCAGGAACTCGGCTTTTGATTCGTTCCGAGGTTTTTCGAAGCTCTTCGTCGATGATTAGTTCGAGTTTTGGTCTCATAATTCCTGGGAGTTCTCTTTGACACAGATCCTCAAAACGTGCGATAGTATCAGAAGTAGGCGAAGGGAGACTTTCAGATGAAATATTAAGCTGGTAGTCATAAACTGCACTCAATTAGATTTACCGAAAATGGAAGTGGAATTGATCAACTCACAGGGTGAGGGTATTTTGGAGTGATCATCTTTTGGGAAGAGAATTTTGTAGACTTCTATCCACTTCTCATCATCAGTCTGACCGGATTGAGATCTTTTTTTCAACTTCTTTTCTTGCTCCTCGTCGAAGCCTTCAGTAGAATTGCCTTTCAGGTTTGAAACACCACTACTCTCTTCACACCGATCTTTAGAGCTTAAATGTTCGATAAGGTCCTGTTGAGATGCTAAATCCAAATTACAACGAGGACAATGTATAGGCCGAGCATGACTTCTATACAGGTGCTCCCTAATTTTCAATCAGTCATGTTTTCCTGATCTCTTGTAAGTTACATACTTCACTCTATGCACAGACTCCCATCCGGGTCCACTGCATGCACTGCGGCTGCCATACTTCTGAGGATTACGTTTGAAGAACGGACATGCATATCTAGGGGTGGACCCTATGATCCGATCGTTTGAAGTAGAGTCCTTTCTTGGGCGTTTGTTGGGTGTTCCGTCATTACCGTCATCCGGAGGATTACGTCCGTGAGCTCCATTATTGCGAGCTTGGTCTCGCCCTGCAGAGTTAGATCCAGCCTCCTGACTAGGGAAACCACTTGAACCTGTCTGAGAGCCGGAAGCAGCACTATCGGGGTTGCAGCTGGTGATCGTCCGGCAGTCTGACGCATATAACTGCTGATATTCGTTCATTGCTTCTTTCAGCAAAACAGGCCTTGCGTGCCTTAAGGCCATCGAGTAGGGGTGCGTCCACTGGTCACCATCGGGTGATGAGTTCGAGTTCGGCGTTTCGGGTACATCTTCCGAATCGGTAATGCTCGTGGTGCATTCGTTGCTTGCACTCAAAGTGCTCTTGATGCTGTTGGAGTCATCGTCTGCGGCAGTACGATTAATAGGAACACTTTTTCCGTTGAGATGAAGATGTGATATATCCTTCGACTTCTCATGAACTGAATCCTCCACGATTGCCCGGTTTCGAAAAAGCCCAGGGCGGGTTGGCTCATGGGAGATACTAAGCGTCTTTAGATCATCTTCTATCTCTCCGAATTCAACGTCCTGTCCCCTGTGAGCTTGCTGTAGTTACAGCTAGGAGACTTCAGTACTAACAAAGGAAGACTCTGGGACATGTGCATCCGAATTCGATATAATAGACTTACTCTTCAGCATCGCATCCTCTCCATTCGGACTTGACTTCGTGGGACGCTGAGAATCGCCTTTAATATATTGCTTTCTATACCACGACAACTTCTCAGGCAATACGAGGCGCTCAAGGTTGGATGATCCAGAAAACGTTTCCGAACGTTTTCGGGTAGGTGCGTCGATATCAGAAACATTACGAAGTTTCTCATCGGTGGATTTGGAGTGCGTGTGACCCTCTGGCTCATTCATGCGTGCTGGATGATGTCCACCAAAACATTGCGTGTCGTCACCATATTTCGGAATCCAGCTTCCCGTGTACCGTGGAATTTCGTTTGGCGTAATTGAATTGAGATTGTCTTCATGGTGAAGCTCATGAGGCGTATTTCTTAGTGCTAGTTTTCTAGCCCAAGGCTCTGTCTGGCTTGACAAAACGTAGGCAGATGAGCCAAATGTTGTAGAATCATCTGCGTATCTCACAGACGACCGATCACTGTTGGACATGGTTCTCTCAACAGAGCCTAAGCTAATACCAAGTTTTGATCGCGTTTTGTAGTCGGTGGTAGGAGAATTTTCATGAGACGATCCATCCTCACAAAGATTAGGCGAGGCATTGCTAGGCATAGTCGAGTAGGGGAACAGAGATAGTGACCCAGGATGTTTCCATGAGACACGCGACATCTCCGATTGTGGTACTTGTCTCTCGGCAGGCATGGTATTGGCTTCGACGCTGTGCTCCCATCTTCGATCGTTGTTCGCCATCAATGCATACAGGGTTATTCGCTGTCCTTGGAAGCCAGTCCTTTTTGGGGATTTTATCAAGCAGTCCCAGGAGAATCTTGATCCCCCAGCTTTTGGCGAGGCTAGAATGCCGCAAGGAGGAACAGCAAGCGAACAAGCAGCGGAAATTCAGCCTTGGTCTTCTGGTTCGTATTGAGCAAGGCTGCCAAAGAACGTTCCCAGTTTAGGGCTGGCAAAGTGTGATTTGTTAAATATACAAAAACTAGTACAAAGGCGAATAAAATGATATATGGATACTGAAGAACACAAGGATTAATGGAGTTTAAGACCTAAGAATGATGAAAGCCATTGTGCCCAACTCCATTGACAGAGTTGGGCATTGCAGCGAGGTTCCGCGCATTTGAGCAGAGGGCGAAATGGCGAGATGGCTAGAACACACGGCAGACCAAAACGCCCGGCTTAATAACCGCGCAGGCTAGGAAACCTAACCAATAAGGAACCTAGAGAGGCTGTATGTGGAATAGGGGTGTGAATACACAGTGCAAGTCGGAATATTACACGTGTACACTGTGTATTACACAATATAATACACCGTGTACGGTAAAATCTCCTTAATACGATATGGGGTATATAACGATAACCTCTACATTACGATCTATACCCCTTAATCAAGCCTTTTTTGGTGTAATATTACGATAATCTGGCTTTTGGCAATATCGTTAAGCACCTACTACCAATATCGGTATAACCAGTAGAGAATTTGTATGGGAGAGGGCCCTATTTAGCCCACGAGGTAGACATCCTAAGCCTTTTTAGGTATTACGCTCCTTTTTTTCCTACTTATTCACCTAACACGTAACTCTTGATATAACAATACCATTGGTATTACGATACGCTCGGCCGAACAAACGGTATCGTACTAAAGAGATTTTACTGTATCGTAATCCTTAACGCCCTGATCACCAATCTCACTGTCGCCAAATTTATATATATCCGGCTCAAAAAGAGCCTCTACTAGATCCTTATCCTTAACCTCCCTCCAGCATACATCAGCCGTAGAGCCTCCCATTTAGTGACGGTAGCCCTTGGTTAAACGATTTAACAGAAAAAAAGGGCTTAAAACACCATGCCAAGAGTCGTGATAAAGACAAGTATATAGCTCAAAGAAAGGGTGCGATGAACGGCGTTGCAAATTGATGCTCTGCTCTAGTGATTTGCTATGGGCATATGGCCCGTGCAATACACGGTGTAAGCCTTCAGAGTACATGTGTACACCGTGTATGTACACGATTGTATGTACAGCGTCTCTTCAATTCCGGTGGTTAGCGCAGCCACGTCTGCACGGCCTTTTTGTAGGGGAAGTTTTGGTACTTTTGCTGTTTAAGGGAAAGTTAATAAAACACGCTAACCACCGGATGCGCCAGGAGGCTGTACACAGTGATCTTGTTGGATTGGAGTGGAGTGGATTTGACCCCCAAATCCACTCCATACGCCAAAAAGCTGGTGGAGCTCCAGGACTCCAATGCAGCTCCAGATCAAATATATACTATAAATAGTAAGTCTTAGCATCAGGTGGGTGTTTAGGTAAGAAAGGAAGGTTCGATTAAGCTTATTAAATAGAGCCTAAATTGCTCAGTTTAATACAAAATCTCCCTCATCTTCTACTCTAATTACCTCAATATCATCAATATCCTTAAAGGCAGCGTAGGCGTCATCGTCACTATTATTCTCATTATCCAAATCTACCTCAATTGGCTTACTTGGCTCCGCCGGAGTGTCCTCCGCTGCTACTGCTGGCCGAACCGACAGATATTATTCCATTTTGGAGAGAGCCAATATGTAAGCTTTGCAGTGTGAAGAATTGCATGAGCGACTTAATTGTAAATCTATGGAAATCAAGTGGTATAAATACATGAGGAAGGTGTAAGAAATAAGATGAAAGGGGATACCAATGCGTAGCTAAAACAGGGTGATACGCAGTCGAGACAGGGTCGTGTTTTGGTAGGGTATCAGTACCGGTAGTCGGTTACACAATATAACACTACAATGGTAAGTGTAGATGTGGATGAGTAATAGCAAAAGCGACGGTAGTAGCATTATCTCGGTCCCAGACGATCAACCAATCATAAGCTGCTTACATAATAGATTAATCATCTTATGTTGTTGTCGTCTGGTACACGGTTCGGAAATTTGTTAGTGATTTATATGTAATTCTCATACAAACTCGCGCGCCATACTAAATCCTTTAGCTATTAATTAACAACGAACCAACGCCTTTATAAATAATCGGCCAACGTTATGTTTTAGAACTTTATAGGGCGATTCTAATGCTACTAAAATTATTGCGAACGGCCTGGTGGTTATTACTACATTTCGCCTTAAATAAGCGAATCTCCCCTTTAAAGCTCTGCTTAAAACTCTACTACTATTAATTAATAACAAACTAATGCCTTTATAGATAATCGGCCAACGTTATATTCTAGAGCTTTATAAGGTAATTCTAATGCTACATTTTGCCTTAAATATTACCACTAAAATAGTAAATATTTAGCTAGAGCTATTAACCATTACTAATCCTTAACATTTAACCTCCTATATTAATATTTATAGTAGATAAATACCTAAATAGCTAATGTATTGTATCTAGACTAACTCTGGGCCCTATTACCTGGTTTATTGCTCTTCCGCTGCCTGCATAAACGCCTACACAAAAGCCTGCACGAAGCCTGCACGAAGCCTGCACGAAGCCTGCACGAAGCCTGCACGACGTCTGCACGAACGCCTGCACGAATACAAACTCTATATAAAGCTCTGCACAAGGCTCTGCACGAGGCTCTGCTTAAAGCTCCGGTCGAAGCTCTGCTCGAAGCTCTGCTCGAAGCTCTGCTCGAAGCTCTGCTCGAAGCTCTGCTCGAAGCTCTGCTCGAAGCTCTGCTCGAAGCTCTGCTCAAAGCTCTGCTCAAAGCTCTTATACGAGGCTCTGCTCAAAGCTCTGCACAAGGCTCTGCTCGAAGCTCTACTCAAAACCTTATATAGAGCTTTAAAGCTCTACTAACACACACCTAATATACTACGAAGGTTCTATAATTAGCTATATAACCACCTATATAAGGCCGTCGAAATCGGACTCTGCACCTGTACGTGGTGACGGCTACGAACTAGTCTTCGAAGATCAGATCCAGAGCCAACGCAGAGACGTCGCACAGCGTGCGGCAGGACCTGGTGGTGGTTGTGGGCGTTAAGGCGGTGGGAAAATTTTTTCGGATGGTGAGATCTTGAAAACACTACTGTTTGGCCCCTACAATACGACGACTACTACACTGTTCTCCTATCCAGGGCACCTATACGATCCAATATGGATGGACAGTACTCGATAACATCCCCCGACCCCCAATTAAAAGCATTAACGACCTCACATCGACGAACGAGTGAACGCGCGAACGAACGAACGAACGAGCAAATATACGGCCCCTCCTAACCCCCAGGGCGATCGCCCGCGGAGCATACGGTCACTCGCCGTTTTACTACCGTAATACTGTAGCCTGGATTGCGACCCACGGTTTTCCTTATCTTCTTTTAACGGAGTGGTGACCCTTTAAAAGGGCCTAGCTGGGGCCTAGGCATAAAAGATACCCAATACAATATATCCCGCTGCTTAGTATTACGGTAGTTAGAACGGATGAATCCCCCTTACGCCTTCGATGGCTCTAGGGGGGGAAGGTAAGGCGTATATGGCAATAGTCAATAAGAGATAGCATATAGGGGATGGTTAAGATATGGGAGGGGCAAATATATGGTGATCGATTGGTAAGGCCTAGCTAGGGCGTAGTAAACCCTAGCTTTGGATAAGCTAAAGAAGGAAGCAGTAGTTCCCAAGGAGTTCAAAACATCTAAGGAGGAGGACGTGCTGTAGGCCCGTAGGGCCGCAGCTACGTGCAAACATGGCAAATCGGGGTTTTTTATCCTACTGAGGCTGCTTATAGGGTTTTTCCTCCCCTAACTGCAGGGGTTTTCTTCCTGTAAATATATAAGTTTTCCCCCCTATGCGGAGTAGTCTGCGTGGGCCAGTAGGATCCGTATTAGACGTTAATTAAAGAGTTACTACTAACCACCTATATAATAATTATTATTAATTCTATTTATTACCTAATTTAGTCCCCTTTTAGGTCTATATAGGAAAAAGCCCTATAAGGGGAAAATCCTAAGTATTTCCTTTTAGCTAGTCCTATTTATTCCGCCTTTACCTAGCTAGTATATCTTTATATCTTCTAGTCTACCTTATACTATACTTTCTAGGTATATTAGAAAATCTAAAAGGAGTAGTAAAAGGGTCTAGAAATTCGCTAGTAAGCCGCCTATAGCTAGGCGGGGTATTTAGTCCTTAAGGGCTAGAATAGGGCGTATATTTAGTATTCTTCTATTAGATCTTATATGCTATTTAAAACTACTAAAGAATTCCTTAGCCTATAAGCTATTTTACTACTATTTATAAGCCCCTACTTATAGAGAGTATCTAAGTAATATTATTTATGCCTACGCTAGTAAGTAGCTAGTCCCTTACTAAGCGGTAGCTATAAAATAGTAGTATATAATATACTAACTAAATAGGCCACCGGTATATATATTAAGGTAACTAAAAAGTAGTTTATATAGGCCTAATAGGGATNTAAATTAGACGTTAAGTAATAAATAAATATTATTATATATTAAGGTAAGATATTTAGAATGTGGATATTAGCTATATATTTAGACCTAGGACCTTTATCTATAGTAGAAAAACGGCTATAGATTTTACCCTCGTTAGTCCTTTATATAAAAAAAGAGTTAGTATTAACTATAGGGTATTATTTGTATTAACTTAATGATATAAGTAAGTCATATCTAGGGGCACGAAATACGTATAGTATCGTATGTTCTTTTAGATAGTGGTAACTTTTTCTTTTAATTGTATATAAATAGGAGGAATTTAAGGGGTTTCCTAAGCTCGCTTAGCTCACGTAATTACGTCCATAAATTCTCGTGCAAACTTATTTAGACAGGTATTCTATATAGCTGCGTCTTATATTTTTACTTCTATTTAAGATCTACCTATCTTATAATTAGTATAGTAAATCTCTATCTATATTAGTAACCTCCTATCCTCTATTGCCATTATAGTACTCTACTAGTATAACTCTAGGTCTTTATTTAATAAGATAATTATTTCCTTATTTCCTTTTCTCTCTATTATTTATAGGTAAAGGGCTTCCTAGCTAGTATATTTAGGCATATTACCTCTTTAAGGGGCTATCGCTTCTTATATATATCTTATTCCTTATATACGTTTTAGTATTTAGTATATATTTTCTTCTACTAGGTAGCCTTATACTATAACTGCTCTCTATATAGTAGTTAAGTTACTATATAAGTCTAGTAGTAGAACTACTACTTCGCGTTCTAGTATGGCGCGTAGTATTTTTCTATAGGCCCCTATAGTTCTATATAGACACTAGTTTTATAGCTTAGCTAGTAACGCTAGTAAGCTTTTTACTAGTACCTTACCGCCTAGTCCTAAGCCCTAGATTTAGGAGCCGTATAGCATTATTAGCCTTANTACTANTATATATANTAGGCGTATATATTTAAAAGAGGGTCCTTATATTAAGGTAGTTATTTATAATACTGCTAAAAGTACTACTCCTCCCTTATAAGTAGTCTATATAATATACTTATTCTCCAAGTGACGGATAACATAGAGGATCCATATGGAAAAATTTCAATTAAGAACAATTGCCATAGAAACGCCAAACAAGGGCGACATAACACACTGGGCCGGCCGGACCCCGCCCAGGACCAAGTCCCCAAGCGAATCTGACCGTACAAATATACTGCACCGGAGTGGTATGGGAAGAATTCGAACGAGGAACCTCGAATTCATAAAGCGATTATGAATAAGCAAGCGAAAGAAAACGTGATTAAGTAAGTCAGAGACTAGGACCCCACAATAACAAGCGGGAATCATATCGTGTAATTGCGCAAAATAGGAATGGTCCATAAGTTACAAGATTCTATTAATGATCGACATGAAATATACCTCTTCTCCCATCATAATGGATCAAGGATTTATCAATTTAGAATCTCGGATATTTCATTTGATTCTCGATGGGAATCCAAGGATCCCCAAACCATCTGAGATCAATTGATC